>NC_133503.1:137188846-137833653 GCF_049354715.1 Callithrix jacchus | reverse complement strand
TCTCAGAGCCAAGGGAGAGAACTCTGCAGGGATGTCGTTGCGAGTGTCACATCCCACTCAGGGAAGCCAGTAAGCTGAGAACGAGGAAGGGTCTGCCAACTCTACACTGTGGAATTAAACCTATAGGTTTAATTGTACCCCCTGCCAAAATGAATATTGTCTTTTTCTTTTTTTGAGGCAGGGTCTGGCTCTGTCAGCCATGTGGGAGTAAACCGGTGCTCACTGCAGCCTTAACATCGCGGGGTCAAGCGATTCTCCTACTTCATTTTTAAATTTTTTTTTGTAGAGATGAGGTCTCATTATATTGCCTAGGCTGGTCTCAAACTCCTAGGCTCAAGCAATCCTTCTGCCATGACCTCCCAAAGTTCTGGGATTACAGGCCCAAAAAAGATATATTGAAATCCTAATCCCTGGTACCTCAGAAAGTGACCTTACTTGAATATAGGGTTATTGCAGATGTAATTGAGTTAAGGTGTACATTAAGATGAGGTCATGCTGGAGTAGGGTGGGGCCTTATCCAATGTAACTGGTGTCCTTACAAGAAGAGAAGTTGTTTACAGAGGTAAGAATCTCATGTACAGATGAAGGCAGATATCACGGTTATGCAGATGCAAGCCAAGGAGAACCAAGGATCTCTGGCAAACACCTGAGCTAAGAGGAAGGTGCAGAACAGATTCTTTTCTCAATTCTTCAGAGACAGCATGGTGCTGCTGATGCCTTAATTTCAGACGAGCCTCTCAAACTGCCAGAGAATCAACATCTGTTGCTTTAAGCCACCCCAGGTTGTGGTGCTTTGCTACAGCAGCCCTAGGAAACTAACACACAGTAAAGGTGAGGAACCCTCATTTTGCTGCAAAGACAGACAGATGAGTCCTTTAAAACTGAAGGGAAAGTAAATGTAGTTGTAGGGCTAATAAGTTTGCAGATGTGGAATATGGAGTGGGAGCTGGAAATAGTTCCAGCCTGTTGGCATCTTTTCTCTGTGAAGTTGGGGGACATGAATCATCTACACCCCCAACTTTATGGAGTGAAGGAGTGGAAGGTGATCACACTGTATTATCTATTACTACACCTGTATTATCTATTACTGTATGACAAATTACCCCAAAACGTAGCTTAAAACAACAAACATTTATTATCTCATGCAGTCTTTTTCTAAGAGTCAGGAATGTGGGAGCAGCTACACTGGGTGGTTCTGGCTCAGAATCTCTCATGAGTTGCCATCATGATATCAGCCAAGGCTCCGAACATCTGAAGGTTTGACTGGGACTAGAGGATTGGCTTCCACTATGGTCATCCACATGGAACTATCCATGAGGTTTCTTGGGTGTCCACACTACATGGCAGCCAGTTTTCCCCATAGCAGGCAATCCAAGAGAGAGACCAAGGCATGCACCACATCTTTTATCACCTAAACTTGGTGGTCATATGTGTCACTTCAGCTGTATTCTGTTGATCAAGCAGGCCAACTTTGATTCAATGTAGGGGAACTACATGAAGGCACAAAGACCAGGAGGCAGGGATTCTTAGGGACCATCTTGGAGGCTGCCCATCACAGGCTATGGATGTGCTTCCAAGGCTATAGATATATGCTGAGGCCTCCCAAACCTTGGTTGTAGTCCTGACATCTCTCTCTGAGCATCAGATACTTAGAGTTAAGGTAGCTTCCGATCATTTCCTCTTGAATATCCCAAGAGCACCTCAAAGGCAACATGTTTGAAACAGAATTCTTCATTTGATTCCCAAGTCAGATTCTTTCTCTAATGTTGTCTTAGTCAGAAGCCCATCAATGGCTCAAACACTCTAGCTGGATCTTGGGATTATCTATGATCACTCTCCTTCACCAACTCTCCCATCCAAACCACCAGAAGTTCTGTCAATTTTGCTTTTTAAATATTTCTGGAATCTGTTGCCTCTTGTCTATACTTACTTTCACAGTCCTAGTCAAGAAATGTGCCATCTGTCATTTGAATCACTGCAACAGCCTCTAGACTATTGGACCAATATACAGCTGTCAAGAACTATGAAGGGTCTGAGATTTTACCTGGCTTGCAAGCCTGGATGCTATCAGCTTTGCAGATGCTGACAGAAGACAGAAAACTCCTGGGTCAGGGATAAAGGACTTTGTAACTCCCAGCATAACATGAGGCACGAATTTAATTTTTACCTCAGTTTCCCTTGATCCTCAAATCCCACAGGGGCAACATGGAGTGACCCAGGTGGATGCTATAAGCACAGCAAAGTTTCATCTCAGTTAAGAAATGCCCAGTTCAGGGAATGTGAGTTCTTCATTACGAGCTGCAAGCAAAGCTATCTCTCTTCTTTGCTCCAAAGGGAGTCACTCTCTAACTTCCAAGGATGTTTGCTATACAAACATCTTTGAAAACAATCTATAACAAAAGGACATTTAGCACCTCACTCACAAGGCATACAGAAATGTGAAAAACCCGGAGAGATTTGTTTCCCAACAGCCAAAATACAAATCAGGGCATTCAGTGGCCCCTCATACTTACAGAATAAGTGGTATCACACTGATACCACCGCCTGTATCAGCCTCATTGCTCCTCTCCCTGCTTCAAAATGTGAATTTGAAATAACCTGCAGCCCCTCAGTCTGTGTTCATTCTTGCCCACAGGACTTTGCTTGAGTCATCTTCTTTGCATAAATGTCCTTCTTCCTTCCCTAGAAGTCATTCATTTAATGACTGGGAAGTTACCTTTTGAGGCTCCTATGCATTCTGAGGGTTGCTGGGTTAGTGTATGTCTCTGAGGAGGTGGGACTGGCAATTGCCACTCTTTATTGGACTAACACCACCTGCAACTGTTTTCTTCTTTCCCTAAATGGAACCACCCTCTATGTGGTGAAGGCACAGCATGTTCTAGTGAAATGAGTCTCCATGATTTTCTTAGCAACTTCTATGGCAGGGTTGGGTAAATACCTACTTTCTATTCTCACTCTTGGATTTAGTTTGCCTCGTGTTGCACTGTCTCCCCAGCAGGGCTAGAGCAGCCCCATTCCAGGCAGGCCTTGCTCTGGGCCTGGTTGTTTTCACTGTACCAAAGTCAAAGATGTATTTTCACTTACAAAATAGCCATGCATACCATAGCTTTCTAAATCTCCAACTGGAGGCCTATTCCATGCCTAATGGGAGTAGAATAAAGTTTAGAAGAGTGGCCTACTTAAGCAATACACCAATTTCCACTTCTCTTCCCAAATGGACCTGAGTAAAATGTGTCACAAGAATAGTGTTGCTTTGGATACAATAGCTTTCAGAAAGGCTGTGAGAAAACTATTGATTCATTCCAGAAATAAACTCTGGTGGCCATTTGGCCATATTTTGAAAGCCATCAGTTTTGAAAGGATTCTAAAGAAATGGAGCCCAAGCACCGTTGACTTCATTCAACTCCTTCTTTTGTCCTTTATGTTTTTGTTTCTCTATGAAATGAAGGTAATAACACGAGCCATTGACCTGGCTCCGAGGAACGAGAACTAACAAAGAGCTGTAACATTAGGCTTGCAATACACTGATGGAACTGAATGGAATTTGCTGTTTGAGACCATGCTGGAATTTTTGCCCTTGGCATTTTCTATTTGGTTGTGTGTCATCTTTTGGGATATTAGCCCAGCTGACGATGACCCTTCTTACTGAGGCCTCTGATCAGACCTACAGGACTGGGCTCCTGGTAACCATGAGTTTATGGAACAGAATTCTAGCTCCCACCTCACACCCTATGGGGATCTTCTTCATTTCTTTGTCCATCCCAAGCACCTGTAACAATGCCTGGAATATAACAGGTGTGCAGGAAATATTTGTCAAATTGATGATGTCAGGAATTGAGACAGTTTCCTCCTGTGCTTGAGGCCGGATCTCTCACATGTGGACTCTGGAGGTGTTAGAGTTCTGACCTCACTCCACATGGTATGTGGACAGCCCCATCCCATGATGGAGACTGGGGAGCAGGGAAAGGCAGTCTTTGGACACCAAGGAGCCTTGGAAGTTCTGCAGAGGAAGAACTTGGGCTGGCTCCCACTGATTCTCTACTTCCTGCTACATGGTTTTTCCCAGGCCAAGCTGCAAACGTCTTTATCTTTGAATAAGTTCCTTTCTCTGTGCTTAAACTAGCTTCAGAGGGTTAGTCCAAGGCAACACAGCAAGTTTGAAAGTTGACATGGGCCGGGCGCAGTGGCTCAAGCCTGTAATCTCAGCACTTTGGGAGGCCAAGGCGGGTGGATCACGAGGTCAAGAGATCGAGACCATCCTGGTCAACATGATGAAATCCTGTCTCTACTAAAAATACAAAAAATTAGCTGGGTATGGTGGCATGCGCCTGTAATCCCAGCTACTCAGGAGGCTGAGGCAGGAGAATTGCCTGAACCCAGGAGGCTGAGGTTGCGGTGAGCCAAGATCGCACCATTGCACTCCAGCCTGGGTAACAAGAGCGAAACTCCGTCTAAAAAAAAAAAAAAAAAAGAAAGTCGACATGGTAGAAGTCTAGGTGTAACTGACAGGAAGGGCTACTCACTGCTTCACTGCTAGTGGAGCTAAGGCAGTTGTGACCTATGGAAATCCTCAGTGAGCTGGCCACAACTCACCCCTTTCTTTCCCACTCATCTGAAGTCACAGGTGTGTTCTGACAGTGATATATGGTCACTGGCTTAACACAGAGGGAGGCATGAGATGGTTAAACAATAAAACCATAGTTCTACAGGGATGTTTGATAATGTTACACAAGAAATATCATGGAACCCATTGTACAGCATTAAAAGCATGGCCTGAAATGGGAATTTTTTTTTCCCCACCCCAAAATAGAGGCAAATAAACACCGTTTCTCCCTGCCATAGCCTCATGGAGACATGCAAGACAGATTACCACGTTTGGAGCAGAAAATCAGACAAGTAGCTGCAATTCCACACCTATAGATTGTGGTCCTGCTAGTCATTGGTGGCAGGTCCTTCTGCAGGGTATATTGGAAGTAGGGTAGGGGGACATCCTATGTTCAGTGTTATTAAGAATTAACTTCTGGCCGGGCGCAGTAGCTCATGCCTGTAATCCCAGCAGTTTGGGAGGCCGAGGTGGGTGGATCACCTGAGGTGAGGGGTTTGAGACCAGCCTGGCCAACATAGTAAAACCCTGTCTCCACAAAAATGCAAAACTTAGCCAGGCATGGTGGTGGGCACCTGTAATCCCAGCTGCCTGGGAGGCTGAGAAGAATTGCTTGAACCCAGGAGATGGAGGTTGTAGTGAGCCGAGATCGTGCCACTGCACTCCAGCGTGGGTGACAGAGCAAGACTCTATCTCAAAAAACAAACAAAAAAGAATGAACTTGTAGCAACACAGCTGATTAATTTTTTGCATTTCAACTGTGAAGTCTGAGTATTTTCAAGACTGCTCATAATTATCTGCAGTAATATTAAATATACCATTAAAAGGAAGCACATTCTGATTTGTGGAACAGAAAGAATTCAGATGACAATAGAAAATTCCAGACTGAACCAGGACCAAGACATTTCCCGTAGCCACGCCCAGCCTAGTATTTCACCAGTACTAACGAAAATCTGTAACAGCCAGCCGGTTTTGCTAAGCTAGGCTGCAGTATCACACAACCCTACAGTCTCAGAGACTTAGAGCAGCAAAGGTTTCTCACTCCAGGCTGCTGTAGATTCTGCCATAGCTCAACCTCCAGCTTCCCCAAGTATCCCTACTTGGATCAAGACTAAAGGAGCAGTTCCTATCTGGAACATACTCTTCTCATGGCAGAGGGAGCAGACAGGGCAGAACCACAGCATTGCCCTTAAAGTTTCCACTCAGCAGCAGCCCCACTTCCCAGTCTCATTTCACTGGGCAAAACAAGTCACACGGCTGAACCTGCCTTCAATGGGCAGGAAGTTCAGTCTCCCAGGACAGACTACTAGGGTTGAGGCCAAGCCAGGAGGGGCAGGAATATTTGAACATGATATAATATGGCAGGGATTAGGCTGTAGTTCCAGAACCACGCCACCTACTAACAGCAGTCTGATCTATATAATTATGCTTATGTTAACTGTATATAATCAGAACGTGAGTTCAGTCATTTCTAATGATTTTTTCTGTGGCTCTCAAAAACTTGGGTATTGGAGATGCCCTCAGGTATTGATAAAAACCACAGGATGGACCAGATGAACCCCAGCTGCCAGCCACAGGCAGGATTCTGAAAGTGGGGAAATGATTTCAATGGTATCCCTGGGTAAAGGGTGGGGTGGGGAGGTGTTCTCAAGTTGTAGTCCACATTCTGTCTGTAGCAGAATGACCTGAAAGTCAGGTTTAAAGTGCAGATTTCTGGGCTCCACCCTAGTTATATGGAATCTGAGTTTCCAGGGGTGAGGGCTGGGAAACAGCAATTTCTAGCCTTCCAAGCAATTCTGATGTAGATTAACTATTGAGAAGTGTCACCTCAGAAAATCCGCCCTTATCAGGGTGCACTCCTGTCACAGAGCGTGATGCTAGATGCTCACGCCGCCTGTCACTGTCTGCAGCTCTGGTTCCCAGGACTGGCCTTAAGCAGGACCAGTGTGCACTCATATCCATGTGCTGTGAGTCCAGCCCCGGCCTGGAATTCCTAGGAAGTCAAGGAGAAGGCATTGCTTTCTTTCTATGGAATGGTTTCTAATGAGGGCCTCTATCCCTCCTTCAAATACATTTCAGTTTATATAGTTCACTATTTTTCTTGTAAATCAACATCTGTGAATCATTTTGTTATTTGTCTATTTTTAGAAATGAAATGTGACTACATAGAACAATGTACTCATTAAAAAAGTCTTCTTATAATAGTATCAATTGTTTTAAAACTTATATTTTAACTGCTTTTCCTCAACAATGTACATTTGGAAGCAAATCTGTGATGAAAACTTAACTGTAAGTTTCCAAACTTGATTTCTATGAGGTTTGCATTTCATTAAATAGTTCAATTATTGATTCCTAAAACGAAAAATGAAATTTAAAAGTTTGTATTCTGACTGGGCTCTGCCTCTGATTTTCCAGGGCTGCTTTAAAGAGAAAGAGAGCCGTGTTCCATGCAGGAGGATTTCATTTTAGAGTTCTGTTGCAGTGACCTCTGCTGCTGTCTGGGTCATTAAATTCAATACACTTATGCTTCCAGCTAAAAGTTTCCTGGCCTGGTTATGCCTTAACAGGGCCTGGTCTAGCACCCTGGTGATATAAGCTGCCCAGAAGCTGCCAGCTCATTTCAGGATAGTTCCAGCCTCTTTCAGTGCACACCCTGAGGAGGGCCATGTAATGAGAGGAAGGCGTACTTTCCACGGGGTGATACCGACCTTGCCTTCATAGCCATTTAAACACCCTCATCTTGCACATTTTTGTTAGGCTGCTGTGTTCTGCTTCTGAATGGATACTAATGCCATCACTGTATTCTAGGGGCTGGAACAATTGGTACAGACCTTTTCAAGGTCTATTTTCTTGTCCAATTCACACCTCATATATGAATTACCTTCTAAATTGGGTTGTATTCATGATATTAAGCTCTTAAATGTTATTATCAAGTTATTTTTGCCTTTTTGAAATCATGACTACGGTGAAAGTGAGAAGGAGACAATTTACTACAAAGTTGAGTTGCAAGCAAGACAGGGAGAGAGGAAGAGAGAGATGGAAGGAAGAAAAGAGAGAGACAAAGAAAGGAAAGAAGGAAGGAAGGAGGAACGCAGGGAGGGAGGGAAGGAGGCAGAGAGGAAAGAAGGGAGGAAAATAAAACTCTTTTGCTTTGCCTCTGCTTTGTTTTGTTTTGCTTTTGCTGTGCTGACCTGGTCTCATCGTGGCTCTCAGCTGAATCTAAACATTCACATTGCTGTCCCTCCAATGCTTCACTCTCTTTCCTGTGGCTCCTAAATTCTGCAAGTTTAGTGCAGCCAGATACATATCACAAGATGCAAACCATCATGCCCAGGGAACTTCTGGATCTCTAGCAGGCTGGCATAGAAAGGACAGAGGGCGGCATAGAGTCTAAACTCAGCCATTATTGTCATGAAATTGTCATGAGGCTCCCTCACTGAAAGGATGTGTTCCCTTTCATACTGACTGCAAGAAGCAGCTTGTTAACGTGGCATCACAGCTAACCATAAGAGTGGCAGAGACCCCGTGCCAACACAGCAGACTGGTTTATACACCACTAATGCAGACTCAATTTAGTTTCTTAGGATTAGAATGTTTCAATATTGCCTTATAAAAATATTCCATTCTGGTTTTTGGGCAGAGGGTTAGTTCAGAAAAGCTGCACGGTTTTAGCTGCCAGTTTCTCTTGCATTCCTGTTATTGTCTGTAATTTCTAAAGACTAGTAAGTAGACATGGCACTTTACAAATACACAAAGACAAGGGCCTGGCCTTCGGTCAGAAAAACACAACAGAAATGAAAATAATCCAAGCAGAAGCAGTAACAGAGTTTTCAGGGAAGGCATCGGCTTTGGAAAGCGAAGTTTAAAGTATTTCTGTTTTTGTTTTGAAATGGGAGTGATTGGAAGAGAGAGGAGGCGACCACGTCCTGAGGTTGGCTCTGCGTTTAATCTGACAAGGCTTGTGGGCTCGGAAGGTCACCCGATTCAAAAGCAAAGTTGTTCAAACTGACCCCTTCTCCCCAACCAAAGAAACTGCTTTCTATGGCAGACAGCTTTTTCTTTCCAATGGCTTTGTGGCTGACTTCAGCTCCCCAGACAAGTGTAGGCTTAAATAAGATACTTGCTTTCTAAGGCATATGCCTCCTTGTAGGAAAACTTCTTGGACAGAGAGCAGAGTTTCTACAGCACCTCTGTCGGAAGGAGACCACACCTGAAGTTACGTCCCTAATTGGTTGTTTCATTTGCCTTTATCAGAAGGCTCTACTGATGGCATTAAGCAAATGTCAGGCATTTTATTTCTTAGAAACAAGCCAGCTATCCAGCACTGTGGCATAGGCAGCTAATCCAAGACACATTTTTATGAAAACCTCAAGTTATAACCCACATATGGTGGCAGATCATTATCCTAAGACTCTAAATTGAATCAGTTATACAGTTGGAGGTGGATCTATCATAATCTGGAAAACTTTTCTTTTTACTAGTCTATTTTAGCAAGTGTAGGGAGGAAATAAAACTCAAAAAGCATAAACTGTTTTACATTTTGAACTTTGATAAAAATGGAAATACTCCAAAATAAAAGCATACTGGCAAGGGAGGGAGGAAAGAGGCAGACAGAAATAAAGGAGGAAAATGTGGAAATAAAGAGGTTCTGTTGCTGCTTTGACATTTCCTGGTTTAGTTAAGTAAAAAAGGCAGGACACAAATTGCACAGAGATATGATCCCTAATGAGAGACAGAGAGAGAGAGACGGGGTAGAAAGCCAGACGGAGGTAAGAGATGCAAACGAAATGGATCCAAATAGATTATTTCTGGGAATTGGGTTACAGATCACAGTCATTTTGTTTTGGGGACTTTTTGTAATCTCCAAATTCCCTACAACGAGGATGTTTTTCATTAACAATAAAAATCAATAAAATATCTTAAAAATGCTTTCTCATTCAAAATGCAACTATCTTTGCCTCTGAGTCAGAGCACCTAAGTTGGTAGAGTTCAGGGTGGTTAAAGGCAGAGTTTCTACGTGTATTACTGAACGTCCAGGCCCAAGGGAACAGGAAGCACACACATGCCATCTCACACCTTTTGCATAAGCTCACAGATAGGTAGAAAGACTTTAGTCTAAACATGTTTGAACAGTTCCAATGCCCCAGGCTGTAGTAACAGGATAAAATTAAGTGTTCTTAAAGTGTTCTGACCTATTGCAAATTGTTACCATCGGTAGACACCATCTGCAAGATCCATTCCAGTTGTAGATGAAGCATCGCTTTACACCTTGTGTGTTACACCACGTGAGTTAACACAGTAGAAGCTGGTGTGCTATGGAGGAGGTCAGGCTGGCCCTGGCTGTGAGCTTTAACTATATTGGTTGTTCCAGGAGCCATGATCTCTAGATGATGGGCCATTCCAGGGCCGGGAGCAGCTGGAGCTGGGAGAGCATGTAGAACTTTGCTCTGGGTTCTCGTTCCATCTGTGGAATGAAGCAGGCTGCACAGTGCCTTCCCTGCACCTGAAGGTCTGCATACCTTCCTGTTTTATTGGCATTGTCTTTGAGATCACCGTGTGGATAAAATGTACCCCCAAAAGGCAGACTCCAGATAGTTATCCTGGCCATTGCCCAGAACTATTCATTCCATCTGTTCCTCATTTGAAACCCTTGGAATAGAGGTTTATTTAGGTTAACATGATTCTTTCCACAGAAATGCAAATGACTCAATAGGATAATGAGACATTGGTCTAACCTGTTTAATCAGATTACTTCCCTTCTGACACCCAGGCAGTCAGGTTGAAAAATGGAAATGTTGATGATACAGAAAGGGAGCGAGGTGGTAGGTGGGGATAAAAGGGCACAGCTTGAAGATTAAGGCAGTAGGGGAGCACTTTGACCCTAGGGAGCTGAAGAAAGTTGCACACAGAGATGTTTGAGGAAAGAAAGCAGTCCTCTTTGCCTCTCAGGTCTTGGATCCTCCCACTCCCCCTCACTCTTAAAGGACACTTTGCCTTCCTTCACATGGAGATAACTCATCAAACTTCCTCAGTTTCCTGTCCCAACTCCACCAACTCTCCAAAACAACCTGCACGCACCCGTCTTTCCACCGTCCTTCCATCTGGGCTGAGTCCTCCTCCTATACAGGATTCCACCTGCTACTGCCTTCTCAGTGACCTTACTTCGGTTCTTTCCCATTTGCCTCCAATATCTTCAGTTGCTTTATGTTTACTGACTCCCTCCATGTGTTCTGCCATCTAAGCAAACAAGCAAAACTGTCCTCTCCCTAAACTCCCGCTCCACTCAGGCATTGCCTCTCTCTCAGGAAGCTTCTTAGAAGAGTTGCTTGCCACCTGTGCCTTCCAGGTCCTCACCTTCCATTCTATCTCCAACCCACTTCATCTGCCTTCTGCTCATTTTCCCGCTATGAAACTGCTCTTGCCCAAATCACCAGTAACATTATGATGAAATGCAATGGCACCTTGCATTCTTGGCTTACATGACCTCCCCAGAGCCTTGATCCTGGTGACCTCTGACTACTCCTTGACTCTATTTTCTTGGCTTCTTGGGTCTCATGCCTATCCACTTCCACTGTCTTCACACCGACGACTCCCATGTCTGTACTCTCAGCCCAGACTTCCTTCCTGAGACGCACATCCCTGTACCCAACTGTCTACAGGATAGTCTGCACCTCACAGACATATCAATCAACACCTTCAAAATGGAACCCACCACAGTCTTTCCCTACCCACTAGCCCAGTGCCTCATGCCCTGGGGACTTTGCACAGGCTGCTTACCAGCCTGAAAAGCACTCTTCTTTCCCTTGTCCCTCTGATCCCTTCACTAGGCTATTATCTTTTAGGCCTTAGGTTAGATGTTGCTTCTTCTAGGGAGCCTTTCTTGATTCACCAAATCAGAGTCAGCTGCTTCTGTAATCTCATAAGCTTTTGCTTATAATTCTTTTTTTTTTTTTTTGAGATGGAGTCTCACTCTGTCACCCAGGCTAGAGTGCGGTGGCACAATCTTGGCTCACTGCAACTTCTGCCTCCCAGGTTTAAGCGATTCTCCTGCCTCAGCCTCCCGAGTAGCTGAGATTACAGGTACACACCAGCATGCCCAGCTAATTTTTTTTTTTCGTATTTTTAGTAGAGATGGGGTTTCACCATGTTGGACAGGCTGGTCTTGAACTCTGACTTCTGGTGATCTGCCTGCCTCTGCCTCCCAAAGTGCTAGAACTACAGGTATGAGCCACCACGCCAGGCTGTAGTTCTTTTTTTAAATTTTTTGTTACTTGTAATTCTTTATTAAATCGTCTCTGTCCCACTTAAATTATTTGCTCCTTAAGGCCAAGGATCTTTGAGTCTTTTTCATTACATCTGTGGCCCAACATAATATCTGACACAGGCTACTCAATAAAAATGTGCTTATTTGAACCTGGACAACATAGTGAGACCCCCTCTCTACAAAAAATTAAAAAATTAGCCAAGGATGGTCAGCATGTACCTGTAGTCCCAGCTACTTGGGAGGTTGGGGCAGAAGGATCACTTGAGTTCAGGAGTTTGAGGCTGCAGTGAGCTATGACCTCACCACTGTTCTCCAGCCTGGGAAACAGAGTGAGACCCTGTCTCTAAAATAAATAAATAAAATTTAAAAAATATTTTTAAATGTGTTTATTTGAAAAAAAAAATGAAACAACCTATTTCCAACACTCAGGCCTCTAGAAAGGGTTGGGGAAGGATGCGGAAGAGGTTTACTTCCCCTTTCTAGGCTTCTTGCCCACTGTAGATCCCTGTCCATGAGACACTGGCTTCGTTCACTCAGGTGAACACCCCTTGCTCCACTATTCACCTTAATCACAGGCTGTGAAGCCTGTGTGTGTCCATCCTGGCACTTTTCTACCATGTCTAATGATTTTTCAAATGAGAAAATGTATTCTTAGTTCTTAACACCAACTTAAGGGCTTTTGTAATTTTTTTTTTTAAGTTCAGGACCATTTCTACCATATGTAAACATGGAGCACTCACCACAAATACATTCTAGATTGATCTTCAAAGTAAAACAATTTTTCCACAAGATCATTCTTAAAAAGCAATTTGGTTTATGTTTTAGTTTTTGCTGTCCTTCTTGGAGTTTAGCTTTGCTAAAGAAAAATGTTCGACCCCAATATGGTCATTTCAAAAGTGCATTTTTAAAGTTCCAAGTGTTCAAGAGCTTTTCCTTTTGCTTTGGCTGGTTATGAAGATGTTATAGGTCCGAATACATATTTTTTGATGCTTCAATTAACACTTGTGGGTAAATTATGGAAGAAAGAAAGTATTTTAACACATTTATAGGAGTAAGTCATATGATTTCCCTGACTGAAGTCACAACACACAACACCCTGCCCTGTATGACATCTGTTTGTCTCTTTCAAAAGATTTGGAATGAAATTTTAACAGCAATTTTGAAGACAACGTGGCTACATTTACCACCATGTTGGTAAAGAGACACCACATCAAAAGGTGGTAGCTGTTTCTGAGACCCTGTCAAGCTGTAGCATACTTTTTAAACCAATGATGGCGGAAGGGGGACATTCTGGCAGCTCTTTTGCCAAAGAAAGGTGTTCATTGTGAGAATAAGAACAGTATAAGGAAAACAGCATGAGTGGTCTGTGACCAGACAAATTATTCTATCTGTAACCATGGGCAAGATTTGCTCCTGACATCAGATGGACATTCTTCCCCACAACAGAACTTTCAAGAACATACCTCATTCCACTGCTCAGATAACCATGGACTCCTAGCCCTAACTGTGACGATGCTGCATGAGCACTTTTAGACTCTCCCTTACCTTTTGTGCTCATTTTGCTAGGTCTTGCTTTTGACCTGAACTTGCTTTTCATTTTCACGTTGTTCTCTGGGATAGACAACTGTGCGGAAGCTAGGTCAAAGGTGGGTACCCTGCCCTATAGCTCCATGTTCCTGGGACTTCCCTCCTCCATCCTTTGTGGATTCAGATCTGAGATTTCTATTTAATCCACACCACCCATCAATTGTGAAAGAGGACGCTCTGTCCGCTTATTCTATTGATGAGCTTTCCCCAACTTCTTTAGCCCCCCGCACCATGACAAAGATGTATTAAGTGTCCTATCAATATTTAAGATAGTGCCACTCAGTGTTGTTCAGGTACTAGCAGTATTAGTCTCACTTGAGAGCCTGTTAGAAATGAAAATTCTCAGGCCTCATGCTAAACCCACTGAATCAGGATTTCTGAGAGTTGAGGTCCAAAATTCTGTGTTTTAACAAGTTTGCCAGGTGATTTTTATCTAGAATGACACTAGCTATCTCAACTCACCACTGTAGGAATGAAGTGGCAGTGATGGCAGTATCATGCTCCTTTCAGTTCTACGAAATCAAACACCCCAGAAGCAGGTTACAAGGTTCTCCTGGCTAATAGGCAGCAGCTCTGCCTGTGGTCCTAAACAAGGATTTTTCTGAAATCAGCAACATTTTCTGAAATCAGCAACAAGGATTAAGGGTTGCTTACCAGCTGAGAGGTTGCTCTCGGAAGTCCAAAGGTTATGTTTTCTTCTCCCACCGCACCCACTCCCCCATAAACACTTTGCGGCAACCAGTCTGATCTCCTTGTTGCCTGCCAGTGCTACACCCTCGCCTTGCCCTGCTCCTTTACAGATTCCTGGATGTGCAGAAATCTACAACAGACCCACACCCCTGCCAAGGGTTGGCTCTGTTTGTTGACAATGAACAAACAGCTATTGAGCGCTTGCTATGTGCAAGGTATCTTGAACTGTCCCCTCCCCATGAAACCTGCTTGCCCACAGCTGCCCATGTCCATGTGGCATTCCTGTCTTGGTGATTGCCTGACCCACAGCAGGTGCCAGATCCCAGAACCTCAGTGATAGCTGAGGCCGCTTTGCAGTCTCTGGTCTAGTGATATTCAAGCATTTTAGTAGTATAACCATATTAGAACACTTACACAGATAATTAAACAAGGCAGCATTTTTTTTTTTTTTTGAGACAGAGTCTCACTCTGTTGCCCAGGTTGGAGTGCAGTGGTGCCATCTCAGCTCACTGCAACCTCCGCCTCCCTGGTTCAAGTGATTCTCTTGCCTCAGCCTCCCGAGTAGCTGGAACTACAGGTGTATGCCACCATGCCCAGCTAATTTTTTGTATTTTTAGTAGAGGTGGGGTTTCACTGTGTTAACCAGGATGGTTTCGATCGTCTGACCTCATGGTCCACCCACCTCAGCCTCCTAAAGTGCTGGGATTACAGGTGTGAGCCACCATGCCCAGACACAAAGCACTATTTTATTAGTGCGAATGCATTTTGAAGTTACAATGAAGGTAAATTGTAGGCTAATCATCAAGGTAATAAAGCCATTTTGTTGACCCCTCAAAAGTGAAGTTACATGGATAAGAGGAGTCAGGTCTGCCCTGTGCCCTGTTTATTTCTGGAATGCTTGGTTGTGCAATATGGACAAAATCCTGATTCAGATAACTAGTTGCACATGGGAACTGGTTTTTTATCATTATTATTTTTTGAAGATAGCTTTCTTTGCAACCTCAGATACTCTTCTATTAAACAGATGGCAGGACAGCTTCATTCCAAGGTTTACCCACAAGTAGGTGTTTGCATGGCATTATAATGAACACGTCGGCAGTCTTTGGTGGGTCAAAATTTGGCCCATGTCATATTTGATTACCTCCTATTTTTTAATATTGTTGAAAATTTTAAAAATCAGATTAAATCAAATAATGTCTGTGGAAACTCTAAAAAACCTTTGCAGCCCCTCGGGGATCCACAAAGCCCAGCATCACTTTACCGAGAGACCAAAACAGAGAGGTGAAGTCACTTCTTCGGGTCCCATGGCTTTTGGAGTTAGAGCCGGCTGCATCTCATGTCTCCTGCCTCCTCATGTTTATGTTTCACAGGGACATTCGAGCCCCCATGTCGATTCCAAGTGCCTTTTGCTCAGGGCTGGACCTTCCAGAGCAGGGGCTCTGTTTATCCTGCTTAAATGAATTACAGAACGGAATTTCCCCAGAGCCGTCTCGCATCCTCAGCGGGAGGGTGCCAGGCTAGGACAGCAAGGCAGGAATGAAGAAGATCCTGCTAAGTGACTCTGCCTCTTTTTGGTGTCTCACCACCACCTGGCACACTCCAACCTCTGAAAATAATACGGCCTTCCTTTCAGCAGCCAGGGCTTGGCAGGCTTAACGGAGCTCTCCTTGGCTTCTCTTTCATCAGACCTATTCCCAGAGAGCACTTGCTCATTTAGATGAACGGCTTGGAATGTGCTCACAGTTAGGTAACAAAGCTATCATTCTAGCAATGTTGGGGGCAGGGAGATGGGGGCAGAGAGATGGAAGGGGCTTGGCAGAAAAGCAAACCTATCATGGCATCTGCAGATGGCCTCAGCTATCGTGGGCTGCAGCTCAGGGACCCTTTCCCCTACTAGCATGCTGTTTCAAGACCAGCCCCCCTGGGGAGGAAACCTTAACAGGATGAGGGCAGAGGAGCCTTGGAGAAAATGGAACAGCTGTAGCTGGGTTACTGCTTAATGAAGGAAGGTTGGGAAACCTTTTCTCCACCTCAGCAGTTTGGCTTCCCTTTCTACCTCAGAGAACTGGTGGCAGCTCTTTCCTGCAAAAGTTACTGTGGCCTGGTGATGGGGTATCTCCCTGTGTTTGCTCAGAGCTGGAATTCCACCCACCTCCGACCAACTTTGGAGAGTGAACAGGTTTCAGGCGCGTCTGTCTCAGGAAAGAGAAATTCAGGCCCCAGATGGCTCACCCAGTAAGGCCCCTCAGGTCTCCTAGCAACTTTCTGAGCCTAGATTTTTCCGACTATTTTTGCAAGATGAAATTTAATTTTAAAATATAAGGGGCCTGTCATTAAAACTGAAAGGACTGGAATACAGAGGTTTAGCTGACACTGATCCTTCTAACTGACCTACTTTATGAGGAAAACCAGCCCGGGCCTGATTGTGATTTATTCTTTACTTCCTGTTAGAATTAAATGGATTGCTTTAATATTTTGGCCTCTTACAAAGAGAGGTATTAAATCTCAAGCCTGCCTGCCATTATGCTCAGGTCTAAGTTTCTCATATACTAACCCTGTAGAAGATACCACTGGTTGCTTCCCCAGGATCTGTTCTCTTCTCCCTTGTCAGAAGAAATGGTTGGCAACATGCTCAGGAGAAAATACTCCTATCTCCAGATATTCCGACACATGAGAGTAGCCACGCCACCCGGTTGTGGCCAATGATGTGTAAGCAAAGTCAATGGGGTAGAGTTTCTTATGGAAATGGAAACACTTGCATGATATAAACATTTTGCACATTGTCCTTTGATCTGTCTTCCTGATTGGAATATAAACATGATGGTTGGTGTCAGGGATGTGAGTCCTTGCTGACTACCTCGACCAGTTGTAACAACCCTTTGACTGCCCAGCTCAAAATTTCTTCTCAGCTGAGCAAAATAAAATCCATTTGGTTAAGTCTTTTGTATTGGGGTTTCTCTTAAATGCAGCTAAATGCGATCCTAACCAATACCTTTTCAAAACATGAAGTTCACATCACTTTAAGCCGAAGAACACTCCTGTCCAGGTGGTAAACAGACAAGAATTTCCTTTCTCATTTCACAGCATGAGGAAGTTGAGACAGTGGGCAGCATAACATACTCACCTCTTGCTGAATTAATTCTTTCTCTCAGCCCTTGCCTTATCAAACTTCTCAGCAGCATTTGGGCCAGTGGCTACTTCCTCCTCCTCCTGGAAACTTCTCCCTTCCTTATTTCTGTGTTACTATTTTCCCATGGTTTTTCCTCATCTTTTTGGCCCATTTTCAAGTCTCTTGTGGGTCCTTCTTCTTCTGCCTGCTTCTTAAATGCAGATGTTCCTGGGGTTCCCCATAGTCCTTTGGGTGGTGACCTTATGTCTACCCACAACATTTACTATCACTTAGAATTAGACGCCAAAATGGCATCTATTGATATTGGGAAAAGATGTCTAGAGTGTACTGCTAAGAGAAAAACAGCTCATAAGATAAGATGTGCTGTTTGATCCCATCAACGCAAAATGGGAGAAAGAAAAGAATGTGCATATAAAGAGATCTAAAGGATCTATAAACAGGATGTTAACAGTGGATGGATGGTGAAGTTAAGGATTTAAAATCTTTGAATCAAATGTCAGATTAATCCTTTGATCCATAAGGATGGAGAGGAAGTAGAAATTGCTTCCGTGGATTTTCAGCTATTTCCAAGTCATTTTATCATTTTTATTATTGGTATTTTCTTGTCCTACATTCATTCATTCATTCATTCATTCATTCATTCAGGGAGTTCTTGTGTGATTGCTATGTGCCAGGAGCCATGTGAGAGTCTGGAGACAGAGCATTGTAAAAGCCAAGTCACTAACCCTAAGTACAAGATGCTTTTATTTGAAATAACTAGGTATAGGTGACTTCATTTTTAAATTGATAGAGAGAGGGTATAATTTAAATGCTCACATTTAAGGGCTTTTCCAGGTAGAACAAAAATAGGTGTCATGTAGCGGCTCTGCTGTCAACTTTCCTGGCCGAGCACCAGATAGTACACCCAGACCCAGGCTGAGATTGCTCCTCCATGGCCCCTAAAGACTTTGCTGAACGAGGGGCTCTGCCTCTGGAATCTGCTAGACCTGTCATCTCTGGGCACTGCATGAGTAACATCTCCAGGGTGTCTTCCAGCTTCTCTGATTAATCCTAAGCATTCCAAAGTGAACAGTTTAGAAAAATGTCAAGAACATCATGCAAATACAAGGAACTCCTGTCACATAGCCCTGCTCCATTCAGGATCCTGACCGCTCACCATTGTTCTCTTTCCCCCTTGCTCAGCTCCACTTCCGTAAGACTGAGTGCTTGCAAAAATACTTAGGTGATATATGCCAGCTCTTGCCTACACACAAAATTGGAACCGTGTCGGTGAGCAGCTCAGACTCCAACTATAAGCCCAGTTGCAACTGGGACCTGCCCTCCTATGACAGAGAAAGACGCTGCCTCTGTTCATGACAAACCCCTCCGCTTGTTCTCTAGATTCTTGCTTCTTGCCTCTTCCCAAATCCCTCTTCCTTTCCATATCTTCTGCTTCTCTCTGTATATACTAGTTCTTTCTCTTTGGCATTTAAACATACTAAAAGCCTCTTCCAATTGAGGAAACGGACTCCATGGATTGATTGTGTTATGAATTTTGCATGAGGATGGAGCTCTGTGCTACATCCTGTGCATCTAACAAAGTGCTGGGCCTTCTGGGGGTTGTAGGCCCATTAGGAGATTGCATCTTCACTGAAAGCCTTAGACATTCTGCAACATTTCTTTCAATTCAGAGCTCTCTCTTGAGTTACCCGGCTCCAGACCCCTCTCTTAGTGGATACGCATTGTTTCTCTGGAAAGGCCTCTGATTCCTCCCATGTGTAGAATGTTGCTGACCGAGTAGCATGGTGGTGGGGAAAGCCACAGCAGGGCACTGTGCCCCGCACACGGTTCAGCCACCTGGGCGTCTCCTGGAACATGAATCTTTAAGACGTGCTGTCTCCATCCACCACCAATCCTTCATTCGGGAGCTTCTGTGTATCTCATTCCTTTAAAGGGGGCTACCTAAATGTGTGCTTTATGTCGAAAGAACTAGAACACATTCTCAGTGCATCCGTGGCAAGTATTTGGAAAATTAGAATTTTATGAAAGTTATTTCCATTTTCTAAATATAAACGACTGGCATTTTTCAACCATCCTTCAGAATTAAAAGACTAATTCTTCCACTTGAGTCAGCGTGAGGGAAATTTGATTCATTTCCCTAAAACTTCCCTCACTTATCTAGAAAGGTAGTTGCAGCAGGGTTGAAATTTATCAGCTTTTCAACAGTGTAAATCCCCGTATCTGAGGAGTGCCTCACTCAGGTGACTTTTTGGAGTGTCCAAATGAGCAGGTAGGTTGGAAGGAAGGTAGACAAATCACAGGGTTTTTCAGAATCTAGCATGATGGTAATTTGCCAGGAGCTGTTGTCAAGCTTCTCAAAGCCAGAAGCTCTTCTAACTGCTGAGCCTCCCATCTGCCATCCTCACGGGCTGTCCCACAGATAGCTTGCCAGAGGCTGAGGTAACTAACAGCAGCATGAGGCCACCACCTTCCACTGGGACTTTTTGTGAATTTGGTTCCTGAGGTTGGCTGTAAGCTGTTATTGAGGCACAGATGTTTTCCAAAGTGTTCGCGCTCATGCCCCAACTCCTTCATCCCCACAGGCCCACCCCCGTCTTCTCGCCCACCCTATGCACCGCTTCTGGGCACCACTTGCCTTCCTCCCTCAACCCCATGATCTTGGCATCTCCTGGCTGAGCTGAGCTGTTAATGTGTTTAATTGTGTTGAACGTAAAAGTAGAGGTCTGAGAAAACAATTGGCCCCAAAAGACACCAGGAGCGACCCAAGAGAAGACCCCTGCAGTCTGTTACAGCTTCAGGCAGCATGCTTGTTTATCAGTGTCTCGGGTGAGTGTGCGTGTGTGTGTTCTCCTCCCTTTCCTTTCTGCCTTTGTCCAGATGTGAGCATGGGCTTTGTTGATAACAAGTGATTTTTGACTTTTAGGGGTGCGTGTGTGCCTAACCTCTGGTGTCTGTGTGTCTGTGTTAGAAGGATACAGGTCTGTGTCTGGTGACACACATTATTTCGGCCCTCCCCTGTGCAGCTCTGTTGATTAGGAAGGGAGAAACCTCCCTGAATGATTTGTTTTGTGTGACTTTTCCTGTGTGCTCTTCTCGTTCCTCCTCAGTCCTCTCCTGCTTGCCATCTCTGGGCCACCCACTCCCTTCAGAAGTTTTCTAGATCAAACTGCCAAAGTTCGCTTTAACTTTGACACCAACTTTGAGACTGACTTAAGTTTTAATAGTAAGAAACCCTGTTGGTGCTAGTACTCCCTAGCCCTTGTTTTCCAGATGAAAATTTCTTGGGGCAGAAGGAAATAAAAAAGAATTAGACTCCTTTTGCTACATAAATAGATGTGACATTCAAACCCAGAGTTAAATGGAATTTCTCGAACATTAGTAGGCTTGTGCAATGACCTATGAAGTTAAAGTCACTAAAGTTTTCTGATTAATTAGTTACATGTAGCAACTTTAGTGCTCTAAAAAAAAAAAAGAAAGAAAACACTTAGCAATACCGGCTACCTACTAAGATTGACTAGGATCCTAGAGAGGTTTGCTCTGATGTTATTGAGGCCTTTTCTTTGTAAGGAGCTGCTGGAAACTGAGGATTTTGCAAACAGAATTTAGAAGGGAGGGAAATACTTCATGATGGCATGACTCTGAGCCAAGCACAGCATTCATTAAAAGGCTGCCCAGTCAGGTCAGCATCAAGACAAGACAGAGGGGTGGCATTTAGGAAAGCTGAAAACAGGGCCAGGGGTTTTCAACGAGATGGAGACAGACACCATTGCCAGTCTTTGCAAGTGACAGCCATCCTGCAAAAATATTCGGTGGCACATGGGATGCTCTCGAGCTGAAGTAGTAAGAATGTGAGGGAACATAAGAGTGGCCGAGAGTGTGGGACATTCCAGGAGAGGGTTAGGAAGGGAAGGGATTTTGGCAGAACCACAGGTCCTAACCCAGTCCTGCTGGTTTGGACAAGTACAGTTTCTGTATAGGCTGGCCATCTGGGCTGGGAGAAAACAGAGAACAGAAACCTCAGCAGAAAAGGGTTTCTGGCCTAGATGAATCCATCCCAGAGGAGCTGCAGAGCTGGGGTGGTGGTGGGGTCCCCCTGAAATGAGACACTGCCCAGTGGTCACAGCCTGGGTAGAACCGAAGAAGCCAGTTGGCTCATAAACGGTTTTTCTTCCTGCCTGTCACACCAAGGGAATTCTCTTTCTATGTAACGTAATAAATTCCCCTGTAATCTCAAGATGCAGGTAACAGCTTGGCCCTGGTGAGAAATGACTGGCTTCATGTTTCCCCCAGTATGATTTCCTTTACATACAGCGAGGGGCCCTGCCCACTCCCCTGCAGAGCTCGGGAGCCGAGCCTGGAAGGGAAAAACAAGGCTGATTCATGTTTGTGATTAACTTCTCACCTAATGCTGTAATCCCATACGTGGACCTGGCCCAGCTTGTCGCTGCTTGGCTGGGAACTCTGTTGTTGGAAGAAGGGTAGGTGGCCGCAGATTCTGTGCCAACCTGGGCTCCAGCCACACTGCCAGAGCCACCCTCTGTGGGCTGTGCCTCAGATCTCCCTGCTTTGGGACACCTTGTTCAGTCTTGCCCCCTGTGTGCCCCCGTGGCATTTCATTTGCACCTCTTTCCTGTCATTTGCCTTTTCTTCACTTGCAGTTATCGATGAGCTCCCTGAGGTGGGGGCAACCATGTTCTCTTTCTCTTTAAATCTTCTCAAGCCCAACATCAGGCATGGGGCAGTTTAGCGCTCAGCAAATCACAGTGAAATGAACTGAACAGCAGAGGATGACCTCCCTGAAATGACTGCCCTGGATGGAAAAGAAGCCCACATCAAATTCCAGCCCCTGGCCAGCAGGGCAGATGCGACCTCCCTCTGCTTTTCTCGACAATAATCCCAGTCCCTTGTTATGATAAACTACTTGCTTCTTGCTCCGCAGTACGTTCAGGAACTGGACTGCTGCCAACGAAAACACAGGAGCGATGGTAGGACTATTGAAATAAATCAATGGCCTATGATAAATACAGGAAAAACAGTGCTGGTTAATAAGCTCACACGCCAACGAAATCATATGTTATTTAAGAGGAGGAGGAGTTTTTACATAAATGTCTGTGATTTTAAATAATAAGGATGATTTTTAAAAACCCAAGTAATTCACCAGCTTTTTAGCCAAGTAAATGCTAGCCCTGTAAGATATCAATACCTTGGGAAGCTGCAGTAGTCTGAAACAATTCCATTATTCTTTTTGGCAGCCTTCAGGGCTGGTTTGGGAGCAAAATTAAATATATTACTTGATATTTATGCTTTTGATTTAAGTCCCAAACGATATCACCCAGTGTGATTACTGGCCTGACCTATCAGATTTGACTCTGAATTGTTTTTGATAGTTTCCAAAAATCAAATGCACCCTCAATAAAACCAAATCTTTGCTATTCCTCAAGCATGCGAAAAGAAGGTACGGTAAATTCTAGAGTTCCAAAGAGAGATTCCAAAACTGTTTCATGAACAAGAAAAATGTCAGTGTCGACCTCGCAGGTGAACACTGCAAATATGTGAGTTCAGATTTCTTTGTTTGAAGATCTGTCATGTCATCTTAGAATCATACTTCTTAGCGTTCACACTTACTCATTCTGGGCAGACTGTCATCAGGTTCGGTTTGCACAAAACAGTTGACCCGAATCAAGGAATTTAAACTTTGAATACTAGACCAGCTATGACATTTGGATCAGTGGGAGCCTTTGCAAATCAATATGAAAACTCGAGCAGCCCACACCGGTGTTTCACCAGCTGGCCACCCAGCAGGAGGCGCATGCAGTGAAATAACTAAAAGTAGCCTCCTTTACTTCTGACCTGGCATAAATCACTCTGGTTCGATTTCGAGGGGCTGGGTGGTGCCAGGAGTGCCTGCGTCAAGCCCCAGCGCTAAGTGGCTGATCGAGACCGTTGGTGTTCTCGATGTGGTATTCAGGCTGGTTTGCCTTCCTGATGGTAGAATGCCATGACCCACTTCCAGAGGGGAGTAAACACATTCCCAGCACTTTATGCTTAATGCAAATTGAACCCCAAAGAGGCCTGGGTGGTAGAAGAAAAGCTCTGCAATGCTGCACCTTGGGAAAAGGAGCTGATCAGAAATCCCTGCTACCCAAGATCTCATTCATGTTATCCCAGTAGGTCTATCCCCTTTTTCTCTCGTTTCCTTTCACTCCTCAGAACTCTAAGTAAATGCAAGAGCAGTAATTGACTGTGTAAATCACTTCATTTGTTTGTGAAGCTAAAAATCTACCTCCTCCACCCCCACCTAACACAGTGGGAATAGTAACTTCCAGTTCTCTCCCAACTCTAGGACATGTCCAACCTGTAAAACCCACCTGTTCTGTCACCCTCAGCTTCTGGTGTCTACTTTCTAGACTGAAGGCAATACTGGAAAGGTCAGATTCAAGGGCTTTCAGGTTAGTAAAACTCCAGCTG
Source organism: Callithrix jacchus (assembly GCF_049354715.1). Lineage (NCBI taxonomy): Eukaryota > Metazoa > Chordata > Mammalia > Primates > Cebidae > Callithrix > Callithrix jacchus. Next base: position 137,809,911 of record NC_133503.1, on the reverse strand, counting down.
GCATGGCTTCCACCATCTCATTAACGGAGAACAAACACACACTCACACTCCCTGGGAAAAGTGCCTGCTGGCTTTCTTCCCTCATTACTGGGAATAAATCAGCAGAGATCCACAGAAAGGGGAAGGCAGGAGGAGAAGATCTCTAAGACATAATCTACACCCAAAGGCATCCTTGGCCATGAATTCCATAAAGGCATATCAGAAAGAGCTAACACTTTTTGAAACGCAGGGGGTCCCTGACCTAACCTATACAATCCCGAGGCATAGGCAGGTCTAAGTCAGCTATCCTATTGCCCACTGAGATTCTTAATCAGCGTGCAGGGATCCACAGATTGGTGGGGAACGGGCAAGAGTGTGACTTTTCAGGGGCTTCCATTCCACTTGGGATGATTAAGGACATAGATTCTGAAGCCAGACTGCCTGAATTTGAATCTGGGCCCACCACTTACTAACAGTGTGACTTTGGGCAATCTACTCAACACTTCTGTGCCTCAATTTCCATTTCTGTAGAAAGGGTATAATAGTAGTACCTTCCATGTAGGGTCACTGTGAAGATTATTAGATTGAATCTTGGCCTAGAACAGTGTTGGGCACATAGACTGTGCTGTATCAGGGTTAGCGGTAAGGATTTGGAGAAATACATTATATGTCAAAAGTTATGTCCAGTTAGAACAAAGCCATGTACAAGAATGCATACTTTGGAATTGGAGCAAAAAGAGAAATCTGTGGGCTGGAATTAGGCAGAACGGGTTTCTTAGGAGAGGTGGGGCCTGAATTCAGAACTTTCAGAGATGGGCATGGTCTACTCTGACCCTTTTTCTCTAACCTAGATTGACCACCCATGAATATGGGGCTGCGACCCCTAAGGAGGACCTCAGGTGTCTTTTCCCAAGCGAACGTTCTGGATCTGCCCTTTCTGCGGCTCACCTCCCCAGCCGGTCTTTTGGCTTCATCTTTGATTGCTGGCTCTTGTGCTATTGGATCAGGTGAGAGACTTCAGCTCACATCAGCAAACTTTAGGACAGGTCTATTCTGAGTGAGGCACTGGGGCCAAAAAGGTGAGGACCTAACAATATCAAATATCACTCTCAAGAAGCTCCTAGTTGGTGTTGACAGAGGAGGCAACAGTTTTATCATTCACTGTGTTGGGCGTGGTTGCTATGGGAGCAGAGGGGAGGAGGGCTTGGCCCAAGGGCAGAGAGAGGTCAGTGAGTCTTCAACGGTGACAGGGACAAGCCAGGGCCAGGGGCCATGATGAGCATACAGGGGGAATGGCTGTCCAAACAGGAGGAAGTGCTTGAAGTTTAGTTTGGACTCCAGCACGCTCTCAGAACACTGGATGGTGCTTTCCTTCTATCTCCCACTGCCTTCAGCCCCTCTGAAAGCTCCAGTTGGCCAGGGTTGACAAGCATCTGTGCTGGGCTGGCTGCAGGCCTCCTAATGGGTCAGCTTGAGACTGGGCAGGGTGGGGGCCTGGAGGGGGTGGTGAGGACTCTCCAGGCAGGAGATGCACCATAAGGAAAGGCTGCAACAGGATGATCCAGTGGAGTTATGGCACAGTACCAATGTTAAAACCCGATCTCACACTCAGTAGCTCCATCATCTGGAGTAAATTACTTTGCTTCTTTGGAATCTTGATTATAAAATAGGTGAAATAATACTTGGAGGAGTGGTTATGAGGTTTGAGTGAGATACATGAGGAACACCCAATAAGCTCCTACCATTGTGTGCTGGGCTGGGTGGGCCAGGCCCCATTCCCACTCTGTCATCCTGCCGTCTGTGTTCACAATACTAAACGGCACTTAGATCATTAGCTGTCAAAACAAATCAGGGAACTCAGGACACTTCTCTTTGAAACGGCTTTATACAGCCAATATTTGATAAAAATTAGATGATGAGAATGTTGGTCTTTACCCCAGGAAGAGCCCAGTCAGGCTGCAACTGTGTTAGACCCTCCCAGAGAGCCTGACTGAGTTTGGAGGGCTGATGCCTGGCCTAGAGGAGGAGTCTGTAGGCTGCAGAGTTGCACATCCTGCTAAGATTAAGGACATGGCCAATCAGGTCATTTCAGGCAGGTCATGAGACAGCCATTGGACAGCAGCATTCACTCAGTCACTTTAGATGGCCTAAGTGAAATGTTCCCTATCCCAGCACCAAACCTAAGCTATCTGTTTTTCGTATTCCTGCAACATGAATCAGCCTGGTCAAAGATGCAGAAGTTTGGCCTGAAAATTGTCTAAGAAGAAGAGAGAAAAAGAAGGAAGAAGAATAGCCATAGCCTTCATAGGGCTATGGCATTGTTTATAGGTTCCCAACGTTTGAACTACTTTAGATTGAAAAGTAGTAAGTCATATAAATTAAGGTGTGAAGCAGCAACCCCATACATTGTTGGTTGGGGCAAAAACTGATGCAAGGCAGTTTGGCAATATCTATCACAATCTCACATTTTGTCAAGGGAACACTTGATGAAGTACTTCCACGTGTAAGAATTTATCCTACAAGTATTCTCACTTGTATAAAATGAAAAATGTACCATGTCTCTTTTTAATTGTAGAATTATTTGCAAAAGATTTGTAAATAATTTAAATATCAATCAATAGAGGACTTGACAAATTACAGAGTAGAATATTATGCAGGTATGTATGTGGTGTATGTATGCATGTGATGGTTAATTTTATGTCGACTTGACTGGGCCAAGTGATACCCAGATGACTGGTAAAACATTCTGTCTGGGTGTGTCTGTGAGGGTGTTTCCAGAAGAGATTAGCATCTGAGAAGGTAGACTGAGTAAAGAAGACCCACCCTCCCCAATGTGGGTGGGCATAATCCAGTCTGTTGAGGGACTGACTCAAACAAAAAGGCTAAACAAGGGAAATTTTTTTCTCTCTCCTTTAGTGGGGACATCTATCTTCTGTCTTCAAACATCAGAGTTTCTGGTTCCTGGGCCTTTGGACTTGGACTAGAACTTTACTACCAGCTGTCCTGGTTCCCTAGCTTGTGGACAGCAGAGCGTAGAACTTCTTAGCCTCCATAATCACGTGAGCCAATCTTTCATAATAAATCTCCTTCTCTCTCTCTCTCTCCCCCTCCCGTGTGTGTGTGTGAGTGTGTGTGTGTGTGTGTACAGACAGATTCTGTATCTCATCGGTTCTGTTTCTCTGGAGAACCGTGTCTAATACTGTGTATGTGTGTGTACGTTCTATGCATGTATATATCTCCAAGAAATGTTAGGTCAAAAAAGCAAGTTGCAAAACAGCATGTATAGTATGCTACCATTGTACATGTGCGTAAACAATTCTGGAAGGGTCTTCAAGAAACGAATTACATTGGTGGCTTATGGAGAAAGAAGCTAGTTGGCTGTCGGGGCGGAAGAGAGACTCAACATTCACTTTTCTACACTATTTGAATTTTGAACCCTGTGAAGGTGTAACCCATACAAAACATTAAATTTTAAAAGTCACCTTAAAAATGAATGAATACTGTCCACTGACAGATTAATGGATTAGCCAAGTGTAGTATATGAATACAATGGAATATTGTTCAGCCTTTAAAAGGAAGGAAATTCTGACTCAAGCTACAACATGGATGAACTGTGAAGATACTATACTAAGTGAAATAAGCCAGTCACAAGGGACAAATATTGTATGATTCTGGTTATATGTGGTACCTATAATAGTCAAGTTCATAAAGACAGAAAGTAGAATGGTGGTTGCCAAGGGTTTGGTGAGGGGATAGGAATGGAGAGTTATTGTTTGATAGGTACAGTTTTAGCTTTGCAAGATCAAAAGAATTTTGGAGATTGCATGCATAAAAAGTGAATATATTTAAACTACTTTATATGGTTTGGCTGTGTCCCCACACAGGTCTCATCTTGAATTGCAGTTCCCATAAACCCCACATGTCATTGGAGGGACCTGGTGGGAGGCAATTGCATCAGGGGGATTGTTACTCTCATGCTGTTCATGATAGTGAGTGAGCTCTCACAAGATCCAGTGGTTTTATAAGGGGCTTCCTCCTATCCTTCACTCTCATTCTTCTCTCTCCTACCTCCATGTGAAGAGGGATGTGTTTGCTTGCCCTTCCACCATGATTGCAAGTTATCTGAGGCTTCCCCAGCCCTGTGGAACTGTGAGTCAATTAAACTTCTTTCCTTTATAAATTACCCAGTCTTGGGTATTTCTTCATAGTAGTATAAGAATGAACTAAAACACTACTGAACTGTACATCTTAACTGTACATGGTTAAGATGGAGGCCAGGCACAGTGGCTCACACCTGTAATCCCAACACCTTGGGAGGCTGAGGCAGGAAGATTGCTTAAGCCTAGGAATTTGTTGCCCAGCCTGGGCAACAAAGCAAGACCCTGTCTCTACACACACACACACCCAAAAAAATATTGCCAGGCATGTTGGTGTGCATTCGTAGTTCCAGCTACTTGGGGAGCTGAGGTGGGAGGATGGCTTGAGCCCTGGAGGTTGAGGCTGCAGTGGGCTTTAATTGTACCACTTTACTCCAGCCTGGGCAAGAAGCAAGATCCTCTCTCTCTCTCAAAATAATAATAATAAAATGGTTAAGATGGTAAATTTTATATGTATTTTACTATAGGTAAAAATAAGAAAATGATCTATAAAGTAATTATTTTAACAAAGAACACTTGGTTACATTAATTTAGTCATCCCACCAACGAATGCTCTGACTGCAGCCACCTAGTGTGATGTGTTAGAGGACTTCAGGGACCTACTGCTCTGCCTTCCCTCAGCTTTAGCAAGCCCAGATTATCTGATTGCTCTTTGCTTTTGTTTTTTAATGTGAAGAATAGGAACACAATTTTCCTACCCTGATACTTTAACTGGATTATTGCATATTGATGTTTTTGTACTCAGGTTCCTAACCATTATGATAGCATCAACCTGCAGGAACATTCTAACCTTATTCTGTGACTTTCCCCAATTCAAGCTTTGTAGAAGACCATTGTGTCAGTATTTAGAAAATGTTTTGAGGTCCCTAGATTTAAATAAGGTTAAATATAAAGGATCCTTTTCACTACTGGACATGTGTAACTGCATGTCTTCTGGACATTGCTTGTGATGGTCATTCATACTCAAAGGATGGAGACAGAAAGCACAGATCACAAAATCCTCTGGCCACATGGGGAAGCTGGCCCTGAAATGAAGCAGCAGTGTCAATGCCCGGAGCCCCACTGCCAGCCTCAGCTCTGTGAGAAAGGTGGCAGAGAGGTAGGAAGGAGATATGCATAAAGGCTGGTGTTCGTCCTCTCCATGCTTCTGCCAAATACTATAACCACCTGCCCCAGACCGGCAAGCCAAATAGTAGCTCCATCCCTACAGGTTACATTATACCCTGAAATTGACATTAAAAATCAAACTGGTTAGTTTTAAAGTGCTTTTCACAAGCCTACTAACTTAATCCTTGACTAGTGCCATCGGGGTTGTTAACAGGGTCTCACATCTCCCCAGAACAGCTCTATTTAAGACCCCCCCCCCCCCGCCATTACCCACTCACCAGCCTGCCTTTTTCACTTAGGATGAGGAGCCAGAGTAAATGATAGTAGTATTCTCCTCTCTTCTGTTGACCTAGATTGACCTGAGTGGGAATTTTAAGACTGATTGCTCTTCTCTCTTCTCATACCAAGTCTGAATTCCATTGCTGGGATTTCCCTGACTGCTGTGATTTGACTCTATCTTTCCATATAGCCAACTTCTTACCACCCACACACTCACCTCTGCCTCAGTCCTTGGGCCTGTAAAGGCCCTTTGAATCTTCCTTTATGCCTCTCCTGCATATCCAGGCACAAGTCCAACCCTCCAGCAGCCTAAATCCATCTTTTCCTCCTCTGAATTCCTATGGCATTTATAGTTAGCACCCTACAATTTACTGAACCACTTAATTATATGCTTTCCGGCATTGCTCAGTGATTATTTCTTGCTTTTAGTCCGGCCTCCTGAGTAGATATTGAATCCCAGTGGGGCAGAATCTATACTTTATAATTTTTTATTATATCCTTAAGAGCACCTAGTAATAATAATGGTGATCACTTAGCACTTAGTGTATATAACACACAGCACCTTATGTATGCTATCTATTTCATACCACGATACTCTAATGAGGCATTATCATGCCTATTTTTCAGATGGGAAAACCAAAGCTCAGAGAGAGTTACGTGGACAGGCAGCTGGTGAGTGGAGCCAGGCCAGTGGCCTTCAAAGGCTTTAGTCAAACTTTTTGACAGATATCAGAAAATTGAAGTAAGGAAAATACTTTCCTGGGATCATCCCTATGTGAAATGGCAGACTGAAATTACTCCCAATGTTTCCAAAAATGGAAGCTCCTCAAGAACAGGAACTTTCGTCTGTTTGTTCATTGTTGTATCCCCAATCCTTAGAACTATGCTGGACTCAAATAGTTGCTCAATAAAATATCTGCTGAATGAACAAATGAAATCTAATCAATCAACAAACCTACTCTGAATGCTCACCAAATGTAAGGCACTGCTCCTGTGATGAGAAACGTAATGTAAAAGACATTCTAGTTTGCTTGACTAGACCTCACTCACCGCAGAATACTCACAAGGGCAGTCCAGACACAGAAATGTGAGAAAGCCTGCATCCCCAACGTGGTGCCAAATTTGTCCTTTTAGATTTGAGAGGGTAGGGAGCTTCCTATTCCCTGCTGCTTCCTCTCCTCAGTCCTCCTTCCATCGAAATAGCCATCATAGCCCAGGAAGAAAGGAAAGCAGTCCCATACCCAGGAGCAGGCTGGCCTGCAGTTTCACATCAGACTCCGGGGATACAGAAAGGAGTCCTCCAGGCTCTGCAAGTCCACACACAGAGGTTCTGGAACAGGAGAGCTGGGGCCTGGATATGAAAAAAACATGTGTATCCACAGGCAGGGGGTGTGGGCCCTGCTACTCCTGTAGGTTCTTTTAAAAAATTGTCTTTAGAAGTCTTATTTGTGCTAAGTCACTTCGATAAAAATAGAAACACTTTTTTTGTTGTTGTTTTTTTAAACAATGTAGATGATTTCTTCAGTTATCTCCTGGCCCTGTATGTGGACACACCATCTTAGATTCAGAGACTAGGAAAAGTATTTTCTTTCTGTCTCCTACTTTCTACACATTTGTAACCTGTGTTCACAGCAAAGGTAATCAATTTCCCTACAAGTAATTGTTCAAGCTAGGCGAGATCAATAAAGGAGATAAAGAAGTTGCACAATTTAAACAAGCAAAAGGAACAATCGGCCACCAAACAAAGCCCACAGTTCCAAGGTAATGACTTGAAATAGTCTTGATGTTTTTTAGTAAGAGATGGGGCCAGGTCATAACCATGTAAAAGTAATGAAAACCAACCAAGGCTGTGGGGCCCTAATTACTGTCAACTTGTCATTCTCTCCAATTGCCTTCAGGGTTTGTTTCTTTTTAAAATTCAGTGTAACCTTACAGGAGGCAATAGAATGGTGGTGACAGTGGAAAGTGGACGGGGCAGATGCAGAGACTTTGGAAATAGTGGGATGTGGAGATGGAAGGCAGGCTGAGGGCAAAGGGGCTGCCAGGGCTTCTGGGGGGGCTCCCAGGAGACTGATAAGATCCCGAGGGGACTGGAGAAGTGCGAGGGTCCAGTTAACGTGTGCAGGAAAGGTGATGAACCCCAGGTTTTTATGGTTGTTCAGGAGGCACCAGCCTCATGCTTAGTTTGTTTCTGAAGCATATCATTCTTACTCTAACTTCTATCTGAAACATTCTTCTCCCAGATCTTTCCGTGGCTGGCTCAGCTTCCACGTCACCTCTTTAGAAAGGCCTCCCTGGCCACCAACCTGAAGTCACCACCTAGTTAGTCTCTTGCCCGCCCCCCCACCTTTTTTTTCATCATGGCTCTTGGCACTACCTGAACTTTTCTGGTTGGTTTATCAGTGTATGTCCTCTGCCCCTCCATACCATGGTGTAAGCCCCAGGAGAGCAGAAACTTCCTCTGTCTATCTGACGGCGCGGAAGCCTCAGAGCCTGGATCAGTGTTGGGGATGGAGAAGGCGCTCTGGTGGAAACCGTGGTGGCAGCGTTTAGCTCATAGCAGGAAACTCGGGCCTTTAGACCAGGGCAGGGAGCAGTTTGAAGATGTGAGTCTGGAGTGTGACTGATGAAGCCAAAAGCAGTCACAGACTCTCATTTTATGACCAGTTTTGGATAATGAGCTGAAGCCATGTATAAAAATGTTCCCTGAAAAAGTGCTTTTTTAGATGAAAGTAAGAAAAAATAGCTGAAGTGATTCATCTTTCTTTAAGGAAGGTCAGCACCACTTCTGTTGCTTCCAGGAAGATTGCATACATATGTAAAACTGGAAAAAACTTCAATGAAGAGAAAAACTAAAAGGTAGGAGGCTGTGCTCAAATATCTTTAAGTTCTCCTCCATGTGTTAGCTGCCCCTGCCTTCATTAACAGAACCATCAAGATCCTTATTGCTCCCTTTGTGCCGATATGAAGGGAACTTAGGATGTAGACTTACATCAAAACGGAGGATGCAGAACAGTGGAAGCCAGGGGTGTCCAACTTTCTTACTTCCCTGGGCTACACTGGAAGAAGAAAAAATGTCTTGGGCCACACATAAAGTACACTAATAATAGCTGAGAAGCTAAAAAACATCACCGAACAAATCTCTTAATATTTTAAGAAAGTTCATGAATTTGGGTTAGGCCTCATTCAAAGCCTTCCTGGTGTGCATGCGATCCGTGGACCATGGGTTAGACAAGCTTACCTTTTGCATTAAAAAGGTGAGATGGAATAAAAAATACACTTATGTTTACGTGAACACTGGAAGGATACAGAAGAAGCAAATATAAGTGGCTATACTTCAAGGCTAGTGAAGTGGAGAGCAGGCACCGGTCTAGGACTGAGATGTCTTGATTCATACTTTCCATGTTGTCTTGATCCTTCAGCCACGTGAATGTATTAACTATCTTTTAAATTAAAAAACGTAATGATCCTTACATATAATTAATAGCAATTGGAGCCTTGTAGCTCAATGATTATCTCGCCAAAGTTTGGTGCAGGTAATATTGCCAGTTCAGGCTGAGAGAGCTACTGTCAGCATCTTAGAGTAAGGAGTATGAATGAAAGAGGGTACATTATGACTACACTCATGTCTTCACAAACAATAGGAGACTGAGGTGTTTCCAATTCCGGAGGTAGACTCCTGATTTTTGGTTTTTAGTAATCATACTAAAATTATATCTTTCATACAATTTCATACTAAAATTGTATGAAAAGCACAGCACCAGGCTGGGTGCAGTGGCTCATGCCTGTAATTTCAGTACTTTGGGAGGCTGAGGCAGGCAGATTGCTTGAGGCCAGGAGTTCGAGAAGGGGGCAAGACAAGCTTCTGGAATGCTGGAAATGCCGTTTCTTGATCTGGCTGCTGGTAACTTAGGTGTTCACTTTGTGAAAATTCATCGCACTGCAGAGGTGTGATTTGTGCACTTTCCTATGTGTATGCTTGACACACACACACACACACACACACACACAAAACAAGGAAAAATGTGATGCAACTCTATATGCATTGTTATGGAAAGCTGTGCAGGCCCTGTCATAGAGAGGAGCCCATGTGATACATCCCATTCATGTGATGCTATAGATATTAAGCTATAAGTAACTTCATGCCTAGAGAGTTACTCTAAAAAATGGTTCTCATAAATGTTAGTAATGCTTACTTCTGGGTAGGATTTTGAGTTGTTTGTTTGTTTGTTTTAATACTTTCTTCTTGGTACTTTTTTGTATTTGCATTTTTTTTTTTTTTTGCACAGTGCATGTGTCTTTTATATTCAGAAAGTGCTTTTATTTTTTTAAACATCTCCTAAATTAAAAAGAAAATAAAAACCTGCTTTTTATTTTCTCTAGTAGCAAACCAGTAAATATCCAAAGCCTATCAGCCAGAGACATAATGTATGTTGTGTGCATCAAATACACTTTGCAGTTGTCCCTGTTTCTAAGTATTTCCAAGGCTGGTTCTGAACAGAGTGGCCACTATCCTTCCCATCAACAGATGACATACACCTGTTGTAAGATCTGAGGATGGACCAAGGGAAGAGGTCCAAGTGGCTGGAAGTTCACAGTAAATGCTGTAGACACTGTAGGCTGGCTGTTCTTCTTGTCTTTGAAGCAGAGAGAAAAACTGGTCCATTCATTAAATCAAGGTAGGCCGTGTGTGGTGGCTCATGCCTTTAATCCCAGCACTTTGGGAGGCTGAGGCGGGCCGATCACCTGAGATAGGGAGTTCGAGACCAGCTTGGCCAACATAGTGAAACCCTGTCTCTACAAAAAATACAAAATTAGTCAGGTATGGTGGTGCGCACCTGTAATCCCAGCTACTTCAGAGGCTGAGGCAGGAGAATCACTTGAATCTGAGAGGCAGAGGCTGCAATGAGCCGAGGTCGCACAATTGCACTCCAGACTGGGAAAAAAGAGTGAAACTCCATCCCAATAAATAAATAAAATAATAAACCAAGGCACTCTCACTACCATTTCTCTTTCTTCCATCTCTAGTCCACTGTGCAACCTCTCTTTGGCTCTGGCAGAGGGGATTTCACCAGTTTATTCCCAGCCTTGCACTATCTAACTTAGTAGAGAGTTTCCTATTTCTCTCAAATCCTTTTCCACCAAAAGCCTACTCCACATGTTCACATACTGGACATTATTGAAATAGGGATAATTTACTTTTTTCTATCATCAAAGCCCAAGCTTTAAAGGTAAATCATCTCTGGTGTGTCAACATAGGGTCTTGAAGTTCACACTAAGGTGTAAATGTCTAATAGGTATGATTTCTAAAGAGCACAATTTGGTTGGGGAGATGGCAAGGGGAAAGGGAGGCAGAGATCTTGCACAGAACTGGCCAGCTTGCTGGTGGTACCTGCTTTTCCTCCACCACAGCTCCTGCCCCCACCCAGGCCTGCTCAGAAGACCCCAAGCCACTCAGAAGCAGGAGGCAGCCGCCATCAACCCAACAAGCTCCATATCCATTCCAGACTCAGGATTACAACAATTTGGGAAAGGGTCAACCAAGTCAGAGCCCCACAGGGCAGAAGAGCTGCTTTAGCTTAAGTCTCTTAACTCTTTTTCCTCGGGCAGGAAAGGTTTGAGCCAATGAAGGATGAGGCTTTCCAGGCCCAGGACACAACCTTGATCCAAGGCCTAGTTGTGGCTTTAATTTTTGTAAATCAAGCCTCAAGTTTTTCTTCACTCTCTTAGGCAAAGATATGTTTCCCAGGCTGGATGAACAAAATAAATAAAAGTTGTACCAAATTAGAGATTGTGAGACACATGTGTCACTTAAACCCTTTGCAGGCAAGCAGGAATCACTGATTCACTAAATTCTTTCCTAAGCTTTTTTCCCTCTGAACCATTGTCTTCATAAGATCATCCCATACTTGGAAAACATTTGTCTAATTATCATCACACACAATGGGCCCGCTGCCAGCTGCTTTTTATTTTAACTTCAGATTCTTTCCAGGGTGTTTGTTTTTTTTTCCCCTTGGGGTGGGGAGCAGGAGAGAGGAGTGTGTGTCTGTTTTTGCTATTACAAAGAACTGATCAGATTTCCTTTTATAATCACAATTAACCTTCCAGACCCAATCATATGAATATTTCAGGTTGAGAAGATCTGGGTGTACACTGACTCAGTCAATCTCAGAAACCTTCCACAAGAGGAGGTGAGAAACTGATGGGTGAGGTCAAGTAAATCATTCTGGAAGCATAAAGAGCATAGATGGACTAGAGGACCTCAAGGCTGACTCTGAGCTCAGTGTTCTCTCCATTAGCTGACTGGGTACCATGAGGTTAAGCCCAAAATTCATTACTGTAGTCCCTCTAACAGGAAGGGAAGTCCTAAGAAAGCAGGGCCTTTGTACATCTTGTCCACAGCAGCCCCCACACAGCATCGGACAAGATGCTATAGCCCCAGCACCTGCTTGGTGTTTGATGCAGTTGGTGAACAGCAAATACTAGTTGAAAATAAATTACTCTTTGTCACTCTGTACCCTACAGTAGCAGAAGTGGAGATTCATAAAATCTCTCTATCAAACAGGACTGTCAAGCATTTAAAACCTGGTCAGACCAGGGGCAGCTCTCAATGGGTCTTAAGAACAGCAATGTGGCTGATGGAAATCGTGTTGGGGCTATGGATGCAACGGCACAGCCAACTCAGTTTTACTTCCATTCCATTTTATTTCAGGGTTCCTGATGGAGTCTTCAGGGAGGGGTGCAATCATCTCCTCCACTCCTTGGCACCATAGTGGCTCAGACCAATAGGCTAGAGGTATGAAGCTGTGTTTATGAAAGCTGGAGGAAAAAAAAAAGACAGAGAGACTAAAAGATGCAGGGCCTTGGAAGAGGTTTCCCTCTGCTGCCTGGAGTCTGCCTTCCTACCCATGAAGAACAGGGAGTATGAGAGTATGAGGAGAAATGTCTATGAAATGAAATCTCAGTAGTCTCCCAGACTTTCAGCAATAGATAATATGGATAACATTCTGAAGGGAGAGCATTTTCATCAGGCATCTAAAACCTCTCAGAAGTGGAGCCCTAAATTACCATTCACTCTCCCACTGATGTGAACAACAGCCCGTGTGGTCCACCCTACCCCTCCTCCCCACTACTGTGGAGGTGGCTCACAATAACTAGCTCTCTTTAAATGCATATGTATTCTAAAGGGGCTAATCCTGTAAATAAGGCATGCCTAGGTGAGATTGACTTTTGTAAGAATCTAACAACTAATATTAACCAGTATTTAGGAATGAGAAAGGTACTTCAGTATGTATTGGAGTTTTCTTGCTTTCTTTTTTTGGAGGGGTGGAAAAAAGAGGAATAGTGATGGGGATGTTATTAAGTGAAAAAACATTATTATGTGTTTTGTATTCACTAGGAATTAAGTTTATAATCTAGGAGTTGAACAGAGCAAACACCTGAATGACTCTGAAACATATCTACATCAATGGTAGCAAACAAATTACTATGAGAGTCCGGATACAGGGGGGTTTTGAGCAAAGCCTTGGAGGATTTTGACCAGCAGAGATGGGAAAAGGGGATGCCAGGTGTGAGAAGTTTCAAGAGAAGCTCTAGGGGGAAGAGAGCCTGAGGAATCAGACTGCTGGAGAAGGTGAGACAGACAAATGCTCACAGGAGAGGTGAGCAAGAGAACTGGCATGGGAGCCAAGTCATCCCAGGGAGGTTCAAGTCAGAGAGGCTCAGGGCCACAACCAGACTTCCTCAGTGGATCTGGTGGGATCTTGTTCAATCAGCAGTCTGCAGCCTGGTGACTCAGAGGCAGGGAAAGCACAGAGGCTTTTTGTGAGATAAGGGATACAAAGTTGGCCTTACACAATCACTGTGGTGGTGAGTGTTGGGTGGGCTGGAGGGAAGGGAATGAAAGAACGGGAGGTTGGCTGGCAGGCTGTCCCAGAGATCCAAATGAGGAGAAATGAAGGACTGGCCTACAGAAGGGACAGATGACATGGAGGAGAAAAGACAGGAGAGGCAAAGCATAGACTTGGAGAACAGCAGTGAGAGGGGCCTGGGCTGCACATTTACCTGAAGGAGTCCTTTTGAGCTACGCTACGTTTGACAGGCTAGCAGACCTCAAGGGCACCACTAGGAAAAAGGGGACACACACGTCAGCCTCTAAGGAGGAGAAGAAGGCCCTCTTGGAGGTTTTGAAGAATCAAATGAAAAGGAAGGTGGAAGCAGAGCAAAGAAAGAAGTAGGGCAGGCCTTTTGCAAAAGCTTTCCATTTTCTCCAGAACAATTTATAGGAACCCACTAGACAGGGGAATTGGGAGCCTGAGGAACAGAGATGAGAGACTCTCTGTGGTATACAATTTTGTATCTTTCGAATTTTGAACTTCTTGCATCTACGTTCTGTAATTCAATTTTAAAGGGTTGAGATCTAGAGCCCTGGTGGCTGCCTGTTGTAGTAGACACCTTGCTTTTCAGCCAGTCCAGGTAGGTGTTCAGAAACCTCAGTGTTTCACTCCTTTCTACCCTCTATCCCTCAGCGACTTGCAGGTATTTATTTATTTCTCTTTGGGATTCCACTTCATTACCTCCACGGAAAAAACACAATGAAGTTCTAGGTTTTTTCGAAGACACCTACAGGTCAAGGACGTTTTAGCTAGGCCATCTCTTAGCGGGCATCAGTGACAAAATCCTGCGAAAGAGAACAGAGTCCGTGCAAGCCGGGAGAGAGGTTGGTGGTGGCTGATGAGGAAACCGTGGAGAAAAGTCCTTGTCATTGTCCCAGGGCGTGCGGACCCGGGATGCAGCGTCGTCATTGGATTATCTTGGCCACTCCTGCTAGCTTAGGCGGAGCAGACCGTGGGTGGCTCGGTTCCTCCTGGAACTGCCGCTTTTCTGAGGGTAGGCCACACCCGCAGAGGGTCCAACTCTCCCGGCTGCCCAGGTGTTCCTTGACAAAGCCCCCACAGCTTCCAGGTGGGCCAGGGGCACACCCTAGCCTGGGATGGGGTGGCCAGCTTGCTCCCCGTCCCTGTAAACGGCTATCCATTACCCATTCGTCGTCAATCTTTTTGGCAGTTTCCACCACGATCCCTTTACCATGGATTGTGCCACGGGGAAGTCGGGGGTGCGGGGTTCCTGAGCCCTGGCGCCACTGGAACCGAACTGCGTGGCGAGAGCCGAGACACAACGCCGGAGCTGCCCGGCGAGGGGCGCACAGCCGAGTCTTTGGGCCCCGCCCTCACCCGTGTGCCCCTGTTCTGCCCGGGCGGGCGGTGCGGGCCTGGTCTGGAGCCTGGTCGGAACTCCGTGCAGCTAAGTCAGCTGGGCCTCGCGCCTTGGGGAGCCGGCGGAGTGCTGGAGGACGAAGAAAGCCCCACGATCCGGGGTGCGCGCTTTGCTGCCGCTGGAAGCACGCCCCAACTGTCACACTGCGAGGTTCGCTTGGCTGAAGCCCGGACCCGAGGGTTAGCGAGCTGCTTCCGCCCAGTGGGTACGAACCGAACCGGACTGTCCTGAGTGCATTTTTTCCCTGCCTTATAGTCTGTTAAATTGACTAATAAACTCAACATAGCGTTCTCTGTGCGGCTTCAAAAAACTCGGTAATTTCGTTAGAAAACGTTGAAATCCAACCCCAAAGTATTCAGCCCAAATGTTTAGTTAAAGTAACCCCGTGGGTTAATAAACTAAACAAAGGCAACCCATGCAAAACCGGAGCAATGAAAACCAGGCTACATAAACGAAGGGAAGTTTATAAGAACCCTTTCGGAGGAAAAAAAGAGAAAAGGCACCGGGCACGGAGGTTTAATGTGAAGCATGTGAGCGGGGCTCAGTTTACAGGTACGCTGGCCGACGGCTAAGAGCGCTGTCAAGTGGTCTCGAGGATTTCGGGGGGTTTGCGCAGCCGCCGAGGAAACCCTACCCGGGTGCGGCGAGCAGCCTGGTGGCGCGGACCGCCGCGAGCTCCCGGCTCCGCCGCTAGGCGCCCCCGCTAGGCCTGCCGGCGTTCCGTGGGCGGCAGAGCCGTGCGCCCTGGGCGCAGCGTGCCCGAGGAAAGAGCGTCCCAGCCACCCTGCGGCCGCACTTCTCCCTCCCGGGAAGGGCAGCGTCGCTCGCTTTCACACAGCCGAGCCGTTAGAGAGGCAGAAACAGTGGGTCCGGCGCCCGCAGGAAAAGTTCCCACTCCCGCCCCTCTCGCCCTCGGGCGTTGGCAAGTGGAGTAACAAAGACGCTGCCGCGCCGTTGACCCCGAAGAAGCTCTGATGAAAAGGAGGGCGGGCCGCGGGATGGAAGTTTCTACAATTAGTTTCTTTTGCCTTTAAGTTCCCAAGAAGAAGCCGAGGAGGTAGAAAGGAGAGAGATCTGGGAAAGGCAAGATCCAGAAATCAGGAGCCATTATGTTTCTCATATTGGAGAAATGCTGTAAAATAGCTCGGCCTCTGGTCCACCTCGCCCCGAAAGGAAGTCTGGCTATGAAAGGAAAAAGGCAGGGGAAGGAGGAGGTTTATTTTTCATTTTAACTTTCCTCTCCCAGGCTTCCTCACCCCCTGCCCCCTTCGATTCCTAGGAGGGGTGGCCCCAACCCTCGGAGCCCATTCTGGGCGCTGCGCTAGATCAGAGGCGATACAGGTTCGCTGTTAAATGAACCTTCAGGCCGCGGGACAATGGCGCGGACCTCACACGGGGGCACCGCTCCTTCCTCCAGCCGCGCTTGGCTCCCGCGGCTTCTTTATTCCACGTGTGGAATCCTCTGCGTCTCCTACCACCGCCAAACCAATGGGCCGACCGGGGAGAACGGGACGCGCAGGAGAGGGTTTGAAAGGAAGGTGTGGGTTTTAATTTTTAAAGAGCGTAATTGGACTGAGGAGGGTAATTTTTGCCTCGGCCACGGGAAAAAAAGAGGAAGAAGGGGAAAAAAAAGGCGAAACACAACACATTTATCTATCAACCGCTAGACAAGACAAAGAGGTTTTAACAACAGTTTGAAAAGAGCGGCCTGTGAATGGTTACTATTCAATTTGTATTTTATTCCCCGCTGGTCATGGAATTGAGATCAGAAGAAAAAGTGAAAACACATGGCTGAGGTCAGGGGATCAGAGAACCACCACATACAGCAAAGGGAAGGGAAAGCAATGGGAACTCGTGTGAAGAAATGGATTATATAAACAGAGCTTACAATCGCCTGCGCCCCATTATCCTATAATTTACCCTGCATGGGAGCATAGAAATATATTAAACTAGTGATAGGTTTTACCATTTCTTTACAACCCAGCCTCGTGCCAATCAAGCCTACTATATACTTTGAGACATGTTTAGAATTCTTGGACTAATGTATTTATTTTAAATATCACAGGGAAATTATTACATCACCAGAAAATAATGCCAGAGCGGGGGTCTGCCGCCCTTTTGAAGTCCTGCTGCAACGAAACATGATTTTAATTACATAATCACTTTGAAACTATAATTATACAATAAACGATGAGGATTAAGCGGGAAGTATAGAGTACATTAAAAATTGCTTAGGTCTTGAGAAAACAAACCGAACATGCAGGGGGAAAAGAAAGAGATGAAATCCGAGGTCCTGGGAGGGGGTTGATAAATCCTGCAATCGCTTTGCTCTGAGCTGCGGCGGGAATCGGAGCCTGGGGCTCTCTTTGCCTGGGCCAAGGGAGGGCGGGCGGTGGCTCGAGTCGTGTAGCCTAGGAGAAGCCCGTAAATCTGAGATGGAATCAAAGAGAAGCGCGAAGGATGGCTTCGAGTTCGTTAGCTAACCTTTCTACAGGAAAACAAATAGAGTTGTTGCCTCGGCGTTTAGTAAATTCATTTACATCGAAAACCACATGTATCGGAATGCCATGGAGAGGTTGAGCGTTGCCAAGGACTGCTTTGTTTGATCTTCCCTTCCAAGAGGAAAGGCTTCCGACAAGAACAGCGTCGTGGGTACCCTGATGTCCGCAATGAGTTTATAAATAACTGCGCATCGGTGTCGCGGGCATCCCAACGTCACTGCCAACACCCTTCCCCCTCTCCCACGCACGCCTTGTTCCCCAGGCGCACACGCCTAGCGCGCATTCGGTTTCGAACCAGCTTTCTCACCCTAAGCCCCTTTCCAGAAAGTTGCCCCGCTGCTTAATTTTGTTTCTGTGTTTGTCTTCAGGTGAGGCCAAGGGCAGGTACACGGTTCTCCCTTTAAAATATAGAAATCTGGCTAGGCCCAGAGCTCACCGACATGAGATCTCTCTCCCCTCAGCTTCCATGACAAGTTCTTCCCAGAACTTCTGCAGAGCCTAGGGGCGCAGAAACCCGGCCCTTGGCGCTGGTCCTCCTTGCCTTCAGAGCTTGATGGGGGTTGGGGCTGGGTATGGCACTGGAGCCCCGTGAATGGAGAGTTCTAGGCCTGAGCACAGAGTCCCAAAAGATTTTAGAAGCACTATGGGGACAGAAATCCCCAAATAAACCCACTGGCAGAGGCTAATGACTCTGTTCAGTAGCATCTACCTTCCCAAGTGGGCTTTGCTAGGCCAGAGGGCACTGGAGAGGGAGAGGGCATGCAATTCCTGATTAGGAACTCATCTGTAGAAGGCTGGTTTTTATGAGCCTGCCATCACCAATATTCCCTCCTAGGATAGCCTCTGCTCGCCTTCAGTATTTCATAGCAGGTGCACTGGGTGAGGAGGTTGGATGCAAGTGTCTGGCCCGTAAACCTCTCACATACAAAGAGTTATCCGCTCCCATTCCAGCCGCGGCAGAGAGTGGAATCTCGGTGCAAGAGGACACCCTAGCTTTTTGCTCAAGCATAAAATTATGATTGAAGAAGCAGCAATGTTTAAATTCACTGGCAATCTGGAAGATGTTTTGCCCAGGAACTCAGACGTGAGGTATTGGAAGAGAGGAGAGAAAGTGACACTAAGAATCTTTCCTCGCCCTTCACTTGGGCCTTATGGTCTTTCCCAACCCTGCCCAGTCGCCCCACTAGCACGGGGCAAATGGCTGTCTTCAGCTCCGAACATTAAGACATCAGCATTGCATTAGTCTGCAGTGGACCATCAACGACCAAGAAAAAATACAAAAGAGAAATAAAATAGTTCATCCAAAGAGTCCTACTGTCAGCGTGTTTATTTTTTGCTTTGCTAAGCCCAGGATATAATTTACTCACTGCCCTCTTGCAAACAAAAGGGCCATGCTAGCCTGGCAACGTTGAAGAGCCCCTCTCAAAATCCCCAAGGAAATCGCAACTGGGCACGAAGTCGGAAACCGTTTCTATATCAAGCCTAATGTGCCAGTTTGCACAGTGCCTTCCCAGGATGAACTCTGAAGAGGCCAAGATTTAAAAAAGAAGGAAGGAAGGAGACTCTTGAAGAGTAATAGTAATAAGTATTCTTTATCTGCCTCCTACTTAATAAAAGCAATTTACCTGCTTTACCTCATTTCATACCTAAAGCAAAGCTGTAGGGTTGGCTGGTCGTGTGGCTTACGCTTGTAATCCCAGCATTTTGCGAGGCCTGGGGGGATCATTTCAGGTCAGGAGCTCCAGACCAGCTTGGCCAAAATGGTGAAACCCCGTCTCTATACAAGGAAAGAGAAGGAAAGGAAAGGGAAAGGGAGGAAAGGAGAAAGGAAGAAGGAAGGAAGGAAGGAAGGAAGGAAGGAAGGAAGGAAGGAAGGAAGGAGAGAAGGAAAGAGAGCTGTGGGGTAAACATTGTAATACCTACGTTATTGATAATACAAAATACTTATACAATATTTATTTTATGCCTAGCACTATGGTGTTTTACGTTCATTTATTTCTTATGACATCACCACATAGGCAGGAATATTATCCCCATTTTACAGAAGAGGAACTGAAGCACGCAGAGATGATCTAATCTATCTCAGATCACATGACCATAAATGGCCAGGGATGGATCGGAATCCAGACTTGTGATATCTTGGTCCTAGCACTATACCACGAAAGGAAGTGACGGTCTGGGAGACGCTGAGACTTATCCGAGGTTCCAGGGAGGACGTTCAGGAGCCGGGACTGGAGCCGGTATCTTGTGAGTAGGGATTCTGATGAGCCGCCGTTAAGCAGGAAGCTACCTGCGAGCAACGCAGAAGGGCTGCGAGTCGCCCTCGGGGCCCACTGCGCAGTCGGGCAAAGAACCCGAGGCGTGGAGCAAGTGCAGCGCCCGGGAGTCAGGGATGTTGACGGCATGGCCCGCCAGGCATTGAGCTGTTTCCCCCACCGCCTGGTGCCCCCCCCGGTCTAGGCCCAGTGTTTGCTTTTGCAGAAATGCCAGAGAGAACATTCAGCAGGGACCGTCTCCTGGGAGCCCGGCCCGACGCTCCGGAGCGCGAGGAGGCGCGGGGCCCAGGAGATCCGGCCTGCCAGATTGAGAGGGGAGAGTAGGGGGCCTGGACAGGCTTGTAGCTCCCGCAGCCTGCCAGTGGGCGCCCAGCTGCCTTCTCACGGTGAGGGGCTCAGCCTGCACTTCCTTCCTGGACTCTGACCGCCAAGCGCGTCCTGGCTGGCTTCAGAGTGTGCCTTTCGTGGACGTGCTGCGCACACCCTAGAGAGATGCGTGGCGTCCGCGCGGGTCAGCGCCCCAGTACCACTCGCCGATGTACACTTCCCTTGTGCGGCGAGTTCGAACTCAGATCAGAACGGAGCTGAGTGGTGGGCGGAGTGGAGAAAGGTCCCAGACATTGGCCAGGAGGGGGCGATTTCGAGGTAGTGCCTTCGAAGTGTTGTCAAGACTAGCTAGGAGGGTTGCCTCCGCCTCCCGGGTCTCCTCCCACTCCACGAGGTAGCCTCGTAGGGACTTGCAGATCTGCACGACGTCGACCGCGGTCTGAGACCACTGCTGTCACCGAATGGCGCCGCCTGCGGGCGGGCCCAGGCTCTGTGCGCGGGCTTTGTCTCATTTTCTTCTCACCGTTAATAACTGACAAGGCAGAGATGATCATCCTACTTAGAAAAGACATCCTGTACTAATCGCTTAGCATAGCGCCCAGTACTTCTTGGGGATAACACGTGCCAGTTCCTCCTATTTTATAGGAGGAAGGCATCGAAAGGGTAAACAGTCTCAGTAGGCACAACCAGTAGGTGTCTAAGTGTCCACTGGAATGGGTCTGCGGACAGTCAACTGATGTCCGGACCCCTTTTATTTCCCCCACTGACCTTTGGGAGTCCAGCGTTTCAGAAAAACTCGGGGTGGGGGCTCTGGGTAGAACTGGGAGGATGGAGGGGGAGGAAGGTCCTTTGCAGAAAATCTGAAAGATGGAAGGTCCATTGGAGGGTGTGAAGTTCTAGTTGGGCTGGGAGCTTTGAATCATTACTATACTCAAATGAGAAGCACTTGAGTGCTGACCACTTGTCCAGTGCTATGCTGGGCCCTTTACAGATGAGCATGTTTTCCATCTTGGCTGCATGTGGGGATTGTTTGGGAAATCTTAAAAATCTGATGCCCAGAGCAATTAAATCATCATTTCTGGGAGTAGGACCAAAGCATCATTTTTTTAAAAAGCTTCCCAAGTAATTCCAATGTGCAGCCATGCTTTAGAACTCCTGCCTTAGGGAAATTATCTTAATTCTCACAACTCCTCTACCTGGTAGATACCATGATGATGCCCATTTCATCGGGAAGAAAAGCCAAGGCTTAGAGAGGATCTGTGTTTGGTCCCTGTCAGCCCAGAGAAAAGCACAGGTTAATCTGGCATGAGAGAGCAGGCATCCAGCCTGTCTGGGCTGAGTCCCTTTCTAACTTTCACCCCCAGAAGTTTACTGTGCTCGAGAGACACCCTGAGGTCATAGCAGGAGGAAAAAGGTAGGAAGGCCTCTGAAGTTTCACAGCTTCAGGCAGAGAGCTATATTCAGGGTCTTGAGTAAGAGGAGGCAGGATGGGAAGAAAGGCAAAGTAATAGCTTTGGTTTTCTTTGGGAAGAAGTAGGTTGGGTTCCCAGATGACCCTGCACTCCAGAGTGCCCTGACTGGGTCTATTACTTGAAAAGATGACATGTGATGACTCAACCCCAGTCACACAGATGAAGAATCACCCCTTAGGAAGCCTGGAGTAGTGAAATGAGCACTGGACTAGGAGTCAGGAAATCGAAAGCCTGTCCTAGCTGAGCCATCGGCTGGCAGCATCGCCTTGAACAAGTCACAACCTCTGGGCCTGTTTTCTCTACTGTAAAATAAAGTGGTTGGATAGCATCATCTCTAAGGTTGCTCCCTGCTCTTACATTTCATGGTTATTTTAGGCCCTGGTATGAATAAACTTAAGTCTGGACTCAAGTTTGAAATACAAATGACAATAGTTTAGCATCTTCATGATCTCAATCGCTTTTCAGACCTTCTCTAAAAGAAGAACTTGCTAGTTCCATTTTGATATTTAGGGAAATTGAGGCTCCAAGTTATTCTGATTCCCCTAGTAAATTCTACTTCTACTCCTGGTAATGTGTCTCCTCTCAACCCCTCTGTTCACGTCTTATAGGTCATTCTGTGGTTGGAGAACCTCAGGGCATTTAGAGAAGTAAGACACGCTGGATAGAACAGGGTAGAGAGCTCAAGACCTTAAAAACGCCCTAAATAGGCCAGGCATGGTGGCTCATGTCTGTAATCCTAGCACTTTGGGTGGCTGAGGCACATGGATCACGAGGTCAGGAATTCAAGACCAGCTTGGCTAACATGGTGAAATCCTGTCTCTACTAAGAATACAAAAATTAGTCTAGCATGGTGGTGCATGCCTGTAATCCCAGCTACTTGGGAGCCAGAGGCAGGAGAATCTCTGGAACCTGGGAAGCGGAGGTTGCAGTGAGCTGAGATCATGCCACTGCACTCCAGCCTGGGCAACAGAGCAAGACTCTGTCTAAAAAAAAAAAAACAAAAAACAACAACAACAAAATACTCTCAATAAGCTGCAGAATTTAAGCAAGTTCAGGGCAAATTTTGTCTTTGGAAAGGGAGTTGGCAGATGGAGAAATAGTCTTCTAAATCAGAGACTTTTCTCAAAGTGTTGGTTTTATTGTTTTTGTTTTTCATCAGTCCTGATTCCTAGGTAATGCCTTTATAGGGCTTTGAAAGTATAAGGGCTAGAGTCATGATTCATTATCCTGAAGAAGGGCCCAGTGTAGGCAGGTAAAGACATTCTTCCAAAGCACTTCAGCTCTCTATGTATATGTGTCTTGTGCCTCAGTGTCCTAATTTCTGGCTGTTCATTAGAATTAGCCAGGGAGATTTCAAAATAACCATGTCCAGGTCCTATCCAGATCAATTAAATCAACAGCTCTGGTGGTAAAGCCCACACATGGATTGTTTTTTAAGCTGCCATGATTCTAATATGCAGCTGGGGTTGAGAGAAATTGCTTTAAATGCTCATAGAAAGGCCATGGAGAGGCCAGTGGTCGGGCTAGAGCTCTGAGAAGACAAGTCTGGCTGTGGATCCAGCTGTGAGGCTGAAGCCATCTGTGTGCATATGACTGCCTAAGGAAAGGGTAGAAGGTCAGAGAGAGCGGAGGACAGAACCTTAGGAAAGTCCAACACCAGCGAGGCAAGATGAAGTGGGAGAGACTCTGAAAGAGACTGAACTGGACGAACTTGAGATGCGGGAGAAAAGCCTGGGCTGCTCTCCTGGCAGCCAAGAGAGAAGCCGTGGTGGTCAGAGAGGTCAGCAGTGCAAATGCCACTGAGAGGCTGATTTAAGGTTAGGACTGAGAAGTCTTCCCTGGACCTAACATTCAGGAAGTCTTGGGTGGCCTTAGCAAGAGGAGCATGGTGGGGCCGGGGAAGCTGAAATGCAGTGGGTTGAGAAGTAAATGGAGGTGAGCCAAAACAGACAATGAGAGTCTTCTCAGCAAGCCAAGGATGCAGTTATAATCGGGCCAGATCATCTCCCCAGAGAGTTACCCAGCTTACTGCATCTCTTCACCACCCCACAGAAAACATAAAAAGAATTTGGCTGTTATTTTCAATGCCCAGTCAAAGTGGGATTCTCCCCGGTAGGTTCAGACATCTACGAGCATTATACGCCAGAGAGAAGCCATGTCCAAACTCTGAGCCAGTATATGAAGCCTATTTAAAACCTGTTTGATTATTCTCAGAAACAGTGGTTAACTCAGGGATAAAATAGGCCACTGCAGCCAGGTGGCAAACTAAGCAAAACCAGCCACGACTCCTGGCCACAAAAATCAGTGTCAAAGCTGCCAAGCCTTCGAGGCCTGTGTTGCCTAACAGGAAACCCGAGGAGCAAAACAAACTATACTCCTCCCCCAGAATGGTTGACCACTATAAGGAAACTCAGAGAGCCTACAATGAGAGAAAACCCACAAAAACACCAAAAAAGAAACAGAAGAACCCTATGTGAACAGCCCAACGCTGTTAACTATGACCAAGAAACTTGACGCTGCAAGGAGACTTTGCTGTTTTCTCTCTGCCAGCCTTCTTTAGGGCAGAGACCAGCCCTGAAGTGGGACAGGATGGGGAGAGGGCCGGTGCACGGTGTTGTGTCTTCCTCTCCTCCTCTTCTCTTCAAGGGGCTGCCCACTCCTCCTCTCCCAGTCTGACCCTGTCAAGATCCACTTGCACCAGAGGAGCTACTGAGCTAGGTAGGAGGACCCAGCAGGCCACTGGGTCCAGCCTTCAGCAATCGAGCTATGAGAAGAACCTGGATAAACTTCAAAACTTTGTCTCCTCCTTGGTTCCTACTTAGCTTCCATCAAAAAGACAAGGATGCATCAGAATAGCTATTCCCCCAGGGCTGGGGGTGACTGGAAGGGGACACAAAGGGTTACTCTCTTTCTTGATCTGGGGGCAGGCTATTAGATATGTTCCAATAAAAGTTCCTTGGGCCTTTACAATTTGTTCACTTTTCTATTTGTGTAGAGTACTGAACAAAAAAAGTTGCTGCTGCTGTTTTTTTAAGGCAGTGATGAACATGCCCAGTGGCTCACTGACTCCAGGCCCCAAAATACCACTCTGCTATTTCTTTCTCTCTTCAGACAATGGCCTGCAATTTTCCTGTTGCCCTGCAGCCACCACCATGTAATTTGCACCTCACTAATTTCCTGGCTGAGTCTTAATGCTGTCTGGTCAGTGCTCCACCCTCCAGGAAAGCATAGACCTGTTGCAGGTTCTGCCCAGCAGTTTGTTGTGTGGGCTATAGAGGCTACATCTGATTGGTTACCCAGGACTTGGAAGATACTTTTCAGAAATTCAGTTTTGAAAAATCACTCAGAAGGGCAGATGCTCTGGTGACCCAAAATCACTGTATTGCAGCTTCCTCAAAACCTCTGGTATGAATGGAGCTGAGGTGGTTTTAGAGTTGTTCTGAGCAAGCAAAGTATTACATTTTGCTAGGTTTGAGGGGGTGTTGCCTGGCAGGGCTGAGTGATTGTCGTTTTTGCGCTCCAATTTTCTGCTTGCTGAAGCATTAAAGTGGCAACCCCGAAGTCATTATAAAGCCAAAGACCTGGGCACAGAGCACTTAATTCAGATCTGCAAATAAAAAGCTTTTATTAGACCTTTCGTTCTCATTTTGCCTTAGATCTCAAATTGTCTTTCACAGGGTCTCGCCAAAAATGTTAGCTGTCATGGATCATGAAGTACTTTTGCAGGTGGCAATTAAAACAGCTGAGTTGTTATCCTTCCATAATGAAGGGTTAGGAAGACTATATATGTGCTGAGTAAACACCTCCAATTCTTTATTTAAGCTTCCTGATTCTTAAGGCAGAGTGGTTTTGTGGAAAATTTCACTTGGGTTAGATGTCAGAAGAGCTGGGTTCTGGTACAGATTAGCTATGTGACCTCAAATAACTTATTTGGACTCTTTGAGCCTCAGTTTTCTAATTATCAAATGAGAGGGTTGGACTAGGTAATAGCCAAGAGTCTTTGTTGTTTAAGGTTCTATGAATCCATGAAAAGTATATTCTTGCAAAGCTAAATATACTTTCCTCTTCCTTAATTAGATGTGTTATAGTTGGTAAGAAAAAATCCTGTCTTCTTGTTAATGAGTATTCATTAAATAAATATTTATTTAACAAAGTCAATGCCAGTCACACTAGCATCTCTGTGAAAGACACTAATATTTCTGTGAAAAACACAAAGAAGAATACAACTATATTTTTATTAAGTATCTGTGAATATCCAGATATTAGATGTAGCATGTATCTCCTTTGAAAGACAATGATAGTAATGAACATGTAAACTCTCTGATCAGATCATGGACGAGGCACAAACTGCTGCGCATGTGACCGTCCTGACTCAGAGGTATGCCCTGATTCTCCGTCATAATCTGTTTAAGTCACCTCTGTAAACTTTTAAAAGTTGAAATATCTTATTAGAGTCTTCCAATAAATTGATTTAGGGAAATTTGCTTAGTTTGAACATATGTAAGTTGACATTTAGTTCTTTAGTTTTAGAGACAGAGTTATGCTCTGTTGCCC
This sequence comes from Callithrix jacchus, assembly GCF_049354715.1. Lineage (NCBI taxonomy): Eukaryota > Metazoa > Chordata > Mammalia > Primates > Cebidae > Callithrix > Callithrix jacchus. Next base: position 137,783,983 of record NC_133503.1, on the reverse strand, counting down.
AGGCTAGACTGTAGTGGCATGATTATAGCTCACTGCAACCTTGAACTCCTGGGCTCAAGGGATCCTTCTGCCTCAGCCTCCCAAGTAGATGGTACTACAGGAGAGGACCACCATGCCCAGCTAATTTTTTAAAAATTTTTGTAGTCTTGCTGTGTTGCCCAAGCTGGTTTCGAATTCCTGGCCTCAAGTGATCCTTCCACCTTGACCTCCAAAAGCACAGAAATTACAGGCGTGTGCTACCACATCCAGCGTTGGTTCACTATTGATCTTAAATTGCTCAAAGTCTCTGGCCATTTTAAGGTATTCTGTGTGTATCTATGTGTGTGTGTGTGTGTGTGTGTGTGTGTTCACATACACACGTGTGCCTGACCACATTTGATATATGTATTTTGTTTGTGCTTTTTGTTAAGAAAAAGTTCCCTACCTAAGAATTACCAGTTTATTTTCACTGTTAACTGCTTGCACATCCATATATTTAGCCACGTCCACACACCCCATAGATCTCCTGCCCTGTCGTCTGTGGAGCTGGAATCTGTGGCACTGTACCCTTACCAGATCTGTCCCCACTGGCTCCTGATCCAAGTAGCTGTCCCCTGGCAGGGCTGCCTTTTGGGACTGACTACATGATTTGCAGAGCCCAGTGCAAAATGCAAATACAGGCCCCTTGTTAAAAGGTTTTTTAAAATTTCAAGGCAGCAGCATTGGAACGTTAAACTAAGTGTGGGACCCTTCCAAGATCACACTTCCATGAAGCCAGCCCTGCCCTCCGATTTGCCTGTCTGTGCCACTGGTAAAGGGCATGCAGCAGAGCAAAGGACTGCTGGTGTCCAAGATCCCCCAGCACTGTTGTACTTCCAGACTGTTCTACCCAGGGCCTCAGCTCACCATCACTTCTCACCAACCCAGCCCGTACACCTTGACAAAGATGGAAAAACAGGAGAGACTGGCAGAGCAGGGTGTACCAAGGATAATTCACACCAATCAGAATGTCTTCAAAGGCTGTTAGAGATCATCCCACTCAGCCTTTCGCTTTACACATGTGGAAACTGAGACCTAGAGAGGAGCCATGGTTCTACTGAGGCTACAGAGCTAGTTACAGCCAAATCTGAGGCCAAAGCCCCTGCCTGAATGCTAGCCAATACTAACTGCTAACACATACATAATCACACCAGGATTAAGCAGTCCTCTGGGAATGCGGCCCATCTGTAAGGAAGGACCAGTTTTTAGAATGTTCTTAAGTTTTGGGAAAAGCTTCTACTTTTCCTCTTTTGGTGGACGGTACGGAGGGAGGATCCAGGTGTGACCCTGCAAAGCCTTCTAAGCTGTCTTCAGCATGCCCAGACCCCTTGTCACCATGGTGGCAGCACCTACCCTTCCCAGCACTGAGAACCTTCAAGGCCACCAAGCTCCACACCTCTATACTCATCCAGTTTGAGTGATTGAGGCTTTGGGTTTTAATGGGTTTCATTCAAAAAACAGGGTGATTTCCCAGCTGGCGGAACCCTCAAAGATCTCCCAAAAGCAGTGGTGGGAATGAGATAACCAGAGGGAAGGGGGCAGGTGAGGAAACCTCCTTCTCTGGATCTAGGAGGTTCTTGCTCAGAGAAGCTCAGAAAGCCAGATCCAGAAGGGATGGCAAATGCAGGACCAGCCTCTTCACTGTAACTGCTGTCAGAACCAAAGCTGACAGGTGACTGATCCAGAGTCAGAGACTAAAATCCATGGCCTCTGCCTTTGATCCCAGGCTCTTTCTACTTTGCCAGTCCGTTAATGGTCTAGCCACTCTTTTAAAAACTTGTATTTTGAAGATTTTTGTTCTTCCAAGGGAATTTTTTTTAACGGAGACAGAGTCTTGCTGCATTGCCGAGGATGGGTTACAGTGGCACAATCATAGCTCACTGTAACTTCTACCTCCTGACTCAAGTGATCCTTCTGCCTCAGCCTCCCCAGTAGCTAGGACTACAGACCTAGTAGTCACCACACTCAGCTAATTTTCTTATTTTTTGTAGCTTGATTTGTCTCTACAAAAAATTAGACAATCCGCTGAATGACCCAGGCTGGTCTCAAACTCCTGGCCTCAAGCCATCTTCCTGCAGCCCTGGCCTCCCAGAGTGCTGGAATTACAGGCGTGAGTCACCCCGCCAACCTCAAGGATCTTTATTAAGCAAATGGCTTCCCCAGACAGCCTCGGCCCCCAGGGTGAGCGGCTGCCTGCACTTTGGCTGGAGGAGAGCCTTTCTGAGTGGCTCTGTTTGGCCTGCAGCCACTAAAAAAATCTCCTAGGACCTGTCTCACTCCTGAAGGCAGGCAGGGTCTCTGCCCTCAGCTGCAGCTGAGCTAGGACGATTCCCCTTCCCCCGCTCCCCTCCTTTTCTCACCCCGCCCTCCGCGCATTGACCTAGCACTCCCAGATACATCATTCCTGTTTTCTGACGGGGTTGCTGTTAGCTGCATTCCTGTTTCATGATGTGCGGTGTCATGACCTCCCAGTCTCTGCCATCCCCATGCAGCGTGAGCCCTGGCTGCAGCGCGCGAGACGAAGGCCGCCTGCCACTGGAGCGCTGTCTCTCGGGTGTCAGGGTGCAGCGCAGGCCAAGCGGACGGGAGGTGCGGCTGTGAGCTGTACCGCAAGGACAATGGGACTTTTATTTCTGGCCCGTCTTGGTTGGCAGTCTCTCTCCCACTCTCTTTCTTGGTCGGGCTTTGGTTTAAAGTTACCCTTTCAGGATTAGATTGGTGTTTTCTTTCCCATGCCACCAGGGAAGTTTCTGTTTCCGAAGCGGCTGAACACAGACCGGTCAGTCAGTCCCAAGCCCTTACCAGGCACAGGCGCGCGCGGCCGGGGCTTCTCCAAATCACCCGGCAGCCAGAGGCCCGCCAGACTTGCCTCTTGCCATGTGGGAAGGCATGCTGCCCTGCAAGCTAATCTTTAAATTACTGTTTTCTGTTGGGCACATGTGGTTATAACCAAGCGCCTCTACCCTAACTCCCACCCCCGCGCCCCGTTTTTCACAGAAAATCCTAGAAATAAACACTGCTTAGGAGTGGAATGGGGGTGGAGGTCTGTGTAAGCAGACTTGTCTCCTTGCTCCTCATTTTTATGCCTTCAGTCACCACGAAGTCTGGCCACCAAAGACAATCTCCTATTCTCTGAAACTCGATGCCAAAACAAATGAGACAACCAAAAAAGTTCTGGATTCCCCTTCACCCAGCTGAGATGGGACCGCTTTTTAAAAGAAACGCTAAGAACCCTAGGAGGGAAGGGGTGGGAACCAGAATCTCTGTAGAGTCAGTGAAGCTCTTTAGGGACCCAGCAGCTCTTACTCTAAGATGGTCACTTCCTGGAGGGTTTATGGGGCTGCCACAGCCATTCTCAGGGCTAAATTGTTGGCTGCCTGTGATTTTCCACTTGGGGAAGGTGTGCCTCCGCAAACACAGCCCAGCTCAGATTAGGAGCCCACAACCTCCACACAGGGGCGTCTTCCAGTTTACCTCTTGCAAGCACAAAGCATGATGTTGATTTAACCACATGATAACCACACACAGCTAAACCCACACCATAAATGTGAGCACACGAAGAACTGGGGAGGCTTCCCTCAACTTCTCTCAGTGTTCCATTATCTTAGATGAAACTGTCTCCTCCTCCTCCTTCCTCCTCTTCCTCCTTCCTCCTTCTTCCTTCTCCCCCTCCTTTCCTCCTCCTCCTCCTTCTTCCTCCTCCTCTTCCTCCTTCTTCCTTCTCCCCCTCCTTTCCTCCTCCTCCTCCTTCCTCCTCCTCTTCCTCATTCTTCCTTCTCCCCCTCCTTTCCTCCTTCTTCTTCTTCCTCCTTCTTCCTTCTTCTTCTTACAAAGGCAACACCTATTTCCGAGAAGAGCATACAGTAAATAAAACAGAACACATTCCTCTCATTCCTTGCCCACAAATTCTACTCCCTGGGAATAACCATGACTAAACCATTTGGTGCATATCTTTTAAAATCTGACATTTTCAGAGATCCAAATTAATACTCCACGGTCTTGTTTTAATTGTTTTTAACTCTTGTTTTAAAGTCAACATTATGGAGAGAAATTTACACACAATAAAATATGCCCATTTTAAGTGTGCAGCTGGGTGACTTTTGATAAATGTGTGCCCCTTCATGATATGGAACATTCCCTTCACTCAGAAATCCCCTTGTACCCCTTTGCTGACAATTCACCACCCTGGCCCCAGGCAACCCCAATCTGCCCTCTGTCATTATAGGTTAGTTTTGTCTAGTCTCGGATCTCATACGAATGGAATCATGCAATATGTGTTCTGTTGTATTTTTTTTAATCAGCATGTTTTTGAGATTCATTTGTGTTGCTGTATCAGTAGTTAGCTCTTCTCTGTTGCTGAGTCGTATTCCCTTATATGAATGGACCGTAATTTGCTCATCCACTCTTCTGAGGCTGGACATTAGAGTTGTTTCCAGTTTGGGAGTAATATTAATTGCCTGAAAAGCTGCAATTAATATGACTTAATATTAAGTATGTTGTTTTTAATCATGAAAAAAAGGAGAGAGAGTAAATCCAAATTTATCTCAGGCCTATAATTCAGAGCTTAGTAATTAGCAGGCTCTTTTCTTTTCTTTTTTGAGACAGAGTTTCACTCTTGTTGCCCAGGATGGAGTGCAATGGCATGAACTCAGCCTACTGCCTCCTGGGTTCAAGCAATTCTCCTGCCTCAGCCTCCCAAGTAGCTGGGACTACAGGTGTACACCACCATGCCCAGCTAATTTTGTATTTTGAGTAGACACAGGGTTTCACCATGTCAGCCAGGCTGGTCTCAAACTCCCGACCTCCAGTGATCCACCCGCCTTGGCCTCCCAAAGTGCTGGGATTACCAGTGGTCCATCCCCGGGCTAGCAGGCATATTTCTAAGACAAACATTTTTTGTGAACAAGAAGTCCAGATAGGTCATCTTAATCTTGATTATAATGATGATAATTATTAACATTGAATGCTTATGTGACACTTCCAATTTGTAGACTCTATTTTCAGACATGATCTCTGGCATTTTACTAATTTTATAGATGCCAGCTCTTAATATGCTCTTTCCCAACCCCACCTCCTCCTCCACATCCATACAGTGGGGCAAGGGTGACTCCACTGGTACTTAGAAGACATGAGGACTTCTACTGATAGTTTTATGCACTAAAACTTGACCTGTGTGCCTGTTCATGCAGATCATTTAAGTCCTGATTTAAATCGAGTTTTAGGGAATTTAATAAGAACTATTCCAAAAGGCTTGCTATATACACACTCATTAATTTTAAAGAATCCATTAGAAAGAACCCTGAAAAAAATATAGAGTAAATAGCACCACAACATGATTTGACTTATTTTGCTGACTACATGAGGTCATTTAGATGATGGAAGACATGCCACCCAAAAAGCAAAATCATCTAGCAAAGTGGTAGAATCAACCTATACATCCAAGTCATGACTTTCATGCTTCTAGCCAGGAATGCAATTTTCCTCTCACTGGAATTATTCATTTCCTCTTTAATAGGTCATGTCTCATTTACCTTGATTTAGCTTTGGGCCAAATACAGTATGTATTTGGTGTGGGAAGAGAAGGAGAGAGACCAAGAGGGAACTTTATGGGAAATATGGTAGCTCTGTTCTTAAGATCCAAGAACACGCATGTCGGGAATTGCACCACATCTTTGGTTCTTTTCCTATTGTGAAAAGAGTAAAGGGTTTTCCTATGTTTATGTACTTGAAAGAATAACGAGAAGTATGCTTGGAAATACCATTTGATGAATAGCGCTTTTACGTGTGTCGCTATGAGGAAGTATCATATTGCACATTTCACTGCAAGGCCGAAGAGAATATTTAAAAAGAAAACTCCACGGTAATGTGAAAAATAGACCGATACCTACATCTGTCTACAGGAAGAATAAATCACTAAACAAATATTTTAATGGCCTTAAAATACAATCAGAAAGAGCAATTCTCGAAGGTGGTTCGTTTGAGTCCTCATTAGAAGGTTTATTTTCGCTGAGTGGATGGGTTGTTTTACGTCTACAGTTGCAGTTATGATAAATTTGCAGAAGAAAGATCACATGACCACATCCTGTTACATGGACATTCTGCCCATGAGATGGAATGGAAATAAAGTATTGAGATGAAAAATATGCTGTAACAATCAGCCTTGACAAGGAAATGCTATAGTCTGAGATTCCAGTTCTGACAAGAATTGACTTTAAAAAATCCACTTAGAACCCTGACTTCTTTCTGTCCTATTACCCATTGTACTACAATCCCCGTTTTATGGAAAAGCCCATAAAGTAAACATAGCACTCAATAAATATTGATTGAATAAATAGATATTGAACCTAACAGAGTTCTTCACATTCTACTGGCTTTTTAAAATAGCATTTTAGAAAATAACTTAACACTGGCCTGGTGGATGGAGATCTATTTGATCAGAAGTTAGGAAATTATCTTGACCTTCATAAATGGTGAACTGTCCTATACTTTGGCTTTTCTTTTAATAAAAAGTTAACATTCTTTCCCCTTAAATCATATATTAGAGAGTATTATTTAAGTGAGGTCTAAAAAAAAAGTATTTATTTTCTAACCAATGAAAGTAATCCAAACTTATTTTACAAGATTAAACAATGCAGAAATGCATAAATTATGCAAAATGTGGTGGGACTCTTACCCAAGTCAGCACCAGTCTTTGGAGGTAGCCGTGGTTAACAGTGCAAAGCATAACCTTTCAGTAGCATTTTTTCTATGCACTTCTAAATGCTTAGAGTTTTTTGTTTGTTTTTTAATAGAGTTTTACTCTGTCACCCAGGCTGGAGTACAGTGGTAAGATCACAGCTTAATGAAGCCTCAAACTCTGTGGGCTCGGGTGATCCTCCCACCTCAGCCTCCCGAGTTGCTGGGACCACAGGTGTGCACCACCATGCCTGGCTATTTTGTAAATTTTTGTGGAGATGAGATTTCACCATGTTGCCTAGGCTGATCTCAAACTCCTGGCCTCAAGAGATCCATCCACCTTACCCTCCCAAAGTCCTGGGATTACAGGCATGATCCACTGTGCTGGGTGAGATGTTTTTCGTTAAGCAAAAAATGTATCCAATAATCCATATTATTTTTCAATTTGCTCTTTTTCTTAGTGAGATTTTTACATTCATATGCTAGAACAGCATCTAGGTCAGCCTTCAAAGAAGGGGATGTCTTTTGCTCATTAATCCATTCAACAAACATTTACTAAGTCTTTACTGTCACTGTTGTGGGTTTCAGGAGGCAGCAGAAAAGGAGTCCCTGCCTGCATGGCTGAATTCCCTGCCTCTGTACTCCATGTGTCATTGTGAATGTCTGTTGCCTACCTCTCGAACCTTTGAGGAATGCACATTTTAGTTACTGGCTGAAACATCTGATTGCACATCTTCCATGGGAGTAGTTTATACTACATTCTAAAATTTAGTTAAATAAATATGTTACCTAATAGGGCTTTACTACATACATTATTTAAACCAAAAGATGTTCTTATCTCTGAGTTTAGATTAGAATATATCTTGTTTCTGTTGCTTTGGTTGAATACCATTGATATATGAACACAATATAGCTGTAGTTCTTTAATGTCAAGTGAGGGGATTTGTAATCTCCATTCTACCACCAAGTTATCCCTAAATCATACCACCAACCACAAGAAAAATCATTTCTTAGCAAGAAGTAAGTCTGTTCTCAAACACTGCAGAGAGACTTGTCCTGACTTGGATACTATTCTGGAATAAGAGGTCATCTTCAAATGCAATGTCTTAGAGTAAAAGAAGAACTGCCTCTGGATTTCCTTTATATATTTTTTCCATTCCAAGGGTTCGTACACACATGTACACATTTAAGTCCTTTATTGCCTAGAATCCTAGCTCCCAGAACCCTGGAATCAATTTTAATCACTGCTCAGGCCCCAGTAGCTTCCTCTTAGGAGTAAATTCAGATTCTGTACTAAGGAAAATATCTGGGAGGCCATTTCTTAATGCTGTCTCCCTCCCTCACACCTGATTGGTTATGACAAAGAGGCTGAGCCTTGGTCCCTCCCCTGAGGCTGCTGGCCTGGTTGAGCTGTCCTCCAGGTCTCCTATGGGCACCTAGAGTTAAGCAACCAGCTATACTGCACAAAGATTCTATTGAGGCTCAGCTCTAGTAACTGGCTGGCCTTGCCAGGGTAGCATTTATAACTACGTGCTGACCTTGCTTGGCCCACAGTAGACTGTGTGGGCATTTGTACAGCCCCATGTGGGAAAACCTCTGTCCAATTCTCAACCTTGGGCAAGGACTTTTGGGGCCCTGGCAGCCAAAATGAACTTCTTGGAAGACAAAGAAGCATTTGCTGGGATCTGAAAATGAATCTCTCCAAGGCAATTTCTCGGGCCTCGCAGGGCTGGGCTGAGGTTGAGAGAGCTGCCTGTGGAAAGAAGCAGCCCCGTGTGGGCCCCAAGCATCCCTGCACATCCCTGCTGAGAGTGCCAAACTGCAAGACCTAGCAGTCTTGTCACCCTGAGGCTTCGTTGCAGTTAGTCATGTGGACCATTGAGAAGGTCAAGGTGGCCATAGTGTGGCTACTTTGCCCAACACTTACTCTCCGGTGGAGGGCAATTGTCTTGTTCGTTGCTTGATGTGAAAGGTGCTGAGCTCCTGGTCCTGGATTCCTTAGCTTGGCATAATCCACTATGTGCATGGTTGCCATCTGTGCCTATCATGTCTCCCATAGAACCTGGGGATGGGAGATCACCTCTGTTGCTAATGTTCCTGCAGTTTGCTGTGCTGTGAGTAATAAACTGAGTGAGTGTCGCTGTCCACTTGGATTCCTATGGAGTTGTAGCAAGCCTACCTGCTGGCTCGCTGTACTAGTGGTACCCTATTGCTGCGGTAACAAATTACCACAAACCTAGTGGCTCAAACAACACAAATTTATTTTATAGTTCTGGAGGACAGAGGTCTGAAATGAACCTAAAATGCAAATGTTTCAAAGAAATAGCAAGTGTTTGAGGAAAATATTGATTGATCTATGGTTGCAATAGTATACACAGACAGAAATATCACTCTGTGCCACATAAATAGGCACAACTATTAGATGTCAACTGAAAATAAAAGGAAAATAAGAAAAATAAATAAGTTAACTAAATTAAATATGGCAGGCTTATCTTCTGAAGGCTCCAGAGGAGAATCTAGAATTTTCCAGCTTCTAGAAGCTATTGGCATTCCTTGGCTCATGGCCCTTTCTTCCATCTTCAAAGTGCATCTACAACCTCTGCTTTCATCATCCCATCTCATCTTTCTGCCTTTAATCTTGCCTTCCTCTGCCTTGTGCTTACATTGGGTCCACCTTGCCATCTCGAGATCCTTAATCACGGCTGCAAAATCCCTTTTGAGTATATAATCACAAACTCTGGGATTAGGACAAGGGCATCTTTCAGGGGCCAGTATGCAGCCTGCCACATTTGCTTAGTCACATTTTTGGGTTTCTGTCACTTCTCGCCATCCTCTGTGATGTCACTTTTTGCCTGATACTCCAGAACCTAGTGCTAATAACAGAATACCCTTTAGCTCACAGCAGGACAGAGCAGAGCAATCTGTATCTCTTGATTTGACCTGATGGTCTGGTAAGAGGGTACAATTTGCTACTCTCAGACCAAACTCAGAGGCCTGGCACCTCTAAAATGAAGCTCCACGAAGCCATAGAATCTTGTCTGATTTATTTATCAGTAAGCTCCAATGCCTGAAAATGTGCCTTCTCGAACATAGTGGGTGCTTAATAAATATTTGTTGAATGAACACATTAATTCAGCTTGCTTGTTGCTGGGTGCCCGCCTCTACTCGTACGTGAATTTTTAAAATGACTCACGATAGGGAACCCTTCATCTATGTAATAGATTTGCTTTCTCCATCTTGGGTATCAAGGCAAGATGGCTGATGGTGCTTTTATCAAAATAAGGAGCATGGGAGAAGGAGCGGGTTTCAGGGAGAACATACTTTCTGTTCTGTACATACTAAGTTTGAAGTGCTGACAAGTCAACCAGGCTGAGATGTCATGCAGGAAGTAGGAAATGTGGTAGAGAAAAAAATGGCAAGGTTGGAAATACAAATTTAGGATTCAACCACATGAAAGAAATAGATGAAGCTGCAAGATTGATTAAAATGTCAAGGCAGAGGGTGTAGGGAGAAAAAAGAAGAGCTCATTTGCTTAATTCTGCAGAATCTAAAATTAGCATGGGTGCCAACAACATATTTTGGTAATATTCATACATATTAATGATCATGCCCACTGACACATATATTTTTAGATTCAAAGGGTCTAGTAAGAACATAGTTCTTACCTATGACAGCCTATTTCCTGTCCTCTTTTAGCCTCAAACCCCTCTTCCAGGAGTGAGGTTTCTTGTATTTATTCACCCACTTTCATTAAAAAAAAAAATCTCTCCTAAGAGTTCTTGTCCCACCTGTGAGCCCTTGAGCCATGGTCCAGCAGTTTTCTTCTGCCTGCACACCCTCTGCCTTTGCCACCAGTCATTCCACAGAGCTTGAAGGAAGCACCAGAACATGGGACTGATGGGCTCAGGCAATTTCTGCATGGTGGTGCCACTACCACCAGTCCCAACCAGACACCAGGATCTGAACTGCATTGGACACCCAGTCCAGATTTCTATCTGGAAATCTTCCAGTCTGGTCTTTTAATTGCAGGTTTTATGGAGACAAAAAGAAATGGCTGACTTTAGCCTCATAACAAGAATGAAACTATGTATGGTTAACTTCAGCATATTGTAAGCAGTGATAGAGTTTCTGCTACCTGCTCTTCATTACCTCTTCTCTTCAAAAAGAAAGCAGTTAAAACTCATAGCCAGTGTGGGAACCAGCTTTCAAGATGGCCTCTGGTGATGTTTACCTCCTGGTCTTCACACTGTTGTATACTTCCCTTCCATGTTATAATACGGTGATTCTGTATGGCCAATACAATATGGCAGAAGTGATGGTATGTCACTTTCAAGATTTGATTATAAAAGATGCAATAGATTAACCTATTAATCTATAAGTGGAGCAATCTATCTCTCTGATCATTCATTCTGGAAGAAGCCATCAGCCATATTATGAAGATACTCTGTGAAGAGACCCCAGTAAAGAAATGAGGCCTCCTGCCAACAGCTCTGTGAGTTCGTCATCTTAGAAGTGGCTCCTTCAGCCTCAGTCAAGCCTTCAGATGACTGCAGCCGCAGCCAATATCTTCACTGAAACCTTTCAAGAGATCCCAAGACAGAAGCACTAGCTAAACTACTCCTGAACTTGTGACCTACAGAAACTGTGAAGTAATAAACATTTGTTGTTTGAAGCCATTAAGTTTCAATGGTAGTTTGTTATGCAGCAGGATAACCAATATGACCAGGAATGGGGTCACCTCAGACTGATTCCTCCGCTAGATGTCATAGCTCTGCTAAGCTTCTTCTTGGCCTTTTACCGCTCTTGTCATCAGATGGCCTGCACTGAGGTGAGAGCATATTTGCAGATGGACTTGAATAATCAGCCTTAGCCTCAGTTCATAAGCTAAACTGAAAATTGCTAATAAAGATGTGGAAAATAACTATTTTAACTGGTATCTAAAGGAAAACAAATGAATACAAATATAAAATTCTACTTCTTTATTTATCAAAATAGTAAGGTTTTAAAAAATATTGATACTTAATGGTGAAAAGATGGTTCAATCTTTCTGAAATGTATTAAGAACATTCAAAAAGTTTGATCTTCTTTGATGCAGATTTGATTACACTTCTAGGAATAAATCTGATGAAAGTAATGAGAAATGCAGAAAGAAATTTAGAGCTAAGAATGTTCACAGCAGCCTTTGTAGTAGCCAAACGGTAGACACAACCTTTGGTCCAACAATAGGGGATTTGTTTTTTAAAAAATTTATGGTACATATATTTTATTTAAAATTAGGTAGCTATTGAAAACTAAGTTAATAACATTTTTTTATTACATGGGGAAATGTTTCAGTAAGGATATAGGATACAAAAATTATAAATGCAATATAGCCTCAGTTCTAGAAATGTAAATATGCATGAATCAAAGACTGAGGAGAAATGTGCTAAAATATTAGCATCACTTGTTGTTTGAATAATCCTCTCAGGCAACAATTTGGGATAATTATTTTCTTCTTTTTAGTCCTCAGAATTTTTAGAATTTTCACATTGGATAGGTATTACTTTTAAATCACAAAATAAAATGTTTAAAAATTGCAAATATGTGGAAATATAGCTCCTTAAAGTATCTAGTATTTGCCTTTGCCTTTTAGCCTTGAACCACAGTATTTTGGGTTACTCATGAAAGATTCACACCAAAAGCCCTGGCCTATCTAAAACTTCACATTTCCTCTTGTTCTTTCAGGTGGGAGATTAATGAACATTCTAGAATGAGACTATGGCGTGGGAAGGAAGTGTGTAATGAGCCCAGGAGGATGTCTAGGAGATGTGTCCATTGTAGCATTCAGGGTGTGAGCACAAAGTGCCCAGTGTGTGGCATTCTGAAGAAGGCCCTGTGAGCTCAGCATTCTATCTCCCTTACTCAGGATGGAAGCAGGAAGATAGAATTCAGTTGCAAAAAGTTGGTCACTGACTCTGAAAAGGATTCAAATTCCTGACAGCTTACAGTGATGAATGCTATGAAAGCCATAATTATCCCAATACTGCAAAGGGTCGGAGGTTTAAAAACAACAACAAAAACCTGCTCTCCCAATCTGTGTCCTTCTGTCTGCGTCTCTCTGGTTACATAACTAGAAAAGGGCCGGCTCAGGAATGAATCCCAGATGACTCTGCTCAGTGTTTGCTTTGAAGTCGGTTCAACTCAATTTATCTGGTCTGTGGTTTGAGGATAGGGTGGAAGGATCCAAATACACAACAGTGCCCAGACCCCAGAGTAGGGACAGAACATCTGCTTCCTGGGCACAAGTGTGTGAGGAAAGGATTTACCCTTCAAGGGTGTTGATTCCGATCCTGGCTACTTGGGGGAGAGGGGCGGGAGGTGTTGCTTCCTGCTCTCCTCAGCCAGGGGTCTGGAGGGCTGCTTCTTGCACTGCTGTGTGATGGCCATGGCTGTAAGTCTGACCAAGTTTGCCCCCACAGGTCTCTTCCACCCAGGAAGGCAGCAGAGCATCTCAACTGGGTAAGGTTAAGTGGGGTCCCGGGGTTCAGCCCTTCATTGTGGGTCTTGGTATTTATAGCTTCTCACTCTGTTCATTTTCTCTCAGGTGGTTAATTATATCATTTTTCTCTCCAGTTTTCTGAAAGGAGTAATTGACTCAAGAGGCTGGCTGTCAAATATTTGTGGAGGGCAGTGTGTAGAGACTGAGGAAGGCATAGAAAGTGAGACAGTGCCATTGAGAATGGCAGGACCACAGAAGGCCAGTGCCAGGAAGGTACTAATGTCATCTAGTTCCCAGGCTGCAGACCCAGATGGCTACAGGGACACAGCAGGTTCCCTAAAGGTGGGAGCTGGGCCAGTATTGAGCAGAGGGACTGTAGGTTGGAGAGGGCACACCTTTCCTGAAGACATGCAAATAAAAATGTTAATAATAATTTTTAGGCCAAAGAAAACACAATTTCTGGTTGGATTTGGCCCAAGGGTCAGCAATTTGACATTCTTGGGTGGTCCTGTGCCTTCAATGTGCAGATAATAAACAGGTCCAGGGACCTATCCAGTTGATGACTAGGCAATCCTAGAACACTTAACTTCCAGCTCCCTGGAGCTTCTGGAGGGGACCTTCTGGTCTAGATATCTGCTGAGAAACTGACTGTGACTGCCCCTCCACCCTGCACCCCATAATGACAGTTTGACAGAGAAATAGAAAGCACTCTGTCAACCCCTACTTATTTCAGGAAATGGCCAGCCACAGAAAAATGTCCACCCCTAACATGAAACGTTCTATACTGCTTACTTGCCCCTTTACCAAAGGTCTGCCCAGTATCCCTGAAGACCAATCAGAAAGTCTCCCTGCTTCCAAAATTCTCACCCTTAATAGAATGCTTGCTGATCAGAGCCTGTCCCCATATTTCTCTTTCTACTTCATGAAGCACATTGTTCTTTCTTACACCTTTCAACCCCTGCTGAAGCCAAAGTGACCCACAGATACTTCCCTTGCCACAAGCTTATCAAGAGACACTGTGCTCCCATGTTTATTGCACATTAGCTAAGATTTGGAAGCAACCTAAGTGTCCAAACAGACGAATGGATAAAGAAAATGTGGTACATATACACAATTCAGCCGTAAGAAGAATAAGATCCTGTCATTTGCAACATGGATGAAACTGGAGGACATTAAGTTTGTTAAGTGAAATAAGCCAGGCACGGAAAGACAAATGTCACATGTTCTCACTCATTTGTGGGAGCTAAACATGAAAATAATTGAACTCATGGAGATAGAGTGTGGAATAATGGTTACCAGAGGCTGGGAAGGGTAGTGGGGCAGGGGTAGGGAGGTGCGGAAGTGGGGGATGGTTAATGGGTACAAAAATCCAAATGCTGAGTCTTATTTATTTATAGAATAAATAAGACAGCATTTGATAGCATGACAGGGTGATTACAGTCAGCAAAAATTCATTGTACATTTTTAAGTAAGTGAAAGAGTATAATTGGAGCATATGTAACACAAAGAAATGATGAATACTTGAGGTGATGGATACCCCATTTACCCTGATGTCATTATTACACATTGTATGCCTGTATCAAAATATTTCATGTACCCCAAAATATGTACACCTATGTACCCACAAAATTTGAAAAAAGAGAAACAGCCTGTGTTCATTTTGTTCTGGACTTAGTTTTGGACACTGGCATGTGTGGGAAAACTGCAGCTCTCAGGTATTCTACCCGGGATCTGCCAGTTCCTGGCAGAGCAGACACTCTCTGCCCCCAGTCACCTGCAAACTGTAGCTGTCTCTCTAAAGCAGCCTGCATTCCTAGGATGCCCACTGGGAATTTCTGCTCTCTGTCCTGGAGCTGCAGGAGAGGTGCATGAGCCCACAGGGATGGGCAACTCACCAGTCCACCTCCAGGCCGTGCACAGTGATTTCAGTGCAGGGTGTTCTCCGGAGTCCACCCATCCTCTGTCCCTCAGCATCCCCACCCAGCCCTGGCCCCACCTCCTGGCCTCCCAGTCCTAACTTGGGAATTCTGTTTCAGCAACACCTGTAACCTCTGTACTGCTGTTTTTTCTCAACTGTTTTTTCTGTCTTGAAGGAGAGCTCATCCAGTCAACATCTACTTACTCAACATTTTCTATATGGCTCAAGTTCCAAAAAAACAGCCTCACTGAGCAAAAGCCCTTCTTCTCCCTCCCCTTTGAGAGTCTGCCTAATGCCACGATTATTATTATTATTTTTTTTTAAGATGAGGTTTCACCATGTTGGTCAGGCTGGTCTTGAACTCCTGACCTCAGGTGATCTGCCTGCCTTGGCCTCCAAAGTGCTTGGATTACAGGTGTGAGCCACCACACCCAGCCTAATGCCACGATTATAATAGCTTGTATTTGTTGAACACTTACTATTTCCCAGGCACAGAGCTCCCTCTCCTTCACCTTACATTCTTCCTTTCTTTAATGCTCAGGAAAATGCTATGAAGTAGGCATTCTTATCCCCTTTTGTGTCAGTGACAAAGTCAAGGTTCAGAGAAGTTAAGCAAGTTGCCCAGGGTCACACAGGAGCAGAATTTAGATTTGCACCTGGGTTTAAGCTGGACCCAATCCCCTCCCTCTGTGACATATCTGCTTTCACTGGGAGCCCCCTCTTCGCCCTCTCCCCCATTCTGCAGCACAGACTCTGCTCCAGGTCGCTGTTCCCTGCTAAACCCTCGTGAGCCCGGTGTGAGTTTCTGGAGGACGGGTAGAGGGCAGCACCAGTTGAGGTTCTTCTCAGATCCTAGGGCATCTAACTTTTACAAGCACCACCCACAGGATGTCAATTGTGTTAACAGGTTCCTGCGTCTGATTTTAACTATAAATGTTGAAAACATTTTGAAAAGCATTTTATAATTTTGTTTTTGAAATTATTTTTTACTTTGTTTTGACCATTTTTTTGTCTTATTTTGAAATCCATTTAATTTGTCCTTCTGAAACATTTTGTAGGCCCCTGAAAAGCCCTAGGCACTGGACTTATAGTGCTTAAGTGGTGATAAAACAAACATACAAACAGAAAACTGATTGTGGGGATGGGGAAGAGTTATCTGCATGCTGTCCACACCTCATCAATATGCAAACTTTTGATTCAATTTTCGCCTCCCTTGGGTGATAATACTACATCTTCTGTGTGAGTACCTTCTAGGAGTTTCTGATCCCAAGTCTGATGTTTTGGTGGTGACACTTCCAAGTTGTTGGTGCTGTGAGATGCTAATGATTAAAAACAGAAGGGTGGCTTGTGCTGCGCATTCCAGATTCTCAATTCCTGAAGCCAGTGGGAACCCTCCTCCCAAGTAGGGTCAAGGATGGGCAATGATGTACTTGGGAAGCATTGCGGGTACCTTATCTCTGGGATGGTTAGTTTGCTAGGGTTGCCATGGCACCATACCACACACTGGATGGCTTAAACAACAGACATTTATTTTCTCACATTTCAAGAGGCTAGAAGTCCAAGATCAAAGTATTGGCAGAGTTGGTTTTTTCCAAGGGCCGTGAGGAAAATCTGTTCCAGGCCTCTCTTCTTGGTTTGCCGATGGCCACCCTCTTGCTGCCTCTCCACAGGGTCATCGTCCCTCAGTGTACATGCACCCCTGCTGTCTCTTTGTGTCCTAATGTCTTCTTCTTATCAGGACACCAGTTAGATTGAATTAGATCCACCCTAACAGCTTCATTTTAATTCAATCACCTCTCTAAAGGTCCAATCTTCAAATACAGTGACATTCTCAAAGACTGAGGGTTAGGGCTTCAACATGTGAATGAAGTAGGAAACACAAGTCAACGCATGAAAGATGGGTTTTACTTGTGATGCCTCGATAATGCTCAGAAGCCCTTCCTCCACCTTGCTTGAACTTTGGGGGAGGGCTTTGCCACATCCAAAGCAGAACTGGGATGAGATATAATGAGTCCTCCTAGTGCTTCTGTTTTATGAGTGCTTGTTAAACACTGCACTAAATGCTTACCCAGCCTTAACTCTGTATCCTGTGATATCGTTATTCCCTAGCTTGCATATCAGAAAACAGGCCAAGCAATTTGCTTAAGGTTAGTCAGCTAATAAATGGCAGAGCTGGGACATGAATTGATGCAGTCCATGCTCTGCCATTTTAATACACTGGTTTCCAAAAGCCCTTTATACATGGAGGAAGGGTGGTAGCCTTTCAATTTCCAAAGGTGTTAGCCTTGGTTGCTTACTCTGTGAGTGCATGTGCATGCGCGTGTGTGTGTGTGTGTGTGTGTGTGTTGGGGAGAGGATGGTAAACAACTCGTTTGTGTTTTGTTTTGTGTAGGGGGCTCAGAGAATGCCTGGCAGAAAGCCATTTAGGCCTTTGGTTCCAAAGGTAAAGGCCCAGGGAGGGAAGCTGGCTGATGGACAGGGGATATGAGCTTGAGGTTAAGATGAGATCGCTGTCCTAATCCTTGGAGAGATGGTCCCCCAAGACTTGGAAGGTCTGGGCAAACAGCGTTCCAGAAGTAGCTGAGGCCTGAGCCCACATACACAGGGACCCCAAGGTGGCAGAATCAGGATGCCTGCTCCTGTGACTTTAGGACTCTGAATAACAGCCCCTAAGACCAAGCCTGGCACAGAGGGAAGGAGATACTAAGGGAGCTCCCTTCTTTCAACTGGATAGTGGTGACTGGTAGATGAGAACAGAGGCCTAGTGCCCAGCACATCCAAGGTTCCTTACATAAGTGGGGATACAGACCCCAGTGACTGATCCTGGAATTCCCAATACCTAGGAAAGTAGGTGTATTTACTGGCTTTATTTTTATGTAAAAAAAAAAGTGGCATTTCTTGCATTTTGAGTGTCTTAGAGCAATTCATATCACATATTTATTCTGTACCCTTTCCCATTTTTCCATTTTTTTCCAAGTTGTGGGATCCCAAATGCGGCATGACAGATTAGTCAAAAGTATAGAAAAGGGCTCAGAATTCACACCAACCAACCCAGTCATTTCCTGGTCCCCTCACATGCTATAGCTTATATATAAGCATCATGCATGTATTTAGCAACCTCATCTGCATGTTGTCCATTTTTTCCAAACCATGAGTCGGCTCCTCCTAAGTAGCAACCAAGCTTGCTGTTCTCTTTTCTGTATCTTGTAATGGTCAGCACGGAGCCCAATACCTGGAGAATGCTCATCGATGTGAAGAGAAACGTGTGTAAGATTGTAATGATCTTTGTGTATGGACTTATTTACTGTGTCTGCCCCTGCAATGACAGAGGTCCCTCTACAATGGCGTTAACTGTGATTTGAGCACAAAGCTTGGATATTATGCTAGAAGCTTTGTAATCAGAGATTGTCTGGCACTTCTCAGCAGGTGCTAGACAAGCAGTGCCCTAGAAGTTGTTGGCACCTTTCTACCTTCTTACCTCATAAGATCCTCCACCAGCTCAGTGGAAAAAGGATTGCTTTAGAGTCTAAGAGACTTTAGTTTTGATTACTTACACTTAGGTAAATTCTTTGGGCAAATATTTTAGCCTCTCTTAACCTTATTTCTTGGTCTTTAAAAGGAGAAAAAGAGCATTTCCATTAAGAAATTTCTAAGAGGATTAAATAATATAACTTAAGCAAATCCCCTAGCACAGAAAAAAATGCCTTGTCATTGCTGGCAACCCTACTTCATTTACCCTTTTCTCTGTCTATTCTCAGAGATAAAACCAGCATCTAGAAATGTACCCGAGCATAGGAAAGGAAGGACTAGAAAGCATTTCTTGAGTCACAGATTCACAAACCACATGCCAGAAAAGGAACACAAAGACTTGGGACATAGAATGCAGTCAATTTACAGGACTATAAATTGTGTCCCCTTGGATTTTCCGCTAAGAGCCCTGGATCCTGATTTTGTCCACTAGAGAGCCATCTAGTTCTGGAAGAATGGTGAAGACCTTGAATCTGAGTTTAAATTCTTGCTTTGCCACTTAATGCCTTATGACCTAGGACAAGTCATGTAACCTATCTGAGCACGTTTTATGATCCATAAAATAAATTGTATTAAACACCTGGCATTGTGCCTGAGACATAGTGAGTACTCAGAAGTATTATGTCATTATAATGTGGTGGTTAAGAGCATGGGCTTAGGATCCTGGCTCTGCCACTTACTAACTCCCACTAACTTTTACTAACCATCATCAAGTAA
Organism: Callithrix jacchus; assembly: GCF_049354715.1. Classification (NCBI taxonomy): domain Eukaryota; kingdom Metazoa; phylum Chordata; class Mammalia; order Primates; family Cebidae; genus Callithrix; species Callithrix jacchus. Next base: position 137,764,649 of record NC_133503.1, on the reverse strand, counting down.
GCACTCTGTCAATGCCACAGTTTTTTCATCTGCAAAATGGGACAGTAATATTTACTACTGCTCTTAGTGGGGATGCCTACAGAAGTTGTGAGACAAGGACTTGAGAGCAAAGGGTTTGTTTGGAAAGTGCTCCTAGGAAACACTGCAGGGGGAATAGGGAAGTGAAACAGGGAATGGAAGGAAGCCAATAAAGAGCAACTGGAGGTTCTTTACACTGAGGAACTCTACCTTGGAGAGTGTGTAGAACAGACCCCAGTTATGCCAACTGAAGGGCAAGGAAGCTGGGGTATTTATCCTCCTAATCCGCACATGTCTGCTTCTGCCTCAACACCCACAGTGTCCTGCATCTAGGCTGAGTGTGTTCCTGCAGGAAGAGGAAGAAGGAAAAAAAGGAGGAGGAGAAGGAGGAGGAGGACGAGGAGAAGAAGAGTTCTTCAGGCACCCACCCTAATAGTTTGCAGTGCAGGACAGAGTGAGAAGGAATATCAATAGGCCACCAATAATATCTGCCACGTTGCCTCATAGAGTTGTTATCATTATTTAATAAAACAATTATGTAAGGTTCTTAGGACAATACCTGACATGGAGCAAATTTTCTTAGCATTTAGGGCAAACTATCTTAAGATAGAAAATATAAGAAAAAATAAGAGATGCAAATGAAGTATCAATTGAGGAGGTCCAACATCCACCTAACATGAGTTACTGAAGAAAAAAGAGAAAATTGATGTTAATTTTTAAAAAACCATATAGTGGAAAAAAGGCATGCTATGACTGTTAATATTTTTGTAAATTCTTTGGCACTCTTCCTTTCAAAAGATGAAGCTTAATTCCCCTCCCCTTGGATGTGGGCTGGACTTGGTGAATCATTTCAATGAACAAAATGTGGCAGAAGTAATGGCTTGTCATTTCCAGCTAGATCAAGACATTGTCTCTTATGCCTTCTTCTCTCTCTTGGATAACTCATTCATGGGAAGACAGCTACCACATTCTAGATTCTCAAGAAGCCTGTAGAAAAGCCCCGTGTGGAGAGTAACAACCCTCCCAGCAACAGCCAGCATCAACTTTCAAACTAAGTGAGTGAGCCACCTTGAAAGAGGATCTTCCGGTTCCAACCAAAACCCTTAGCTGACTGCAGCCTGGGCCATCTTGACTGCAACCTCATGAGAAATCCCAGACCAGAATAACCCAGCAAAGCTTCTCCTGACTTCCTGAACCATAGAAACTGTGAGAGATAATAAGTGTGTTATGGTTGTTTTAAATCACTATGTTTGGGGCAATTTGTTAAGCAACATAGATAAGTAATACACTATCCCAGGGAGCAGATTTAGCACCATATGGTAAAAGTTACAGAAAAACAGACAAGCTCAATATATGGAAGAAATTTTCAGTAATTGGGGATAATACAGCAATACATTGAAATATCTTGTAGTCTTGGGATTTATACAAGTGTTTGAGTGGAGGCCAGATGCCCACCTCTTGCCAGTGATACTGAAGAATCCACATTATAGTGAAAATCACTGCACTAAATACACTGCTGGTCAAACCCTTTAAGATTTTAATTTTTTTCTTATAAAAGCCATGTTCCTATTTATTCAGTAAACATTTAATGAGAACCTACTATATAGTAGGCACTGTATTAGGCATTTTGGATAGATAGATGAAAAATATATTTAGTTACTTCCCTAAACAAGCTTCTGTTTAAGTTAGAAAACAGACAAAAAACCAGCACACTGCATTTGTGTGAACTTTAGCTAAAGTAACATATGTGGTCGTGAGCTGAACACAATCAACAAAGGGATAGCACTTTCCTCTTCCAGGAATTAAGAGCACATCATCTGCTCTTTATTTATTTATTTATTTTTAAGACAAGAGTCTTGCTCTATCACCCAGGCTGGAGGACAGTGGCACAATCCCGGCTCACTGCAACCTCTGCCTCCTGGGTTCAAGCAATTCTTCTGCCTCAGTCCCCTGAGTAGCTGGGACTACAGGCACACACCCACCACATCCTACTAATTTTTGTATTTTTAGTACAGACAGGGTTTCACCATATTGGCCAGGTTGGTCTCGAACTCCTGACCTCGTGATCCACCCGCCTCGGCCTTCCAACGTGCTGGGATTACAGGTGTGAGTCATTGAGCCCGGCACATTATTTTTTGTTCACAAGACAACCCTATGAGGTAGAGAGTTATGATTAATTTGCTAAAATCTCACAGCTAATGGCACGCCAAGTTTCAAACTCAGGTGTAGGCTCTTACTATAAGGGCATAATGATGTCCAAGTGTCCTTAACTTCATGTTTCATAGATCACTCTGCATTTTAGCATGTAAGTCCTATAGAGTTGTCATGGTATGCCCTTATTCTCCTTTTGATGTCTACAGGACCCATAGTGATATCCTCATCTGGAATGAAACATTAATATTGGTAATTTGGTTTTCTCTTTGTGAGTCTTGTTAGAGTTTTATCAATTTTATTGATCTTTTCAATAAAACATCTCTTTGTTTCATTGATTTTCTTTATTGTTTTTATATTTCTAATTTCATGGATTTCCTCTCTATCTTTACTATTTTTTCTCTTCTGTTTACTTTGGGTTTATTTTGTTTTTCATTTTCTAAGTTGTTGAGATGTGAACTTAGATTATTTTTTAATAATCCTCCTTTTTATGGATGTATGTAATGCCGTAAATTTTTTTCTTAGTATTGCTTTACTGTGTCCCACAGATTTTGATATGTATTTTCATGTTCATTCAGTTTCACATTTATTTTCAAGACTTCCTCTTAGAGCAATAGATTATTTAGTTGTCATTTCCCAAGTATTTAAAGGTTTCCTGTTATCTTTCTGTTATTGATTTCTAGTTTGGTTCCCTTGTGGTCGGAAAGCACATTCCGTATGACTTAAATTCTTATAACTTGTTGGAGTTTGTCTCACGGCTCAAATATGCTCTATCTTGCTATGTGTACTGTGGGCACTTGAAAAGAATGCGTATTCCACTGTTGTTGAGTGAAGTGTTCTATAAATGTCAATTAGAGCCTGTTGGTTGACAGCATTGTTTAGTTCTCCTATATTTTTGTTAATTTTCTGTTTAGTGTTCTACCAATTGTTAAGGAGTGTTGAAGTCTACAACTATATTGTGGATTTCCCTACTTCTCCTTTCATTTCTATCAATGTTGGTGTCACAGAGTTTGCAACTCAGTTACTTAGAGCATATATATTTAAGATTTCTATGTCTTCTTCATGTATTGACCCTTTTGTCATTATATAATGTCATTCTCTGGTAATTTTCTTTGCTTTGTAGTCTACTTTATCTGCAATTAATATAGTTACTTCTACTTTTTTCTCTGACACTATCCCAGTGGGAAAGAGCCTTGTTACTGTTGAGTGAGAGTAAAAGCTTAGGCTCCTCATGTAGTTTCCACTGACATTACAGGGGTAGGGAGGGTCTTATTATCAATGAGGTGGAGATAAAAGTCTTGGCTCCTTATGCGGCCTTCTCTGATTCCATCATGGTGGAGACTTAGGCTGCTTCATTACAGCATTGTGATGGTGGAAGTCTAGGCCTTTGCAGGCATGTAGGATAAGGTCACAGTTTTCCTGTGGTGTTTACTTGGAATAAAATGGTTATTATAAAAGTTTTCTGCTTTGCCAAGCTGCACCTTTTCTTTCCTTTGACTAGAGACAGCAAGCTTCCTTGGGATTTTTAATGTCTGCACCCACAGGAATTTCTGGGTTGCTAACCTCCTCGGCTCCAAATCCAGTATACATGAGGCAAAAATAAATTCCAGGGAACTCACCTCCATCTCATCCCTTGGGTCATGATGTCCCTAGCTGGTCCACCTCCTTTTCTCTATCTTTTAGAGTTTTCTTCTGCTAGTTTATATAATGTCCAGGGTTTTTAGTATTTGGTGGCAGGAATACCAAAAAGTATGTCTACTACATCTTCCCAGAAGACAAAGTTACTCATTCTACATTTTAAATACAAGTATAACTAAGAATTTCATTGCAAGGCTTGGAAAATCCTACTGCTAAGAAACAGTCATGACTTTATAGGAACCCATAAATGCTAATGGTTGGGAGCCAAAACTAACTTTTCTAATAGAGAGAGACTTTATATAAGTTTTCACTCAATGTTACTGTTTTGTTTGGGAACTCCTTTTGACCTGTGATAGATACGACATGTCATAAAAAGGATATTAAAAGTCATTCCTGAGCTTGAAATGATTTGATGATAAGTAAAGGAGGCTTTATTATGTTTAGTAGCACTTTGAGGTTTTAGGAGCACTCTGTTGCCTGGTTGCTTTGAATCAGAATGTAAGTTATTCTAGGCCAGGCGCTATAGAATGATCTGCTCAGTATCTCAAATCAATTACATCATTTATATATGTACATGTCAGGAATACAAACTGCAAGTCTCAAAAGGTGGGCAGAAAAAATGTTCCTTAGGGCACCTCCCCATGGAACAGCTTAGATTTGGTTCAGGCTAGAAATGGACAGATAATGAACCCGCAAGATACACTCTAAGTTTTATAAAGTGAAAGTGATGATTGGGAGTGTCAGGTTACATTCTGGGATTCAAAACAAATATTTCAGAAAGGATCCTGTTACTTTTTGTAAATTGCAAAACAAAACCTTCTGTTTTGGAAAAGCCCTCCCTCCCTTACAAAAAACACCCAGCAAGACTGCTTGGGTGAGACTCACACTTGGGTGATGAAGACAAATCACACTGGAGCAGTCCAGAAAATACTTTGCTGGTGTTGGTTTGGTCCAAGCACACTGTGTACTTGAGCAATGCGTGTGAGTCTTGGGACAGGGTAGGGGTAAGGGAATAAAAAAGCAACTAAAAGTGTTCTCCGCCAGAGCTGAAAGCAACTCTCCTTGACACTCTTCAATTTTCTTTCCCAAACAGTCCTGACATGGCTTCTCAGTATCAACTAGATATTCCCAGAGAGTGCCTATAACCCGTCAAAGATCTTTGTTTTCTTATGTCAATATGTTTATTATCAGCAAAAATCTCACTATTCAGAACGAATAGAAGTTAAATGGTAGTCAGCCTCAGAGTAGTTGGCTCTCACTTTATATCATAAAACAATGTTTTCCAAATCTTATGTAATGTTAGATCTGGGAAATGCATGAAACATAAGCATGTGGATTCTAAATTCCCCTTGGGAATCTCTACAATTGTCTATGCAATGGGCTTAAAGATATACGCATTAAGCAGGTAGTCTTGCTAGCAAGAGATTTTTCTTCAAGATCTAACAATTAGCTCCCTGGCCAGGACTAAGAAGTCAAACCAAATAAGAACACTGACAATCTAAGATTTAAAGAGGCAGCTCCTTTAGCTACCTTCTTATCCCTGCATAATGGGTCTCTAGTAATGCAACAGAAGCACATCTTGAGGGAACATTTTCAAAACCTGACTTTATTCTTTGCTTTACCTTCTAAAAAGGGAGACCAGAGTTCTTCACATTTTCTTTTTTTTCTTTTCTTTTAGACAGAGTCTGGCTCTATTGCCCAGGCTGGAGTGCAGTGGTGAGATCTCAGCTCACTGCAACCTCCACCTCCCGGGTTCAAGTGATTCTCCTGCCTCTGCCTCCTGAGGTGCACTACAGGTGCATGCTACTAAGCCCAGCTAATTTTTGTATTTTTAGTAGAGATGGGGTTTCATCATGTTGGCCAGGCTGGTCTTGAACTCCTGACCTCAAGTGATCTGCCCGCCTCAGCTTCCCAAATTGTTGGAATTACAGGGGTGAGCCACCATGCTCAGCCCAGAGCTCTCCACATTTCTGAAGAGAATGTAAAAATATCTCTTGCAGTGCTGAAAACAACATACTCTCCACTCTAAAGGAGCCAGAACCCCAGTGCGAGTGATGATATAAGGAAGATGCATCCAGTGCTTAGAGGAGGACAGCCAAACAGCAAAACACAACCGTAAATGCTGTCTTCATAGCAAAAGGACTATAGAAAGAGGAAACAATGAACCCAAAGGTACTACCTGCATGATGAACTGGATTGTCACCACACCCATAATAACCAAATAGTCCCTCCACAGACTGAAGCATGTACACTGCTTGCCAAGGATGCAGTGGTGGGAAAAGCACAATTCTAGAGCCAGGCAGACTGGCTCTAGATTATGAATCTAGATTTGAATCCCAATTCCGTTACTTACCATCTATGTAACCTAGTACTGGTTGTCTAACTTCTCAGATCTCAATTTTCCCATCTGTACAATGAGCATTCATTTATTAGTTAGGCATTTAATCAATGCTTATTGTGTGGCAAACATTGCAGTAGGTCCAAAGCAACACAATGATGAATAAAACAGGCTTCTTGTGAGTTCTGATTTAAATGAAATAATACATGTAAAGCACCTAGTACAGAGACTGGTACATGGGAGATGATTAATAATTTTTATTTCCTTTCTCCTTTTTTATCCCTTCACAGATGTAGAAGTAGCTAAATCCCAAACCACTGTTTGTTCATCAAAAGACAAATACTATCATCTCTACCTCCAACACAAAGAAAGTGTCAATCCATGGACTGGCTCCTCTCAGGATAATTTGGTGTCTCAAGTGTGAAGTCTTTTCACTGGAGCTTGAGATGAAGGAGAAGAGGGAATTCTAACAGTATCCCATCATGCACCTGCCCTGACCATCTCCCACCTATTCTGGACCTACTCTTGACTAACAGTCACACGGTGTAGGGAATCGAGTACAGAAAGCAGAGGATGTGCTGGTTCTCTTTCCTGAGCCAGTAACTAACCACCTGACAGGAGGCAAGTCATTTCTGCCAAAAATTATAATAGCCATCATCTACTGAAATTCTTATGTGCCCCCTACTCTGAAAATCCTTGAGATAAAGATGGATTTACTTATGCCCCTCCTTTAGTGACTACCAAAGTGCAGATAGTTGGCGCTCAAAATACATTCATTGAATGTACAATTGGGATCATTCTTTTTTCCTCTTTTTTTTTTGCCTGCTTCATCTTTCCTTCATATAAAATTGGGATAATTCTGCCTTGCCCATGTTGTAGGGTTTTTATAAAGATTAAATGAGTGCATTTCTATAAAAAGTCTTTGAGGTTGTAAAATATGCAAATGTAAGGAATCCACCTGTTTTGGGTCTAGGAAAAAAGTAGAAAAAAGAAGAAATGAGAAAGATAAAAGAGAGCTGGGAGTGAGGCAGGCAGCTATATTTGAATGCAATCTGAAGCCACTCGGAGGTGAAGGAAAGAGATTTAAATCGCTGCAAGAATTTGAAGGCCACCTCCCACACAGCCTATCAGTCTTTCAGTGACTGTTCTTCAAGACCTACTCAAAGACAGTCTGTCCTATGAGCAGCTTTAGGGTACTGGGGAAAAGAATTATGACTGTCACATCGTATGATGAAATACCAAGTAGCATTTCAAAGGTCATGCTCCAGAAAGTCTGTTAATGAGATGGGGAAAATGCTTAAGCATAAATTACATAATTTAAAAAATAAAGCAGTTGAGATCTTAATTTTGTGAAAAAAAAGAAAAATATATATATGTATAATAAAAAAGCGATAAGAAAAGACTGAGAAGAGATGTATCAATGTTACCAGTAATATACTATGTCATTTTAATTGTCTTTTTAATATATATGCATAGTTTATATACTCTTCAATGAATAAGTGAATAATTGAAAATATAACTGTGTGTGTGTTTGTGTAAACATATTCTATTCTTCACTGTTCTATCCAGGAACTGATTTAGATCTGAATCAATTGTTCCAAGAACCAAAATCACCAGGAACTGAATCACATTCAATCACCTTGAACCAAGTCCCAATTTGAAAAAATGAGACCTATAATTCAGCTTTTCGGTTTTGTCAGCTATAAGGCTAGATTGGGCTCTTTCCCCTTCAGCCCTGGAGGTTAGATACCTGTCCCACGATTGCTCTTCTTCTAATAGCTGTGTGCTCTCAGACATGTCACTGCCCCTCTCTGGGCCTCCCTCCTGTGCTGTAAAATGATGGGGCTGCAATCAGGGCCACCTGGGCAGTTGTTATGCCACTCATGACTTTCTCCTGGCTCTTTTCCTCTGTGTTTGGTTTTTTCCATTTTACTGACCCTTACAATTCTTCCCAAGGAAAAGAAGTGAAACGCAAATGAGTTTTTTGAGTTTTTGTTGACACTTCTAACTGCAGGTTGGAAGGCTCCAGGGTCTTTGGCCCTGGTGGGGTAGGTTCTGCTCGCTGGGGAATCAGGCCTGAGCTGGCTCTGATCCCTCTCCCTTCTCCTAATCACTGTCCTGGCTGCAGAACTCTAGGCTGGCACCAGAACAGCAGCCAACATTTGGCTGACACAGGACATAATTTTTAATCATGGGAAGGCAGACATAAGTACAACAGGCCTCTTTTTTTCATGCAGGTTCAAGTATCTGCTTTGGGGTTAGGTCTGTCTGTATTTGGCAGGGCGGGTCCTGGGGAAGTTCTGGTATTCGTGACCGAAAGGCCAGTCTCCTTCCTTTTTCAGGAATGGAAGCAGCACAAATTGTTCTGATCAGGGAGCAATAACACGCCACGACCCCCAGGGCTCCCAGGCAGGCGGAGGGGGCACCCAGTCTCAGCAGCCCACGACCTGCTCGCCCCCACGAGCCGCATGCCTCACATTTCCCCAGCTCCAGCCTCCTTTCAAAGGCCCTTTATTAAACCACCAACTATTTGCTGTCGAGACATTTAGGATGAAATCATTGTGTTAAACAAATAAACGCAGCTTCGTCCAGATTTCTGCTCTGGGAGCAGAGTAAGAAAATAATTTCTGTCTGCTCACCACAAAAGCGGCTGGAAAGGTCCAAAGAAAAATATTATTTTTACTCCATTGTGTGAAATATTGTCCTGGAGGATCTGACCGGCTGAGCGTTTGAAGAGTTTGTGCTGGCAGGTTTCAAGGGTCCCCTGGGTCGGCCCCCTGGGATTGTTTTCTGCATTAATAAACTTAGCATGATGTGTGTTAAAAGGAACATTCTGTTTGCTTTGTAAATAAGGGATGTCAAACAAGAAGCAGAAGCCCTACAGACACTAGGTGATGTGTTCTCGGAGCGGGGAGGGGGAGGCGGGTGGGAGAGGCACCCTGGAAAAATGGGCATCACTGGGGCTCCCTGAACTGAGCGGAGGCCTTCTTGGGAAAACAAATCAGTCTGTTTGAGTCCAAACCAGGCCATTTCCTCACTGATCCTGGTGGGAAAGCTGCACACTTTGCCCTGAACCAGCAGGATACGGGCTTGGGAAGGAAAGTTCTCAAGTGTCTGTCAGCTGTGTGGTGGAGGAGAGATGATGGCGCCGGCAGAGGCCCTCCCCACACTCGCACCGCTCCCCTCCCTTTTAGAGAAGGTTCTTGGCTCTCCGGGTCTCCCAGAGCCAGAGGGCAGAAGGGGGCAGAGGTTAAAGCCATATCTTTGGGAATGATGATCTGACTCTCGCCCCCTCTATCCCTCTCATACGCCTTCCTCAGATATTACTGCAGCCCCAAGCGGGTTCCCTTGTCAAATTCCTGACGGGCCCTCGGGGACGCTGACATCGTGGGAGACACATCACCCTGGCCCTGTGATCCTTGCCTCTGCGGGAAACCTGCAGGAGCCAGGGAAGGATGTGTACCGTCTCTGGCTCAAGTATTTGCTATTTTCACAGGTGCCTCCCCTGGCCCCGCAGCCCTCTCCGTTGTCCGCTGTCCGCTCTAATGTTATTGAAGGCTCCCCAGACCTCCCAGGCGTTCTCATTTCCACCCGCTGCCCTGCTGTTCTCCTCCCTCTCTCCCTAAATTCTCCATTCCCCTCTGCAGTCCTGGAAGGACTCCCTTACCATCCATTTCTATTCTGGAAAGTCCTGTCTCTCTCCTTGCCCGAAAGTTCAAACTGTTTCTTGAAGCTTTGGAAGAAGGGGACGACAGGGAATGCTGAGTTTTGTTTAGTGAGAATCACAGACCCTCAGAGTTTTAAGGGTCTAGACACAGAAACCGGGGCCTGACCCCAGGCACCATTAGAATCATCTGGAGACCCTTTATAGGTTCTGTTTTCTGAGCCCATATCCAAGCAGTTCTGCTTCAGGTACCTTGGGGTGATGCTCAAACCTCAAAACTTTGTAAAGTTTTGGTGACTCCAGCAGTGGATAATTTCAAGCACAGTAACCAAGCACCCAAGCCAAAACTATCCACGTTACCCACATGCTTATTTCATGGAGGAGTAAGTGATGTGTCCAAAGTCTCTGTATTAGTTTCCTGTGACTGCTGTAACTAAGTGCCACAAACTGGGGGGCTTAAACCACAGAAATTTCTTCTCTCACAGTGCTGGAGGCTGGAAGGCCAAAATCAAGGTGTTGGCAGAGCCAGGCTCCCTCTGGAGGATCTAGGGAAGGGTCCTTGCCTCTCCTAGCCTTTCTCGGCGCTGCTGGCATTCCTTGGCTTGTGGCTGCATCTCTCTGTCTTCCCTTTGCCTTCTCCTCTCTTCTGTCTGTGTTATTTCCCTCTTTCTTATTGATACATAAGTGGGGGCAGAAAAGTGCTGGGTAGAGAAGGGCGTGGACCCTGGCAAGAGCTCCACCCCTGGGCTTGTGCCTGTAGACCTAGGTGAGGATAGGCATTTCTATTTTCCTTCCTAAATGTTACATTTTCCAAGAACACCCTCTCCTTCCACAACCCCATCCTGTGCCTATGAAAACCCTGAGACCCTAGCAGGCAGAGACGCAAGTGGCTGGACATTGAGAGGACATGCAGAGCACACTGACAAGCACCGGCAGGCCGTCGATGGTGGAATGACACAGAGTTTGGCCAGGGCTCTTGGAGGAGAGCCTGAGCTGCTGAGCGGCCTGACTCCAGGGGAAAACCATCTCCCTACTGCCTCCCCCATCTGCTGAGAGCTACTTCCACTCAATAAAGGCTTGCACTCATTCTCCAAGCCCATATGTGATCCAATGATCCTAGTACACCAAGGCATCAGAGCCACACCCTGCAAGGGAAACAAGGGAACGTTTCCCATTTCATTATGACACTGATGATGGCATTTTGATCCTACCTGGATAAACCAGGATAAGTTCCTCCTCTCAAAATCTTAACTACATCTTTTGCCGTATAAGGTGATAATCACTCTTACCATAGGTGGTGATATTCACACGTTCTAGCAATTAGCACTTGAACGTATTTTTTATGGGGCCGCTGTTCAGTCTACTATAATCCCTCAGTCAGTGTCTGAGTCAGGGCTGGAATCTGGATCTTTTATTTCCTCTAGAGTGTATCTGCTGCTCTACTCCATTTTTAGCAAGCAACAAATCATCCTGAGAGATCTATTTTAAAAGGTGACCCCCTATCTGAGAGCATCTGGGGCCACACACTTCCTTTTGAAGCAGTGTAGTGTGAATTTATGTGCAGGGTTTTGTAGTCAGCAGACTTAAGTTCAAACCTCAGCACTTACTTATTTTGCCAGCTGCCTTGTCTGTACACTGGGGTTAATCACATAGACTTGTTTTGAGGGTTAACTGAAATAATGCATGTAACACACTTAGCAGAATCAAGCACACGGTATAGGCTTGATTCGTTTGCTAGGGCTGCCATAACAAAATACCACAGTCTGGGTGGATTAAACAACAGAAATCAATTCTCACCATTCTGGAAGCTGAAAGTCTGCAGGTTTGGTTTCTTCTGAGGTCCCTCTCCTTGGCTTAAAGTTGACAAACGTCATGCTGCGTCCTCAGATGGCCTTCTCTCTGTACATGGGCACTCCTGGTGTCTCTTCTTCTCCTGATGAGGACACCAGTCCTGTTATATTAGGACCCCAGCATTTTGACTTCATTTAGCATTTATTATCCCTTTAAAGCCCTGTCTCCAAATACAGTCACAGTGTCGGTTAAGGCTTCAATATATAAATTTTGAGGGAAAACAATTCAGTCTATAATAAAGTTTAGTGTTAATTATTAGTATTGTTATTGGTCAAGCAGGGGTTAAATATTTTATCACTAAAAACTACTCAATGGTGGCTCACACCTGTAATATCTCAGCACTTTGGGAGGCCCAGGTGGGAGGATTGCTTGACCCAGGAGTTCAAGACCAGCCTGAGTAACATAGTGAGACCCCTTTCTCTACAAAAAACGTTTTTAAAGTGAACTAATTATTATGACACTCACCTGTAGTTGCAGCTACTTGGGAGGCTGAGGTGGGAGGATCACTGAAGCCCAGGAAGTCCAGGCTACAGTGGGCGGTGATCACGCCCCTGTACTATATCCTGGGTGACAGAGTAAGATCCTGTCTCAAAAACAAAAAACAAAACAAAACAACAACAACAAAAACTATTAAAGCCCACATACACATGCTCTTTTGTCAAAAACAAGGAATAAACAAAATATGCAACAGGTATATTGCTAACGCAACATTAGCAACCAATGAGCTGGACTAAAATTGAATAGTGGATGGAGGTACTGGAAGCCCTCACTTGGGAGGCAGGGGGCAATTGGCCCATACAGAGAAAAGGACCAAGACTGCAGAAGGTGACAGATCAAATGGGAGCAATTTTGGGGAGTTACACAGAGCTCCTCTTCCTGCACTTAGAGCTAAGTGGTCTCCATAGAGTTGCCACCTGCTTGGCATCCTGACAAGCCTTCGCAGTAGCCACCCACAGCCTGCTACACTTTCTTGCCAGTCTGTTTTAAGAGTAATAGGAGCAAGGCCGGGTGCGGTGGCTCATGCCTATAATCCCAGCACTTTGGGAGGCCGAGGCAGGTGGATCACGAGGTCAAGAGATCAAGATCATCCTGGTCAACATGGTGAAACCCCGTCTCTACTGAAAATATAAAGATTACCTGGGCATTGTGATGCATGCCTGTAGTCCCAGATACTCAGGAGGCTGAGGCAGGAGAATTGCTTGAACCAGGAAGGCAGAGGTTGCAATGAGTCAAAATCACGCCACTGTTCTCCAGCCAGGCAACTGAGCGAGACTCCGCTTCAGAAAAAAAAAAAGAAAGAAAAGAAATGTACCTCAGAATGGTCAAATATGAGAGGCTGTGATCTAGAGCCTTTGAAAGATTTCATGTTGCGTTTGTAAAATCCTTGGCTTTCCCTAGCCAGTAATAAAGGGAAAATTCCTCCTGGGCAGGCTTAGCACATCTCCCACCGTTATGGAGTTGCTGAGATTCCCCATCATGTTGTTATTTTTAGCAGGCACAGGAAGATCTGCTTTAAAAGGTACTTCCTCAGGGGCTTGTCTCCCCTCTGACACTCCCACGGTGCAGCTCCATCTTCATCACTGTCTCCCAGGGATTTCTTTTCTTCATCTTGCCCCATGAGCAGTGGGTGACCAGAAATCCTAATCCTGCTCCTGGAGGAAAGGTCAAGACAGTAAGATATGGGTGAAGCCTGATTGTTAAGGTCACTTCATAGTGAGGGGAAGCCAGGTTGGCCCCCACCATCTTCCCAGAGCTTCGTGCTAGAAGGCAGCCCAGGCCAAAACCCTCAAGAAAGCATGCCATGTGTCCACAGTGTATAATCAGAACAGAATAAAAACATTCTTCTCTAGCATGTGTACTGTGTATCCATTTTCCTCTGCTGGTGCCACTTGTTTTCCCTGCTCCTGACTTCTCTTTAGCTGGTTGTTTTTTTCATGTAAACTTCAAAGTTGTAGCCAACCAAGTAACTACACTGTACCAAATACTTGTAAAAAATATAAAGGAAGGGCTCTTTAAAGATTGTAGGAAAAGAGATGAAGGCTCTTTAAAGATCATAGGAAAAAAGATGAGACTCAGCAGTTTCTGTACTATCACATCTCATGCAGCTCTCTTAATGGTACTTCTGCCTTGTCCTCCTTGCATTGTGGGGTCTGCCTATAGAGTAACCAAAGCTTGGCCATGAGGGAGTAATAACAACTTAAATTAGCTCCAGCTATGAAAAAAATCAGAATCATGATGTGATGACAATGTTTCCATGGAAGTTTAAAATAATGCTGGAGGATCACTCAACATCTTACAACTGTTGCAGTCTTCCCTGAAGTTCTTGCTTCTCATATACATTGTAAGATGGGATTGTGAGTCAAAAAACGTTCTGCACAAGGCCATGAGTTAAACTGGACCAGTTCTACGTCACTTTAAGCTGAGACATCTGAGAGTCTACATGTCTTCAGTGAAACAAAGAGAAGGCTGAGGATTAGTGCCAAGCAGGCTCCTGCAGGGAGGGAACAGCCCAAGGGACAACCAGGACCTCAGAGTTCAAAATTTCTTGTTTTCAGAGAGCAACAGAACCTCCTTTTTCCCTCTGTCCTCCTTTAGGTTTACTTGTTTATTTATTTTTAAGTTAGGGTATAAATTACTTACCACAAAATTTATCCTTTTAATTGATGAATTCTGCATGTTTTGACAAACACATACAATCATGAAACCACTTCCCCAATATGATATTAAACAGTTATATCAATCCCCCCATCAAATATTTCTATATTCTTTTGTAGTCAATCTCTTTTCTCACCCCCAGCCCCTGGAAACCACTGTTTTTCTCAGAAGAACATGCAAATAAAATCATACAATATGGAGTCTTTTGAGTCTGGCTCCATTCACTTAGCATAATGCATTGAGGGTCATCCATGTTTCCATGTTATTGAAATATCATGATTTTTTCTTTTTCTGTTTTTGAATATAATTCCATTGTATAGATGTACTATATTTTGTTTATCTTTTCACCAGGTGAAGGATTTTTTTTTCTAGGTTTTGTTGATATAAATAAAGTCACTATAAATATTCACATACAGATTTTAGCATGGACATACATTTTGATATCCCTTGAGTAAATACTTGGGAGTGAGACTGCAGCATCATGTTAAGAATTTGTTTGGCTTTATCCAAAACTTCAAAACTGTTTTCCAAAGTGGCTGTGCCATTTTGCATTCCCACCAGCAATGGATGAGAGTTCCAGTTACTCCACATTCTTGCCAACACTTGGTGTTGTCAATTATAGTTTCTTTTGAAACACACGCCTTGTTCTTCAGAAAAAGGGGCTAAACCAGTAGGAATGTGTGACTTATTGAGCTGACTAAATAGTTAGGCCAGAATTTAAACTCAGAACCTGGACAGTTCTAGACTAAATTTAGTCCAGTGTTTTAACCTTTCCTAAATCCCATCCCCCTCTACACAGCACTGTCATAGTCATAAAAGCCAACAGTTTAGCAACCATGACAACAGTGACAGCCAGCAGTCTAGTAGCCACTGGGAGAGCAGATAGGTTTGGAGCTTCCCCAAAACCCTATCCCCAGAGAATCAGCACTATTTGATTGTCTGGCAACTTGCTGCAAAGCTCCATTTTCAGGGTTTCTCTTTTTTTGATGTGACTTAGAGCTTTCTATGTACAAGCAGTCTGTCCACAGGGTGCTTGCTGAAAACAATCAGCTGCAATTGTCTAACATTACCACCATCTAAGGCACTGTTACCAGTCACAGCTAACAAGAGGCTGACCAAAAATCTTAAAAGGAAAAACTAGTAAATGAGATGTTCATAGGGAAATTTGCAAAGCTCCAACATATTTCTGGGAATCTAGTAAACCATGCACATGCACAGGACAGTGTGCATGCCCAGAGCTGTCTATACATCAAGAAAATACCTAAGAAGATCCAAAATTCTCACTTCTTACTTTGAGGCTCTGCACTAGCAGGAAATGAAGGCTTAGGTAGAGTTGTTATCTACTTGCTAGAACATTAAAGACATGCTCCAACACACAAAAAGCCTCTTGTAAAAGGCTGGGAGACTTATTGGTCAAGGAGTTTAATAAAATCTCTGCTTAATCATTAGACTACTAAACCAACCAGAGACTTAAAGGCCACACATGACAAAAAGTACTAAGTCCAAGAGAGCTTAGTACAAACAAACACCAGAAGCAGCAACAATTGCCTGAAAAGTGTGGCCTATACACAGGAGGAAAAAAGCAGTCAGTAACAATTTTTCCTAAGGAAGCTCAGATATTAGACAGAAACATTAATTCTGCTAATACAGGTATTAGCAGTATGTTCAAATAACTAAAGGAAATCATGGCTGAGGAATTAAAGGGAAGTATGAAAACAATATCTCACCAAACAGAAAATCAATAAAGAAACATAAGCTATTAAAAGAACCAAACAGAAATTTGGGGTTTGAAAAGGATAATAACTAAAATAAAAAATGTATTAGAGGCTTGTATTAGGGTCCTAAGAAACAGAATCAATAGGAATATCTATATCTATAGCTACAGAGAGAGGGAGAGAGGGAGAAGAGAAGATTTATTAGGAAAACTGTCTTACACAATTATGGAGGCTGAAAAGTCCCATGATATTCAATGTGCAAGCTGGAGAACCAGGGAAGCAAGTAGCATGACTCAGTCCAAGTCTGAAGGTCTGACAACTAGAAGAGCTACTGGTGAAAATCTTGGAGTCCAAAAGCTGGAAAACCTGGAATTCTGATGTCTGAGGGCAGGAGTAGATGGGCGTTACAGCTCCAGAAGAGAGAGAAATTTTTTACCTTTTCTCTGTCTTCTGCTTTTGAGGCCTTCAGTAGATTGAATGGTGCCCACCCACATTGGGTAAAGGGGTAGAGGGTTCTTCCTTACTCAGTCCACTGATTTAAATGCCAACCATTTATGGATACACCCTCACAGACATTGAAATAATGCTGTATCAGCTATCTGAGGTATCCTTTAATCTAGGCAAGTTGATACTTAAAACTAACCAACATAGGACTCACAACAAATTTTATTTTATTTTTTATTTTTATTCTTTTTTTATTTTTGGGACAATGTTTCACCATGTTGCCCAGGCAGGTTTCAAACTCCTAGGCTCAAAGTATCTGTCCACCTTGGCCTCCCAAAGTACTGGGACTTTAGGTGTGAGCCACTGCACCTGGCCTCAACAGCAGATTTTAGATTGCGAAAGAAATAACCAGCAAACTCAAAGACATATCAGTTGAGATAATCCTATTTGAGGGACAACAATAAAGAAGAATAAAAAACCTGAACAGAACCTTGGAGATCTGTAGGATACCATTGAATAAATCACCATAATCATAATTGGAGCCCTAAATGTGGAGAAGAGAGGGAAATAAAGAATATTTGAACAGATAATGGCTGAAACTGTTGATGAAAAACATTATTCTACACATCCGAGAAGCTTAACAAACTCCATGTATAAACTCAAAGAATCCCACACCTAGACACATCAGTCAAAACATCAAAAGAAAAACAAAAAGCGAATCTTGAAAGCAACAAGAGAAAATCAACTCATTCATACAATGGCTGCTCAGTAAGATTAACAGCTGACTTCTCATAAGAAACCATGGAGGCCAGAAGGCGGTGGGATAACATACTTAAGGTGCTAAAAAAGACTTTCAGTCAAGAAATTCATATTTTGCAAAACTATAATTAAAAACTAAAGGAGAAATCAAGACTTTCTAAGATCAACAGAAAGGGAGAGAACTCATTGCTAGCAGACCTGCCCTTTAGATAGAAGTTAAAAGATCTCAGAGAGTAACTCAAATCCACAAGATAAAGGACCCCCAGTAAAGTAAATACACTGGTAAATATAAAAAAACAGCATAAATGTATCAATCCCCTCAAAAGCCACAGTGGGTCACCCTGGCATATGTAGTTGCCCAAAGACACAAAACCTTGAGTAATTTTATTTTTCACAAATGCAGATGTACAAAAAGACATCTCTTCATTTATTTAGGAAGTTTAGACATTTTTACATACATGCACAAGACTTACACACAAAGTCAACTTTGTGATAATGCACTTTCATGGAGTCAAATCTGCAAAAGAAAAATGCATTAGACAAATTAGAACTCTCTAAAGTCTTTAAACAATTTATACCTCCAGTATTGGAAATGATGTGGAGATGAAATACATAGCATAGCAAATTAGTGCCATGTGTGAAGTGCTAGATGTCAAACCTGATTGAATAATTTTGCAGGGGAGATTTCTTGTAATTTTTGCCTGCATTTTTACTTCTTCTATAATCTTTGAAACACTCACTACAGTTCTATTTGGAGAGTGGTTGTGGTCTACAAATTTTGTAACCATATACTGTTCATTTGAAAGTCTGGTTATTGTTTGGCTGTTGCAATTAAGTGATTTGATGCTTTTGCAGCCCCAATAATAATTAACTCTTAAACATTCACTGTTCACCATTAAGTAGCCTTGTACAATTATCACAGCCTTTTTGCAAAGGAAAAATTTCATAGATCTCTTCTATTGTACTGGAAGAAAAACAGTAAGAAGGAATAACATTTGGCTTCCCTGATACCAAATCTGTATTAGTCAGGGTTCTCCAAAGAAACTGAACCAATAGACTATGTGCATAGATGTACGGCAGTGATTTATCAGGGGAATTGCCCCACATAATTATGCTGGCTGAGAAGTTCGACAATACACTATCTGAAAGCTGGAGACCCAGGGATCCTGGTAGTTTGGCTCAGTCGAAGTCCAAATGTCTCAGACCCAGGAAAGCTCATGGTATATCTCTCAAGTGGTGTAAGTTATGAAGTCAAGGCCAGCAAGCCTGGAATTCTGATATCCAAGACAGCTGATATGGTGTATCTCTGCGTCCCCACCCAAATTTCATGTCAAATCGTAATACCTGTGTGTTGGAGGAGTGGCCTGGAGGGAGGTGATGGAATCATGGGGCAGACGTCCCCCTTGCTGTTCTCATGTTGGAGTTCTGATGAGATCTGGTTGTTAAAAGTGTGTAGCACTTCTGCCTTTGATCTGTCTTCTGCCACCATGTAAAGAAGGCACTTGCTTCCCCTTCACCCTTCCACCATGATTGTAAGTTTCATGAGGCTTCCCAGCTATGCTTCCTATACAGCCTGTGGAACTGTGAGTCAATTAAACCTCTTTTCTTCATAAATTACCCAGTCTCAGGTTGTTCCTTATAGCAGTGTGAGAAGAGACTAATACAGAATAAGAAAGAAAAAAAGAAAAGTCTGAAGCAGCAGAAGAAAAATCGTCCTAGCTGTCAAAGAGAGAGACCAAGTGGCCTTCTGTATTTGTTCACTCTAGGTCCCAGCCAATTGTATGGTGCCCTTTAAAACTGCGGGCAGATCTTCTGTACCTAATCCACTCAGACTCACACAAAACTCCTTCAGCAACACCCTCACAGACATGCCCAAAATAATGCTTTACAAGGTTTCTAGATATTCCTTCATCCAGTCAAGTTGACACCTAAAATTAAGTCCAAAAATGTGCCCCTTGTCAACCTGACACCTGTAGGCAGCTCTTTATACTGTACGTACTCTCCAAACAGACAATAATAAGGTAATAGTTCCACTTAACATGATGCAACTATCATGGATACAACCAAAAATGTATTAATCTCATCCCCAGAATTCAGCTTTCAGGATTTCAACATTCAGAATTTTAATCTTTCAGGATTATGATTTTCAGGATATTAGACATTAGAGATTTTCAACTTTAGGAATTTTAGAGGTCAGGGATTTTAATCTTAGGGATTTCAAGATTTAGGATTTTGGTGTTAGGAATTGTGTCTTTCGGGATTATAATCAACACTGTTGAGAAAAACACAACTATTCAAAGTGACTCAAGAAGAAATAGAAAATCAGTATAGACCTATGACAAGTAGACAAATTAAATTAGTAATTGAAGAACTTTCTGCAAAGAAAATCCTAGGCTCAGAGAGCTTCAAGGGTAAATCTTACTAACTGTTCAAAAAAGAAGTAAGACCAATCCTTCACAAATTCTTCCAAAACATAGAGAAGGGAACTCTTCTCATTTTATAAGGATAATATTACACTGACACCAAAACCAAAAACATCACAAGAAAACTAAAGACCAATATCACAAAAAATACTGTCAAACTGAATCCAGAAACATATGTAAAGGACTACACCCCATGGCCAAGTGAGATTTATCTCAGGAATGCAAAGTTACCTGAACATTAAAAAAATCGATCAATGTAATATACCATATTAATAATGTAAAGGACAAATACCCCATGATTAGCTCAGTGTGTGCAGAAACAGTATTTGACAAAATTTAATACCTTTTCCTGAGAAAAACACTCAACAAACTTTAGCAAGGAGCATCAGGGAGCTTTCTCATCCTGATAGATGCCACTTATGAAAAACTTACAGTGACTATCATACTTAATGGTCAGAGACTAAATGCTTTCCTTCTAGGATCAAGACTAAAACAAGGATGTCTGTTCTTGACACCTCTATTCAATAGTGTACCAGAAGTGCTAGCCAGGGAGATTAGACAAGAAAAAGAAACAAAAGGCATACATCTATATTCATAGACACAATCTTATATGTAGAAATCCTAAGGAACTCATACAAAAAACTTGCAAAGATAAGTGAATTCATCAAAGTTGTAGGATGTAAGATTAGTATTCAACAATATTACACACTAACAATGAACAATCTAAAATAAAATTAAGAAAGCAATTCACAGAACAATCCAAGATGGCTGATTGCTAACATCTCGGGATTGCAGCTCCCAGTGAAAGCACAGAGAACAAGAGGATGCCACACTTTCAGACAAATTTTGGTCGCTCATGGAGCAGAAGATTCACAGTGGATGAGCCCCACGGGTCGCCAGCGCAACTTTTGTGGCCAGCGCAGCGGTTTTGCCAGCACCTCGGCGTGGCAGCTCTTGGTGCAGAGTAAACGGGACTGGTTCCCCTTCTGACCAAGGCTTGGAGCTCCAGGAAGGCAGAGTCGCCTATTACGGACTCAAGAAGGAAGCCAGACTGAAGATTCCTTGGCAGAAAAGCACCATCAGTCTTAACGCCGCTGTTTTGGCCAGCACAGTGGGTTGCTCATATTTTGGCCCTGGGAATTAACAACTTGGACGTCCACTCAGAGACCTAATTTGAAAGTTGGTAATTACAAAGA
This sequence comes from Callithrix jacchus, assembly GCF_049354715.1. Taxonomy (NCBI): domain Eukaryota; kingdom Metazoa; phylum Chordata; class Mammalia; order Primates; family Cebidae; genus Callithrix; species Callithrix jacchus. The sequence continues at coordinate 137,743,797 of NC_133503.1, read as the reverse complement.
TGATGACAGGTGGATAAATTTACAATGATGGGAAGAAACCAGTGTAAAAAGGCTGAAAATACTCAAAATCAGAATGCCTCTCCCTCTAAAGAGGATCACAGTTCCTCATCAACAAGGGAACAAGGCTTGATGGAGAACGAGCGCATCCCATTAACAGAATCAGGCTTCAGAAGATGGATAATAAGAAACTTCTGTGAGTTAAAAGAACATGTTGTAGCCCAAAGAAACTAAGAACTTTGAAAAAAGGTTTGACGAAATCCTAATGAGAATAGACAACTTAGAGAGGAATGTAAGTGAATTATGGAACTGAAGAACACAATACAGGAACTCCGAGAAGTATACCCAGGTTTAAACACTCGAATTGATCAAGCAGAAGAAAGGATATCAGAGGTCAAAGTCCAACTTAATGAAATAAAACGAGAAGACAAGATTAGAGAAAAAAGGATAAAAAGGAATGAGCAAACTCTCCAAGAAATGTAGGACTATGTGAAAAGACCTAATTTACGTTTGATAGGTGTACCTGAATGTGATAGAGAGAATGAATCCAAGCTGGAAAATATTCTTCAGGATATTATTCAGGAAAATTTTCCTAAACTAGCAAAGCAGGACAATATTCAACCCCAGGTAATACAGAGAACACCACAAAGATATTCCTCAAGAAGAGCAACCCCAAGGCACATAATCGTTAGATTCATGAGGGTTGAAATGAAGGAGAAAATACTAAGGGCAGCCAGAGAGAAAGGTCAGGTTACCCACAAAGGGAAGCCTATCAGACTTACAGCAGATCTCTCAGCAGAAACTCTACAAGCCAGAAGAGAGTGGGGGCCAATATTCAACATCCTTAAAGAAAAAAACTTTCAGCCCAGAATTTCATATCCAGCCAAACTAAGCTTCACAACTGAAGGAAAAATAAAATCTTTTATGAACAAGCAAGTACTCAGAGATTTTATTACCACCAGGCCTGCTTTACAAGAGCTTCTGAAAGAAGCATTACACATAGAAAGAAACGAGTATTAGCCTTTCTAAAAATATACCAAAAAAGTAAAGAGCATCAACATAAAGAAGAATTTACATCAACGAATGGATAAAACAGCCAGTTAACATCAAATGGCAGTAATCCTAAATTTAAGTCGACTAAATCCCCCAATCAAAAGATACAGCCAAAACCCAAAGGTATGCTACATCCAGACCCATTTCACATGCAAGGGTACACAAAGACTCAAAACAAAGGGTTGGAGAAAGATTTGCCAACCAAATGGAGAGCAAAAATAAATAAATTAATTAATTAAAAACAGGAGTTGCAATTCTCATATCTGATAAAATAGATTTTAAAGCAACAAAGATATAGTGGTAAAAGGATCAATGCAACAACAAGAGCTAACGATCCTAATACCCAGATACATAGAGACTTAGACTCCATGAGACAGAAAATTAATAAGGATATCAAGGACTCGAACTCAGATCCGGAACAAGTAAACTTAATAAATATTTATAGAGCTCTCCACTTTAAATACACAAAATATACATTCTTGTCAATACCACATCACAGCTACTCATAGGTTTAAATGAAATATTGATTGGCCATTATTAATAACCCATTTTTTTTAGAATAAAGCAACATTTCCATTCTCTTTCCCTCTTTTTCTTTCTCTTTCTTCCTCTCCTTCACTCCTTTTTTTCTTTCTTTCTCTCAAAAAAAAAAAAGAAAAAAAAAAGAAATCAACTTGTAGTCCTCTAGATCCAGGTCAGCAATGTCTCTTTCATTGCCTGATTTCCTTCCTTCCCTTCTCTCTCTCCCTCCCTCCCTCCCTTCCTTCCTCCCTCTCTTCCTTCCTCCCTCCCTCCCTCCCTTCCTCCTTTCCTCCCTTCTTGCCTTCCTCCCTTCCTACAAGAAAAATAAATAAATAAATTTAAAAAAAGAAAGCAATTCAATTTATAATAGTATCAAAAAAATTTAGAAATAAATTTACCAAAAGAAAAGAGTAAGGCATTTGAAAACTGCAAAACAGTGTTGATGGAAATTAAAGAAGACCTAAATAAGTTAAAAGACATCCTGTGTTCATGGATGGGAAGATTTAATAATGTTAATACAATAATACTTCCCAAACTGATCTACCAGTTCAGTCAAATCTCTGTAAAAATTAAACCTGCCTCTTTTTGCAGAATCTGACAAACTGATTCTAAAATTTGTATGAAAGTGATAAGGGACCTAGAATAACTAAGACAACCTTGGAAAAGAACAAAGTTGGAGTACTCATACTTCCTCACTTTAAAACTTTCTACAAAGCTACAGTAATCAAGATAGTGTGATAATGGATGAGGATATGTACATAGATCAACAGAATAAAGAGCCCAGAAATAGATTCATGCCTTTATGGTCAATTAATTTTTGATAAGAGTGCCAAGGCTATTCAGTGGGGGAATAAATAGCTTTCAACAAATGGTGGGGACACAACTGTATATCCACACCACCCTGCCTCACACCATATATAAAATTAACTCAAAGTGGATCAGACACTTAAATGTAAGAAATAAAACTATAAAACTCTTAGAGGAAAACTTCGGAAGACATCTTCTTACCTCAAATTATGCAATAATTTCTTAATTATGACACAAAAATCACAAGGAAGAAAAGAAAAAAGACGAATTCATCAAAATTAAAATGTTTGTGTTTCAAGGACACTGGCAAGAAAGTGAAAAGGCGATCTATGGAATGAGATAAAATATTTGGAAATCAGATATCTTATAAGGAACTTGAATCTAAAATACATAAAGAGCTCTCACAACTCAATAAGAAAAAAAAAATGGCCCAGTTAACAAATGGTCACAGGATTTGAATAGATAGAATAGAAGCATTATTCATAACAGCCAAAAAGTGCAAACAACCCTAATATTCATCAACTGGTAAATGGATAAACAAATGTGGTATATCCATACAATGAAATGTTGTTCTGCAATTAAATGGAATGAGGTTCTGATACATACTGCAACATGGATAAACCTTGAAAACATTATGCAAAGTGAAATAAGCCAGACACAAAATGCCATATGTTGTAGGATCCTGTTCATATGAAATGTTCTTAAAAGGAAAATCCACAGAGACAGAAAGTAGGCTAGTGATTGCAAGGGGCTGGGGAAGGGGAAAATGGAAGAGTGACTGCTAAAGGGTGTGGAATTTCTTTGGAAAGTGTTGAAAGGCTTTTGGAATTATATAAAGATGATGATTACACAACTCGGTGAATATACTAAAAATTACTGAACTACACTTTTCAAAGGGTGGTCACGTAATTCATGCTATGGGAATTATATCTCAATAAAGCTGCTATTAAAGAGAAAGAATAGATCTATGTGTGTCAATGTTCTTAATCAGGGAAAAGCATGGAGAGAGGAAGGAACTAAACTTGGAAATGAAAAACCCAACTTCACGCTTATTTGCTCTATGACCTTGAAAAAAGCCACATAACCCCCTTGAATGTCATTTTCTACATTTTACATATGGGAAAATTTATATCCCCTTCAAAGCTTTTATGTGATCAGATAAAATAGTGTCTATGAAAGCATCATGTGACCTATAAATTGTTATTTATATCTTAGATATAATCCTAAAATCCTGAAATGTCCTCTGGAGCAGGAACTCTTTTTTTTTTTTTTTTTTTGGAGACAGAATTTCACGTTGTTACCAAGACTGGAGTGCAATTGCAATGGCACGATCTCAGCTCACCACAACCTCCACCTTCTGGGTTCAAGCAATTCTCCTTCCTCAGCCTCCTGAGTAGCTGGGACTACAGGCACTCACCACCATGCCCAGCTAATTTTTGTATTTTTAGTAGAGACGGGGTTTTACCTTGTTGACCAGGATGGTCTCAATCTCTTGACCTCGTGATCCACCCACCTCTGAACTCTTTCCATAAGATTTGAGCTACTTGAGAATGGCAGAGGCACTTTTATAGATTCTGTCTTTTTCCTCAGGCCCCTCAGCCCTTAACACAGCATTCAGTATAGTAGATACTCCATAAGCTTATTTCACAATTGAGCACCAGGGCAGGCCTGGGACTATGCACATACAGATTTGATTGTATGTTCATGAAGGTCAGGCAAGTGGAGTGGAGCAGGAGACAAATACCTAAATTTATTAGTGTTTATAAGTATGGTACATGTAATTATATGAATGTAATTACAATGAGATGAGGAGATGATCATGTGTGCATATTTGTTCATTTCAATATATCTCTCCTGGAGATACAAAATGAGGACTTATTGGGTGAGGTATTTGTGTCTCCCACCATTGGATCTTCATGCTTCCAACAGAAGGGAAAGGTTGAACATGGTTCAAAAAGATTTCTTAAGATATTTGGTGTTGGCTGTTTATGGAGATAGAAACATCATTAACACACGATTGCTAGTAGAATGGAAACTTGCAAAACATGATACTTCTGCAGTAAGAAACCATTCTTAACTCACACCCTTTCCTGGTAACTTCTTGATTATTTTATCTTAAAAACCCTAGTAAAAACACCATATAATTAACTCCAACACTGTGTTCTATGTGAGGCTCCAGAGGGTAGATCAGCCATGTATTTTCTAAGTTATGTATAGAGCTAATGCCTCACCAGGGAGGCATTAGATGGACCCACTTCGATTAGGTCATATGTTGTTTTTAATGGATTCCTGGAAATCCAGTTGTCTTTTCCTAGGACTCCAGGATGTCAGGACCAAAAATATACATTTTAAAACCTCTCCACCTCCAAAGCCCAGCTCGGAACGAGTGGTACTGCAGCTTTTTATTCTTACTGTTGAAATGTTTCCATTGATGATTATTTGGCCTAGCAACTTTCAAAACCTTGGTATTTGGAATAGCTTGCTAATGTTTTCTTAAATTACATCCTCTTGTGGGTCCATAAAATACTAAAGTTATTACAAATAAATAAATGGAGTTTCTCTTCATGATGTAAAGCAGCTTTCAATGAAGTCATTGAGGGGAAGTTTGGTTTGGAAGGAAGCAGTGCCTACCCAGGGCAAGGCACTGCTTTCCACCCGTGGGGGCTAGACACGCTGGGCAGCAGCTGCTCCAAGTCAGCCGAACGAAGCAAACCCCTGCTGCTCTGTTTCTTATTTTAACTTCCAGCAGAAAACACAAGATTTTAAAACGCCCCCTTTCCCTAAGGTCCTCTGCATATGGGGACTGTGAGGCCTCCTCAGAGCTGGTTGAAGAGAGAGGATTTGTCCATACTCACTCCCCCACCACACTAAAATGGACCAAGCTGGAGACCCTGGGACAAGGGGACAGTTCATTGGCACTCCCAAGGCTGGCATACCTTGCCCTGAGCCATGAAACTGTGGCCACCCCCAGGCACAATGGAAAACACATTCTTCAGGATGAAAGAAAGTCAAGCTGCAAAGGCAAGCTCCCAGGAGAGAAGCAGCTGCATGTGCCTCGTTATGGGTGCCTTCCAGATGGCATCTTCTGGGGCACATCCTGGAAGGGAGCAGTTCTCAGGAAAGTGTTAAACAGAGAGTCTCCTGGGTACCTGTGGGCAGCCTCACCCTTCACCGTGGCCTAAAACTGGAGCACGGCATCTAATATCTGTGTGGAAGTAATCACCACTCATATACCCAGAGGCCAGAGAGTCGACATCCCACAGCTCTCCCTGGTTGAACAGTTTCTGTTTCTGCTTCTTTAAATACAAGGCAGGTTCTACTCTGGGCAGGGTTTCTTGTTCCTAACTCCCCCCTACAAAAACAATTTTCCTATGCTCATATTAATACAGAAATGTGCTTTTCAAAGAATAATACAGGAGTGCTGTTAGGATTCAGGGCACCATTTGGAGCCAGAATTATTAGGGTGCTGCCACTAGTTGTTGTTATTGTTGTGATTTTTTTTTTTTGAGATGAAATTTCGCTCTTGTTGCCCAGGCTGGAGTGCAATGGTGCAATCTCGGCTCACTGCAACCTCGGCTCACTGCAACCTCCGCCTCCCAGGTTCAAATGATTCTCCTGCCACAGCCTTCCGAGTAGCTGGGATTACAGTCATGCACCACCACGCCCGGCTAATTTTTTGTATGTAGTACAGACGGGGTTTCACCATGTTGGTCAGGGTGGCCTCAGGTGATCCACCCACCTCAGCCCCTCAAAGTGCTGGGATTACAGGTGTGAGCCACCATGCCTGGCCTGTTTTTTTAATTGTAGTGAAAAACACATAATGCAACTTCAAATGCTGGTTGAAGATATGAAGCAGCAGGAATGCTCCTTGATTGCTGGTGAAAATACAGAACAGCAAGGCATTTGGAAAACAGTTTGGTGCTTTCTTACAAAGCTAAATATAGTCTTACCAAACGATCAAGCAATCCTACCCAAATGAGCTAAAACCTTATGTCCACATAAAAACCTGTGCATGTTTATAGCACTTTTCTTCATGATTGTTAAACTCCTTCAAGATGTCCTTCAGTAGATGATTGGATAAATAAACTGTGGTACATGCAGACAGTGGAATATGATTCAGTGCTAAAAAGAAATAAGCTACCAAGTCATGAAAAGACATGGAGGAAACTTCAATACATACCACTAAGGGAAAGGAGCCAATCTGAAAAGGCTACAAAGTGCGTGATTCCAACTAGATGACATTCTGAAAAAGGCAAAACTATGGAAACAATAAAAAGATGAGTGTTTGGCAGATGTTAGGAGTGGGGAGATAAATATACAGAGCACAGAGGATTATCAGGGCAGTGAAAATCCTCTATGGTGGATGTATGCCATTTTACACTTGTCAAAACCCATGGAATGTTCAATACCAAGTGTGAACCCTAATGTAAACCATGGACTTTGGGTGATTATGATGTGTCAATGTTGGTTAATTGATGGTAATAAACGTACAGTTTAGGGGATGTTGATTATGGAGGAGGCTGTGTCTACTGGGGCATATGAGACATCTCTGTATCTTCCTCTCAGTTTTGCTGCAAACCTAACTAAAACTGTTCATTTCAAAGTGTATTTTTTAAAAAACCACACATAATATAAAATGTACTATCTTAACCAATTTTAAGTGAACAGCTCAGCAGTGTTAAGTAGATTCCCATCACTATACAACTACCTCAGAAACTTTTTCGTCTTACAAAACTGAAACTCTGTGCTTACTAAACATCTCCTTTCTCCCTCCCACAGACTCTGGCCACCACCCGTCTTTCTGTTTCTATGAATTTGACTACTTTACCTACCTTATATAAGTGGAATCGCGTAGGATTTGTCCTTCTGTAACGGGCTTATTTCACTCAGCATAATGTTGCCAAGGTTCATCCACGTTGTGGTATGTGGCAGGATTTCCTTCCATACTGGCTGTGTGTGTGAATAATTTTCCATTATATGTATATGCCACATTTTGTTTATCTATTCATCTGTCCGCGAATGTTTTGATTCCCACTGATTTTCAGGTGATGTGTGTAGACTGCTGAGTGCCTTTCTTATTTTCCTTAGTCTTACAGAGGAAACGTGTATTTTGTAAGGGTGTTAAACCGCTCCTGGACATAGGGTCCTAGCAATGCCATTAGATTTGCATCTGTGGCCAAATAGAAATTAATCTGAGGAATGAAGCAGCTTAAGGCTAATAAATGGCTTGAGAGTAAAGGGTTGGTTTTAAGTGAGGCATCTGCTATCCTGTTAGTCCACGACCATGTTAGAGGGAGAGAATTGCAGATTCTAAAGTTCATCAGTGCCCCTACTCTCCCACGTCAATGCACCTACTAGCCCTAAATAGAAAATGAGAGGCAGGCCCTGCGGTGTAGCAGTTAGTAAGGTGGACCATGAAATCCCAGAGACTTCAGCTCAAATCCCTGTTCTGCCAAATTAGCACCATGTCTTGGGAAATTCAGTGACCATTTTCAGCCCCAGTTTGCATGTCTCTAGGATAGGATCAATGTTACCTTGCACGTTCATAATTAGATAGGATGCCTGAGACAAGTGGCACATGCTACACCCTGTAATCAGCCACTATGACTGGCCTCACACTGGAGCTCAGTTTTTGCCACCTACCCAGGAACTGTAATAATAAATGTTATAATAATACATATTGCTTTCTCTCCTCTAGATTGTAAGATCCATGAGGCAGAGATTTTTATTTCTTTTTTTTACAACCATTTCCTCAGCACCTAGAATGATATTTGCCACCTATGAGGCACTTAATAAATAAATAAATTCAATTATCCATTTGGTCTTCATGGAACAAATATTCATTAAATACCTACTTTTGTGCCAAGTACTGTGCTCAGCAATATGGGAGACTCAAGATAATAAATAGGTCCCTTGAGGGACTTGGAGATACCATCTATTGTGTATAGATGAGATGCACTGGTGGAACAATGAAAGTTGGCTTTCGGGGGTGCCCAAAAATGATGCTGGGTGGTGAGGGTCCTCACAGAACCTCATACAACCTGGAGTTGGTGGGATGAATCGGTTAGGTAGGATTTCACACAGAAGCAGGTGTGGAGTGGGTCTTCCCGCCTGCTCCTGCGTATGCACCAGCAGGGCAAACCACAGTCGGACCGGGTACATAGATTGCTTTACAGTTCCAAAAAGATTATTTTGTGGGTCCTGGTGATATTGTAACCAGGGGACAGGAGTAGGGCTGTAAGGGCATTCCAGTGACTCTCAGTGTTCCCTGATCGATTGGATGTGTTTTTCCAGGTCCTTGGGTTCTCACTCACCCCAAATGGGGAGGAAACCCAGGTGAAACAGTAATATTATTCAAGTAAATATTGGACCCAAAGAACTTCTTAGAAAATCAATTTATTAGGCAGAGAGAGAGAAAGAAAAAGAGAGAGAGAGATCCCACATTGTTGTGGGAGGGGATCCAGAGATGGAGTCCTCACAGGCAAACAGAGAGAAGGCTCTTACACTGCTGTGGGAGGGGATCCCAGAGAGGGAAATTCCTATAGGTAAGGAAGTAGGGGGAATTTAACCCTGGGGTTACTCCTGCCCCATTCAAGTTCATGTCTAGTGAGAGGAACTTTTCCAAACTTCCTCTGGAATGATTGTTCTTCAACTCTGATATCAGATTGGCTGCCTGGCCCACAGTCCTTCCAGAGCTTTTCCCAGGCTTTTTAGTCAAAGGAAGCATACCTGGGCAGTTTACCTAGCTGGCGCCCATGTGTAAGTTAGACAAAGAACTCTAGTCCCCAGATGGGGAGGTGGATGGAGGTATGGTGCTGGGAAGTTCTCGCCTTTGAAACCACGCCCCTTGTGGACTGGCAAAGAGAAGTTAACATAGTCCCTCAATATGCTCACAAGTTTTTGTGAAACTACTGGAAAGCCACCAAGCATTCTATTCTTCATTCTTATTGTTGATAGAAGAAAATACTCCATACCTTCATAAATAGTAATAAGCAATCCTGTAAACTTATAAAGAAAGAAAATTTATTTCACATGACAAATTGCCTGCCCTGGAAAGTCTGCAGAATAACCAAAGGAGAGAGTAAACTGTGTTGTGTTGTGTTGTGTTTTTTTCAAGACAGGGTCTCGCTCTGTCACCCAAGCTCAAGTGCAGTACACCTAATTGCAGCCTCGACCTCCCAGGCTCAAATAATCCTCCCACCTCAGCCTCCCTAGCACAGCAAGCGCTACAGGCATGTGCCACTGTGCCTGGCTAATTTTTTATTTTTTTTGTAGAGATGGGGCCTTGCCATGTTGCATAGTCTGGTCTTGAACCCCTGGGATCAAGCAATCCTCCTGCTTCACCCTCCCAAAGTGTTGGGATTACAGGCATGAGCCATCGTACCTGGCCTTAGAGCACACACTGTTTTTAAGTTTCATGGGCTTGTGATATACTGGCAAAGTTACTGGCAGTCTTTCATCCCCAAGCCCTCCCCCGGCCCCATCCCTTGTTGGTTTTAAGAGTCTTCCCACTTTGACCTTCTCAGGTCTGGGAGCTGGCAGACCTCTCTCTAATTTTCCTTAGTATATAATTCTTAACTTTTCCCTCAGGCCTTTTATTTCCTCCTCTTCCTAACAAGAACATCACTGGACCCCAAACTCCACAGATTGAGCCACAGAGAAAGTTGAAATGTAGTGGTTTGGGAGCACACTTGCAGAATTCTCTGTGTTTCCTAGTGACCCTCTCCTTTCCATGCCTCCCCTCTTCCCACAACCCTCAGTGTCACCCTCACATCTACCTTAGACACTGCCAGGACTAATCCCATGATGCCCATATCCTTGTTTACTTCCTGGGTGTTTGCCATCACGACAAGAAGCCTAAGATCCCAGATTGCCCCTCTCACTAGAATTCACCCCCAAGGACCTCGATATATTCCCCAATCTGATTACCTCTCCACCCTTCCCAACCCCTAGGCCTTTCCACTGGATGTCCTCAGGAATGCACAGCCAATCATCAACACACTCCTGGAAATCCCCTGCAGCTTCCTCTGCCATACAGCTCAGATGGGAATTTGATCTCCGAGGGCACTGCTTCCCCTCAGTCCTGAAGCTGGGGTAGATGTCCTCCTTGCTCCTAGTCTTCCTGTCCAGATGATTTGCCTCCTTCCTTCTCAGGCACTAGATGAAGGTTTGGTCATCCATGAGCCTCCAGGTCATTCCTTGAGGATTTTGCACCAGGTTCACAATCACTTTCCAATACCACTCCTGTATAGTTCAATGCCCCGCCCTCTTAGTTTCTTCATTTCCATTTTTCCAATGATATTGTTTTAAATATACTCCCATTACTAATTCTCCTACCCCCATATCCTCAATTTCAACTTTCTACCTACAAGATTTCTAACTCACTCCCCTAATATTCTAACCTCCACAACTACTAGAATCTACTGGGATTTCCAATCCACATCCCCTCTCTCTGCTTCTCATCTGCCACTTAGCCTCACTTCCCTTCATGCTGGATTCCTTGGTCCATCATTATTATCACTTCATCACATATGCCCTCATCTTGTTTAAAATTCACCAGGCAAAAGTCCAAACCTTGCTAAATCCAGTTCTCCGCCCATTGAACATCTGCGTTCAAGAAACAGACACATATACTGTCTTAGGCTTTATTTGCCAAGAAGAAATTCCTTAGATGGGATTACAGTAGATGTAATTTTCTCGGAGGTGATCCTTGCAAATATCATTAGAGAATTCAGGAAGTGGGAAAGGGGAGAAAGAAAGCCAATAAATGATATACTAATAAGCAAGGTATTTCTCTGAGCAGCTGGAAAATTCCACCAGGAAATGTTGCAAAGTTATTTCTTACAGTTCTAAAGGCTGGAAAGTTCAAGATCAAGGCCAACAGATTTGATGTCTGGTGAGGGCTCACTCTGCTTCGTAGATGGCACCTTCTCTCTGTGTCTTCACAATATGAAAGGGGCTAGCTAACTCTCTGAGGTCTCTTTTTTAAGGCCCCAATCCCATGCAGGAGGGCAGAGCCCTCAGACCTAACCATCTCTCAAATATCCTACCTTCTATTTTTTTTTTTGAGACGGAGTGTAGCTCTGTCACCCAGGCTGGTGTGATCTGGGCTCATTACAACCTCCACCTCCCAGGCTCAAGCAGTTCTCATGCCTCAGCCTCCCATGTAGCTGGGACTACAGGCATGCACCATCATTCCTGGCTAATTTGTGTATTTTTAGTAGAGACGATGTTTTGCCATGTTGGCCAGGCTGGTCTTGAACTCCCGACCTCAGGTGATCAGCCCACCTTGGCCTCCCAAGGTGCTGGGATTACAGGCATCAGCCACCCTGCCCAGCCTCACCTTCTAATATAATCACATTGAGGATTAAGTTTTAATGTATGAATTTGAGGGGAACACAAATGTTCAGACCATAGATGACTTTCACTGCTAAAACCTGGAGTATCTCAGGCGAGCCAGGATAGCTGGTTGTTGTATTTCTCAGTCCTTATCTTTTCAACTTTTCAGGAGCAATTTACAGAGGTAATTATTCCTTTCTTCTTCGTCGTCGTCTTTGTTTGTTTTTTTTTTTTTTTTTTTTGAGACACAGTTTTGCTCTTGTTGCCCAGGCTGGAGTGTAGTGGTGCAATCCCGGCTCACTACAACCTTTGCCTTCCAGTTTCAAGTGATTCTCCTGCCTCAGGCTCCCAAGTAACTAGGATTACAGGTGCCCACCACCAAGCCCAGCTAATATTTGTGTTTTTAGTAGAGATGGGGTTTCACCATGTTGGCCAGGCTGGTCGTCTTGAACACTTGATATTGTGATCCACCCACCTCAGCCTCCCAAAGTGCCGGGATTAGAGGCCGGAGCCACTGTGCCTGGCTATTCCTTTCTTTTTCAGCAACATGCTTGTCTTCCAGGACACCACTCTCCCCTGGTTCTCTGCCTCCCTCTCTGGCCACTTCGTCACAGTATCCTTTGCTGGTTCTGTGCATCTGCCTGACCTCTGAATGTTGGCATGCCCAGGGTTCTCTGGCCTCAGTCCTCTTCTCATGTTTCTTTACTCCCAAGTCTTTAAATAGTGCATATGCATTGATGATTTGCAGATTTCTGTCTCCAGTCCAGACTTCTCATCTGGATGAGAGACTCTCGCTTCAACTAATTATTTGAAATCTTCACTTGGAAGTTTTAAAGGCATCTGAAACTTGGTAGTTCAAAACCAAACTCCTGATCCCTCCCCAAAACTTTCTCTTCTTACAGCTCTTCTTATGATAATAGATGGCAACTTCATGCTTACATCTGTTCAGAGGAAAAACCTTGGGCTCATCTTTGACTCCTGCATCAGACACCTCACATGCAATCCATCAGTAAATCTGGTTGAGTTTTCTTGCACACTGCCATGTGTGTTCCTACGCAACTGTCTTACATGCTCTGCTCATGTACCCCAAAACCTAAAATCCAATAAAAAATTAAAAAAAAAAAGAATACTAAATCATCACCCATGTTAATAGAAAGTCAATAAAACCTAGAATTGGCAAATCAAGAAAAACAAACAAACAAACAAACAAAAAATTATTCACAATCCAATTACTTCTTACCACCTCCACTGGCACCATTTCTTGCTTGAATTATTGCAATAGGCTCCTAATGGGTCTCCTTACCCCCATCAGTGATTCTTTCTACCATGCTAAAATGCTGTGATTTTTACATCCTTATATTAAAGCTTGAGAAATGTATGAATCCCGTTTTAACAGATACATGAAAGTACTTTCCCCATGAGTCTACACCAGTGGAATATATTAGGTCACCAGCATATATTGACTCTATTTTAATGTTTGATTTTAGAAAAAGAGTTCACCCTAGGTTGTGTCTAGAGATCTATAATTAAAAGATTGAGTTGTCTAGGGCTGTGAAATACTTTTTCCACATTTCGCCATTAAAAAAAAAGCTGAATTTAAATGAAACAAAAAGTTTGGTTACTGTCATTTTAATCCTGTTTATATTGACACAAAGTTTAAATATTTTTAGAATATTTTATCAACTTGTATTAAAATGCATGACCATAGTTTTATGAATAAGTCCAAGAATATGAGTGAAACACTGCTTAGTTGGATTTAATTCAATGTACCCATTCCATGAAGCCAAATTTCTGGGGGTGAGGATGCATAAACATAATAGCTAATCTCACATTTTACTTCTTCATTGTTAATAGTACTTCTCACAAATTGATTTCTAAATTGTCCAAGCAAATCATTCATCTTCGACACCACACCATAGTCTTTATATTAGAAGCCTTTTAAAAAGGCAATCCTAGGCCAGGTATGGTGGTTCATGCCTATAATCCCAACACTTTGGGAGGTCAAGACGGGCGGATCACCGGAAGTCAGGAGTTCGAGACCAGCATGGCCAACATGGTGAAACCCCATCTCTACTAAAAATACAAAAATTAGCTGGATGTAGTGCACCTGGAGTCCCAGCTACTCCAGAGGCTGGGGGAGGAAAATCACTTGAACCCAGGAGGCAGAGGTTCCAGTGAGCTGAGCTCATGCCACTGCACTCCAGCCTGGGTGACAGAGTGAGACTCCATCTCAAAAAAAAGAAAAAGAAAAAAGTATTCTTATTTTTTATAAAAATTCCTTTAAAACTAACACAATTGTTTCCTTGCTACGACAAAAAATGTTTCCACTTATGTTTCCCTAGAAGCTTTCCAGCAAACACAACCATTATTACTAATAATTCTCAATAATCTTCGTAAATTCTGGATATCAGCCCTTTGTCAGATGGGTAAACTGCAAAAATTTTTTCCCATTCTGTTGGTTGCCGATTCACTCTAACGACTGTTTCTTTCGCTGTGCAGAAGCTGTGGAGTTTGATTAGGTCCAATTTGTCTATTTCGGCTTTTGTTGCCAATGCTTTTGGTGTTTTGGTCATGAATTCCTTGCCTACTCCTATGTCCTGAATGGTTTTGCCTGGATTTTCTTCTAGGGTTTTGATGGTGTTAGGTCTTATGTTTAAGTTTTTAATCCATCTGGAGTTGATTTTAGTATAAGGTGTCAGGAAGGGGTCCAGTTTCTGCTTTCTGCACATGGCTAGCCAGTTTTCCCAACACCATTTGTTAAATAGGGAATCCTTTCCCCATTGCTTGTTTTTGTCAGGTTTGTCAAAGATCGAATGGTTGTAGATATGTTGTGTTGCTTCCAAGGCCTCTGTTCTGTTCCATTCCTCTATATCTCTGTTTTGGTACCAGTACCATACTGTTTTGATTACTGTAAACTTGTAGTATAGTTTGAAGTCCTGTAGTGTGATGCCTCCTGCTGTGTTCTTTTTGCTTAGAATTGACTTCGCTATGCGGGCTCTTTTTTTGGTTCCATATGAAGTTTAAGGTGGTTTTTTCCAGTTCTGTGAAGAAGGTCCTTGGCAGCTTGATGGGGATAGCATTAAATCTGTAAATTACTTTGGACAGTATGGCCATTTTCACAATATTGATTCTTCCTAACCATGAACATGGAATGTTTCTCCATCTGTTTGTGTCCTCTCTGATTTCATTGAGCAGTGTTTTGTAGTTTTCCTTGAAGAGGTCTTTTACATTCCTTGTTAGTTGTATTCCTAGGTATTTTATTCTCTTTGTAGCAATTGTGAATGGCAGTTCATTCTTGATTTGGCTCTCTTTCAGTCTGTTATTGGTGTATAGGAATTCTTGTGATTTTTGCACATTGATTTTGTATCCTGAGACTTTGCTGAAGTTGCTTATCAGTTTCAGGAGTTTTTGGGCTAAGACGATGGGATCTTCTAGATAGACAATCATGTCATCTGCAAATAGAGACAATTTGACATCCTCCTTTCCTATTTGAATACCCTTTATTTCTATTTCTTGCCTGATTGCTCTGGCTTGAATAGGAGTGGTGAGAGAGGGTATCCTTGTCTAGTGCCAGATTTCAAAGGGAATGCTTCCAGTTTTTGCCCATTCAGTATGATATTGGCTGTTGGTTTGTCATAAACAGCTTTTATTATTTTGAGATACATTCACAGATTTACAGGAAAAAAACAAGCCCATTCAAAAGTGGGCAAAGGATATGAACAGACACTTTACAAAAGAAGACATACATGAGGCCAACAAACATATGAAAAAATGCTCATCATCACTGGTCATTAGAGAAATGCAAATCAAAACTACATTGAGATACTATCTCACTCCAGTTAGAATGGCGATCATTAAAAAATCTGGAGACAACAGATGCTGGAGAGGATGTGGAGAAGTGGGAACACTTTTACACTGTTGGTGGGAGTGTAAATTGGTTCAACCATTGTGGAGAACAGTGTGGTGATTCCTCAAGGACCTAGAAATAGAAATTCCATTTGACCCAGCAATCCCATTACTGGGTATATATCCAAAGGATTATAAATTGTTCTACTATAAGGACACATGCACACAAACGTTCATTGCAGCACAGTTTACAATAGCAAAGACCTGGAACCAACTCAAATGCCCATTGATGATAGACTGGACAGGGAAAATGTGGCACATGTACACCATGGAATATTATGCAGCCATCAAAAACGATGAGTTCGTGTCCTTTGTAGGGACATGGATGAACCTGGAAACGATCATTCTCAACAAACTGACACAAGAACAGAAAATCAAACACTGCATGTTCTCACTCATAGGTGGGTGTTGAACAATGGGAGCACATGGACACAGGGAGGGGAGCACTACACACTGGGGTCTGTTGGAGGAAAATAGGGGAGGGAGAGCAGGGGGTGGGGAGTTGGGGGGAGCTAGCATGGGGAGAGATGCCAGATATAGGTGAAGGGGAGGAAGGCAGCAAATCACACTGCCACGTGTGTACCTATGCAACAATCTTGCATGTTCTTCACATGTACCCCAAAACCTAAAATACAATTTAAAAAATTCTCATTAATCAATAAAATATTGGCTAAGCACTTTGTTACTAAGATTACATGCAATGAGGCATGGAAAATGTTATCTGTGGCTTATCCACCAAGAGTCTTAATAGAATACCTATTGGAACCACAAAACCATGCTGAAGACTATAGTGACACACAGATTTCCCTTCTCCTAAAGCCTTGATGAATTACTCCACAAAGAGAAAAGCTGAGTCAATTCTCTGAAAAAAATCAGTGGGGAAAGGGCAGCTCCTTGAGACAGGCTGTATCTTATACACTGGCATCCTCCATCTGGTGAGGAGAAGGCACTTCTGGGAGGGGGAGTACTACCTGATTCCTCCCTCTGCAGATGGGGAGCACACTATGCCTTGACAATTGCCTTTCTGTTCATTCTGATTCCCTGAAGTCATGACTTGTCTCTAGACACAGTTCCTTCAGCTCCTGTTCACAAAACTGTTGCTAAATCTCCCAAGGCTGCTGCATATTTGTGAGCTCTTCCACCATGTCAAAGGACTTCCACCAATCCCTCGCCGACTGCTGAACTATACCTGTTTTCTTCAACCACATCCTCAAGGCAGCATGAGCTGCAGTGAAACTCATAACATGGTCCAGAGTGATCTTCTGCCTTTGTTTCTTTGCTTCTTTGATGAAGCACCATCACAGTGACCTTTTTCAGACACCAGGGTTCAGCACCATTTGCTAGAACAAAATAAAGATGGCAGAAGAGGTAACAGCAAAATAAACAGCCTACTTAATAACATTGCCTCATACAGTCTACCCAGGATAATCTGCAGGAGTCATTGGCTGACAGCATGTGCAGGATGATGAGCTCCTCCTCACTGCTCATTATACGGTTGTCATTGGCTAATACCATATGTGCATGGGAAAAACATATATTAACTCTGAATGTTAATAAATTACATATAGGTTCTAACTGTTTTCTGATTTTCCTTGTTCATCCCTCTCAGCACTTGAAGAGCTACTCACCTTTTACATTTGTTAATTGGAGGGAATACCTGAAGATCCCCACAAGACAAGTCTATTCAATTTCACGTATCTAACTTGATTCAGATTCACCATGTAAATGCTCCATGTTTCAGTTCACTTTGTCTCTGTTAAAATGCAAGTCTCCACAACCAAGCTGAGCAGAAGAGTTAGAAACTATTTCAGATATTTAGTTCATACACACTTTTTCCAGAAAAATTACCTTTCCAGAATTCCCAAAATTAAGGGTCTCATTATAAGCACTTAATCATTTCACTACTGAACACCCTCATTCAGAGAGGAGCTGTCATTCAATTTAGTTTGTTTCAAGTGATTTTCTGTACTTCCGATGATAGAAACAATGGTTGGTTTTGGTACACCAGGTTTCTCTTCTCTCTTCCTAATCAACACCCTGATTCTTTTTGGGGGAATTTCCTCTTCCTCTTCTGTGTAGTTTTGGTGGGCCTATACCTGTCTCCTATCTTTCAACGAGAGTGAAAAGGATCTAATCACCCACTCTAATTGAGAGATTAGATCCTTTTCCCTCTCATTGTGTTAATATAGCCATTGACATGCCTGTGATAAGAGCTCAACCAATAGGTTCCCCCATGAAGACTTTAAATGTTGACTGAGCCAAAGGTTATTGCTTTGTCTTATTCGGACTGCTCCAGCTATGGCATCATTCCTATGACACAGGCCTCCTCACTCTGAAGCCTGTGTCATAGGAATGATGCCATAGCTGGAGCAGTCCGAATAAGTCTTGGTTTCTGCCTATCCCACAGCACAAAATGCAGCAATACATTTATTTATTTACTGAGCATGTCATAGGTGGCAAACACTGTTCTAGCCCTGATTCACCAAGACGGTTGAGGAAAACATATTTATAACTCCATACACACCTCTTCGGCCTGCAGGAGTTGACTCAGGAAGCTACTAAATTATTGGGGCGACTGTATATGTTTTCATTAAATCTTCAGATAAATGATTAGGCATGTATCCAGCCTTGTTCCACTGGCACTGCTGTGGATTAAACAATGGCCAGTGTTCTGATGCGAATCATCTGAATAGTTTTAAACCCACTTGACTATTCTGGGCTTTATTTGTCAGTTAAACAAATAAACCCAGAGCCTTTGTTTTTATTAGCTGGCTTGAACTACTGTGACCCAGTTGAGACAGTACTACTTTCATTGCACCGCATCTCAGCAGGCCTGCTTAAAGCCTTTGGTGGGCTGGGATTTCCCTTTCCTTCTCAGAGCTGGTTTGATCAAAAGCTTCCCATTTAATCTTTCCTTTAGAGTCATCTATGGGAACAAAAAATGTTCCTGGTTGTGCTGATGCAAAAGGAGTGACAGCTAAATGCAGATTGGGATTGTCTGGATTGAGGAAACTGGGACAGAGGAAAGGACATCATCCACCAGTAGAGCAGAGCAGAAGGCATGAGGGAGTGGCAGGCAGGGAGGGGACCGCAGAGGGTGGAAACAACCAGTGCCTGGGCTGCCACTTTGGTGAGGTGTGATCCCCAAGAAACCCTTGCACTTGTCACTCTTAGCAGTATGTGCTTCACACAGGTGGCCTGAGGGAAGTGCTTGGGGTGGACCTGCTAAGGAGCACGACAGGGAGAAGGAAAACTGAGGTGTTCTCAGGACCCCCATCATAAAGACATCTTTTTACCCCAAGGCTTTGTCCTGTGGCAGCAGAAACGACAGCAGCAGAAAGGAACAGTGTTCAAGCTGGCATTTTGCCAAAGCTTGTTTAGCTGCCGATCTCCTAAATGAGCCTCCCCACTGATTTCCAACAGTTGAAGAATCTGCCTTCCACAAGGAGTGGCTCCCATGAGCAGTGGTGCTGGAGACACATAATTTGAGGTGTCTATCTAAATCAGTGGTCCCGAACCATTTGGCACCAGGGACCAGTTTTGCAGAAGACAATTTTTCAGTGGAGAGGGGGCAGGGTGGTTTCAGGATGAAACTGTTCCATCTCAGATCATCAGGCATTAGATTCTCATAAGGAGCAGGCAACCTGGATCCCTAGCTCACATGCGCAGTTCACAATAGGGTTTGCTCTCCTGTGAGAATCTAATAACAGAGATGATCTAACAGAGGGTGGGGCTCCGGCAGTAATGCTCACTCACCGGCCACTCACCTTCTGCTGTGCAGCTTAGTTCCTAACAGGCCATGGGCTACCAGTCTGTGGCCCAGGGGTTGGGGACCCCTGATCTAGATCACCCAAGCTCACAATACCAACACATAGCATAGGCACAAAAAGGAATGTTCAGAGCTGAATTCCCCCCATTTGAGTCTTGAAGATGTTCACTGAAGTGGGGAGATGTGGCTGGAAGGTAGAAAAAATGGTGGAAGAGCCAACTGATCAGTCCCAAATGCAGGACTGTTGTGTTCAAGTATTTGAATGAGGTTCTCTGTTGGCTCAGGGAGGACTGAAAGAAGAAAATAAAGCTGCTGCTTCCCAGTGACTTGACTTATCTTTTCTTTTTTTTTAATTGAGAAAATTCACATAGCATAAAATTCACCATTTAGAAGTGTACAATTCAGTGGTTTTTAGTATATTCACCATGTTGTATAACCATGTAATTTCAGAACATTTCCATCACCCCTAAAAAGAAGCCCCATACCCATCAGCCGTCACTCTCCCTTCTCTCTTCCCCCAGCTGCCATCAACCATTAACTTACTTTCTGTCTCTATGAATTTGCCTATTTAGACATATCATATGAATGAAATCATACATGAGACCATCTTTGTCTTCTTTCAGTCAGCACAATATTTTCAAGGTTCATTCATGTATCAGTACTTCCTTCCTTCTTATGGCTGTATAGTATTCCATTGTATGGACATACTGCATTCTGTTTATCCATCATCAGTTGATGGACATGTGGATTGTTTCCACTTTTTGGCTATTATGAATAATGGCACAGTGGACATTTATGTGCAAGTCCTTGTGTCCAGATATGTTTTCACATCTCTTGGGCATAGACCTACAAGTGGAATTGCCAGGTCATAGACTTCATTATTTCTTGAAATTCTGTTCCTCAGTGCAAAAGTATGGGACAAAATCACCGCAATGCTATCCTTCTTGCCACACTCTTGAATATGAAGTTCTAGGCTCAGAAATGCCATGGGATTTGACAGGAGGCCTTGGTGCCTGCAGGTATGTGGTTGGAACCACAGACTCCCCGGAAAGAGGAAGTAGAATGTGATGTGGTAAAGGAAGCCAGGCCAGAGTCAAAGGCTCTTGCAGGGAGCTCCCATTACCCCCTTTTTAGCTCAGTCACTCCTGCTCATGAGCCTGGGGTTCCTCCACATTCTATCCACTGCTGTCCTGCCCAGAAGCACCAGAATATTGGTCAGGTAGTCAAATAGATAGATGGAAACAGTAAGATTTCTTTAAGTACTCGCAAAGGTCAGGTCATTTATTTATTTATTTTGGAGACAGAGACTTTCTCTGTCATCCAGGCTGTAATGCAGTGGTGTGCTCTCAGCTTACTGCAAGCTCCACCAACTGGGTTCAAGTGATTCTCATGCCTCAGCTTCCTGAGTAGCTGGGATTACAGGTATGTGCCATCACGCCCAGCTAATTTTTGTATTTTTATCTTACTGTATTTTTAATTTTTTTACTTTAAGTTCAGGGATACATGTGCAGGTTTCTTACATACATACATGTGCCATGGTAGCTTGCTGCATCTACTGATCTGTCCTCTAAGTCCCCTCCTTGTGCCCCCCAACAGGCCCTGGTGTGTGATGTTCCCTCTCTGTGTCCATGTGTTCTCATTGGTCAACTCCCTCTTACGAATGAGAACATGTAGTATTTGGTTTTCTGTTCCTGTGTTAGTTTGCTGAGGATGGTAGCTTCCAGCTTCATCCATGTCCCTGCAAAGGACATGATCTCATTCCTTTTTATGGCTGTATAGTATTCCATGTGTATATGTATCACATTTTCTTTATCCAATCTATCATTGATGGGAATCTGGGTTAGTTCCATGACTTTGCTATTGTAAACAGTGCTGCAATAGACATCTGTATGCATGTGTCTTTATAGTAGAATGATTTATATTCACTTTGGTATATATCCAGTAATGGGATTGCTGGGTCACATGGTGTTTCTGGTCTAAATCCTGGAGGAATAGCCATACTGTCTTCCACAACGGTTGAACTAATTTACATTACTACAGTGTAAAAGCATTCCTATTTCAGCTAGTACACTGGCTCATGCCTATAATCCCAGCACTTTGGGAGTCTGAGGCGGGAGGATCACAAGGTCAGGAGTTTGAGACCAGCCTAGCCAACATGATAAAAACCCCATCTCTATTAAAAATATGAAAATTAGCTGGGCGTGATGTACACCTGTAATCCCAGCTACTCAGGAGGCTGAGGCAGGAGAATTGCTTGAAGCCAGGAGGCAGAGTTGTAGTGAGCCAAGGTGGTGTCACTGCACTCTAGCCTGGATGACAGAGTGAGACTGTCTTAAACAAGACAAAACAAAACAATAGTGTTCCTATTTCTCCACAGCCCTGCCACATCTATTGTTTCTTGATTTTTTAATAATCACCATTCTGACTGGTGTTCATTTTTGTATTTTTTGTAAAGCCAGGTTTTGTCATGTTGGCCAGGCTGTTCTCAAACTCTTGACCTCAAGTGATCCACCTGCCTCTGCCTCCCAAAGTGCTGGGATTACAGGCATAAGGCACCATGCCTGGCCAATTTTTGTTAAATTCTTTACCCCTTCATCCATGGGTTCTGTGGTAAGAGCCAGAGAATGACTGGGCTGGACTTCCTGCTAACAATCTGCCTTGGCCTAGTCTCATTCCCAGGTTTTCCTTCTGAGACAAAGTGATTTAGTGACAGTCTTTGCAGCTTCTGGAATAATGTACACTATGACGTTTCTGAATGAATGTGATGCTCTGTGACTTTCCTTTTCATTCCCTCTGTAAACTGCTACTCAAGCAAAGTGGCCAGAAGTGAAGGCAGACCTTTCCTCTAATGCAAGCTTTTATTTTACGTTCCTTTCATCACGTCAATTCCATAGGTGCTGTTGCAGTAGTTCAAATGGATCCTCAGCCTGAAAGTGTCAATGCAGAGGAAACCCAAAGGATGCCAATGGAGATTGTCTTTTCATTTTGTTAAGGTTGAAATGTTTCTAAAGCTAATTAAAAAAAATTTTTTTAAAGGACAGTCTTCATAATTCTAGGTATTAAGACAGATATCTGGGAGCACTATGTGCCAAGCTGCTCCATAAACCTGTGTAGACCTAGCCTAGGTGGTCCATGCTGCTGGCAGGTAGGAAGGCTCTGTGTCTGCTCACAGGAGAACCCAGTGAGCCTAATTTAAGTGGTGGGGGCTCTGCTAAGAGAAGGGGACACAAAAATGGGTAAGACACAGTTGCATGGTTCTAGAAATATGTGGAGGAAGCTGAAATGTTGGGCAAAAGAGAAAATTTGAAGCTATGAGGGAAAACGAAGGACAGTAGCCAGTTTGGGGTCCTCACCAAGTTGGTTGAGGCTTGAAAGCCAGTGAACCACTACGTGGAGATTCCTTCTCCCTGGGCCATGATGGCGGTGCTGGCTGGAATTCTTTGGATCTAAGGAGTCCACTTGGGGCTTTCCTTGTGGCTTCAAACTCAGCAGGGAGTTCCCTCTCTGGACACTGCTGAGATAGCAAACTCTATGCTCATGGTGGAAGTATGTGCTTGGAAAGCAAAAAGATGCTAGGGGCTTCTGCTTCAGCAACATTATTTTTGCTACTGCTTCTTTTAGAAATGTGTATATTTCTGTAATATTTAAATCAAGTTAATTCTTATAGTCGATGATAAGTACACTCCCTTCCAATTTTAAGGACATTAGCAACCCAAATATTTATACTAATACACTTAATTAAGGAGGGTGCTGGGGTGGAGACAGTAGAAACAGCTATAAAAACTGCACCCCTATAGCCCTGTGGCAGAAAGAGGGCAGGGCCATGGTAGAAGAGGTCACCCCAGCACACTGCAGTCTGGAGGGGTTTCTTCCACTGGGCACTGAGATTCCAGCAATTTTTTCAGATACTTGTCAAGTGCTCTGAAGATTTTCAGTCACATAGTTGTACCTGGGAGTCAGCATTAGTTAAAGCAGCTGGTGATCTGGCAAATGCCTACGATAATAAGGACTGGTTATCAGGGAAATGGTGCTTCCTGACACAGTCACACGGGCAGTGATAGTGTCTTTGGAGAAATGTTTTGTTTCCTTTGAGGTACTTTATCTGAAACCATCTTGTAAACATAAGCCTTCTTGCTACTGCCCTGAGGTGAGCATCCTTATTTAAGGAAATGAAAAACCTCTCCCAGCGCAGGAGGGTGGATTGAGAAGCAGGACGAGAGCTTCATTCTTTGCCTGACCTCTCAAAACCATGTTTGCTTGCTTCAGCCCACATCTTCCCCTTGGAAGGTAGGCGAGCCGAGGCAGCGTCCACAACAGGCTTTCAGTGCTTAAAATGTTAACTCACGTTTTTCCAAAATGTGTTTCTGGTTAGTTTAAAGAAGGATAAACAAAATTTAGTAGCTGGCAATGAATCACATTTTTTTCCTCCATAAGCGCTATTTGGATCCACTCAAACGGCTGTCATTCTACTTTTGTACAAATAAATAAACCTCCTTTTCTTTTGTGCATTTTTCTCTGTCCTGCACTTCCTAAAATACAATTTGTTTGACGGATGAGTTAAGCAGTCCTGAGATTTGCTTTTGGCTCTGTAGGCAACTGGGTTGTTTTCTCATCATAATTCAATGGGACAAGGTTATCACCCTCACAAACACTAACACCTCATTTAGAACCAGAAGCACCCCCCCACCAAGAAGGAAGCAATTGTTAATGTTCTCAATATAAGTTTCAGTTGCTACACGTGAAGTTTCCTCATGTACACATCTCTGCCCTGCCCCTTCCCTTTGGTTATGCTGGGTATATGCTGGGCACACAGACGTTCTGAAGTGGAATTACAGGCAGATGGAAAGTAAACTTAAAAGAATGTACAGAGGAAGGCCCACTGTCCACTTAGGCTTGGGCAATAACGTAACAAGCCAAGACAAACCTCACTAGCATCTGAAAGCAACATTAACCTAGAAAGGTTTCTTTTTTTTTTTCTGAAATGCAAACCACACAATCATAGATTTTCTAAAAGACAAAAACCTGTGAAATAGTTGAACTGAAATTAAATATATGCATTTTTAAGGTAATTGTACTAGAGTAAAACTAAAATGTTTTCCAAATAGACATTTCATTTGGTTTCAACTCCCTGGCTAAAGAGAGAAGTATCTTTTAAGTAATTGCCTGTTGTACTAAAAGGTGAGGGAGGTCTGTAAAAATGTAAGTTGAAGGTCTTGTTTAAAGATCTCCTCACTAATGCAGAGCCTCTATGAGCCTGTTCCAAGTCCTCTGTCACTGCTTCTCACAATCAGAAGTGTTGCCTAGGAAAAAGTGGGGAGGGTCCAAGAAGGGAGCGAACCCAGAACCCAGAAGTGGGCTCATGTTTTTGCTGGTCCTCAGCTGGGTGGTTGGGGAAAGAAGAGAGAGGAGCAGATTTCTACCTGAGAGTTATCTCCTGTCCCTCCTCTCCCCATATCAACCATCCAAGCTCAACCACAAAGCCTTGAAGCAACATGGCACAGTCTGGAGATTCTCCTCACCCCAGTACTTTAGACTTTTTTTTTCTATCATAGTACCATTTAAATCTGCCTTTCAGTACTTACCATATCATATTGCAATAATCTGTTTACAAGCCTATAATTACTCTGAAAATAGGCACCTTACCATCTTTGGAGTTCCCAGTATCCAGCTCAGAGCATTTAGATAACCAATAAATGAATAAATGAGTGAAAAAATACCAAAAAGCATTGATTAATAGTCAGTTTCCTTTCCTAATGTTCATTTATCCACCATACATAATAAAATATATAATTTATAAAGTAATGTTGAATATAATTATTTTAAGTTTTATGAAATTTTGAAAAGAGCCTTAGGGGAATTCATCATTTTGTCCATCGGTTCTGGCGTCCAGAAAACCCAGACTGGGAAGTAGTGGCCTAGACCAGTGGTTCTCAAACTTGAATATGCATTAGATTATCTGGAGAGCTTATTAGAACACATTGTGTGCCCCTTCCCTAGAGATGCTGATCCATAGGTCTGGGGTGATGTTGATGCTGCTTGTCTAGGGCCCACACTTTAAGAATGATTGGTTTAAGAGGATAAGCAGGGGCAATGGATGATGAGTCTGTGGTTTTTCTGCTGACTCTACCATCAACTAAGTGGTATGACCTTCAATGCACTAGCCATTTCATAGCACCCCATGGAGATGGGCAATGACAGTGGCCATATAGTCCTTATATCCACAAAGTACTTTAAACCACACACTCTGGATCACTTACATGATCACAATTTTCTCAACTTTCTTCATGGGTATGTAGGATAGATGTGAGAAAAGAAATAAATATAATGGTGCTTTGGAAAATCAGAAGTACCATAGAAACATGCTGTTTTATCATCACATTCTTTTTGGTTTTCTCTTCTTTGCCCATCTCAATCTCAAAGGGCAGATCTGAACATTGTGTTGGGCTTATCCTATTGGTGTCTCCCTGGGTTGGACTTCTATTTTATTTTATTTTTTGAGATGGAGTCTCACTCTGTTTCCCAGGCTGGAGTGCAGTGTCACAATCTCTGCTCACTGCAACCTTTGCCTCCCGGGTTCAAGTGATTCTTCTGCCTCAGCTTCCCCAATAGCTGGGACTACATACAGGTGCCCACCACCACACTGGGCTAATTTTTGTATTTTTAGTAGAGACAGGGTTTCACCATGTTGCCCAGGCTAGTCTCAAACTCCTGACTTCAGGTGATCCATCCACCTTGGCCTCCCAAAGTGCCAGGATTACAGGCATGAGCCACTGTGCCCAGCTTGGGTTGGACTTCTGAGTGTAGAATTACTGATGTTAATTTAAGGAAATAATCCTCTGGTTAGAAAACATGAAAAATGGCTGAAAAGTTTTATGTTGGGGAGTTTGCATTGTGGAAGATTTTCTGGGCATTCTACTAAGCTGATGCAGAAGGACTGGCATCTGTCCAGCATCTGTGCTTATGTCTCTACCCACTGATACCACAACCACCAGGCTTGTTTCCTGGGGATCTGTGCACTCAGATGGCCTGGCTGCTGGCAGCACTGACTCCCATATTAATCAACTTGACATCTGGAAGCAACCTGAGGCCCCTCCACCATCTGATTGCCACAAATGCCTTTACTTTCAGCTGTCAGCAAAGAGATTATTCGGTTTAGGGTGCCAGGTCTACATCACACCATCCTCCTGGAGGGCTGGGCGGTGTATTAACAAACAACCTGAATAAACTGGGAGTGTGGGCAAGACAAAAATTTCCCTCAGTAATCTGTCAACTCAAACCCACACCAAAAAGGCATTTTGTCTGAAACAGCAAAATTACTGTGGTTGGGCGGACCTGGCTACATTATGTTCTACCTATCCCTGGAGTACATATTTTGTCCATTTTTGCAAATTACAATCCTCCTTGAGTTAACTATGTAGCGACAGCAGCAGGTACTTTTGAAACTCTTTAGCACCCTTTGGTCTGCTGTGGCCAAGACTTCATTCTTTAGCAGTGCTCAGAAGGATGTGGAAACCTCTCCCAAGGTGAGTTCCAAAGAAGCCCAGGCACTGATTAGTGGATGGCAATCTACTCATTGTCATTGCCATGACAGCAGGATGGGACTGGTGTGGGGGACACCATGTCAATTATATTCCTTTTTATTGGAGCATTCCATGTATCCTAATATGGAAAGTAAGGCCCAGGACATTATCCAGAAGAGTTGCCTGTCAGAAATTGTTCTGTGATGTGTCAGGATGAAGCAGGCAATAAGGAATCAAACTTCATCTCATCAAGGAAAAAAAAAATCTGCAGGTAACATTGTAGATCAGCCAGGAGACAAATGTCTGCCTGGGTTGTCACCCAGCAGCTCACTGCATTCATTTCTCAAAGCCTGAAATCATACCGAACCCAAACCAGAGCGGAAGGGCCTCCCGGCCTTCCATGTTCACTGATTTAATTTTCCTCTCTGAACACACACAGCCTCATAATTAGAACATTTACCAACCATAAATACAATTTAAACTCTGTACATATGTGTCTACACATGTGGAGAAGCTCGAGCTGAGGTACGGTTTCAATAAAAACAGTCCTGCGCTGATTAGAATGTGTAAAGAGGAAATCTGTTTATACCACAATCTACTCAAAACTTGTGTTGGCAGCAACACTGTAGGCTAATAAATGTCAATAGCAAAACTACGTGGAGGGTATAAATTAAACTATCACAATCTGGAGATTGAGAACTCAATCTAAAATGCTATTTCCAACTCATTCTCCTATGTCCAGTCATAAAGGAATGTCACAAACACTTGTCTAAATCTCAGACTCACGAAGGAGGCATGTTCAATAATACTCCTCCTCCTGTTGAATTCAAGTTCACTCCCAAAAGGAAAGGAGTTTTTTAAGGAAACTGCAGAGTCCTGCAATGTTTTCGGAAGGCATTAGTATTCACTCTCCATCTCTTAAAATAACAGTGGTATCATTCCGGATTTATAGGAGCATGAAGAATGAGATTATTGAATTAATTAAAAACCAACAGAGCATTTAAATTTGTTTGATGCTCCATTTCTCATTTTCTATTCATTTTATAGACATCAGAAATCAAGCAGTATCCATCTACCCACCTACCCATCTAGGCCAATAGCAGTTCTGGTCTGATTAGTGCAAG
This sequence comes from Callithrix jacchus, assembly GCF_049354715.1. Classification (NCBI taxonomy): domain Eukaryota; kingdom Metazoa; phylum Chordata; class Mammalia; order Primates; family Cebidae; genus Callithrix; species Callithrix jacchus. The sequence continues at coordinate 137,715,760 of NC_133503.1, read as the reverse complement.
CCCTCCTGGGTCTAGATGACCCAGCATCCTCAGCCACACTCAAGAACAAGCAGGAAGAGGAAGGGCACAAGTAGAAAAGCTGAAGGTAGTAGAAAATCTTGAGTGAAAAAAGAAAACTACATCCAAAGGCAGGGTAAGGTGTGGTGTGGAATAGCCTCCTGATAGGGGCAAATGGACCTCACAAGAGTCTTTTCCATAGAGGCTTGTTAAAGAGGGATCTTAAGATTGATGCAGGCATTACCAGTGGCACCAGAGAGAATTATAGAAAGATCTTCGGGTGATATGTGATCATTTTCTTCAGGGTGTCTGTGGGATAATCTATATTTATTGAACTGGAGAGAAAGCAAAGGAGCAGCTTGCTTGCAATAACAATAATCAAGCCCTTCACATTTGTTACCTCATTTAATCATAACAAACACCACCCTAGGAAGTAGGAATTATTACTAACCCCATTTTACTGATGAAAAAACGGAGGCACAGAAGTGTGGCAACATCATACCGTTAGTAAGTGACAAAGGCAGAGTCAGGTAGCTCACTTGGAGCCAGGCACCATCGCATGCTTCTCTACTGCCTTTCTAAACGACCCAGTACATCCAACAATGCTCTATGTGTTTTGCATAGATTGTAACTCCTTGCTACAATGCTATGTGGCAGGTACTATTATCCTCCCTGTCCTGCAGGAGTGGGACCTAAACACTGAGAGGTAAGTAAGCGTTGCTGGTAAGAAGAACCCAGGCAGGCAGGCCTCAGAGCCCCAACTGATGACCATCACTCCATACTGCCTCTTGACATGTCTGGAAGAAGTGAACCGTACATACCCATGTCCCCGCTACCCTTTCTGTCTGCCCCATTACACTTTCTCTAATTCCCAGCTCTGCCAGAAGCCCTGTTGCATTCCCAAGAGACAAGTTTTTATCTGCCTGCCCCCTATGCTATCAAATGGGATGCAACATCCCCTACCCCCACCAACACCTTGAACCAGACTACCCTTCCCTTATCAGGGTTACTCAGGTGTTCACTTGGATCCAACTCACAGTTGGTGAAGGCTGTGTGCACCCTAGAAGACACAGGAGGAGAGCCCAAGCAATTCTTTCTGATGATTCAGACTCAAGAAAAACTCCAGACAGCAGTACAGTCATTTATAGACCACTTCCAAGATGTAAAATCAGTGTTTTTACACGTGTCATTTTATTTAGTTCTCATAACAACTCAGTGAAGCAGTCATTGGTGTCTCTGATTTTTGTGGAAAAAATACTTAAGATTCAAGAAAAGCTAATTCACTTGCCCAAGAAAAAAAAAACCTAATTGACTCGTGCATCTAGGAAAAAGCACCAGTGAGACTCAAAATTCACGTCTATTTAGTGATATTGCAACACAAAACACCAATCTTTCCTACAGCCCTTTACAAATAACAACTGAAAAACAATCTCTGCTCTCAGTTTATGGAACAAGAGGGGTTATTACCTCAAGTGGATATATAATGTCAGTTCACCTGGGAAGCCCCAGGGTTTCCACTCTAGGTGGAACAGGTTCCACATTGCTTTATTCCTTCGACTTCTCTTTCCAAATGAGAGCAGTCTCCATACTCCACCCCATAGTCCACTTCTGGGGAGCTGGAATCAGAGGTTTTCCATAAGGACCGCTCCTCTGTAAAATATCATTCCTCTTCTGAGGCCATGCCTAGTTAGCTGACCTTTCAGGCATAATGAAAGATAGCTCTTTTTGGTTTATTTTCCCCAGATAGTTGAGGGGATGTTTTTCTGGGCTGGTGTTCAGTGGATTTGTGTTTTTCGTTGCTATAATGGTGTTTTGCTATAGTGGTATTACCATATTTTTTAAAGTTTTCTAAACCATTGCCCATATACCCAGGGGTGACTATTAAAATGATGGGGGCATTTTCATAAATCCCAAACATAAATGAATATATAAAAGCAGTTAGTAAAATGGGGAAAACTAACTCAGCTACAGAGACAAATTAGAAGGGCTTTTTTAGAATCTAAAATGAGTTTCATGCCTAAAAAGAATTCCATAGAATAAAATTTTATACATCTTAAAGGAAAAGATAATTCTATATGAATAATATGATAAATGAGAAATTCTGACTCTAATTTTACATTTTATCTACTCGTGAGAAAAAAATACAGACAAAAAATAAGCATATATGAATTCAAAATAATATTATATCATATGTATGTGTAAGCATTAATTTGCTGGAATCAAACATGCGTAATAGTTTATTTTTAACTTGCCTTTAAATAATTCAGTGGTTCCTTTTGTTTTTTCTAATTTGATATCCATGATCTTTATCCATATCCGAAGCCCTCTCCAGTGTAAGAAGTCAAGGCTAGAACTTGCTAATAACCACCAGAAATTGGAACTTCTGGATTAAACATTTTCTCAAACAGAAATAAGTATTTGCCTCCAAACACCAACCAGGTAAAAATGGTCTTAAAAATGATTAGAAATGCTGCTGGTGTTGCGCTGTGGTTATTCTTCCTAATCACAGACTACATTTCAAGCACTTTCCTTAAATCACTCCCAGGCAGTGAAGTCCTTTATATTCATCCTGTGATGGTGGCAGTCTTGTTGGGCAGTGTTTGTCCTAAAACAGCTATTGAGGTCCTAGCAGGGGGAAAAAACACATGATTCTTTAGCTCATAATCCAGCTAGTTTATTTTCCTGAGGATACACTAGGTCATCATGTTGATGCAAATAGCAAAGCTAGTAGCCCAGGCTTAGTAGCCAGAAAATGGAGCTCTCTCACCTCCCCACAGGTAGAGAATGATCCAAACAATATATTCAACAGAAACACAGACCATGAGTTCCAGCTCTGCCCCTCGGTTATTTTCTGCTATCTACCAACAGAGCAGAGAGGGTGGGAAAAAAGCACAAAGCTGAGGCTGGCCCCATCTGGCTGCTGGCTTCCCAGCTCCTCATCCGGTTTTCTCTCCCACATGGCCTGAAGACCACTTGCTTGGGTGACCCAGAAAAGATTCCTGTGATCTGCACCTTTCCCCATGCTCTAACCATACTGCCAAGAAGCTGGTGGCTTCCTCACTGCATCCTCTCAGCAATATTATATGGGCCTTCCTACTATTCTAAGTCTTCTCAGTCTTTTCTCCCCAAGTGAACTAGAGGCTCCTGAAGAGCAGGAAATACATATTCATGCCCTTCATTATGTCCAGTACAATGCTAAGCAAACAGTAGTCTCTCAAAAACAAATCGTGTGAGGAGTCTCATTGGTGTGAGTTATGATCAGTTGTACAAGATGGGTACAAAGGACAAAAGAAAACAAACAGCCGCAATGACAATTAGCAAGGCAAAGTCAGCCTCTGCTAAGAAACCCTGTTAGACTAAAACCTTGTTTATATGACTGGCCCAGATATGGAAGCCTTGCACTCTGAGATAATCCTGTTGTCTTTCCTGAAGCTTTGGGTCCATGCTGACAATGAATAAAAGAGGAGAATCTTAACCTTAAAATCATTGCTTTCTGGGGCAAACCTTCTAGCTCATCCCCACTAATGGATTGAAACAAGCTTCTGCAGCAAGGGACCTTTCAAATCCTCTGGGGATTTGGTTTCAGGAGGCAGTACTGAAAATGTCACAAATTGAAATGCTCAAAGACCTGAACAAAGAGATTGCCTCTTACAATCCAGATCTATATTCAAGTAGTTATGTACACCTAAGTTCTTATTTCTTTGTGGGGAAGGTAGGGAAAGTCATGAGTTAATGAATTATTTTGCTTTCTGAATTTTGAGATGTGGGGTAAGTTGAAGTTTTCACTTTTTTCCCCCTGAATATTTTGATTTTTCAAATTACTCACTGTCAGTATCTATTTAAGTCAAATGAAGCCAGGGATGGAGGGTGGTAGAGAATTCAGGGCTGGCCAGCATGAGGAGCCCATTTTCCTCTGCCTTTGGAAAGATGGACGCTTTATCTGTGGGGACACATGTTCTAGTTAGATCTCTGTTTTCCTGCACAAACCGAGGAGCAGCCCTCCACCCTAATGGAGTTAGCAAAGGTCACTTTTCTCACTGCTGAGACTAAAATGTGGTGCTTCCTCTGTAGAGAAATTCTTTACTGATTTTATGGCCTTCCGCTGATTTTTTTTTTTTTTTTTTTTTTTTTTTTTTTGCTATTTTCAGAATAAAGGTATAAGCCATTGAAGATTGCTCCCTCTGCATCTTCATCAAGACAGCCTCAATCACCTTTTGTACTGTGAGGTAAATCATTCTGGTTTTCTGCTCTACCAACTTTTCCTCCTCTGAAAAGAGACCGAAAGAGGAAGGGACTCGTGGGAGGCAGAGAAGGTGGTTCATTTCTGCTAGGACATAGGGACAATGAACTTGCATTAAGGCAACAGTCAACAATTTCATTTTCACCTTCTCCCAGCCTCCCTAATCTTGGGCCAAAGAAGCACCCCTTTACACACATCAGATGCACACTCCCACACTTCACACCCACCCACCGCTTGGCACGGTCTACACCCCCACCCGCTAGGCCGGGCCGGGAGAAGTCAGGCTGTGAGAGGCGAGCCTGCCACCAGCCCGAGGCTTTCACCAAGGCTTTTCACCACCGGCGTGGATGAGGTAACACCCGCAAAATCAGCATTTGCACACATGCCAGGGGCTGATTACAGGCCTCTCAGCCAGGGCAGCCTACGCAATTTCGGAGCAATTTCTCCGATTACACAGCTTGTGGACCGCCCTGGGAGCTCGCAGCCTCCCAAGCAGCCACCTTGCAGTCCTGGGCTTCCCCACATCCCGGGTGGGCCTTGCCCATCACTCACAGAGGGACAAAACGACACTAACACCCACCAGGACTGCGTCCTTCCAGCTCTTCACTCCACCGACCTGACTTTCTGCGTCCCTAGCCCCAGAGTGGGCTTGACCTTCAGGGGAGTACGGAACCATCCCCCTTTGTCCCTCCCAGTGGCCTAGTAGCCTCCGCGCCACTCTTTCCACCCTCACCTCCTCCACCCCCCAAGTCCCTTGGTTCATCTTCAATCTGCAAAACACTCATCGGTCCTGGGCTTGTGACCACCTCCTTCTCTGTCTCTTGGGAAGCCAGGCCCACCGCTCAGGATCACAGTGAGGAGAAAAAAGACACAAACACCAGGTCTGCGCGGCTGGGGAAAGAAACTGCTAGGGACCGCTTAGTGTCAGGACCCGTCGAGGCTTTGCCCTTTGAGACCCGAATGCTCCTGGACTTCTCGACCCCCTCGTTGGACCCGGGCGTCGGCATCTCCGGTCATCACGGGCGACCAATTGGTTTAAAATAGTTATAGTAAACCTGGGACCGACCTTGAGGCTGTGTAAAAGTCTCCTGACAGATGTAATGGAGGGTTGTTAGCAGTTACAAAGCCTGTCGGACCTGTAGCATTAGTTCAAGAGATTACTTTGGTGTCGCACCGAAATTACTGCGCATGTAAACCAATTTCCCCGACGGAAGAATAAACAGACTCGTTTGAAGCGCGAGTCCACAGATGGGATATCAAAAACAGTTCCCCAAAATACAACAGACTTCTGGGCCAATTACACGTGGTTAGCTCTGAATGGCAGAGGAAATAGTTTTCTTTGCTGCTAAATGTCACAAAAGTCACCTAAAGGCACAGAAGGAAGCCGCTCTGTTTTTGCGAAACGTGCTAAAATTAATCTGCGCTGGGCCACTTGCAAAAAGCAGAACAACCTCCCGCCCCCACCTCTGCCTCCAGCTGCCAGGGTTCAGGCGTTTGTGAAAGACAGAACCGTAGGGCTGGGGACCAGGGCACTGGTGCTTCGAAGTCTGAATCGGCCGCGAAAACCGCAAGATTAAGAAAATCCACCGGGCGCTCTCTCCAGCGCGAGGCCAGTGTAGGAGGGCGCTGGGGCTTGGCCCGCCACCCCCACCCGACGGTGCGGAAGCAGCCCCTGCGCTCCCATGGCGCCTCGACCTTCTGTCCCCGCACCGAGGTGCGCGTCTCTCCTCCCGCACACCCGCCTCGGGCCACACTGTGGAATAAGACAGACGGTATCCATCCGGGCTGAGACGGTCAGGCCTGCGCCACCGGCAACACTTGCGCAAGCCGGGCCGCGAGGATGGCGCGGGCGCCTGCGTCCCAGCTGCGCATCCGAAATCCTCAGGGAAAATCCCGAGCAGGCAAGGGTCTAGGCCACAGGGTTGCCGGGCCCGGACCTGGCGCGGAGTGCATTCGGGTCTGGAGGCCGCGCGCCGCACCTGGGCCTCTCTCCGAGCCGGAGACTGGCACTGCGCTCGGGGCCAGCCAGGAGGGACCCGGCTGGTGCGGGACCCCGAGCTTGCGGGGAGGCATGGGCAGGGCAGGGCAGTGCAGGGCTGAACCCCAGCGACTGAATCTTGAAGGCAGGAGGCCGTAGAGGTCATCGGCCCAGCCCGCCTGAAACTGTCCCTGTTCGTGCCAGGGCGCTGGCAGAGGAGAAAGTCCCGGGCTGAGCAAGCCCGCTGCAGAGCTCCGGTCGGTGGCTGCGAAGGGTCCGGGTCACCGCGTTCCCGGACGCCGGAAGCCGCGCTGGCGGGGCCGCGGGGAGGGAGGCTGGGTCCCGGGGCCGTCCGGCCGGAGGAAGCCGCTCGGGCCGCGCTGTCCGCGCCTGGGAGCCGCGTGCAGGGTTCAGCCGTGTTTCGGTTGCCCTCTGACCTGACCCCGGGCGCACAAAGGCCTCCCGGGTGCGCCACCATGGCCCAGCCTTCCAGTCGCTGCCAAATTAATGAGCCCACGTCAGGTTGGGTTTACAGCTCGGCCGGGAAGCAGCCGAGTGGAAAATGAGCTCGGGGCCGCTCCGGAGGCTCCCGCACGACTGTGGAGGCTGCCCGCGTCTCTGGCCGCAGCAAAGGCCGGGCGCGGCCCAGGAGACCCGGAGTCGCTGCCTGTGTGGTTCCGCCCTCGGCTTCGACTTTAGCTGCTTCCCGAGGGAACAGGCTTGGTGTAGCGAAACCTTCTGGTATGTGAGAAATGTGTCTGTCCTGCTTTATTAAAACAACACAAACCTCACATTTAACATCTGAGCCTCAGCGGGCGAGGCACGCTTGACACGGGTCGTTGGGTTGCGGGCTTGGCGACCCTTCGGTGTCCTTGCAGCGCCCTACTTTGCCCTGGGCTTCCTGGCTTTGGGGGCTTAAGTTCGTTTTCTTGGGAATCCTTGCTTCTTGGCCACAGAGAATCCAGGAGACCCCCAGTGAGTGTGTACCAAGGTGGGGACAGAGAACGGTGGTTGGCTCCTTCCAGGGGCAAGGGTCTGTCTGGAAGGTCAACACACGGGAGACATTTTCAATCGGCTGCTAGGTGCCAAGTTGGAAAGCCAAAGATTAGTAGAAATAGGATTTAGTGCGTGTTTTGAATAAAAGTCGACCTGCAAGTTCATAACAAAGCCTCCCAGACTGACTCTTGGGGCTGACGGCTCTGCTTTCTTATGTTCCTTAAACGCTGTGGGGAATTCAGTTCAAGAAAAATGACTAAACTTGAAGCTGATAAAGCTTAAGGCATTGATTTATATTATTCATTCCAGATTTTTCAAGTATATTAAAAGAAAGCATTTTCATCTAAAAACACTCAAAAGGTTGGAAGAGCAATGCTCTTGAAAAAGCCCTCTTTCCCTGCATCTTGGTTTGCTGTTGAGAACCAAGAAGGCGAAGTAAGAACTTGGAGGCACTGGTGTGACTGTTGAGTCTGAATCATGTGTCACTCCTGATGGTCCCCACCCTTGCTCCAAGGACTGCTGCCTTTCAGAGGTGGAGGGCCCATTTATTGACCCCTGCTCTTTTGGGGACCTTAAGCAAGGACAGCACCGAGTCACCTCTTATAACCCCTCACACCTGCTCATCAGTCTCCCTTGTCTGGACTCCACAGAGGTCCCCCCACAGTCCCGTGGGCACTTTCAACCCTTGCAGACCTGGTTGCCCTCCTGAGCCCACATCTGCCTCTGAAAGCTCAATGTTCTTAGGGAGTGAAGTTGTCTTATGATGCCAAGCAGTCATCACCTTTAAGGCGTTATCTCAAGGAGTGCAGGGCAAGTAAATTATGATGCAATTATCTTTTTAGATAAACGATCCATCTCTTCTAAAATGTAAAACCTCTGGGGACAGTGACCAACATTAATTGCCTGTATTGCCTCGAAGCGCAATGCCAGATCAAGAAACGTTATCTATGTTGATTCCACAGCTAATTCGAGTTAACACAATCCCCTCTAAAATGCTAAAAACTAGAGTGATATTAGGGGGAGGTACCAGCTCTTCCCTTGTCATTAATTCCTGCTTCGTTCTAAATGTCAGTAGATATTTCATCTGAAACTAAATTGAGAGAGAGACAAAAAGAAAAGAGAGGAGGACCAATGCCAAGGACAACTTTCACCTACTGAGTCAGTATTGTACTTGGAACTCACATTCGCCACACTCTGGCTGCATTTTATTTGATAGGTTATATAATACCATAAGCCTCAGTTTCCTCATCTGTCAAGTGGAGATAGGCATTTCTTCCAGTTCTAATATTTCTTCCAACTTACCTTATTGGTAGATAGTAAGGTGGGGGAAAGTGCTTTTTTCACTTAAATATAATAAAGTGAAGAAAAATCATCAGATATTTTAAAGAAACTCTTTAACAAAAGACAAAAACCAAATGGAAAAATAAGTAACCAAGAGGAAATAGAGTAAATTTTTAAAAATACACATAAAACAAACAAATTGTCTAAGTAAAATCTTTGAGGAGATAAGAAAAGCTATTGATTGTATCCATGAAATAAGAAAAGGGTGCTCTAAAAAAGAAACATTAAGAGAACAAGAAATAAGCTTGGGAAATCAAAAATGTAGTAGAAATAAATTCAGTAAAAGATGAAGTTGAAGTCCAGATGAAGTTACAGAAATATTTCAAAAAAGAACAAAAGGACAAAAAAAATGGAAAATAATAGAAAAATATTAGAAAATGAGATCAATACAGGAGGCCTAACATTCAAGTTGAATTTCCAGAAGAAAGTACAGAGATAATAGGTAAAATTATTTAATAATACTGTAAAAGAAAATTTCCCAGAACGAATTGGGATGAGTTTCCATACTGGAAGGGCCAATTGGGTGCCCAATACAAAGAATGAAAAAATATTTAGACCAAAGCATGTAATCATAAAATTTCAGAAACTCGTGAATAAATAGAAACTTCAAAAAACTTCCAGAAAGAAAAACAGGTCTTTTACCAACATCAGGAATAAAAAAGGCATTGAACTTCTCAAAAATAACACCAAAAGTGAAAAGGAAATAGAACAATGTCTTTACAATTATATGGAAAAAAATCATTTCTAGCCTAGAATTCTATATCCAGCTAAACTACCCACCAAGTGTGCTGATAGAATAAAGACATTTTCAGAAAGCAAACTTTTCACAGTTGTATCTCTCATGGACCCTGTAATAGAGACTGGTGGCTCACCCAACAACCATTCTTGTCATTCCTATATATTAATTTTTTTGGGTCATCACCCAACAACATGCTTCCAGAAAGCAAAGGCGCTCCCTAGCTTGAAGGAATAGCTTTGATTAATCTAAGCCAAAAACTGATCATTCGTTACCCCTTGCTAATGATTGGCTTAGAAATGAACATGCAATACAATTAAGATCAATTAAATCTGAGGAATAGCCTTCTAGAGGTATAGAAATATTTTCTTCACTTTAAAATGGGTAAAAGGAAGGGCCTTACTATTTCAGCCTTTGGATATAGTTATGTGAAGACATGATGCTCCAAGTTGCTGTATTTATCTTATGACTCCAAGGGGAGAATCAAAATCCTAAGGATGACAAAGAAGAAAGATGGAATGAACCTGGATATTTGATGATGTCACTGAGCCACAGCATTAATTATACCTGAAACTGGGCAACATGCAGACTTCTGGTTATGTGAGTTGCAGAATGCAAACTCTCTGCACTTGTGCTAATCTTTCAAGCTGAATTGTTTAATAAAAACAAGAATAATTAATGAAAATACCTACCATTGAGTGAGTACTTAGATACTGTTCTGTGATCTTTTGATTAATAAGCCTGTGATGTAAGTATATTAATCCACTTTGCAAATAAGGAAATATAGGCTCAAACAAGTAGGTGAATGAACCAGATTTATATCCAGTCCTGACTCCAATGACCTAGTTTTTAAATTTGATTCCACACTCAGGGCATGTCAGATAATACTTAAACATATGATAGGCACCTGTGTCCATGGACATGGGGACCTGTTTGGAAACAAAATATGCTGAGCTCAAACATGCACTTAATAACTGCTTTTATTAATTCACTTCACCATTTGTCAGCATAGTTCAAATTTGTGATAACCAACTTTCAGTACCGGCCCCAATGATTCTCTTTTCCTATTATTCACACTTTTTGCTGTCCACTCCCATACTAAATAGGACTGAACTGTGTAACCAATAGTATATTATGAAAATGACAATGTGTAATTTTGAAGGCTGAGTCATAAAACATACTGTGTCTTCTACCTTGATTTCTCTTGGATCACTTACTTTGGAGAAAGAGAGTTGTCATGTCACACATACTGCAGAAGCCATATGGAGAAGCCCATGTGTCAAGAAACTGAAACCTCCTGCCAATATCCATGTGAATGAGCCATCTTGGAAGTAGATCCTCCAGCCTCAGTCAAACCTGCAGATGACCACAACCCTGGCTAACACTTGAACCATAACAAACCAGCTAAGTCACTGTTGAATTCCTGACTCACAGAAACTGTGAGATAATAAATGTTTATTGTTGTATGCTGCTCAGTTTGGGGATAGATTGTTACTCGGCAGCATACAACTTAATATTCTGAGTAAATGAATAAAGCCTTCTCTTAATTTTAAAGGCAAGAAGTCACCTTAGATTTATCGCTTGATGTTTTTCAAAGGAATATATGTGGTCCTCACCACAATCCTGTGGAATTCATAGGGAAAGAGTCTTTTCAGAAAACAGATCACAGAAGAAAAAAAAAAAAACAGATCATCAGACTTGCTCAAGGTACCCGAGGGTCACAAAATTAACAGAAAATCTTTCAGGGTCTCTTTCATATGCCTTACCAATGTCTCTGTTAAGAAGTTGGCTTAGGGCCGGGCGCAGTGGCTCATGCCTATAATCCCAGCACTTTAGGAGGCCGAGGCAGGTGGATCATGAGGTCAGGAGTTTGAGACCAGCCTGGCCAACATGGTGAAACTCCATCTCTACTAAAAAGACAAAAATTAGGTAGTGTACGCCTGTAATCCCAGCTACTCAGGAGGCTAAGGCAGTAGAATCACTTGAACCTGAGAGGCAGAGGTTGCAGTGAGCCGAGACTGCACCACTGCACTCCAGCCTGGGCAACAGAGCAAGACTTCATTTCAAAAAAAGAAAATGTTGGCTTAGGCAGAAAGATCCTGAGAATCAATACAAAATAAAATAAAAATGAGAAATAATCTTCAAAGAGTCCCTATGTAAGACTATTTCCAGGCTGGGCACAGTGGCTCACACCTGTAATCCCAGCACTTTGGGAGGCTGAGGCAGGCGGATCACCTAAGGTCAGGAGTTCAAGACCAGCCTGGCCAACAGAGTGAAACCCCATATCTACTAAAAATACAAAATTAGCAAGGCTTGGTGATGTGTGCCTGTAATCCCAGCTACGTAGGAGGCTGAGGCACAAGAATCGCTTGAACCCAATAGGTGAAGGCTGCAGTGAACTGAGATAGTGCCACTGCACTCCAGCCTGGCTGACAGAGTGAGATTCCAGCTCAAAAAAAAAACACCATTTCCTCAGAGGCAGTCAGCATCCAATCACACTTCTGCTGCATTCAGGCCTCTGCCCCTTCTGGTTCTCACAGCACATACAACTTTATGGTCTTGGATCTGACCCAAAGTTGTAGATAGTTATCAGTCTTGAGAACATTTGTGTATCGTGAACAGTGAAACTGTTAATGGTTATGGTGTTTATAGCTTGGGTTCAAAAAGGAAACTAATAAATGTAAAATCACTCTTTGACAAGGTGCTCAAACCCCAGTCAATGGAAAGTTGCCTGTTGTACAGCAAGGCTGTGACTCCATCAGTGGGCCCTAGATCCATTCTCAGAAAACACAATTAAGAGGGAGTTAAAATGAACAGAGCTGATGTGTTTCTCATAGAACTAATAATATCAAGGTGGTAAGTGCTACTTTTGAGCAATACTGAATGAATGAATGAGTGAGGGGCTGAGTCTGCTTTCTGCGAGGCATGAGCTCTATAGAGTTTGTTTTGGTTTTCTGCTTACTTTGAAAGAGCAAGCAAAATATGTGGGGCCAAAACTGATCTGACAGAAACCTCAGTTGATGACTTTGCCTTGAGTTGGGGCAAACTCTTGCAAATGAAGCCTTCTCTTTGCTCCAGAGGCAGTAAAGTACTACATATGGCCTTTCAGGAGCAGTCATCTGCAGCAGGGACCTTGGCAGAAAGGCAGCCTGAGTTTGTTTCTTAAAAGTAATACGTATTAAAGTCTGGAATGGGCTGCAGAGCACATACCCATCTGTAGCCAATGTTGCTACAGGTGTAGGATGTTGTGGTTTCTAACATCTTACATGTGTTCTCTAAACAATACCTTGAGTGTCTTTTTGTTTCTGGCCTGCGTGGTTTCCTGCATTTCCAGCAGCTGATCCTATGTAGAAAGGCAGCTGCTTGCAAAGTATTACTGAAAATTATGTATGAAGACACACATGCAGAAAATGGTATTGGCTCTGAAAGAAACTCATCCTGAGCTTGGAGCAGGATGGATCCTGGAGTACTTGTTTGAGAAGCAGGAATAAACACAATGTTACTGATATCTAGGCCCCAGTGGCTTCCCAGCACCCCCAGGAATTCCTCTAGCTCCCAAGCCCTCGAACTCTGCAGCAGGCTGAGGAATAGAAATTTGGATTAGAAATAGAGAGTAGTCTGAGGGATAAAAGAAAGGAAGGCACCCATTAGGTGAGAGCTCTTGCCAGATTCCACAGTGCAAGCAGGAGATACTGAGTTTTTTGTGTGAATCATCCAAATAATAAACCAAGCTTTGGCTCTGGGGCCCTAATCCAGGGAGCCAGTAATATCACTGGGACACAGCAAAGTGACAAAGGCCCAGGGTGTGGATCTGAAGATACTAGAGGGCCAGGTGGCACTTTAAAAAGCAAGCCCATAGGCAATCCTGAGCCCTGTCTACATACATGCAATTCACTAAGACGTCATCGACACCTGCCAAGCTAAGGGTCCTCACTTACTCTCTCCTCATTTGCCCTACATAAAAGCAATGAACTGTGTGTTTATGAGTAGGTTGTTGCAAGCCCCTTCATGTAAAATATTATAACAACTCTAAATTTTTTTTCTTCCAAAAAAAGTTTTAGGGATGGGAGGCAGATTAAACTGTTTCCTTGCAGGGATGTGTTCATCCACTTGGCTGCTGAGAAAAGTGACCTAACAGAATTCTCAACCCTGACCTCACAGGCTAGGCAGTTGTTAGTGGACTAATGAAGTGTGTGCTTCCCCCTTCTGTCCCAATGTTGCGAAGCAGACCAGGGAAATGAGAGGTCAAAAAGGGCAGCTGGCAGGGCAATCCCATGGCTGTGCTACCAGGCAGAGGAAGGAGTGGATTTCTCAGAGTTTCAGGTCCTCCTTTTCTGTCCTGGGTTAGAGTCTCTCCTTTTCCCCTCTGTAGCCTCTTAATTACCCAGCAATCAGCCGCAGGTGAATAGGTGAAGTGATGAAGAGAGAGGCTGAAATCCTGCCTAAGACTCTTACATTGTGAGCATAGGCCCAAGAATTTAGGACTTCCTTAGGACTTCTGGTCATCATATGGCAGTCATGTGAATTAAGGACTCACCTCTCAGATATTAGAGAAGACTGATAAATACATTATTTTCTTTTAAATTTAGCAACTTACAGTAGGCCTTAGACTCTATGTATGTCAGGAATGTCTGGGAAGGTTTCTCTGTAGAATATTAGTTCTATTTCTTTTCTTTAAAAAAAAAATACATTAAATGGCTTGGCATGATGGCTCACACCTGTAATCCCAGCACCTTGGGGGGCTGAGGCAGGTGGATCACGAGGTCAGGAGATTGAGGCCATCCTGGCCAACATGGTGAAACACTGTTTCTACTAAAAATACAAAAATTAGTCAGGTGTGGTGGCATATGCCTGTAGTCCCAGCTACTTGAGAGGCTGAGGCAGGAGAATGGCTTGAACCTGGGAGGCAGAGGTTGCAGTGAGCCGAGATCAGGCCACTACACTCCAGCATGAGCAACAGAGCATGACTCCATCTCAAAAAAATTTTAAAAATACATTAAATTACTTAGTGGGCTTTCAGTTAAAGATGGCTGGTTATATACACATATTTGCCTCCACTCCCTCCAGAAAGTCCATTAAAGTGACAACTAAGGGATTAAGTGAAAGGTAAACAAAGAGAAGAGGAGAAACAGTAACAACATTTAGAAGCGGAAAAGCATTTGGAGGAATGGTAATAACTTATATTTGACCCAAGAAAATGAGAAAAGCTGGGAGGCAACCTGATTTACAACATGGAATCCCCAAAAGGTACAGGAATGGGCAACACCAGTTACCTCTGGAAGGGGAATAAGAATAGAGCTAAAAATAAGAGGACTGGTTGAGGTTGTTTGAGTCAGACTCACTATCTCAGACCCAATATCTCCTCTACCACTCTGGCAGAAGACTGGAAACTTATTCCCTGACAAGGATAAGGCAAAAGATCTATTGAATTGGGAACAGCAAGAATAGTGAAGGTGAAAAACTATCCTGAAAATAGGAGGAATGAGTGAAAGCTGACATACTGAATACTGAAATTACCCCTTAGTTTGTTTTGCCCTCCGTGTGAAAAGAGACTCCTTTGGGAAATCTGGACAGTTTAAAAGAAGAGTTCTGAGACTGATATCAGGCATTCACCTATAAAATGCCTCAGCCAGATCCACCACTGTAAAGGGAGTATGATGAGCTCTCCCTTGACATACAGAGCTTTCCGTCAGATCTGTAGAGCCCTATTCCTACAGAGGATTACCTGACATTTGAGGAAGACTTTGCAGAGGAGAACAAGAGGTCAAATTAAAAAATAACTTGGAAGAAAATAATACAGGGAGATGAAACCTTAAAAAAATAACTATTACATACATGAAACAAGAGCAAGATGTTATATAAACAAACAAGAACCTTCAGACAACATTGACCTGGGAGGTGGGGATTGAAGTGAATCAAATGGCGCCATTGCATTCCAGCCTGGGCAACAGAGTGAGACTCTGTCCCAAACAGAATAAGACATTTAGAGGACCAACCAGTCTGGAACATCCCTCAACTGCAGAAAAAGACAAAGAAAAC
This sequence comes from Callithrix jacchus, assembly GCF_049354715.1. Lineage (NCBI taxonomy): Eukaryota > Metazoa > Chordata > Mammalia > Primates > Cebidae > Callithrix > Callithrix jacchus. The sequence goes on along the minus strand of NC_133503.1, from coordinate 137,700,433 downwards.
AGATGGGAATGATTATCAAATAGTTCATTAAAGTCAACAGAGCTAAAAGCTCCACCACATGCTGGCCACAATGGCTAGAAAGAGATCCACACCTCGACTCATCATTGTGAAATTTTAACACTTTGGGACAAAGAGAAGATCCTTAAAAATAGGTATAAAGTATTGGGAATCAGAATAGCATCTTGTTGACAGCAAACTAGAAATAAGAAGGCCAAGAATAAATGTCTTCCAAACCTGAGAAAGTTATTTTTCTCAGTTATTTCCAAACCTGAGAAAAGTTATTTCTTCAAAGTCACTTCAACTTTGGGAGGTTGAAGTGAGAGGATCACGTTAAGGCCAGGAGTTTAAGATTAGCCTAGGAAACATAGAAAGACCTTGTCTCCACAAAAAATTTAAAAATTAGCTGGACATGGTGGTACTTGTCTGGAGTTCTAGCTACTTGGGAGGCTGAGGCAGGATGATCATTTGAGCCCAGGAGTTCACGGCAGCAGTGAGCTATGATCCTGCCACTGCCCTCCAACCTGGGAAGCAAAGTGAGACTCTGCCTCAAAAATATTTACATTTTGTTTCCAACCTAGCCCCAACATTAAGCTAGTGGAAGGGTAGAATAAACATATTTTCAGAAATGCATTAAAAACTTTTGCCCCTATCTACTCTGTGGTAGCTATTGGAGGATGTGTTCCACCAAAATAAATGAATACATTACAAAAGAGGAAAACATGAGGTTCCAGAATTCAGGACAAGGATTTTGACAAAAGACAGAGGCTCTGGTAAACCCCAAGGCGATGGTGGAGGAAAATCCTGAGTCAACAGACATGCAACCAGCTGAGGGCTCAAATCATCAAGAGTGAAGCACCTCAGAAGGCTCTCAGAGTGACTTCTAATGCAATACCGAATGTGTTTGAGCATATTGAGAGGAATTTCCATACAATTTCATAGCTAGAAGAGAGTTTTGGCTTATTTGGTGATAAATGTACAGAAAACCAAGCCAAGGAAAAAGCAAGACAATTATTAATACCAGAGAATAAAGAAAATTGTGGAGAAAAGGAAAAGCAATCATAGTGTACCACATGGTTCAGCTATTGACAGCTTTTAAATGGTCATAAAATTGGAGCATCTGTATCAATCTAACTAAAAGGCTCTAAAATGATTTGAGAGTACAGAGTTGGAGGGCGAGGAGTCATGTGACTGTGGGTGGCGATGGAAGGGGGTGAGAAAGAGTGTTATATCCTTATCTTCCATAGTATGATATTTAAAAATGAAAATTCAGGATGTAGGAATAAAAGCATGTGATTTAGAAATATGGATGTAAATACCAGGATCATCATTTGAAAAAGTCTAGTGGGTCTGCCTTGAGAGAGTGGGAAGTGGAAGAGGTTGGGAGAGGAGACTTCTGTTTCTCATATAAGCCTTAAACAACTCTTTGTCTCCCTACATGCATGCACATATCACTTGGATAAAAATAAACACTGCATAAAACATTACATCATCACAAGGCTTCTGCCTGGCACATTCTTAAATTGCCAAGAATTAAAATATCAATTCTGTGATATTGTATACAGCTGAATAGATATTGCTTTCTGAAAGTCTTGGTGGTCTCACACATCCACCTATTTTAGTTCTCATGTGAAACCTGAATGATTTTCATGATTTCTTGATCCATTATGATATTTCTCAAATCCTCTGCAAGGCAAGGCTAATTAGAGTTAGAGCCAAAAGTTACAACACCCAATATCTCTTCAGGGCAATCAGGAGGTGACCCAAACCAAACCCTCTTCAGTAAACAATGAAGTAGCAATGATGGCAGCTTACACTTTCACAGTCTGAAAGTTTAGAAACTCCTTTACTTTCCATGTTATAAAAATTCTCACATTTAGTAATCTCACCCTCAAAGCTATACTCACAGTTTAGGCTATTTATGACTTTTTCAATGATTTTCAACTAATTTCAGCGTTCTACAATAGCTCACTCAAAAGCAGTCTGTATGAAGTTTTCCAGTGTGAGTTACACAGACAATGCAACTAAGACATAAAACAGCCCAGATAACTATGTGGTTAAGGCTCTAAGCATCCATGTTCCAGACGTGTTTCTGGACTTCTCTGAGAAGCAGCCACAGAAAAACTTCCCTGAGGAAAGAGCCACTCCAGGAGGTGGTGGGAGCAGAAAAACCCAAGGGGACATCCAAATTTAAGAAGGACTTAGTATAAATTGCAGGAGGATTTTTTTTCTTTTAAAGAGAAAAGTTTGGAGAAAAAAGCACAAAGCAAGAGCCAGAAAAAAAAAATCCTTACCTTTTGTTCAGAGATTTTGAAGGTAAACTTCAGAGGTGCACTTCATTCCATTTTCCAGACAAATATGGGTCCTACTCTTCTATACAGAATCTACCGACACCGATTTTGTGCAAAAAATTGTGCTGATTGCTACAGGAGATTTAAAAATGCATTTAAAGGGGACTCATCTTAAGAATTGTACCATGTGTGAAACTCATAACTACCTATCTCTGGAAGTGGATTTTCTCTCAGCATATATTTTAGGTAATTCTCTCTAATTGTGTGTATTTTGCATAGGCATATTCACCTCTGTTGTCTTCCTTGAGTTGTAAATTCAGTCTGACACTGGGAGCACTTACAAACATGATTAGATTTGAATGACTTTTGTTGCTTTTGGAGATGATGAAATTGATTATAATAATGAAGAAAAACATCTTCTGCATGCACTAAATAAAAAGAGGAAGTCATTATTCTTCAGCTCTACCCATGTGATAGTCTAAATCTGTTTCGACTGGTACAGAGTTTTCCAGGATCATTTCTATTGGCTGGTCTCTCATTTCTCCCATTGTCTTTCTCAAGGATACCATGTGATGTTACATGGTTGGAATAATTTTAGATGATCACTTTGTTTTAAATTGGAATTTAAACCGCTCTCTCAGTTAAAATGAATTTTCACAAAGTTATTTTTTAATCAGGTGGTTAAAGCAAATCACTATGAAACATAAGCCAGAGATGTGTAAATAAACCTAAAACCTGCTACTCTGCAGTTCCTGGTCCAAACTCATCCTTTGTGAGGACATGACACAATACTGTGCTATCTCAGAGACTAATTTGCAAAGGCAAAACCTATGGCCCTGTGGGCCCAGATTCTTCTGAATGTTTATCTTCCCAAGACTTCTTGAACTTTGTTCCCCAATCAGCAAGCAGTGCAGAGTGAAAGCACCTGGGCCCATTTATCTACAAATGCCAAGTGAAATCAAAAGTGGAAACTCAGGCTGGGACTTTTCCAGCAAAGCTGTATTAGTGCAGGGGAAAGGAGGTTTTCCTTTGTGTGTTTGTGGAAGAATGCCGGTCTGTCAGTCTCTGCTCAGTGCTGTGCTCATCACTGGCTCTGTCAATGCAGACTGGATCAGCCCCTGTGTCCAAGTTATGAACGAAACATTACTATACCTGTGGGGTTTGGAGCTCAGCCTGAGGCCTCAGCTTCCAGGCCAAGGTCCATGTTACTGTTTTAAATTACGAGAGACCAGGAGAATTATTTGCTCTGTCCTTTCTATGCAGGGTTCAAACATGGGTATTTTTCTTCTTAAATCCAGACACGTATTAGTTGGGATTTGTTAGACAAAAGTTTTTAAGTTACTTACATTTTTAATTCACAGAATGAAGATGCACACTACAAGTGATTGAAACTAGAAAAATCTAAGAAAATAGCGTTTGTGTTTGCATGTAGTTCTTCATTAATTTCTAATTTAAATTTTAAAATTGTTTCTTCAAATCTCAAGTCTGTAATTTCACCTTGTTCATTTGTCTGAGAGATAAGCTAATGTTTCTGGCTGCTGTGGCTGTCTGGGAAGGACTAACTGTTGTTTGGCAGTTTCTCCCTAGGTGGCTGTGAAAGTGAGCTAGGGCTTGTACTCTCCCCAGAGCTGATGCATTAGGGGGACTCACTTGTGTTTAGCAAGGAAGGCCTGTGTGGGATATTCTGCTGACGTGTAGTATAATCTGATGTTATAGTTTAACACCTACCAGAGAGAAAAAGGTTTATTGAGTGTTAACAGCAGTGCTGCAGGGTTGTACTCTCAGAGAAAGGAATTTTTAAAAACACACAGTAGGAAGCTCACAGGAAGTTCTTCAACTGGATCCAGCAGTAGACAACACTGACTTGGACAGGAAACAGGCTGGAAGTTTGGGGGAGGCATCTGGAACCAGGCTCCTGACCAGGCCCACAGCAACACAGACTCCATAAAATGGCCAGTTTTGCTTAGGAAAAGCTCCTGAACAGTTGCAGTTAGTATTTAAACTAACTTGTATATTTGATGATGGAAGCTTTTGGCACAGGTGTTACTTCTCCTAGTGGCTCTCAACCTAGGACCTCCCAGACAAGCTGAGGAGCTGGAGAATACCATTGGCCTCCCTACCCCATTTCAAATGGAAAACAAACTTATCCAAATTGGAGGAAAATGTCTCCTAGCGGGGTCCCCTACCTCCTTTACTACATAGTCTGCCTTGGTAGTATTGCCTCATTTTCATGCATGTATGCTTCTATGCATTATTCACTCAAAAGTATCTATTACATTCCAGGCACCATTCCAGGACTGGACATCCAGCAGAGATCAAAACAGAACAGGCTCAAGCTCCTCCCCTCATGGCACTGATATTCCAGTGGCATAGACTTGGAAAATGTCACAGCTGGAGTCTCTGGTGTTCAGAAGTTACAAATTCAAATGGCCATACGGGCAGGACAGGGAGTGAAAATGCACAAAGGTGATAGGAAGGGTGATAATAGCAAGCCAGAGAGTGTATGCCCCAAAAGGTATCCAAATATAGTTTTTTTAGAACAGTGTACAGTCAAAACAAAAGAGGCTTCCCACAGCTGCTATTCAATTCTCAAACATCCTCAGAGCAGAATCAAGACCCAGAACAGATATGTGCCTTGCTGAAGGTCATATAACCAGGCAGTGGCCAATGTAAAGCTGGAACTCAGCTGTCCTGGCCCTGGCCCAGGCCCAGTGCTTCATTTCTATGCTAAACTCCAACTGGTCAGCTCCTTGAGGCATCTCAGAAAGTTACTAGTATTTAACATGATCTAGGTGAACAACCCATTCATTCTCTCAACAATTATTTATAAAGCTCTATCATGTGCCAAACACTGAGGAAAGCTTAAGAGTGTTGAACTCCAACGTCAGGAATGGGCCTTAACCTCTCAGAGCTTAAGAGCAGATTGCTTTAGCAATCTAAATGTATAATTAGTCAGAAACAATAAATTCCTTTTTTCCCCTTTGAGCACTTCCAGAGCAGCAGTTAGAGCAGTCTAGGCTCAGATACACACATGTGCTCAACCTGGGCAAGAAATAAATGTAGTTACATAATTGATATCATATGTCCTTTAAAATTAACTTAGCCCAACAATTGGTATAAAAAGATTACTGTGGAATAGTGACTAGGTACATAGATGGTGCTCAGTACATACTTGTTGGCTGAGTGGCTGTAAGTATTCATATGTTATACAATCTCAGCTGCTAAGCAGATGCCTGAGCTTATACATTTGATTACTTTCAAAAAGCCTCAACAGTGGCATAGTAAGTGCCAGGGCTAGCCATTCACTGCACAAATGTTGATGGAATGCCTACTTACCATGTAGAAGACTTCTAGAGTGTATACGTAAGTGCTATGGCATTCAAGGATCAGTGTTAATGAACCAAAAGTAAGTTGGAAACCATTTTTTCTTTTCTTTTTTTATCATACTTTTAAGTTCTGGGATACATGTGCAGAACGTGTAGGTTTATTACATAGGTATACACATGCCATGGTGGTTTGCTGCACCCATCAACCCATCATCTACAGTAGATATTTTTCCTAATGCTATCCCTCCCCTAGCCTCCCACCCCCTGACAGGCCCTAGTGTGTGCTGTTCCCCTCCCTGTGTCCATGTGTTCTCATTGTTCAACTCCCACTTATGAGTGAGAACATGCGGTGTTTGATTTTCTGTTCCTGTGTTAGTTTGCTGAGAATGATGGTTTCCACTTTCATCCATGTCCCAGCAAAGGACAGGATCTCATCCTTTTCATGGCTGCATAGTATTCCATGGTGTGTACATGCCACATTTTCTTTGATGGGTATTTGTGTTGGTTCAAAGTCTTTGCTATTGTGAATAGTGCTGCAGTAAACATATGTGTGCATGTATCTTTATAGTAGAATGTTTTATAATCCTTTGGGTATATACCCAGTAATGGGATTGCTGGGTCAAATGGTATTTCTGGTTCTATATCCTTGAGGAATCACCACACTGTCTTCCACAGTCATTGAACTAATTTACACTCCCACCAACAGTGTTAAAGTGTTCCTGTTTCTCCACATCCTCTCCAGCATCTGTTGTTTCCTGACTTTTTAATGATTGCCATTCTAACTGGCATGAGATGGTATCTCATTGTGGTTTTGATTTGTATTTCTCTAAAGACCAGTGATGATGAGCTTTTTTTTTATGTTTGTTGGCTGCATAAATGTCTTCTTTTGAGAAAAGTCTGTTTATATCATTTGCCTACTTTTTGATAGGTTTTTTTTCTTGTAATGGAAGTCATTTTTTCTATTTTCTAGAGATATAGTATAATTCTTTGTAAAATAGCCCAAACTGGGTCTCCTAGATCAGCAATTCCATATGTACCACCTGCCACAGCTGGAAGGAGAAATGGTCAAAGGTGTGATCTGCACTGATTCATGGACTGTGGCTAATGGTTTGGCTGGCTGGTCAGGGACTTGGAAAAGAAACACAATTGGATAATTGGTGACAAGGAGATCTGGGGAAGAGATATGTGGATAAACTTCTCTTAATGGGCAGAGTGTGAGAAGATTTGTGTTCCACGTGAATCCCTATGGTAGAGACTTCAGTTGGATAGGATGACGCATTCTATCAGCCTCCTTCTATACCCACTCTTGTCATTGTCCAATGGGCTCATGAAAAAAATGGCCATGGTGGCAGGGATGGAGGTTATGCATGGGCTCAGCACCATGGACTTCCACTCATCAAGGCTAATCTAGCCATTACCACTACTGAGTACCTAATCTGCCAATAGCCCTTGAGCCCCTAATATGGCACAGTTCCCAGGGAGATCATCCAGATACTCACACAGACACATTGATTCCATTTGGACTGTTTCTGTAATAGAAGGGATAGCACTGTGTTCCAACTAGAATGAGTGCTTATTTTTTTGCCTTCCTTGCCCATGATGTTTCCACCTAAACTATTACTATCTGTGGACTTACAGAATGCCTGATCCACTGTCATGGTATTCTACACAGCATTGTTTCTGGCTAAGGAATTTATTTCATAAAAAATGAAGTTGCAGCATTGGGCCCATACTCATTAAATTCACTGATCTTACCATGTTCCCCATCATCTTGAAGCACCTACCTTGATGGAATAGTGGAACAGCCTTTGGAAGGCTCAGTTAGGTGGCAATATCTTGCAAGGTTGAGGCAATACCTTGCAGTATCCTCCAGGATACAGTACATGCTCAAAATTAATGTCTAATAGATATATGGTGATTTTTCTCTCCAAGTCAGGATTCATGGGTCTGGGAATTAAGGGGTGAAAATGGGAGTGGCTCATCTCACTGTTACTCTTAGTGATTAACTAGCAACATTTTTTTATTCTGATCCCTGCAACTTTGGGCTCTGCTAGTTTGGGAGTTTTCATTTCAAACGGAACTAAAGGTAGAAAATGCTTCCACCAAGGGACACAACAATAATTCCACTGAAGTAGACATTGAGACTCCCCCTGAATACTTGGTGCTCCTTATGCCAGTGAATCAAGAAATAAAGAAAAGCGTTATTATACTGGCTGGAGAGACTGGTTGTGATAAGCATAGGGAAACTGGGATTACTATATGATGGGGCTAAGGAATAATACATTTGTATTCCTTAGCTAGGATTCAAGTCAATGGAAAACTTTAAGGTCTGTTGGAAAACAACCCAATTCAGACAGGATTGCTAGTAACCCAGACCTTTCAGGAATGAAGGTTTGAGTCACCTCCCAGGCAAGGAACCTCAACCAGCTGAAGTATTTGCTTAGGGAAAAGAGAATATGGAATGGGTAGTGGAAGAAAGTAGTGAAAAAATACTAGAAATGATCACAGGACCACTGAATCAATGATGATTGTAATTGTTTGAGCGGTTCTTCCTTTTTAAAATATTTATATGCATATATATTGGCCAAATGTTTTTGTTTTCTTACTCTCTCTCATCCCCATATTATCTAAGCTGTGTTATATAGTAATTAATCTTTTATACCAATATTTAAGTTATAGGATATCAGAAGATGATTGTTAAGACAACTAGAAGAATTAACATCACCAAAAGACAAAAAAGGGCCTTTATCTCCTCTTCTGGGGAAAGTGTTGGTGTGTTTTTGGTTTATATATGTGATGATTGTTTCACATCAGATAAAGCATGACTTTGTTATGGGTTCCATTTGGAGATAAAATATGGCTTATGAAGCTGTGTAGACTACAAGTTGACAAAGGGTTGACTGTGGTGGCTTTGTAATGTGTCAGCTTGACTAGGCTGAATTATATTTCCCTTACCTGTATGTTTCCAGGTAAAGTTGGTCACAAGAGAGATTCTTGTGTGAGATCTAGTGGTGGGAGAGAAGCAGCAGCTTCGTTGTTGTCCTTCTGGTTTACCCTATTGGTCTGACGCAGCAACCAGGCCAGCAACTGCTCTACCTTGTCTTATGCTTTCCTTCAGCTACTCTGACTCTTGGGCCAGGTATGTGGCCTAGATCTGTGATGAAGGATGAACTTCTACAGACACTCAGACCATCAAGAAGTAGCCAAAACTCCCAGCTCAGCTGGTGATTGCAGGTTCCACCTCATCCTTGCTCACCCTACTTGGCACACACCTTCCCTTCCTACCCTGTAGCCTTCAAACTGTCCACCTCCAGACTTCTACCCCAGTCACAAAGTCAACAGCTTTACAGAGACTGCTTAACCAGCTCCCACACTTGCTCAAGATCAGATCCCTGCAACAAATTCCTTATATGCATACTTTCTTGTGCTTTTGCTTCTCTGACTATATCCAGACACAGTGGCTTAGAGATAGGGGAACTGGTCAGGTGCGGTAGCTCACGCCTGTAATCCCAGTACTTTGGGAGGCCAAGATGGGTGAATCACCTGAGGTTAGGAATTTGAGACCAGCCTGGCCAACATGGTGAAACCCTGTCTTTGTAATTTTCTACTAAAAATACAAAACATTAGCTGGGTGTGGTAGCAGGCGCCTGTAATCTCAGCTACCTGAGAGGCTGAGTCAATAGAATTGCTTGAACCTGGGAGGCAGAGGTTCCAGTGAGTCAAGATCACACCATTGCACTCCAGCCTGGGCCACAGAGTGAGACTCTGTCGTGCACGCACACACACACACACACACACACACACAAGAATAGGGAAGCTTATTTCCCTCACGAGGTAACTGTTCAATGGTGAGCAATCCACATCGGCAGGACAGCTCTGTCTCACATGGACATTTGGGACTGCATTGCACTACTATTCTAGGGCATTGTCATTACCCACTTGGTCAAAGTGAAGTCTCCACATCCAAATTCCAGCCAGCAGGAAGGGGTAGGAGGGTATGGAGGAGATACTCCCTACATCTAAGCCTCAGCCCTGAAAGTGGCACACATTTCTTCTGTTCACTTTCTGTAGGTAAGAATTTCATCGCATGGCCTCACCCAACACCAAGAAAGACTGGGAAATCAATACCTTTTCCCTTTATTCCTGGGCAGTAGCCATGTGCCCAGGAATAAAGGGAAAAGGTAGCTTGGTGAAAAAACTAGCTGCCTGTAACATGCACTTGTACACACTCACACACACACACACACATATATATAGACTAGCATTAATAGTGTGAATCTTATGGTATATATTAATATGCTTTATACAACTATATGTTAATATAAATATATATCTATAAAAACAATATTATAAATATAATTATCTAATATATTGTTACATGGATTATATTGTTTTATATTTATATATTTATATATATACACACCACTGCAGGGTAGGAAGGGAAGGTATGTGCCAAGTAGGTATGTGCCAATCACCAGCTGAGGTGGTAGTTTTGGCTGCTTCTTGATGGTCTGAGAGTCTGCATAATATATTATATATTATATAATATGAATGCACAGTTATATAAAACATCAATATGTCATAATATTCACACTATTAAAACTTTGTGTGATATATAGCTATATATGATATTTAATTATACATAATATAATATCGTATACTACAATGCTGACTCCAAGTCCTAAAACTAGCATAAAGGAACCACTGAAAATGAGCTGAGTTACTCTGCGAATAAAAGCTAAGAGTAGCCTAGTGTTATGAAAAATTGAATTGAATGCTTCCAGATTTAGGAGTTTTGTGCCAATAAATAAATAAATAAATGACGACTGTAACAACAAACCCCAGGAACTTTCTCAACTAAAAATCATAATTGATTACAAGCTGCTGCCTCCAGCATTGAGTTACATTTTGCCTTACCAACTAAATGCTTCAGTAGTTAAAGTGATTTTGTTTGAGATCCACGTGGATTAAATAGCCTAGAACACGTATACCCTAGACTTAATCTAAGAGAGAGGAGATTTAGTTCAAATGTTCCTTCTCAGCATGTCAGGAAATGTTTTCTCCAATTAAGTAATCTTATTTTAGTGTTAACTCAGTGCCAAGAAAATAAACAATATATCTTTCATGAACACATCTACTCTGTTGCATAAAAACTTTTATTTTCTGGGAGGCTGCTCTTGGAATTTGTACATATAATGAGATCAGAGCTGGAAAAATCCTGTTTTCTTTAGCATTTAATGGTTTTGGAAACTATAAGAGAGTCATGTGACACGGTATAATGAAGAGCTGTATGAACAAGTAAATATCAAAGGTCTACAGATAATCTTTTTTTCCTAAAAAAAAAAAACAAAAAAAAAAAACACTGCAGTTTTGCAGGAATACTGCGTTAAGTACAGTAGGATGTTTTCACTCAGTCTTGAGCTACATAAAAACGAGTTGCAAGAAAATCTGTTGCTGATCACAGACCAAATGCTGTTATGATTTCAGCACATTTGAAGAGATTAGGCATTGTGGATATGTACTTCCAAGATCAGGTTGCAATAATGGGAAGTTGGGAAAAGCACTTAAGATCCAAGTGCCTTGCTGTCAAGGATGGCATGGAGAAGGCAGAATGCTGGAGGGCTCCTTCTTGGAGGTCTGCCTCCTACTCCCAGAGAATGGTTCTGGACAAAGACCTGCAGCAGAAGTCGTGTTCTCCTGCTCCATCTCTCATTATTCCAACACCCTCCATTATGCTACAGCAATACCCAACCACTCCCACTTCTCCAGACCCTGCAGTGTTGCCCCTCTCCTCCATTCCTTGCTCTGTGCTGTTTTCTATCACAAAAGCTCCTTGTTGTCCCACAAAACCCAGCTCCTGTATCAGTTCTTACATGAAGCCCAGATAGTAAATTATTCTCTCCTATTTTTTCTTCTGTTTCACCTACTGTTGAGCTTCTTGAAAGCAATTACTTTATTGATATTTTTATTTTATATTCCTATTGCCAGACTCATGGTGGGTACATGATATGTTTGTGAAATGCGCAAGTAAGTGTTAAATATCAAAGTGGTGAGATAAGGGATCTTATCAATTAGCAAACTTGAGACTTCCTTGCTGACACAGCAAAGGGCCAGTCCCATAGTTCACTGGGGAAGAGGGGATGAAAAACTGCTTTAATCTCCTCTCTCATTCTTGCCTCAATCTGGATTTGGGTCAAACAGGACCAATAGTGAGCTTCCATTTGCCAAAAGTGTTGTGCCCTTTGATCGCCCATGGGATGTACTAATGAATAGTTGCCGGTAGAATTACATCGCAGCTCTTCTGCCCTTAGGATCACAGTGCTACTTGCCCTTAAGGGACATATGCCAGGACAAGCACCTGGGTGAAGGAGAGGCACAGAAGAAAACTTCTCCAGACCTGCGTGGAAAAGCATTAATCTCTTGAGAAGTAAGAGTTGGCTTTGCTCTTCCTAGGTTTGTAAGTATAAAGTTTAGAGGGAAATTGGGACAGACAGACAGGGGATTCCAGGCATAACAGACTCATATATGCAGTTTCATTCCTCCCAACAATTGCTCCATGGGCCTTTCTGAGAGGCAGTGACCAAGAGGAAGAGTGAAGAACCCTGTGATGGAAATCATAAGGACTGTCCAAGTCATAGCTCTGCTACTACTTGTGTGACCTTCTTCCGTCTTCTTCATTTCCTTAGGCCTCAGTTTTCTGATCTGGTAATGGGGGTTACAATACCTACCCAATCATTTTACCATGTAGTGCTAAGCTTTGAAAAGTTAGTTTCCACATAATCTCTCCTAAGCTCTAAAGGGCTGTATCCACACATGGCTTGTCTCTCAGTACTCCCTTGGAAGTACCCACCTGGGCTTCCCACTAGTCCACAAATGAGCTCTTTCACCTGTGAAGCATTAAAATTCTGCTTCCTAGTTAACATCAATAATAATGTACTGAGGATATCAGGTACCACAAACACGGTGTGAGAAAGGGTGTTCTGCTCTAAAACCTACAACCCTGGGCCAGGCACGGTGGCTCAGGCCTATAATCCCAGCACTTTGGGAGGCTGAGGCAGGCGGATCACTAGGTCAAGAGATCGAGACCATCCTGGCCAACATGGTGAAATCCCATCTCTACTAAAAAATACAAAAATTAGCTGAGCATCGTGGTGCGTGCCTGTAGTCCCAGCTACTCAGGAGGCTGAGGCAGGAGAATTGCTTGAACCAGGGAGGCGGAGGTTGCAGTGAGCCAAGATCGTGCCACTGCACTCCAGCCTGGCACCTGGAGACGGAGCAAGACTCTGTCTCAAAAAAATAAAAATAAATAAAAACCTACAATCCCAGCCTAACCATGAGAGAAACACACCAGACAAGCTCGAATTGGGGAACCTTCCACAGCCGAACTGGCCAGTACTCCTTAAGATCATCAAGGTCAGCCGGGCGCGGTGGCTCATGCCTGTAAGCCCAGCACTTTGTGAGGCTAAGGAGGGTGGATCACCTGAGGTCAGGAGTTCGAGACCAGCCTGGCCAACATGGAGAAAACCTGTCCCTACTAAAAATATAAGAATTAGCTGGGCATGGTTGTGGGTGCCTATAATCCCAGCTACACAGGAGGCTGAGGCAGGAGAATTGCTTGAACCTGGGAGGCGGAGGCTGCAGTGAGCCAAGACTGTGCCACTGCACTCCAGCCTGGGTACCAAGAGCAAAACTCCATCTCAAAAAAAAAAAAAAAAAAAAAAAAAAGACCACCAACCATCAAGGTCATGAAAACAAAGACTGAGAAACTGGCACAGACCAGAGGAGACTGAGGAGCTATGACCACCAAATGCAATATGATTACCTGAACTGAATCCTGACCAGAAAAAGAACATTAATGGGAAAATTGGTGACATCCAAGAAAAGTGTGGAATGTGGTTAATAGTAATGTGACAGAGTTGGCTTTTGGCTTTGACAAATATACTAGGAAATGTAAGATGTAAAGAATAGGGTAATTAAGTAAGGGGCATGTAGGAAATCTTTGTACTATTTTTGCAACTTTCTGTATATCTAAACTTATGCCAAAAGAAAAAACATGTAACTCTACATCGACCTGAATTCTACTTTAATTCAGAATTCAAGCTTCATCCAGATATCACCTCCCTTGTGATCCCTGACTGAGTCTTCCACCCAGCTCTCACCTTTCTTTCTTCTCAAGTCTCCTAGCACTTTGCTTCCTCCGTAAATGGCATCTGCATGTTTTAATTATGTGCCTACTGTTCAAACCCCTCCCCACACACATACACATACTGATATGGGAACAACTTGAAGGTGGAGCCTAGCAGAGCTCCTGTCACATGGTAAATATCTAATAAGTGTTTATGAATGGATGGATGGATAAATCGCAGCAGCCTGTGCTGTCAGAGTATAGAATTGCTACAGCATGTTTATGTTATCCAGATTTAGCAATACAAGACATTTTCCCAAAATAGAATTTATTCTGTGGACTAAGGCAACGCATGCTACCCAAGGCAATGCCATATATTCACAAAACACTTTCCATTCTAAACCTTTAAAGCTATTTAGAAACCACCACTTATTAATCTTTATACCCCCCTCACATGAAATACTTTTGGCATAATTAAGTAATCCAAACTGTACATACCACAGGGGATTTGAAAAGTACCTAATTAAAGATCCAATGCTGTGCTCACCTTATCCTGGACTTAAAGCCACTGAAATTAGTGAGCATTTGGACCCAGGGGAGGAAGAATTGAGGCAGTTTTATAGCTGGGGATTTTAAGGAATTTGAGGCATCAGTACACTAGGCTTGAATGAGAAAAACAGGTTAAAATCAGAGATAAATAAGATAAATGGAAACCAAATAGGGTGTCAGAATTAAGAAAGAAAATTGGAAAATAGTAAGAGTATTACTCTGAACTGCTAAATCAAGGAGTTCAGTACAGGAGGCCAGTGAGAGAGGCCAGTACAGGAAGTTATAAGAAATGGTATTGTCTTCACCGAATGTCCTCCAAAAAGCAGAGCTTGAGACATGAATTTACATGTAGGTGGTTTACTTTTAGAAGTGAATCCAAATAACAGGAGTGGGGAACCATGAAGCATGGGCCTGGCTGGTTGAGTTTTTGGTGTTAGCTCACTGTAGCCTCAACCTCCTGGACTCAAGCGATCCTCCCACTTCAGCCTTCCAAGTAGTTGGGAATACAGGCACATGCCACCATGCCTGGATAATTTTTGTATTTTTTGTTTGTAGAGATGAAATTTTGCCATATTTCCCAGGCTGGTGATTGATATTTTCACTGCGGAAAAAATCAAATTTTGAAGATAACCTGCAGTAACTGGGAATGCATGTGATTATGATAAATTGCTATTATATTAATGCAAATGGTCACCATTAATAGTGGTTTAGATAATTTTGTCTGCCTTAAGGAAAATATTGCAAAAGCAACTTTTTTAGGTTTGGAAATCCTATGACAATGAGTAGATGCAATTAACTCCTCCAGGTTACTAGATGCTAAAACGTTTCTGTATATCAACCAGCCAAGTCGAGAGACAGTAGTACTATTGTGACTAGCATATTTTCATTTTCAAACCAGCTAAATGAAAGTAAACCCCTTAGGAAAACAGTAGTTATTACTAATATTCTGTTAGTGGGAGGAGATTCATTTGTTCTCCCAAATTCTCGTATTTTCATAGCCAGCTGCTCTGCGACAGCTCCCTTGCAGAAGCTGATTCTACATACACACAATGGTAACAGTTGCTTGACTATATACTTCAGCCTTCTCCTCTCAGTTGTTCATCCAAACACGGGCAGATTAGAGGCTCAATGTTCCAGACGTCCAAAAAAAACTGCAGCTGTCAGAAATGGAACTCAGAGAAGGTAGTCTGCACCTCTGTTAGGATGGCTGCGGCTGCTTTTGCTTCTGCAATTGTGGAGACCCAGCTTTTCAAAGTGGGTCAGGGCCATCAGCCCTCTTTCCTTTTGCTATCTGCCCTTGTGGTCATGATGTGGAGACATTTGAGAAAGGTGCTTGGCATGGGTCCTCTTTAGCTTCTGCAGCAGCAAAAACCCCAAGCCAGCTCGGAAAGTCAGTCCCAAGATCTGCACTTTGAGCCACCAAGACACCAGAAATTAATGTTACCACGCCTTGGTGCTTAACAGAGACCACCTTCCTCCTCCCAGAGCCTCTCCCCACTTACCACTTATGCAGGTGGTGTATTTTATGAAAGAAGACTACACTTGGAGGTTAGTGACCTGGTTGTTTTGAACTGGCCAAGTGGCCTCAAGTAATTAACCATCTCCTCGGACCTCGGTTTTCTCATTTATAAAATGAATGGAGTTTCAGAGTGTTTTTCAGCTCCAATATGTTACGATGTAAAAACCCTGCCAAGATAAATTTCTTGTTTATTTTCTTGCATTTCCACACTCCCCTTCTCTCTACTTGACCTGCACATGGAAAATATCTGATGCCTCACCCTTCCACACCCTCACCAGACACTTGAGAAAATCTGGAATGTTTCTTTTATAAAAGAGGTTGAGCCATATTTTCTAAACACTTGGCTTCTCTTTGCCAGTAAAATCCCTGCCACCTCTTCAAATTGTTGTAACTTAGCAGTACATCAGAAAGATAGCTAATTTTTATCAGGTTCCTTGACTCTGGCAATGAATTGGGTTGTTTCAGACATCTATTTTCTCTGTGATCAGCTAATACCAGTCTACCTATTCATCTCTGATAATACCAAGGGATTCCAACTAGGATGTGTATCCTGGGGAAAAAATGTGTTTTGAGAATTCCTTTGCCCATTCTGGTCCAACAGAATTTCAGTTGGCAATCCCCGGGCAGAGTTGCAAACCAACTGTTTTTTTTTTTTTTTTCCAAACAGGATCTCACTCTGTCACTCAGGTTGCAGTGCAGAGGTGTGATCATAGCTCACTGCGGCCTCAAACTCCTGGGCTCAAGCCATCCTCCTACTTCAGCCTCCTGAGTAGCTGAAACTACAGGTGTGAGCCACAGCATCTGGCTTGCAAATCTACCTTTTTATTTCTACAGATGTTGTTTATTACCAGAAAGTTGTGGAGAGTTGGTTGGGAGGTGGTGATTAAAAGCAGCTCTTTTGTTCCAATATTTAAAGGAACTCAAAAACCACCAACTATTTAATGCAGCTTGCTTCATCTAGAATCCACCAAATGTTTTTAATCTGAGAGTAGTGTCAGCCTGGAGATACAGAGCACTACAGTTCTGGAGACGTGTTTGTTTAGTGAGAATGCTCCTCGGGCTGCTCTGCTCCAAGTTTGGCTCCCTTTTGGAATTGAGGCAACTGCTTGCTACTACACGACACTCCATTCTGCTGGGTAGTGTCGGTCGTTGCTTGACTGATACTGCACTGATTTTCATTTTGTCCCTGGTCCTGCAAGAAGACAAGTGCACCATTATTGAAACTAATTTATTTTACTAGGACAGCACTAGTGATCAAGGTGCACAGAGCAGGACAGTTTCCAGAGCACCTGAACAGCAATGAGCTTGATTCTCTGTTTACACTTACTGACAACATGGCCCTTTGGGTTAGAAGGCAAGGATTGCCAGAATTCCCTGGCCTCAGAGAGTGATATGAGGGCTGATGCTGAAGGGAGGAAAATCAGTATGGCAACCAGGTTTTTTAGAAGTGACTTGAAAACTCAATGTGAGGTCTTCCTTCTATCCAATAATATCCGGACCTTTCTTCCTTTTGGATTATTTCAGTGTTTTATTTGGCTCATTTATGATGCATGAGGAAGTTTCTTTTCAACGAAAAGGTGAAAGCAGCACTTCTCTTTGTTTAAACACTTCGAATGTAACTCATTTGCAGTTTTGACCCAAGAAGCCAGGCTCTATTCCTGGCTCCACCAGACAAGTCATTTGTCCTCTCTGGACCTAATTTACTCACCTAAAAATAAAGGGGGGATTGAGAACAGACCATTTTTTTTAAGTACTTGCGTTATTTGCAGATCCAGTGCATAATAAAAAGATAGGGCCTAAAATTAAAATGAAGCATTTCAAAGCCACAACGATGGATTATTAATTAAGTTCAGGTATGGGGCCCACTTGTGCACAGGGAACTGCTCAGTGGCACAGGCCACACGCATGGGTCACACACTGGACTTGATCTCTTTCCCGCCTTCTCGAGCACCAAATTTCTTTGATAACACAGACTTTGCTTTCATCTACACATGCACACTCCTCATGCAAAAATAAACAGAAACAAAAGCAAAAAGGAAAGATTTGAGTTGCATTTTTTGCTTGATGTCTACCTCACTTTTCCTTTTCACGTCCCTTTGACCGTAAGTTGTATCTCAGCGCTTTCTGACTTCCTTTTATTCTTTAAGATGGATTTTCTTCTTTCCTGCCTAAAACATCCAAATGACCTTTGCTTTGAGCTTTTTCTAAATCACCATATGTTAGATAATTGTGCCCAGAGGAATTACTTCCAGAGTGGCCTAAACACAAAAGAAAACACACAGCCAACTTATTCTCTAGAACAGTGCAAACATTTCCTTAAACCTAAGTGTCTCAAGAGGAAAACTGACAGAATAAACCTTTCACCCAGTGAGTCCACTCTGTAGTGCTTGTACTGAATCCTTCTTGCATTTTTACATCCCTGATTTATCTACTGTTTTGCCAATAAAAGCAGTCTCCCTCTTTGATTTAGGTTTTTTTACAGTGGAAAAGTGGCCAGAGAAAATGACTCAGTTGAGTGTTTTATTAACGGAAAGAACTGATATGCCAGGAACAAGCCAAGTTCTTTGCCCCTTCTCTATCATGTTACACCATAACACAGCACCTATCTGGGAAGTAGGAGATTGCAAATTAAATGCCAGCCAACCATTGGCTTTTAGATGACACCTTCACTAAAAAATGAACAGTCACAAAATATAAGGGGATTTCAGCCTTTGGAAGTGAAATCTATTAGTAAAATTTAACAAATACAAAGCAGCTACCAAAAAAGAAGTATTCTTTTAACATATTTTACAAGAAAATAAGTTTAATCTCTTGTATGAGTTTTTCTTCTAGTTCCCAGCTATGGAAGTCTCGTTCAAGCAGGTAAACTTCTCATACAAAATTTCATCATCGTTTCAAGTCAATGAAAAAATCAGATTTATTCTTGAAATTAACTTCTAGAATTTTAAGAGGAAAAAGTGACTTCAAATCCATTCATCACTGACAACCCAACCTCAAAATGACTTATTTTCTGTTATGAACATTTGGGATGTTCTGTTTATTATCAGAAACAAATGCATTTACTTCTTTAATCTTATAATAACTCAAAGCCCATTTGTCTCTAATAGTCAATATCATATATGGTCAGTTTTAAGGTACAGTTTAGGGAAAAGATGTTATGAATACTGATAAACCATTGTCTGGTTTATGACAATTGCAAATATTTGAATACCTATCCTTCAAAACTGAGTAAACAAGCCTATAAAACAAAAAATGCCCATCTTGAGAGCTCATCTACCGCTCTACCTAGTGGGAGGATTATATTGAAACTCCCTATGTTTGTTTCCTAGGGCTACTGTGTCAAAGTACCACAAATGTGTGGCTTCAAACAATAGGAATACGTTTTCCCATGCTTCAGATGGCTGAAGGGCTGAAATCAAGTGTCAGCAAGGCCATGCCCTCTCTGGAGGCTCCAGGGGAGGATCCTCCCATGCCTTGGTGGTTTGCCAGCAATCCCTGGCATACCTTGGCCTACAGACTCATCACACTGCAATCTTTGCCTACATTGCCACATGGCATTCTCTCTGTGTCTCCTATCCTCTTCTTATATGGACACCAGTAACCTTGGATTAAAGGCCTATCCTATTCCCATATGCTCTCATCTTAACTCATTACGTCTGCAATGACTATATTTTCAAATTAGGTCACATTCTGAATTTCTGGAAAGGACAGGAATTTTGGAGGGATGCTATTCAACTTAGTACAATCTCCTAAACAAATGATAAGCTCTCCTGTGTTTAAGTGAAATAAAATAAAACCAAAATAATCCTATAAATTGTTCTAAAGAAGAAAAGTTTGATGAATTCCCTAAGAATGCACTGTATTCAGCCATCTAACCCAGCGGTTCTGAAAGTATGATTTAAGGGCAACCTACCTCAATTAAACTTGGGAGATTAGGGGCTTATTAAAAATACAGATTCAGGGCCAGTTGTGGTGGCTCACACCTGTAATCCCAGCACTTTGGGAGGCTGAGGCAGATGAATCATGAGGTCAGGAGTTTGAGAACAGCCTGGCCAACATGGTGAAACTCCATCTGTACTAAAAATACAAAAATTTATTTATGAGCATAGTGACGGGCGCCTGTAAGCCCAGCTACTCGGGAGGCTGAGGCAGGAAAATCGCTTGAACCCGGGAGGCAGAGGTTGCAATGAGCCAGATCACGCCACTGCACTTCAGCCCAGACAACAGAGTGAAACTCCATCTCAAAAAAAAAAAAAAAATACAGATTCAGGCCAGCATGGTGGCTCACACCTATAATCCCAGCACTTTGGGAAGCTGAGGCAGGCAAATCACTTGAGGTCAGGAGTTCAAGATCAGCCTGGTCAACATGGTGAAAACCTGCCTCTACTAACAATACAAAAATTAGCTGGGCACAGTGGTGCACAGCACAGTGGCGTGCAACTGTAATCCCAGCTACTCAGGAGGCTGAGGCAGAAGACATAACTTGAACCCAGGAGGTGGAGGTTGCAGGGAGCCAAGATCATGCCACTGCACTCCAGCCTGGGCAAGAGAGCAAGACTCTGCCTCCAAAAAAAATGTTTTAATTAATTAATTAAATTAAATTTAAATGTAGATTAATAGGCTCCACCCCAGATCCACTAAGTCAGAATTGCTAAGTTTAGAGGCCCAGTACCTGCATCTTAAGGAAGCTCCTGAGGATTTTATGCACATTAAAATTTTAGAACCACCAATCTGCAGTGGCAGAAAAGTCTGCCTTACATTCCCCATGGTGCTTTGAAATTCATTCCTTACTTTTCCTCTATTTTGAGTTAAAATTGAGAACAGCTGGTCAATAATTTTTCTTATATTTAAAAAACATTATAAAGGTATTCTTCATTCCTTTTCCCCCTCTAGACTAAATAATATAAATTCAAATAATATTAATTCCTTAGTCTTGATAGGATGTATTTTCTAATTATTAAATCATTCACAAACTCTGGTCAAATTCTTTCCTCTCCAGAATCACAGACTATACCTTTAAGCATGGAAAGAGAGCCCACTGTATAATATTTCAGATTAGAAAAATCAGAAGCTCAGAGAAGTCACACTAAAGCCATCTGTATTAGTCAGGGTTTTCCACAGAAATAGAACCATTAGAAGATACACATATATAATATAAATATATACAATTATGGAGTCTCAGATGTCCTATCATCTGCAGGTTCAAGACCCACAAATGCCAGTGGTGTAAATTCCAGTGTGAGTCCAAAGGCCCAAGATCCAGGGGCACCAACAGCATAAATCCCACTCTAACAGAAGGAGAAGACTGATACCCAGCTTGCAGGCAGGCAGGAAGCAAAAGGGACAAATTCCTTCTTCTGTCTTCTGTTCTATTCA
Organism: Callithrix jacchus; assembly: GCF_049354715.1. Lineage (NCBI taxonomy): Eukaryota > Metazoa > Chordata > Mammalia > Primates > Cebidae > Callithrix > Callithrix jacchus. The sequence goes on along the minus strand of NC_133503.1, from coordinate 137,679,250 downwards.
GGCCCTCAATGGATTGGATGACACCCTCCCACACTGGAAGCAGTGATCTGCTAGACTGAGTCCACCAATTCAAATGATAATCTCATTTGGAAACATCCTCATGGACACACCCAGGAACACTGTTTAATCTGGGCACCCCTAGGCCTAGTCAAGTTGACATATATAATTCACCATAACACTCTCCTAATCCGGGTTATTTCCAGCCTTGAAAAAAGGTGTTCCTATGTATTGATAACCTAAGAATGTCTGCCTCTAATTCCTCCTTTCTTCCTGTTAGCCTTTTGTGTTGACTTTGATCAATGAAGGAACAAACCTAGTACTTACAGGCTGTGTCTGAGCCCTGTCATGCCACAGGAGGATGAGTGATGATGCTGCAGAAAGGTACTCATGAGGTAAGACCTAAGCAACTTTTCACCTGACCTGGAGCTTTTGCAAGTCTGGAGAACCAATCACTCCTTTTTGAGCAACACAAAAATGACACTTGGCCATACACAGCATTCTGCTACTGCTAGAGCCAGAAGGCTTAACATCCTAGCTCTGATACCTGCTATTTCTCAGCCTTTAGTTTTGCTCTTTCTAGTTTTGCTCTCCCTTGAAAGAACTCTGTTGATCATTCACATATGCATTCATCAGACTTGAGTCAACATTCCCTGAGTATTCACAGTCTAGCAGAGATACAACAGGTATTATGAATAAAGAATCTCTGAATAAGAGAGAACTTTGATGAGTTAGAGGAAAGGAAGAAAATAGAAGGGTTATTCAGATTTAAACCACACTGATCAAATGACTCAGAGCCCTTTGCCTGCATCCACAAGAAAGAGACAGAGTCATAGGGAGAGCCAGGTTACCCAAGCTCCTACCATTCATACTCTTCTAGCAGTAGAAAAAGTAAGACTACTTGGCTAATAGCCAGTCACATATTTCTCATTCTAGAGACAATTGTGGGACTCTACTGAGAGTGTCTTTTTTTCAGTCAGACTAGAAAAGTTAACAGTTTTAATGGCTTAAGTCATAAAGTATTTATGAATTACCCATTATGAGCAGAACTTTTTAAAATTAAGAATTGCTAAAGAAATTAGAAGATACAGTTAGCCTGTGAGGATTTTACAATTTATTTAGGACAGAAGATATATTCATATCATTAGAGAATGCTATAGGAATTCAAATTAAGAATTCAGTTTCCTGTAAAGGATGATTGATCACAGCAACTATCATGAGGAAGAGAGTCTAAAAGTGAGTCTTGAAGAAAATGGAGGGTGGCATTGACAGAGAAGAGGAAGAAAGACTTACTGCGGAGGGCGAGCTACACCCAGCAAAGGCACAGCAAGGAGAAAGTTCACCACGGGATGAGGAAGACCAAGAAATCTGGGCAAACTGAATAAAGGGATCATTTGGCAGAGCTGTAAATAAAAGGTGAACCCAAGGGGTGGAATTATTTGAATTCAGCCTAATTATTCGGTCAGCCATATGAATTTTCTACTTTTTAAGTCATTTACCAGGAATTTCATAGAGTTCAGTTGGAAATATGGTGGAGTTCATGAAATGACAAAACGAAGAAGCTATTTTGGGAAGATTTATCTGGTAATGGTTAGGCTGGAAGTCAGCTATACTAGAGACTTAAGACAACTGGAATTAGTTTAGAAAATTGGGCATAAGATGGTCAGAACATGGATGAGGGCAGGCTGTGGATATGGAGAGGAAGAATCAAATCTGTAGGCATTATGAAGGAAAAATTTCACCTAGATGTGATGACTAATTGAACAAGGGCAAAAAAGGAAAGAGAAGAGTCAGAGATGAATACGAGATTTGCAGTCTAGGGGACTAGAAGGATAGCGTTGCCATTGACAATAGATGTATACCTTGATTTCTGCAATAAATGCTTTCCTGAAAATGTGTGTAGCACAAAATTTTATAAATCAGTTCATGATTTAAATACACTAAGACCACTTGCTGCATTTGTTAGGATACTGGTTTGCTGCTTTAACAAACAGTAAGATAAACCAGAATGGCCAGTAACGCCACGCCTTGGGGTTATCTTTACGGAATATGGGCCTTACTGAACAGAATTTAGAGTTTATCACAAGACAACAAATTTTGTTTGAAAATAACCTTTTTACTACTTTTTTTATCTGACTTTAAAAGTAACATAGTGGCTTGAATAAAATAGATTTGTCTCTTATGTAGAGGTCTGAGCTGGTAGAAAACGCACAAAGCAGGACCGGCTTTGTGGAGACCCAACTTCTTTTCACCCTTTTGTTCTATCATCCTTTACGATGTTGCCCTCATTTGCATAACCAAAACTGGTTCACCATCACCTGTCCTTGGGCCAGGTTATAGAAAAAGAAACAGCATGTCAAGAGCAGCAGCTTCTACATTAGGATATACCAAAAGTTGTACACATCACTTCTACTCACATCCTGGTGGCCAGATCGTGGTCACATGGACATACCTACCTGCAAGGGATCCTGAAAAATATAGTCTCTAGAGGTAGCCATGTGCCCAGCTAAAACTTAGGGGGTTTTTTCTATTAAAAGGAAAACTGGAACAGCAGATATTGTGAGACAGTTAACAGTCTCTGTCATAATTAGAAAGTCTTTTGTAAAATTCCTTTGAAAATAACAGTTAAGGGAAAATCCAGGTTTTCAACTATCAAGTGGTCTAGGACTGCCATATATCTTATATAGGGAATGGAAAGTAGAAAACATCACTTCCTCTTCCCAAAAATGTGCTCTCATCTCTGAGATTCTGAACTAATCAATGAGTCAGGAAAGCACTAAAGAATTGTTTGAGCAAACTGGTTGTCAAATTTTAGAACTGGGAGGGATCTTATAAGAGTACCTTATTAAACATAGTGTAAAACAATGGTTTTTCTGGAAAGAGATTTTTCCATGTAAAATAAATTACCATCCAAGTGAATCTTCATTTCCACCTCTGTCACCAGACAAGACCTTTCCAAAGTTGCATCTTCTGGAAGTATCACACTTTGATTCCAGCTGCCACTGCCATGCCTGTCTCCCTGAAATATCCAGTTTCTCCTTTAAAATTTAGCCTGGACACAAGCAAACCCCCTTTCTTTAGTGTCCTTTCATGCATCTAAGACATGCAGCTGGTATTCAAAAGTGACTTAACAAGATATGATGGGAGAACCAAAAGAAAATCTAAAAAAAAAAAAAAAAGGTGTTACACAACAATCACCAGATTACTGAGATATAGAGAGAATTTTGAGCCAATGTTGACAGCAGTGGAAGAACTAGTGCAATGTCAGAGACACCTTCCTTCCCAGCTCCCTGCCAATCTCTGCCAGGTGGCCTCTGGCCAGTGCTTGTTTTTCTAACCTCTGGGAGCCAGGCCCAGACAGTTCTGCCCCTGAATGAATAGAAGACCTTTGCTTACCAAACTGGGGCTTCTAAACACGAACCAAAGGCACCAGTCTCCTAAGGCAGGGACTTAGGATCTGACAATTAGCAGAGAGTAGAGTCCATTCATTCTTGCTGCCCCCATGCCTAGTCTAGTAACTAACTGGCACGTGGTCAGGGTCCAGTGTAACGTCTCTTATGTAAAAATTCAAAACAAATGATCAGAGTAAGTCTTCCCAATTAATTCCAGTTTGGGATCTGAAGGCCTTGAATTGCTGGGATTGCGGTGTTGGGACATTCTGAATAGTCAATGCTTCAAGACTTATGTGATCTGATGCACCCATCCTCACACACTGCAAAACAGGCAATGATTTACAGACCTGACTTGAAGTCAGCACAGCCACCTCTTCATTTTGAAATGAAGAAGCTGAGGCCCAGACAAAGATCAGTGACTTGCTCAGGTTTTCACAGTAATTCAGTGGCAGAGATGCGCCTGGAACCCAAATCGTGTAACGCCAGGTCTGTGTGTGTTTCACCTCACCACTCCTCATTGCTTAGCTTCTTGGTTTGTTTTCCCCAGAACCCTGATCTCAGAGAAGCTGCAGAAGGCTCTGCTCACCCGGGGCCCACAGGTGGTTGCTACCATCCCTCAGCATCGGGAGGGCCTTCTGTTAGTTCCCGGAAGCTACATCATTCCTTTACGTTTACCCCAGAACTCTTAAAGTTCAACAGATATAAAAACATACTCTGCCCAAACTTGGGCTCACCTGTGGAGACCTCTGGGAACTTGAGGAAGATAGAGTTGTTTGTTAAAGGGCTCTGGAGTGGGTCATAAACACAGAAAGCACCTGTCAAAAGTAATGGTGACTTATTCTTAAAAAAAAAAAAAAAAAAAAAAAGCAAAAAACACAAACTTTTCTCTGTTTTATTTGCTTTTTCCTTCTATTGGCCCAACTCTGCCTTCCTGAAAAAATTGTAGGCAAACCCTCTGAATGTCTAATCCCTAGTTTTGAATACATAAACCAGAAAGGCCAGTAACTCCATGCCTTGAGGTTACCTTTACTAAGTATGGGCCCTACCAAACAAAATTAGAGCTTACCACAAAAAGACAAATGTTGTTCAAAAGTAACCTTTTAAATACTTTTTAATCTAACTCTAAAAGTAACATACATTCTTGGAACAAAAGGGGGGGGAAGCAGAGAAATATTTTTTTAAAGTTTTAAAAAATATGATCCCACCAACACTGTAAATGTTTTGGTATATATATTTTCAGTCTTTTTTTTTTTTTTTTCAGCACACATGGAACTATCATATGGTCACAGGCAGAGTTACAGACTGAAAAAAAAAAAATCAAGTCTTGGGTCAGAAGAACAGGCAAGGAAGAAAAAAAGGCTCACAGGTCCTAAGAACTGTTGACGCATTTAAAGATAGGAAACAAGAAAACTTCATTTTTAAACTTGAAAAAAGAGAACTGCAGATGATATTCATGTCATCATTGTAACTGACTCTTTTCAATGAAAAGAATACATATTAATCAAGTTGTTGTTTAGAATTTGTTGGTCAGGATTAGAGTTAAGCGTTTGGTGTGGCTCTGACTACAGTCGGTCAGTTTCTGTTCTTTCGCTGAAGTGGAATGAATCAGTGTGCTTGTCCACGGGGGCTATGGCAGAGGTGATGGCAGCAGGGTTTGCAGCAGCAGCAACAGCCTGAACGCAGGAAATCACATTCAAAGGAGGCGCTCCAGGCTGGCAGAAGTGTGTTAACCTTTCATCCATGTCATTGGGTTTAATACGTTAACTTTGTAGTAAAAGCTGCTTCTTTGAGCTCAGGGTTCATAAAAAGTGTGACTGGTCCTCAATGTTCCCAGTTAAGGATATTAAGGAAAACAGAACCCTGAAAGCTCACATTGATTGAAGCAAAGACAGAGCTGGGGGGTCAGCCCAGTGCCCCAGCTCCTCCGCGGCCTGACAGAACTGAACAGCTATTCATAGCCGCTGGAGTACCTCCAAGCTGCGAGTGTAAATTTACTTGTATCATCTTTGCAGAGAGGAACTGTATAGTCCCCAGTGCCCCCTGGTTGATTCGGATTGACTGTTTATTTGTTTAGTCCTGTAATGATATTATCCACAGGGCCAGAGCCACACAGGGAGGACGAGGAATTCCTGGAGGAGGGGGGCTGTGTGTGTTTATGGCCCTGTCAGCCTTTCACGACAAAAGACAAAAGTTGCCGTAATTTGTGTGTTCCCACACACATGATCCATATGGACAATATCGAGTATAGGTGCTGATGAAGTGGGGAAGAAAGGATGACCAGAAATCGAGATGCTGCTGCCTTGTGGGAAACATGGCGAAATGCTCTAACAGTGAGCCTCTGACGGAACTCTACAGTTCCAGAGCTGGGAGGAATTCTGAGATGTTCTCCACACCAGAGGGAAAAAGAGACACCAGCTCTTGACTGACTTAGGCTTTGTGTTGCCTCGGAACTTGAGTCTAATTTTTTTCTTTTCAAGCTTACAGCTTTTTGTTGCATTTGCAGGAGAATTTAGGTTTTTCTCCTACAGCAATACATATTGGGGGGGGACCGTGATTTCCCATTTCCTCAGCACATTTATTATAGCTCAATTCCCATACAGTTCTTAGCTATGGGTGTCTTATCAGGGCCAATTCTAGTTCATCTCCTCAGTGCCAGACTGAAACCATCTAAAACGTGCTGCCAATTGGCTCCTGATTATATTTCTGGAAGCTTGCAGCTCTGAAAGCTTTTTCTACCTCAGGAACATGCGATCCATCCAAGAAATACAGTGCTTGAAAGAAAGGACACAATGAACACAGTGAGCCTGTCACTCAGAAGGCTGGCAAATGGTGATCTGCTAAGGGGCAGTTGTGCCCAACCTTCTTGCTGACTGTAAGTCCCCTGAGACCCTGCCACATGGAGGCTGCCATCACACAGCTTGATCAGCACCAGGTCAGCCCTGAGAATTTCACACAGTTCATTGATACCCAGACAGCAAAGGGCACTGCACTGCAGTGAGGGCTGACTGGAAAGTAAATGCAAGTCAGATGGATGGCTGCCACCGGCCTTGAGAAATAACACTCAAAACACCAAGCTGCCCAGGCCAGCGAGGCATGATGGCACAGCCGGCAACCTCAAATCGCCTGGGCTCATTTTGAGTAGGTGACAAGTCAAAGCATGGATGCATCGTAAAATTGCAGCCATCCCAGAAATAGTCATTATGGTTCCCAAACAATGGAATATTTCATGACCAACGCCAGGGAAAGGAATAGGAAGAGCCGCAATCATCTTGCTGGGCAGTATTACCATAGAAGCCCCACCCACCTGACACAGACCCCCGCCCTCTGTATCTGGCGGAAAGCTGAACTCCCTCTATACAATTATAATGTGAACAATAAAGAAAATGGGATATGAAATAATAAGAGGAGAATGCTTAACGAAGGAACTAGAAATTCACTAGTAACCTTAAATTGCTGGAAGAGGCAGCGGTTGAAAGGCAGATGCTGCTGCGATTCCTACTGAGCCGCGGGCTGGTACCCGCCAGCTTCTGAGCTTGCCTTTTCTGATCCTCTAAGTAAGAAAGAAAACCTAGAATAATCCCCTCTCTTTGCTTACCGGGTGTGAATGGGAGGCAGAGATTGAGGGTGGGGGAGAGGGAATAAACTTGCCCTAGAACAAAGCAAACAACTATATTCAACAGAGTTGTTAGAAAAGCAAAATGCGGGCAGTGCATATATTTTTAATGACCAGGACTCGGGTGCCCTGTGCAAACATAAACAGCTCCCTGCCTGCGGAGGGCTACAAACACTCCAGTCCTGGAGGTTGAGCTCCCTGCCACCCCCTCCTAAGGGTGCCTGACTGGCCCTGACAAAAATCATTTACAAATACAGAGCTCTCAGAAATGTGCCTTACCTTCGGCCAAAGAGGAGAACCTCTTTTCCAATAAATATTTGGCCGGGAAGGGGGAAAGGGGGGCCAAGAGTAACAAAGGGAGGCAGCGGCCTGGTTTGTTTGGATTGCCCGGCCGGCGCGGGAGCGGCCGGGCGCAGCTGACCACGGGTACAGATAGGTTAATTTCCACATGGAGCTGCAGAAACCCTATCCGCGGGTTGCGAAGCGTGGGTCAGCCAAAGCATGTTAATCTGTTTAGCATGTGCGCCGCGCGGAGGAGCCAGACCACCGGGGTGCAGGAGGCGCGGCCGCAGCCGCACTCCTCCGGGGGAGTTAATAAAGAGCTTAAGGCAGGCAAGTAAGTGTATGGAGGTTGCGAGCTGCTCCGTGCCGGCGGCCCAGGGGAGGGCGAGGCCCGGCTGCCAACCCTCGCGTTCCCCAGCCCTCGGAACTGCGCGCCCTCGAGGCCAAGCTAGCCCAGCCGCGCCAAGCCTCCCGGGCGCCCGCGGGCCTGGCGCGCACCGAGGCGGGGGGCGCAGTACTGCGCTCCTGCCCCTGCCCAGAGCCAAGCCTCTTCGCGTTCGCACAGTGGAAGGAGGAGGGGAGCGAGGGGTTAGCCACCTCGAACATTTTTAACTAATCAAAATATTTGCTGATGAGTATTTATTTTTACAAGAACTCGGTTTGGCTGGAAACTTCCCGAGCAACAATATGGGCTGCCGTATTAGGTTTGTGACGGAGCCAAGTGCGGTTGGGCTTATTGAATCTGCGGGCCGGAGATCGCTCGCTCAGGAGATGTTTCTCCGTGCTGGGGAAGCAGCTTTCCCAAGACCTTCTTTAGGCAGATGGCTCTGAGAACACAATCACATGTCTCCTAAAGCACGGGAAGCTTCGTGTATTATGTTTGGGCCGAATGAAAAGAGGAAAGCACGCTTTTTCCTGTCCAAGCCAACAAAAGAGAAAATAGCGGGAAACGTCCCTGTCTTGAGAAAGAAAAGCCAGAGCTCAGAGGTTGCAGCTTGAGCACAAACAACAAAACTGGATGAGCGCAAAACATCCACCTCACCACATAGCTCCATCGTGCTAAGCTTTTTCTCTCTCTTATCTTTCTTCCTCCCAATAGTCACCCAAAAAAGACCCACTTTGAACTTTACCGTAGTAAAGATGTTTAGTCTGGTCTGAAGGTGGTTGAACAATTACTTCAAGTCATTGCAAAGCCACTGGCCACTCTCTAGGAAAAGCTATGGAAGAGGAAGTCGAATCAAGTTTGAAAGCGGACAAGCGGGGGCTTTATAATACTTGTGCTGTAAAGATAACCTGAAAAATACTGGGCCATAATCTTTTGAATGTTACTGACTGATAACTAGATAAAACATATCTCAGCTGGTGGCAATAACAGTCACTAAGAAAATGGACTGCTGTGGCAGGCACTCGTTATTTCTAACCTCTAACAATTCAACAGTCCTTAGACAGTGCCCTATACAGAGGACTTCTCAATGGCTCTTAAGAAAAGGGAAGTTGGGCAGGGCTTGTTCTGGAAGAGAGCATGCAGGGTATTGCTGGTAAGAAGTGTCTGCAGAAAAGAGTAAATATTGAAAATAGGAGGTTGGTGGTTTATGCCTGTAATCCCAGCACTTTGGGAGGCCGAGGCAGGCAGATCACCTGAGGTAAGGAGTTCGAGAGCAGCCTGGCCAACATGGAGAAACCCTGTCTTTACTAAAAATGCAAAAATTAGCTGGTCATGGTGAGCGTCTGTAATCCCAGGTATCCAGGAGGCAGAGGCTGGAGAATCACTTGAACCCCGGAGGCAGAGGTTGTAGTGAGCCAAGATCGCACCACTGCACTCCAACCTGGGCGACAAAGCTAGACTCTATCTCAAAAAAAAAAAAAAAAAAAAAAGAAAAGAAAAGAAAATAGGAGGTTGAATCAGAGCAAATAGAGAGTAAATTTATCTGTAATGAAGACTTCCCAAGTGCAAGATGAGACAGACCTCATTCAAATATACACAGAAGAGAAATAGCTGAAGAGCCACAGAAATCTTAAGCTAAGTATCACTTGGCAATGCAACCTGGGGACTTTCAAAAGCAAGTATAGTACCAGGAAATAGAAAGTAGGCCAGGCGCGGTGGCTCAAGCCTGTAATCCCAGCACTTTGGGAGGCTGAGGCAGGTGGATCACGAGGTCAAGAGATCGACACCATCCTGGTCAACACGGTGAAACCCCATCCCTACTAAAAATACAAAAAATTAGCTGGGCATGGTGGCGCATGCCTGTAATCCCAGCTACTCAGGAGGCTGAGGCAGGAGAATTGACTGAACCCAGGAGGTGGAGGCTGTGGTGAGCCGAGATTATGCCATTGCACACCAGCCTGGGTAACAAGAGCGAAACTCCGTCTCAGAAAAAAAAAAAAAAAGAAAGAAAGAAAGTAAAATGAACTATTTGGAACCATATGCCAACTTCTCCCTGGATTCTATACTAGAGATTTTTGTATTCAGTCTGGGGAGCCACAACTGAAGAGATCTGGGGAATTAAACAATCTTCCTTTTCTCCTATACTTCCTTCACTTGCTTGGTTTATATTGCCCAGGAAGTCTCTTGATCTAAATGACTTAATAACAGTGTCCACCTGTCTGATTTGGGCCCAGACTCTCCTCCAACTCAAAATTAAGGTGTGAAAGAAGCTTATGGCTCCTTTTGATCAAAGAGATCCATGGCCCTGTATTTAAAACAGAAAAGGAAAGACAGGACTATTACAAATTGCCTTCAGTTTATATTATTTTGAAACTGATTGGCAGAAATGAGGGGAATAGGAAAGTAAAAATTTCAGCAAACCAGAAAAAAAAAAAATTTCAGCTGAAGAACTCTCTCAAATTAAAGAAAATAGGTTTCAATAATTCCAACCTAAATTTCCTTTACTTAGTGACCCCAGCCAAAAGAGGACACTTTGCTCCTACCAGTCAGTAGAAAGACAACAATAAAGAGCTAGGAGCCCAGTAAACCAATGAGACTGCCTTCCTGGAAGATGGCATATTCCCATACTGAGGCTGAGGTTTCTGATGCTCCCCTCGCCTCCACATGAGAGTGTCTTTGTCAGATTAAGCAGCTATAACAAAATACCATAGACTGGCTTAAACAACAGACATTTATTTCTCACAGCTCTGAAAATTGGGAGGTCCAAGATCCAGGTGCTGTCAAATTTGGCTCCTGGTAAGGGCTCTAGTCTCCTTGCTTGCTGACAGCCCCTGCTTGCTGTGTCTTCATACTGCAGAGAGAGGGAGTTCTAATCTCTTCCTCTTCTTACAACGACACTAATCCTATCATGGGAGATCCATTCTCAAGACCTCTTCTAAACCTAATTACCTCCCATAGGCCCCACTTCCAAATATCATGACATTGGAGGTCAGGCCTTCAGGACATGAATCTGGAGTTGGGGGCACAAACATTGAGTCTATAACGGAGGTGCTGCTATGTCAGTGCAATGCAGCTGGTGGCTGGAACACGGGATGGCAATTTCCACCCCACCTGCAAGGCCCAGACCAAGGCCCTGCAAAGGGACCACCGACTCTTTGAAGCTTTTTCTCTCTTCCTTTTATGGTCCCTTATTCCTCTTTAAAAAGTTTACAGCACTTATTTTGACCATCGTTCTTTAGTAGCATAAGCTACTTTTAAATAATGTATATATGGATTTACATATATACAATTTGTATAATATATACATGGATTAATATATATTCCATGGCCTTGACTAGAATGTTATATCAGTAACAGTGATAAGGAGATGACGATCATGATAATGACAGCAGCTGTATCATCTGCCAGTGCTTTGCATGAATTATGTTGTATATTTTTCACAATAAACCTATGAGAAATAAGTTACTGCTCATTTTACAAATGAGAACACTGTGGCTGAGGGAAGTTAAACAGCTTATCCACCAGGTTACTATGTGGCAGGGCTGATCTCCAGTCATTGGTATATGCACTCCCAAGCCTGTGATCCTAACCATGCACTATCACATAGACCCCTTTTCATGCATACAATGTCCCCCAATGTCTGTGAGGGATATTTCTAAATGTTCATTCCAATGCTCCTGGGATCAAAGTTCTCTTAATAGAAACCTAAAATTTTGAGTATCAATACTTTCCTTACTGAGTAAAATTAGATTTCCATTCTCAACAATGAATTAATTATTGCCTCCCCATTTCTTTTAAACTAAGGTCTCTTTCCATCACCTATGACTAGATTCTGTTGTGCACCTTCCCTCAGCCTGTGTCATTTCATTTGCTGCAATCAGAGTGATTGATGGTTCTAATTCTTATGTATTTAATTTTTTAATATATTAGACACAAGACTGGGGAAATTTACTCATCCCATTTGTCATTTTTAAAAATCTAAGACTAATGAGATATAGAAAAAAAAGAACTTACATGGAACTGAGTTTCCCAGGTTCCCCAGTAGGTAGGTGGAGTCATGGCAGGAAATGAACCCAAGGCTTACTGAAGAGCTCCAGTGGAAGAGAGTGCAGAAACCCGGGTAAAAGGCCAAATGGACCTGGAACCAGCCTCCTGCTATGACAATCCTTGGCATAAGGAAGTAGATATCCTTCGATCAGAACGAAGAGAACAGGGCAGGGATTTGGTTAGCTCATGGGTTTCATGCTTATAAAAATGGAACTGGCAATAGTGGTACCTCTCTTCTAAATTAAACGAGCTGCCAGATTGAAGGACAGATTTGAATTTGGTCAAGTACTTTGAGTACCTCTTAGGAGGAGAGCACCACAATAAGGCTTCCTTCCTTCCTTCCTTCCTTCCTTCCTTCCTTCCTTCCTTCCTTCCTTCCTTCCTTCCTTCCTTCCCTCCCTCCCTCCCTCCTTCCTTTCTTCCCTCCTTCCTTCCTTTCTTTCTCTTTCTTTCCTTTTTCTTTCTTTTTTTCCTTACTTTCTTTTTCTTTATTTCTTTCTCTCTTTCTTTCCTTCTTTTCTTTCTTTCTTTTGTTTGAGACAGTCTCACTCTGTCACCCAGGCTGCAGTCCAATGGCACCATCTGGACTCACTACAACCTCTGCCTCCCGGGTTCAAGGAATTCTCCTGCCTCAGACTCCTGAGTAGCTGGGACTATAGGCAGGCACCACAATGCCCAGCTAATTTTTGTATTTTTAGTAAAGACAGGGTTTTACCATGTTGTCCAGGCTCGGTCTCGAACTCCTGACCTCAGGTGATCTACCTGCCCTGGTTTCCCAAATCTTCCCAAAGAGATTACAGGTGTGAGCCACTGTGCCTGGCCAGAAAACCTCTCTTCTAAAATGACATTGCCTCACTCAATTGTCAGAAAGTTTTTCTTCCCAAATAATGTGATAGATGAACTGCAGAACTTTTGAAGTATCATGGGTCCATTTCATTTAGATAAGCCATTTGTCTGGGGTTCCAAAACAGAATCAATTCCCCACAATTCCTCAAACATCAGGTGTCCCTATATGGGCCAGACTTGCCTGAAAAGAACAGAATGATATTGCCCAGTGAATCCCCTAGGCTTCACATTCCAAAAGTATCCCATTTAATGAGTCCAAGCAGTTGCTTCTGAAATCATAAATTCCAAAAGACAATGAAAATTGCAATCACAAGGGGTAACAGAAGCCAAACACATTAGGAACATGTTCCTTGTGCAAATAGCATAATCCTGGACATGCGGGAACACATGGTTTGCCTCAGACATGTTTCATTTTGTCATCGCATTGAGTGTACAGTATTTCTCTTTGGGTGCAAGAGTGATTGATTTCCTTGGGAGAATTGTTTGTAAGAACCTGAAAGTTGCCAAAGCAAACACATTGGAGGGAAGTGTGGAGAAGGGGAGTAAGAATATTTGGAGTAGATCTGGGTTTGGGAAGTTCATGCAGAGGTGAGACAGTGAGATGTAGAACAAATAAAAACATTCTGCACACTTCATCTACATAAATTATGTTCTGAAATTCACTCTGTGTAGACATTAGCTGTGCAGCTACAACTCTCCCTAGTGTACCTCTAGAATGTGGGCACAAAGCCAAGTCAAGTGAATGATTTGTAACTTTTCCTCCACATAAATTAATCTACTAATATTTAGCTCATCCTGATTTTAATCCACAAAAGTCATGTAGTCATTGTAAAAAATACCCAATAACCTATTTGTCTTTTATGATAGAATTATAGTACTGACTTTTATTAATAGATCTGTCTTGAGATATGTTGACAAAATGGAAAACATTATGCATATTTCCTTTGATCTCTTTCTCTACCATAAAAAAAACCTACCTAAATAAATACAGCAGCATTTATAAAATGTGAATTTGAAATGTTCCTTTTGGTTATTTACTTTAAATGTTAAATTATTAAATATGAGCATTTTTAAGCTCCTATCCACCTATATGAACTTGCTTCTAAGAGATGTGGATTTATTGTAAAATACTCATGACACTTAAATGCTTAAGTGTGTCATGACAGAGTAACAAATGGAATTTGTTTACCCCATTAGAATTTTGTTTTCCATATAGCTATTCTTAGAGTACAAAATAAGAACTTCTGAGAATGAGCAACAGAATATCTAAATAAACATTCCCATTTAAAGATGATTCTCTTAGTAAAACATCAATAATTTAAACCCCAGAGAATAAAATTCTTGACCTGGCTCTGCACCCAGAATAGCTTCGTTACATGAAGGTTCTCATCACTCACACTAAGGCACAGTTTTTCTCAAGTCTCCCCACTGTTGTTCTCCTGCCCAGCTAGTTATCTATTGCTGCCTAATAGATTCCCCCCAAACTTAACAGTTTAAAACAACATTTATTATCTCATAGTTTCTATGGGTCAGGAGCTGGGCATGGTTTGGCTGGATCCCCTAACTGGGTTCCTTGCCTGGCTAGTCATCTCAAGGCTTGCCTTGGAAGGGTCCACTTCCGAGGTCACTCATCTGCTTGGTGGCAGGAATCAGTTCCATGCTGGTTGGTTGGTGGACTGAGGCCTCATTTCTTCCAGGGTTGTTGGCTGGAGGCCTCCCTAGGCTCCTTCCCATGTGGGCCTCTACGTAGATCATCTTACAACATGTCAGCTGGCTGAATCAATGCTAGCAAGCAAGTGGGCCAGAGAGAGAGTACTAGCAAGATGGAAGACACAGTCTCGTGACCTGATCATGGAAGTGACAGTCCATCACTTTGGCTGAATTTTCTTTCTTGGAGGAAAGTGACTAGGTCCTGCTCACACTCAAGGGGAGGGATTCACAGTTTGAATTCCAAGAGGTGTGCATCATTGGGAGCATGTCAGAAGCTGCCTTTTATATCACTGGTGACTATTAGGGATGTACTTCCTGTGATAGTTAATTTTAGGTGTCGACTTCACTGGCTTAAGGCTACCCAGAGAACTGGTAAAGCATTATATCTGGGTGTGTCTGCTGGGGTATTTCCAGAGGAGATTGGCACACGAGTCTGTGCACTAAGTAGGGGGAAATCCACCCTCAGTGTGGGCAGGCATCACCCAATCACCTAGAGGCCCAGAAATAACAACAACAACAACCGAAAAAAAAAAAAAAAAAAAAAAAAAAAACAGAGGAAAGGTGGTTTCCTCTCTCTCTCCTGAAGCTGAGACATCCATCCTTTCCTGACCTTGGACATCAGAACTCCAGGCTCTCCAGCCTTTGGACTCTAATATTTAACCAGCAGCCCCCCAGGTTCTCAGGCCCTTGGTTTCAGACTGAGAATTAAACCATGCTCTCCCTTGTTCTGATGCTTTCAGACTTATACTGAGCCATGGTACTGGCATCCAGGGTCTCCAGCTTGTGGACGGCATGTCATGGAATTTCTCAGCCTTCATAACCATGTGAGCCAATATCCCTAAACATTACCTCTCATCTACCTACCTTTCTATCTACAGTCATCTGTTGGTATCTGTGGAGGACTGGTTCCAGGATCACCCCTACCAAGTAGATACCAAAATCCACAGATACTCAAATCCCTCATATTAAATGCTGTAGTATTTGCACATAACCTAGATACATTTTCCTGTATACTTCAATTATCCCTAGATCACTTATAATACCTAATACAATGTAAGTGCTATGTAAATACTTGTTATACTATATTGTTTAGGCAATAATGACAAGAAAAATGTCTTTACACGGTCATTACAGACAAAACCATCAATTTTTTTCCCTAATATTTCAATCTACAGTTGGTTGAATCCATGGATGTATAACCCATGAAGGGCCAAGTGAATATATGGATATATCTTACATACATATAGTGTACATGTATAGGGTACATATATAGAATATATCATATATATACACATACACACACATGCACATATATCTATGTAAATACATGTATAGATATATATGCATGTGTGTGTATCTATGTCTATATATACATATATAGATATAGATATATCTGTATATCTGTATCTATATTTCTATATATATTTATATCTATGTATATCTATAGATATATAGATACATATGCATATATATTATATACATATAGTGTACATATATAGGATATATCTCTGATTGGTTCTGCGTCTCTGGAGAACCCTAAACCACTTTCCTTGCATCCTGGACCCTACTTTATACCCTAGGACAGTGATTCTCACAGTGTGATTCCTGGACCAGCAGCATGACTCAGGAACTTGTTGGAAATGCAGATTTCCAGGCCTACTCCAGACATACTGAGTCAGAAACTCTGGGATTGAGGCCTAGTATGCTGTGTTCTAAGAAGCCCACCAGCTTATTCTGAGCATGTTAAAGTTTGAGAAGTACGGCATTAAAAACAAAAGGAGCAGAGCTGGCTGGGCCTCCTAATTTCCCTTTTACAAGACCAGGATCCTAGTCATGGGAATATTTGTTACTGCTAATGGGTTTAATGATGATGACTTGCTACATAAGCCAGGAAACAGCTTATAATGGTACATCACATGACAAATATACAAGAGTATTTTAGTTTTTATTTACCAGGGATTTCAGTTTTTCAACCTAGTGAACCTCATGCACCTAACCCCAAAGGCTGGTACTTTACATGTTTTGAGGCCAAAAGGAACTAGGTCACTTAAACAAAGCTTCAGAAATGCTGATCAACAGTAGAAACTTCATTCAGTTGTACAAACGCCAGACTCATTCATATACCTTAATTCTCTTTTCTTTTCTTTCTTTTTTCTTTTTTTTTTTTTTGAGACAGAGTCTCTCTCTGTCACCAGGCGCCAGGCTAGAGTACAGTGGCGCAATCTCTGCTCACTGCAACCTCCGATTCCTGGGTTCAAGCAATTCTCCTGCCTCAGCCTCCCAAGTAGCTGGGACTACAGAGATGTGCCACTATGCCCAGCTAATTTTTGTATTTTTAATAGAGACGAGGTTTCACAATGTTGGCCAGGATGGTCTTGATCTCCTGACCTTGTGATCCTCCCACCTCGGCCTCCCAAAGTGCTGGGATTACAGGCGTGAGCCACCATGCCCAGCCTACCTTAATTCTCTAAAAGGGTTCTTCTTGTACTCTTTACCACTTCCTGCACCCCCCCCTCCAAAAAAATAGCCACAATTGTACTCCAAAGGTATAAGGCGGCTAAGAATAGCTAATTATATGTACTAGGTCCTTCTAGTAGGAATGCAAACTATGAAGTGAGTTAGCATCATAGCCATGGAATGCTATGCAAAATCTCCTCTCCTCCCCATTTGTGTTCTTTCCGGTTTCTTTACAATTGTTTCAAACTCATCATCTTTGGGAGACCTCCATGATGTTGTAGGAAAGAATATACGCTCTGGAGATGGAAGATGTGGGTTCACACCTAAGCTCTGATACTTAGTACAGTCATGCATTACATGACAATGTCTCAGTCAATGACAGACCACCGCTAACAGACAGATATTGATCCCATAAGATTATTAGACTCTATTTTTATTGTCTTTTCTGTATTTAGATATGTTTAGGTATATGAATGCTTACCTTTGTGTTACAAGTGCTACAGTATTCAGTATAGTCATACTGAACAGGTCTGTAGCCTAAGAGAAGTAGGCTGTACCATATAGTCTAGATGTGCAGTAGACTATACCATCTAGATTTCTGTAAGTACACCCTATTATGTTCACACAACAACAAATTTCTCAAAACATATCCCCATCGTTAAGCGATCTATGACTCTACATCTATACTAGTCTATAACTTTTGGTCAGACCAATCAGCAGTCATCCAGCATAGCAGTGCAAATGCCAGGCATCTGAAAGGATGAATTACTACAACCCTACTGTTCTAGTTGGACAGTGTAGATCCATTAGGCCAACATTCATGGTTAGAGCAGTTTCGTATCTTTACTATTTTGCTTTTGGGTAAGTAGACAAAGCCAATCAACTCCAAATGATTTTATCCACATTATTCACCTGGTAAATTAGTCAATTTACTAATTGGTCAAAGTATTTATTCAATGCTAATTATGTATGCAGAATTATGGAAATGTAAAGAATTACAAGGCATGGCCTTACTTTTAAGTAGCTTAAAATATAGTGGAAGCTTAATAGTGGACTTAGTAAAGATTGGCACTTCACAAACACTCATATAGAATTAATACCAGGTAAGTGGTCCACATAAAAAATTACTAGGGACTGGAGAAATGAGTCCTTCACTGGGGGCAAATAATAGTAATAGAGCCCCAGGGCTGGGAATGGTGGCTCATGCCTTTAATCCCAGCACTTGGGAGGCTGAGGTGGGCAGATCACCTGAGGTCAGGAGTTCGAGACCAGCCTGACCAAGATAGAGAAACCCTGTCTCTACTTAAAATACAAAATTAGCCAGGTATGATGGCACATGCCTGTAATCCCAGCTACTTGGGAGGCTGAGGCAGGAGAATCACTTGAACCCGGGAGGCAGAGGTTGCAGTGAGCCAATATCACACCATTGCACTCCAGGCTGGGCAGCAAGTGGGAAACTCCATCTCAAAAAAATAAAATAAAATAAAAGGGTAATAGAGCCCAGGCTCTAGAATTCAACCACCTGGATTTGAATTCTAGCTCATCCACTTACAGATATATGACAGGAACAATTTGCTTAACCTCTTCATGCTTCAGTGATTCTTTTTTGTTTTGTTTCTGTGTTTTTATTTGTTTGTTTGTTTTTGAGACAGGGTCTCACTCTGTCCCCCATGCTGGAGTGCAATGGAGCGATCATGCCTCACTGCAGCCTCAATCTCCTCAGCTCAAGCCATGCTTCTGCCTCAGCCTCCTAAATAGCTGGGCCTACAGGCTTGTACCTCCATACCTAGCTAACTTAATTTTTTGTAGAGATGGAGGTGGGAGGGTCTCACTGCATTACCCAGGCTGGTTTCAAACTCCTGAGCTCATGGGATCTTCTCACCTTGGCCTCCTAAAGTGCTAGGATTACAGGTGTGTGCGACCATGCCTGGCCGTGTTTCCCTCTTACAAACCTTGTAGGATGGCTGTGAGAATAAACGAGCTAATTTACATCACATACTTAACACAGTACTAGCCCAAAGTACTCCACATATGTTATCTATGTAGTGGTAGCTTTCATGGGATAATGGAATTCGCGAAGAAAAAAGTCTCGGCAGGGTCTTATGAAGACTATAAAGTCAGGAGGAAAAAGTCTTACAGATATGGACTATAACATCAATAGCACAAATTGCAGTAAAATGGTGGTGTCGGCTGGGATGGTAAGTTTGGCCCAGTTGTAAAAGGGATTACAGGCATGAGCCAACATGACCAGCCTACAATATATGTATTTTAATGTGAAATTTATTTGTATTATTTTCAACCCTTCTGCTACTTTATTATACAGTGTCTAATATTATATATGTTTACAATGTTATACAGATCCAAGAATCTCAAAATAAATGCACACGTTTTGACACTTTTTATAACATTTCATAAGAAATGGTTTTACTTTGTTATTAATTTTTCATATATTTTATTGACTTCTTAAATGAAAATATTCACAATTTTTCTAAGAATTTATGTAAGGATATTATAGAACAAAGTAATGTATCATAAGTTGCTTTGTTCTTAAACTGTTTTCAAGAAAAAGAAGAAATGAACAAAAATGTAACATCATTACTAGGGATTTTTCAATAATAAAACAATTTTTGTCAGATACTCATGATGTAGTTCTTCTGCTCAAGTTTCTTCGACTCTGTGTGGTCTCCTCTGAATTCTTTAAATAGACAGGAGCCCATCTATGTGAGCAGGTAGATGAATGGGTGCAATGAAAGAAGCCAGTCTCTTTCTCTACATATAAATCTCCAAAAATAATAGGATATATATGTGAAAAAGTAGTAAACCACTAATAATATTTATAACTCCACAATTCCTAGTGGAAATAAAATAATAAAGCAATAAAACATTTGAGGAAAGGAACAAGTACCATGGTTAAAACACTGGCATCAGGGCTTGAAACTTGTCTGAAACCCAGTCACTCATGATTTGGAATGTTTACAGTAGGAATTTAGATTGTTTTATGTCATGGTCCACTTACAGATTGGCAGGCCAGATCTTGGGCAGGATCTGTATTAAACCTGTGCCATATTCCTACTGAGCACAAAGACTGAACATGCTCTTCATCGTTAGATATCTTTTGCTACTTAACTAGTGGTACTACTGGTCGAGTCACCCTTATGCTTTAGTAGAGGGGCTAAGGGAGTTACAATTTTGTGTAAAGTTTTTAAAAATTTGACTTGCATGGCCAGGTGTGGTGGCTCATGCCTGTAATCCCAGCACTTGGAAGGCCGAGGTGGGTGGATCACGAGGTCAGGAGTTCGAGAACAGCCTGACCAACACAGCGAAATCCTGTCTCTATTAAAAATACAAAAATTAGCTAGGTGTGGTGGTGGACACCTGTAATTCCAACTACTGGGAGGCTGAGGCAGGAGAATCACTTGAACCCGGGAGGCGGAGGTTACAGTGAGCCGCCATTGCACTCCAGCCTGGGCAATGAGTGAAACTCTGTCTCAAAAAAATATATAAAAATAAAAAATTTCACTTTCAGTCGTTCAAAATTATAAAACAGTTAAGATAATGTATATTGCTTTATCTTAGAAAAAGACTAATAAATGCTATCTTTTAAACATTTGAATACTTTGCTTAATACACTGTTTCAAAAATAAGCCATATACATATTCAAGGACCATCTTTAACACATGAGTACAAATGACACCGTTTTTTTTAACCTTCATCAAACTTACAGGAATGTTGTCTTCTAAGCAATCACCCTGGGAGCACACCAGTACCAGTGATGCTGGCTTTTCTGAGGACATCTTGAGAACTTTCCTTTTGTAGCCAGTTTACAAGGCACACAAGATGATAAATCTTCGGCCAGGCGCGGTGGCTCAAGCCTGTAATCCCAGCACTTTGGGAGGCCGAGGCGGGTGGATCATGAGGTCAACAAATCGAGACCACCCTGGTCAACACGGTGAAACCCTGTCTCTACTAAAAATACAAAAAAAATTAGGTGGGCATGGCGGCGCGTGCCTGTAATCCCAGTTACTCAGGAGGCTGAGGCAGGAGAATTGCCTGAACCCAGGAGGCGGAGGTTGCGGTGAGCCGAGATAGCGCCACTGCACTCCAGCCCGGGTAACAAGAGTGAAACTCTGTCTCAAAAAAAAAGAAAAGAAAAAGATGATAAATCTTCAAAGATATGTCAGTTTTGAAAAAAAAAAAAGATTTTTTTAACTCAATTTTTTCATCCACTTTATTCACCATATTTGAATAAATATGGTAACATTGGTCATTTGCAAAATTAAATCTACCTTCAAAGTATGAAGTTTTTCAAATAAATGGACAGTATTTTTTTTTACATTTAAAAAAGTTTTCATAATGGGGCCTATTGATAGAAAATGCAATTGAAAATTATGTCTTTTAAACATTGTTTATGAAGTAGCTGTTGCAAGGGCAGAGCTAATTACCCTTATTAATTATGAAAAAGACAATGAAAGTACTTGGCATCAGTGGACTTTTATTAATGACATACAGACTGAAGGATCTTTTCCTTATTTTTAAACTGTTTTTTAAAGTAATTATAGACTCATAGGAAGTTGCACAAAGAGAGTTCCACACACCCTTCACCCAGCTTTCTCTAGTGGTGACATATAATTGCAGTATAGTATCAAAACTAGGAAATTGGCATTGTATAACACTGTTTTGTGTGTGTGTTTGTAGTTTTTGTTTGTTTTTGTTTTTGTTTTGAGACAGAGTCTCCCTTTGTTGTTCAGGCTGGAGTGCAGTGGCACGATCTCAGCTCACTGCAATCTCCCCCTCCTGGGTTCAGGTGATTTTCCTGCCTCAGCCTCCCGAGTAGCTGGGATTACAGACACCCACCACCATGCCCAGATGATTTTTGTATTTTTAGTAGAGTCAGGGGCTTCACCATGTTGGCCAGGCTGGTCTTGAACTCCTGGCCTCAAGCGATCCGCCTCAGCCTCCCAAAGTGCTGGGATTACAGGTATGAGCCACCATGTCCCACTCAGAAATTGACATTACGTATCACTGTTAAGTACACTACAGGCCTTACTCAGCTTTTGCTAAGTTATACATGCATTCATGCGTGTATATTCTATGCAGTTTCATCACATGTGTAATTGAAGTAACCACCATAACAAGGTACAGAACTCTTCCATCACTACCAAGGAACTCATTCCTGGTCCCCTCTTATATTCTGACTGCCACCCTTTCCCTGTCCTATGGAGGCCACCATCCGTTCTCATATGCACAGTTTTGTCATTTTGAGAATGTTACATAAATGGAAATACGCAGTATGTAACCATTTGAGGTGAACTGTTTTCACCAAACATGTTACCCTTGAGATTTTATTTGTTGTGTACATCAGCAGTTTTATTTTTTTTGTTGTTCCTAAGTAATATTCCTTTTTATGAATAAACCAGAGTTTCACCACTAAAGGACATATGGGTTGTCTTTTTCCTTTCTTTCTTTTTTCTTGTTATTACAAATAAAACTGCTATGAACATTCATGTACAGATTTTTCTGCAAAGAGAAATTTTCGTTTCTCTAGGATTAATGCCCTAGGGCATGGCGGCTGGGCTCAGTGGTAAATGCATTTTTAGTGTTGTAAGTAACTGGCAAACTATTTTCCAGCGTGACTGTGCTACTTTACATTCACATCAGTAATGTATGAGAGATCCAGTTTTTTTTGCATCCTTACTAGCATTTGATATTATTGTTATTTTAGCTATTCTAGTAGGTCCGTAGTTCTTTTTTTTTTTTTTTTGAAGACAGAGTCTTGCTTTGTTGCCAGGCTACAGGCTGGAGTGCAGTGGCGCGATTTTGGCTCACTGCAATCTCTACCTCCAGGGTTCAAGCAATTCTCGTGCCTCAGCCTCCCAAGTAGTGGGGACTATAGTAGTGCACCACCACTCCCAGCTAATTTTTGTATTTTTTAGTAGAGACGGGGTTTCACCATGTTGGCCAGGATGGTCTCCATCTCTTGACTTTGTGATCCACCCGCCTCAGCCTCCCAAAGTGCTGGGATTACAGGCGTGAGCCACAACGACTGGCCCTAGGTCCATAGTTCTAATTATTTCTGGAAATTGCTGATTCAGTGTATTTGGCCCTATGATAATTCAACAGAGATGGCTTTTTGCCTTCACATTGTCTTCCCGGGTATGAACTTCAAGACTTATTGTATATTTATATTGAGTTTTAGCTTTAAAATTATAAAAAGAGGCTGGGCGCAGTGGCTCACATCTGTAATCCCAACACTTTGGGAGGCCAAGGCGGGTGTATCGCAAGGTCAGGAGTTCGAGACCAGCCTGGCCAAC
The DNA here is from genome assembly GCF_049354715.1 of Callithrix jacchus. Taxonomy (NCBI): domain Eukaryota; kingdom Metazoa; phylum Chordata; class Mammalia; order Primates; family Cebidae; genus Callithrix; species Callithrix jacchus. The sequence continues at coordinate 137,656,210 of NC_133503.1, read as the reverse complement.
ATGGTGAAACCCCATCTCTTCTGAAAAAAAATACAAAAATTAGCTGGGCACAGTGGCACATGCCTGTAATCCCAGCTGCTCGGGCGGCTGAGGCAGGAGAATCACTTGAACTGGGAGGCGGAGGTTGCAGTGAGCTGAGATCACACCACTGCACCCCAGCCTGTCTCAAAAAAAAAAAAATTATAAATATGTTTTCACTATTACATTTACCAATATTCAGTATAAGTGACCAAAAACTCACTTCAGGCTCTTTTACTTGCCCTTATAATTTCTCCCACATTATAAACATGTCTTTGTCTAAAAACTATCTTTCCTTTAAAAAAAAAAAGTCCTACTGGCTTCCTTCTGTTTCTGTTGAGGGAAGGAGGACTAATGTTGGGCTGTGCTGGTTGTCTCTGGTTGGTCACTGACAGCATGAATTCTACTGTGAGTTCTGGCTTTGTGGCTGGATTTCTGGGGTTGCGAGTAGTGAACAGGACAATCATAATTCTGCAGGTTTGCTCTGTTCAAAGTTAACTGGTCTCTATGGTGACCCACAGATGAGACAAAGTAGAGACTGCCATGTTCGTTGCAAAATGATCACTTTACTTCAAACAGAATTCAAAGTGCACTTGAGAGGCTGTTGCATTAAGTACTTGCACAGCTGAGGTAGAACACATAGGATGCAATTTACTTTCCCCCTCAAGTTCGTCCCATTCTTTGTGAAGAGGCCCCAAGTGCTTACTACTAGTCTTAGGGAATGAAACGGCAAGGAGGAAATAGAATCCAATTACAAAGCAGCTTGTGGCTTCTGCTCCCCTTACATTTACCCGCAACTGCATCTTGAAAATGACATAACAGTTACTATGCGTAAATCATTTCATTTTATTTACTTATAAAATTACCTCTGTTAGTTTAAAATGTTGGGGTTTGGGGAGGAGCCATATGTTTTAATTTCAGGTTAAGATAAAGCTTTCAGTGTTTGCTTCCCATTCTTTATCTATCTAAATTGACTTATCATTTATATTATTTTATAAATAGGAGTTTGAACAGATGAATCTCATAAACATACTGATGAGTTAAAAAAACAGTCAAACAAAAGACTCCATACATATTGTATAATTCCATTTATATGAAGTTCAAAACCATGAAAAACTAATCTGTGGTGAAAGAAATGAGAATAGTGGTTGGAAGTAGAATGGCATTTATTGGATAAGGGCACAGAGGAGTTTTCTGAGGTGTTTAAAATATAACAGTGGTGGCTACACAGGTGCATATATATGGAGAATTCACCAAGGTGTACACTAGGAGTTGGATACTTTATTGTATGCATGTTATTCTTTAATTAAAAGTTAAGCTAACAACTGAAATGAAGAAAAATAGGAGGTTTGGTGATAACATCACAGACCGAATCAATTTGGTTTTTCCTTTCAAAGTTTCCAGGAATTTTTACATCTTGCAAATTGTCATTTTCTTCAATGCAAATGAACTGCTTTTCTCATCTCTTTCCTCTTCTCTGACCCTCCCAGTTTCTAAACTAGTTAGATTTAGGGTGCAATGTCATGCACATTGTAACTGTGAAATTAAAATATTGTGAAGCAGAGTGTGGAAGCAATAAAAACCTATTAAGCTCACTTTAGGGCTTTAAAAATTCCATGATTCCTTTCACTCACGTGACATCTTTCATTCCTTTTTTTGAAGTTTGGATCCGAGGAATTTTGCATGCTGTGGATTGACATTTAGTTAATAGCATCTTTTGCTGAGGTTCTATTTTCTAAATTAACAAGATCAAGAACAGTGACCTGATGATATTTCTTTGCACATTTGGCTCTTTTCCAAAAAGAAGGATTAAGCAGGGAGGAGGTGGAGAGAGAGGAGAGAGAGGAATCAAACCCCTTTTGGTCACCTTCATTTTAGGGCAAGGTCTGTTTCAAATTTTTGTAAAAATTATTAGATAACAACTTCTCACCAACAAAATGAACAAACAACCCCCTCCCCATACAAAATCTGTACTTGCAATATGTCTACTATTTCTCATTTCTCTTTTGCTTCCCTATTATCTTGTGTCTGGAGTTCTTTCTAATGAGCCATGAAAAAGACAAAGAAAAAAGTACATCTACATATAAACTATGGGTACAAAAGCAACAGCTTGCCTAAGGAATTGAACTAAGTTTTTAACTTAAGACATATTTTGGGGATGGACTAAGAGGGAAGGAAGAAAACTGGGAAGCATAGTAAGAATCTGTCTAGCCACACAGTAGATGCTCCACACACATTTCTACAAAAAAAAAAAAAAAAAAACAAAAACTGGTAACAAAAAATACAATTTATTTACACAAGCGAGGAACTCCTACAGCATGTTTGGCCAAGATAGTGGTTTCAGGATGGCATCCGACCCACTTTCCTCTCGTTCCCAAATGCTTTACTTGGAAATTCCATGTTGATAAAAGTGAGGAGGGGGAGAGGGAGGAGCTAGTAAGCATGTGAGAAATACGGAAGACAGATGGAGAGGAAAATATGTCGCCTACCGAATGCAAAGGGATGCTTTCCAAGACAGGAGGGAACTAGGCGCCTTTTTTCCACTCCGCTGCCCCCAACGTCTGGGCTGTGCGTTGTAACGCAGTTGGCGGGGCCTTCAGCTTGGGATGAGGGCGAAGGGGCTCGGGATGGGTGGGAAAGCAAGGGCTGGGCAACAGGTGGGGAGGTGGTGGACTTTTGTCTCGGGGAAGGAAATCGGCTGTGCTGAAAGGGCGGAAAGCAGTAGCGCGCCGAACTAGTGCCTGCGGGGTCCCGGGCGCTCTCGCCTTCGCCCTGGGCTCCTCTAATTAGAGCGGGGATGCAGGGTGGCATTAGTTCCCAAACGTTTTAATCGAGCCTCTTTTCAATGGTCTGGGATAAATGTAGCCACTGTTACTCTGTGCTGAATGGGTCGCAAAGGCCCCCGCCCGGCCCCCAGCGAGGCCATTCAGGCGTCTTTTCACAACCCCTAAGCGGTTCAGTCCCTGGGCCTAGCGACACTCCAGAGCGCTCCTAATTAGTCTAATTAGAAAGGTGGATTGATAGATGGAAAGAAGACAGAGTTGGGTTAGGAAGATGCTCAATGCTGCCAATCTCGGCTGGGTTGCCGCTTATTCTCTGGGTAAAGAAAAGGCCGCAAAGAAGGAGGTTGGAGCCGAAGCCTGCCGCCCGCGATAGGACTGAGCTCTGGCCGGATCGCGGGCTGGGCGGTCTTTGACCCCCGCACCTCCCGCCCACAGCCGGAGCCCGGCAGCGGGAAGTATCCGCTTCGCCGAGGAGCGTCTCCAGTCGCTGTCTCCGGCCTTCGCCGAGAGAGGTGGGCGGGAAGGAAGGGCCGCGGTTGAGCCGCCACCGTCTCCCGCCCCAGCCCGAAGCTTCTCCGCCCCACGGCCCCGCGGCCGCCCCTTCCTCACCAGGAAAATCGTGCGGAGACGCGGCCTCCGCGGCGGAGCGGCCGGACCCCGGACCTCCGCGTCGGGCTGCGCCACGTGGCAGCTCCCCGCGCCCTCCTGTCCCGGCCTAGCGTGCTGTCGGGGGAGCGCCTCCTCCCAGCCAGGCCAAAACCTCAGGCAGGAAGTCCCTCCGGGCTGGGGACGCGGCCTCGCTGCGCTGGCTTATGGGTGGTGTGCCCGAGGTTTCTCTGCCCCTCTCCGGGCGCTGGCGGGTCACTCGAGCCGCGGCTTGTGCGGGTCGCTGGGCACGGAACGGCCTCGGCCCCGGCCCGGCCGCAGGCCCGGGCCCCGCGCATTCCTGCGCTCGCCGCAGCTGGCGGGAGGTGGGCAAGAGAGCAGCCCGGGTGGCTTGGAGAACACTGAACCTTTAATTGGGCTATAAATCAGACAGGGGAGTGCGGTGGAGTTTATGCAGGTGTAAAAACAGAGGGGAAAGCCCGGGCCGAGCAGCCAAAGCGCCCGGGCAGGTCAGAACCTCCAGCAAACTAACATCTTGATAAGTCCGCTGACAACAAAATAAACAGTGGAGAGGGCTGGGGGCGGGGGGCGCCGTCGCTGGCGGCCCCCTCGCAGCAGCTCGGCTGCCGTCTGCGCTGGGAAGGCAGGCCGCTCTCGGCTTTTTGTTTGGGACTTTGGGAGGGGCGGTTGGAGAAGGAGAGAAAGCAGCAGAATTATCTCCCTTTCCGCGTCCGATTCCCATGGATGGAGGGCCCCGGGAAGGTTTGACTGTGGAGGTTTGGGACGTGCGCGCTGCCTCGTCGGCCCCTGCGATGTGGGGCGCTGGAGCTGCCGGGAGCCCCCGGCAAGAGGGGAGCGGCCCCCTAGTCCCTCCTGGACACAGCGCCACCGAGAGGCCGAGCCCCCGCTCCCGCTGCATTTCAAGGGCTGACGCCGGGAAAACACCACCCGGCCCCTGGCCGAAGGATGTAACTAACCGAATCGAAAGGGCGATCAGAAATTAATTCAGTGCCCTGCTCAGGAGGAAAACCCTGTCAAAACCCCATCGAGACGTTGGCACAAGCGGCAAGCGGATTCACACACAAAGAAAAACAATATAAGTCTCGTTAGATCATTTTTCTGTACATTGTTTAAGGTCTGAAAGGGACCAAATCGTTTCAAATTGTTGCCAGTAAAAATTATCCTATGTGGAATGCAGCTAATCCTTTTAGGTTCCTGTCAACTGTTTCCACAAAAGGAATCCGATTTTTCAAATCAAAGATCCAAAAGTCTTTGGGGAGAGATTTATTACATGCCAGAGCTTTAGTTACAGAATAGAGTTACCTTAACAACCGGCACCCACCAACTCCTTAAAATAAGGGATCCTATCCCACCTAACTCCAAAGACCTGTGGGAGATAGTTTGCTGGAGTCCGCAGATGGGGAGTGGGGGGCAGGGAGAGGGTAGAAAGGCAAAGAAATAGTAAATTTCTTAAATAAAAAAACAGAGCACAGAACGCCTCAACATTTTACTTTTCTCCTTTGTACCCCCAGTTACTTTTGGAGACCAAAAGAAAAGAAAAGAAAAAAAAACCTTGGTGACTTGGAAGCAGTTCCTTAGTAATGACAACTTAAAGGTGAAATAAATGCTTGAGTTGAATGCAGAAAAACTCTTGGGTGCCTATGCACCACCCGCAGTGGTCCCAAGCCTGGATTCTCTTGACTGTCTGCATTTTGAAGATGCAACTACAATTTCAGCAAGTGGGGAAGTATTTATTTAAAAGTTTAACAAGGAAAGATTACCTGGTTTAATTTTAATTCTGTATTTTTAATAAAATGTTTAGGCCTGCAGAAAAAGTGCCCTGGGGTTTGTTGTTGTTGTTGTTTTACTGGGTCTCTGTATTTAACTCTTCATAAACCTGTGTGAACCTAAACTCATTCGGAATAGGTAACAGTCTCCGTTCATAATGATATCTGAGGGCCTGATCACAAACCATCACCCTCCTCCTTTTTTAGTTCTTCACAGAAAACTGTCAGCAAGGGATAGGATTTGATCCATTAGTAAAAAGCTGTAAACACTTGGGAAGAAATTAAAATTCATAGTGCCTGGAAACTTCAAGCACTGAGTTGCCTCCATACCACATAGACAAAGGTGCTCAGGTGTTTTAGTCACTTTGTGAGTAAATTGGCCATGCCAGAAATATATTGTCAAGAAGCTATTATTAGTTTCATTTACACACTAAGGAGATTTTCGGCAATGAAATGGTTTTGTTAATGGAGATACTTTAAATAATAAATCTTCCTAACCTTCCCTCCACCCCAACGTTTCCTGCTAAAATGGCTTACTCTTGTTCCACAGTGAGTGCTTGTTGGTGGCAGCAATTCTTTAATTTCTATCTTATATTTAAAGCAGGAGTAAAGGGATTTGCAATGTAGCAGGTGCTCAATAAATAGTGCAGACTAATCCCACTTTTCAAAGCTTAGAGGTTAAAGAGATGATCAGTAGATAAGTAGAGGAAAGAAACAGAGCAAGAGACTAGAAGAGTGGATTTAAAACACCAGTGGTTTGTTTATTTTAGAAAGGGAAAGCTATCTGTCCAAATACACATCTGGCTGAAGTAAGAGAAAACATATGCCATCTCTTTCATCCTCATTAAATCTAGAAGAACTAATTTATTTCATAGATAGGGATGGAAATTTTGAAGATAAATTTTAATATATGGCCAGGGATTTCTCTTAATTTAGGGATTTAGGTATACGCCAAAGTATAGAAGTTTTTTCTTCTCTTTTTCCTTGAAAAATAAGGATGTGGAAAGAAGCCACAAAAGGATCATAATTCTTATAGATTATATAGGTTTTATGTTTTCCAAAGCATTTTCACATAAACCATATTATTTGATCTCACAACCTGCCCTACCCCACAAGAAAAATGCAAATAATTATGGGAACCGATCTAATGTTTAGTTTCAAACTAGTTTTCTTTCTTCTCTTGCAGGCTTTGGAGATTTTCTTTTTCTTTTGGCTTGTGATTTTTTTTTTCCTCCATAGTCAGTAATGTAACAGAACTAAATTTTGCACATCTTCATATATATATGAAACTCTGCATAAGAATACGCAAAAATAGCCAGTTATTTTTCCTTTGCAGTAACTCTTTTTTGTAGAACTTTCCGAAGATGTGTTGCTTCCTTTTGCTGCTGAAAAGATCTGCCTTCTAGCTATTTTAACAGGAATTCCTAGGCAAGTACGCAAAGGCACTTCTGCCTTCTGCCGTAATTATTCTCTGCCCTCCCCTCTTTGCCAGTCTGTTATTGATCAGCAGTTGCAATAAGAATCCTTTGTCTGTCCCTGGCTCCCTCTGGGACAGGGAGATCCAGGCAAGGCCCCAGGGCCTCAGATTCATCCTGTACTCACCCATTCCACCCCACACCTGTTCCTCTCATGGTGCTCAGTGGACTGGTCGGGCCTAGGTTTTTGTTGTTGTTTTTTTAAACTCTAGAATTAAAAAGAAAAAACTTTTCGGTTTTAAAAAAAGACCATATTTTCTCCAGGAAATCAATGTTCTCTTGTATTAAGAAGCAGTGTCCCTGGGAAAGATTGCCATACACACTCTCCTTTGCACTCTGCAGCTCACAGTAAGGCAAAGTTGCTGCACTGACTCTGGTATGAATGTATTCACACTGGACAAAGCAGTGGCCCCAGCCCATGGCTGAGGAGGCAGGGCTGCAACAAGGCTTCTGGATGGCCCTGGACAATGGTAAGCTTGCAGGTAGTCTGGAATTCCCCCACAAGCATTTTAGGAGATCTCTGGCAAGGCAGGTGGATTAATTGCACAGGGGCGAAAGGACTGGCCCAAGCCACATGATATGTAGCTGTTCAAAGACAACAAAATATCTTCAAAAGTATGCTGGGAGAAGGGGACATGTCCTCAGAAAAATGTTTCATTTTCTCACTAAGTGCTAAATCAGTTGATGTGACTCCTTACATATCCTTCCCTTTTCCACACATATCCTTCCCTTCTTCCTTAGGGAAGAAGATGTGTCCCTAAGGCCAGTTTTAAGGCCTGATTAGTAGTTTGGTTAAAAGTTCTAAACTAGAGCATCTTGACCTTTAAAAATCAGCATGAGATGCCAAGGAAATGGGTGTGTGTGTGTGTGTGTGTGTGTGTGTGTGTGTTTTAAAGAAAACTGTTGATGCCAAAAAATTGGGGGGGGGGGAATGCTAGGAAAGCATCATGTGCATCATGTAGAACTACGTGGAAGAAGCTGATGCCTCTGAAATAATTAGCTCTCAATTCCAAATGAATCTAAAATGAGGTGCTAGAGTATCTCTCAGAAGACCTGGGTGGGAGTGGTAGGGAGGAGGGTGTGGCAAGAATGAAAAAAAACATTGTGTAAGAAACAAATGACTCTTCTACATAGTGACATTAAAGGCAACTTCCCTACCACAGTTGGTGTTTAATAAATCACAATGATGGCATCAAAGTAGCAGTGTGATGTAACAAAAATAAGATGGGTTTTAAATGCTGAAGTCCCAGTAGCTGTGACCTTAGACCAGTCATTTAATCTCCTTTGAGCCTTGATATCTTTATTTATAAAATTGGGGTCAATAATAATTCTTCTCCACGATTTCACAGTGCAGTTGAGAGAATTATTAGTGAGTGTCCTTATACAAAGTCAACGTGTGGTGATGATATTGACTGAATAGACAGGAAAGGGGTTCCAGGACACTGATCACATCTGCTTCCTGCTGTGGTGCTAGTTATGTAATACATATGTGGCCACTTCGAAAAGTTGTTAGGATTTGCACTCTTTTACAAACATATACTTCCCTAAAACTTTTACTTTTAAAAGTTACAGTTTTTTCAAGGTGGAACACTCATGATAAAAACAAGAAAAACACTAAATATAAAGTCATCAGAAGCTCATCAATGTTAGCCTCATTTCTCATCCTAGTCACTCTATCATACATGGAGGTTTGGGAATCAAAAGGGATCGCTGAGAATCATCAGTTATTTTCTCTGTGTCTGTTTTGCTTCTTATGACTAGTATTTTCCTAGAGGAAAGAAGCTGGAAGAACGAACCAGGAAGTTTCCTACATGCCAGAGGGGTCAGCACTAAAAAGAAAGAAGCCCAAGTTGTTCACATCAAGGGAAAGATGTGATTAGAGAGATGTGACATGCAAAGAAATTATCTGAAAAGTGAATTCAGTTGGGAAAATATAAGCCCCAAAGAGCCCGAGCAGCTGGTCATGATCAGATTCTCCATCGTTCTGTCAAATGTAATCGTATCTGAGTTGGCAGGGTATTTATTGCTAAAGTCGAAGGGCCAGATTTTACACTAAACATATTTACACATTTACATTCGTTGCCCTATAAACACACCACGTTTCACTGGCCATGACATCAAACACATTTACCAACAAAAAGCATATGTGTAATTACAGAATCATAGAGGAGGTAAGTGGCAGCTGATGGGCAATAAGCATGCACGCCTGTGTATGTGTATGTGTGACCCAGCTGCACCACCAGGAAACCGGCAGAGACAAGAATGAATGCAGACAATGCTGGGCCCACTTCACTTGTCCTCTGCTCTCCAGGCCTATCCTTGTCTGGTTTAGTTCTAAAGGGGGTGATGGACCCCCCTGGCATTCCAATTAGATGCATGGTTACCCCCCTGGAAGAGCCCTGAGAGACTAGGGAGGTTCCTGGGCATATTTCTGATTTGGATTGAGTTTGATGCTGATATGACCTTTAAATTGCCCCCCTGAAATGACTTTTCTCAGTCCGTAATAAAAACAGGTGTGAGCAGAATGTGTAGCCAGCAGAAAATTTTAAAATTTTAACTGGAGTCCTTGATTCCTAGTTTGGGTAGTATGATCAGATCCCTACCCATCAACAGCAATTGTAATAACACCATTAGCCGCTCCAAGCTTGGTCCTCGATCAAACAAGGAAATCAGAGCCACTGGTGCTAGAGAGAGAAAAACACAACAGGCACAGCCTCAACCACTGGCCTCAGACAGGCTTTAATAAATGACAAAGGCTGGTTTTCCATCAAAATAATCACCTTCCATCAGAATAACCACCTCCCCCAACTCTCTCAGAGGACAGACTACAGAAAGAAATGGTAGGTTTATAAAAAAGAAAAAAAACGGTGAAGGGCAGAAAAGCCTTTTCCTGAGATGAATGCCTACTACATTCACTGCAAGAATTTTGATCATAAATACATCCAGAATTCCAGTTCCATCAACAGAAAGTTTGGCCAGGAAAGAGCTGCCAAGGGGCCAGACAAGTTGAGATGTGTAAACATACAGATGCTTCAGGGAGCAAAAAATAAGAAGCGTCTTCACAAATTTTTTCCTTTACCTCCCCAGTTCATTTTTCAAATTATTTTCTTTTTTTAAGGGGAAGGGAAGTGGCCCTTAAATAAATGCATGGGATGGGATGGACAGGAAACAAGTTGTTGAGAAGAAGCGCTAGCTTCTTATTTTAAAGAAATAAAATAATTACCCAATAGAGAAAAGGGAAATCAACCAAGGAACGATCTAAGGTCATGACACCATGTGTGGTACAAGAAGCAATTCAACCCATAAGGGCTTCATTACCCCCGCAATAGATAACATTTGGCTAAATCTAGCTGCAGATTAAATCTCCGCAGCACAACAGAGCCCTGAATGGAGAGGCTCCTTTTTGTGTGGTCCTTCTCCGGGAGCTGCCTGAACCATTAGCCCCAATATATCCCTCTCCCTATTAACTGCAATTCCCTCCCGACTGAGCTTCGGTCATTTGTCTCGAGGCTCTACGGGGGCGTTTGATGAGCAGAGAAACAAGGAGAAGGGGAGAAAAGCGTCGGGTTAATGAGTTGTAGCAAATCCACACTTTGTAGTTGGGAGGAGGAGAGCTGGTGGCCAATGTTTGTCCAACTGGTTTATTTTTCGAGACCCAGCCTATTGAGGAAGGCTTGTTCAAGCAGGCTTCGTTCCTACAAACACACAAACATCCTTCTGTTTGCCTACAAAGAAAAGGGGACCAGCGCTGGATTTGCATGCGAATGAGGAGCCCCAGGAGGAGACGTCCTTGCCCATCAAAGGCCGCGGTAGCGGCGGCCTGGCGGCCTTTGTTCCAGCACCTGCTCGCAGGCGCGGCCTGACGGGGCTCGCCCCGCGCTCCTGACTCGCCCGTCCAGGGTCCTCTGCCCACTCGTCCCTCACCTGGCCTGCGGTCCACACCTCTCTCAGCTCATACCTCACCCGCCCCGCGGCCCTGCTACCCCCAGTCTCAACCGCCTGGTGAGCAAGCCCGCAGGGTAGGCACGGCGGAGAGCGGAACCCCAAACCCAGAGGGTGGGGAGCTGAGCGGTGGGACGCAACACTCGGCATCCAGGCGACTTGGATTTGCACTTTCCTTTAGCTGTGGGCTCACGCTGCTCTCCACCTGTTTAAAAACAGGCTTGCGGTCTCCAGTGGGGGCGCGTGAAGCAGGACCCCAACCCGGGGACCTGGAGCGAGGCCTGGATCGCCCGGTGCCTTGTTGCCATTTTCTTAAATGCACTGACAACCCCGGACATGGGGCCCATCCCGGCACTTTTGAAGACGTGAGAATAGGAACGAGGAGACAAGATTAACCAGGATTCCCTGCTTTCGGGACATCTAAGCATCGGGCAAAAATTAAAAATACACACGGTTTTGTTCTGGCTGTCTCTCCTCGTAATTATTTTCAGATCTAAATTTCAGATGCGTTCGTTACAGAAGGCTACCAGGCGCGCCAGCAGTGTCTGTGCCGTTTGGATTCCGCCTGCCAACGCCTCTCCACCCGGGGCGGTGCGTGGGGTCCGGACGTTCTCGGGGTCAATAACTCCTCTCTCTTAGCCAGGCTAGAGTAAAAGTAACTTTCTATATAAAATTTTGCTCTAACAATATTTTAATTTGTATCTATAGAGTTAGTGGTAAGTTTGAAGGTGAGAGGGTTTAACCTCCTTCAAACATTTCACAAGGAGGGGAACAAACAGCTTCATTTGAGCCCGTGAAAATCCGTTTTCTCCCTAAAAAGAGACAGGGTGTCATGAGTGAGTAACATTACAAAATATTGACCCTATAATGCAGACTTCATTAACCTGGTAAGTTTAATCTGCAAATCTTCAGATATACACCTGTCCAGACATTTTAAAGAAATTGAATAAACAGATTTAATCCCCACTAAAAACACTAACGTCAGACATTTAAATTATGTGTTACATATGCCTAGGTTTTATTTGGAGCGCCCATTTTCTCATGCAATAGTTAATAAAAAGACATTAAAATTTGAAAGATAAACCTAAATTCAGTAAAAATAATTAATGAACACCTGATGTATTTTCACTTTTTATTCTTTAAACCATCCTAAAGTTGAAGGTTATCTTAAATACCTTAAATCATTCACTTAAGCCAGAATTTCAATAAATCTGTCTTTTAAGAGAAAAACCTCTTTATACAATTACTCGAATTCCTTCCATCTGCAACATGGTAGCTGTAAATACTGGCATTTTAAAATATGATTTATTTCATATATGCAAATACGTCTTTATTCAGGGCTTTACCTGATGATCATCTCTACTAATTTTTCCTATTAGAATTCTGAAACTAGAAACTGCCTCTGCTTGTTTCACTTCTATTACAAGATATTTTGCAGAGTTTTTGCAGACATAATATTGTTAACTGAGTGGAAACTGGGAAGGAAACTCAAAAATGAAATGCAAAATTTCTATAAAATTATCTTTGGGTACCTGTGGCTTTAATTTTAACATACCTCAATGCGCTTTAAAATGACATAGTATCAGATTTGAAAATGTATACCAAAGTAACTTATTTTATTTGCAGTCATTTAAAAGTAACATTTTATTTGTAGTCATTTAAAAGTAATTTCTGATCTCCTACAGAAAATTCTGATCTTCCTGGTTTTCACTTAGGAAGTTCAAATGAAAAATCATGGCATGATGCTGCTGTTAAATTCTCTCTGAAAATATTTAAGTCTGCTCCATATCGGGTTCCTACTTACCCCACATAGAAACTTTTTTAAGCAGAAAAGAAAATAAACTAAGAAGGGGACAACTGAGGCCAATTATTTTGGTGAATTTTCTTTGAAAATTAAGCATTTTTATTTCTGAAAAAGTGTAAAAATCTTACATTTAGAATAGTACAATAATAATTGCCAGTAAAATTTACAATACTCCTTGTAAAGAATACACAGTAAGTACAAAATAAAAATTCCGCACGTCTGTTATGATACAAAACACAGGTTGAAATAAGAAATGATAATTTTGACTTCTTTTCCTTGTGTAAACATGTTAACCATTTTTTTCCTTTTCATGAAAAAGTACTCTAGACAAATGTCCTCAAAAAAGTATTGCTTTGCTGGCATTCTTCGAGACCTTCACTATTTTTGTATTATTCTTTTGAACATTATTTTTTAACGCCTGGACCTGAGAATCTGTATACCTCAAAAGGCTTAGTTGTTATTCATCTGCCAAACGTCTAGGGAGCCCCTAGTGCCTTCACAAGGCGAACCCCCTTCCCCAACACCCTCTTCCTCCCTGCCCCAGGTCGCGGGGCTGTAGCATAGGACGACTCTGCATAAACAGAGGGACCCGCAGAGCCGAAAAGCGCGCCGGAGCTGTTGACAAACAGTTTCGTCTTAAAATTCGCAGCGGAGAAAATGGGCGCGCAAGGTCGAGAGGGGCCGCACCCGGAGGAGCGAACAAAACACCGACCCACCGAGAGGAGAAAAGGAGCCGGGATTCCTACCTTCTTCCTCGAGCAGGCTAACATAGCGTTATTAACAATTGGAAATCCTAGCAGTAAAGTTCTCGACACTGGACAGGGCAGTCCCTTGGTGCAGAGTCCCCAGGGCAGCGGACGAGGAGACAGAGGAGGCAGCGGCGGCCGCGGCGGCCACGAGGGAGCGGGTGAGCGCGGCTGCCGGGCCCACGGCCGCCTGCGCCGCGCAGCCTCCTCCGCCGGATCCCGGCGCGGGTGGCGCTGCCACCGGCGAGGGCGAGGGCGAAGCCTGAGCGGCGGCGGCGGCGGCCTGCGCAGCGGCGGCGGCAGCGGCGGCCGGGCCCAGGCTGCCCCCGATGATGCTCTCGATGGAGAAGGGCGACCGCGCCAGCGCAGAGGCGCCCGGGCCGCCTGCCTTGGCCGCGGAGGCCGGCAGGGGGCCTGGCAGGGCGGCGCCGAGCGGGTGCGGCCGGTAGCCGAAGGCTGTCCGGGCCAGCTCGGCGGCAGCGCCGTGCGGCGGCGGCGGAGGCGGCGGGGGCGAGTGAGGATGGAAGGCGGCGGCGGCGGCGGCCGCGGCTGCGGCGGCGGCGAAGAGGGCCGAGGGCGGCGCGTAGGGCGGCAGCTGCAGGCCGTAGCCGCAGCCGTAGGGGCCGTAGCCATAGGCATGCGGGGGCGGCGGCGGCGCAGGCGGGAAGAGTGCTGCGGCGGCGGCGGCCGGATCGCCCGCGCCCCCTGCGGCTCCCGCGCCGCGCAGCAGCAGCGACTCGGCGGCAGCGGCGTTGGGCGGGAGGAGCGGCTGCCGCTTGAAGCGCTTCCTCCGGCGCAGGAAGCTGCCGTTGTCGAACATGTCCGCGGACTCGGGGTCCAGCGTCCAGTAGTTGCCCTTGCCCGGGTTGCCGGGCTCGCGGGGGATCTTGACAAAGCAGTCGTTGAGCGAGAGGTTGTGGCGGATGCTGTTCTGCCAGGCGGGGAACTTCTCCCGGTAGTAGGGGAAGCGGCCGCTGATGAACTCGCAGATCTCGCTCAGCGTCAGCCGCTTCTTGGGGCTCTGCAGGATGGCCATGGTGATGAGCGCAATGTACGAGTAGGGCGGCTTCACCAGTGGGTTCTTGGCGCCGCTAACCGCGCTCCCGCCGCTGCCGCCGCCGCCGCCAACCGCTCCCGCGCCCGCGCCCGTGCCGCCGCCCCCACCGGCTCCCGCCCCCGCCGCCGGGGCCGGACCCGGGGGCGCCGGGGACCCCCCAGCAGGCGGGGCTAGCAGGATGTCATCGTCGTCGTCCTCCTCCTCCAGGTCCTCCAGCTCGTCCTCCCCGGCGTACGAGCGCCGCCGCCGCCGCTGCGCGGGGACAGCCAGCCGGGGCCCGCCACCGCCGCCCTCGTCGTCGTCCTCCTCTTCCTCGTCGTCTTCGTCCTCGCCCTCCCCCACCACGTCGATGTCTGTCTCCTCCGCGAGGCCGGAGGCATCGGACATCTCCGTGCTCAGGGTCATAGCTGTGGTGCGGCGGCGGCAGGGCGGCGCATGGGGGCGCCGGGCTCCGGGCTCCCTCTGCGCCCCAGCCCGGGTCCCGGGCGGCTGGCCCGGCCGGGGGGCGCCACGCTGAGGGCGCTGCGGCTGCCGGAGCTGCGCTGGGGCCACCGGGTGGTGGCGGAGTCTCGCACGCCGACTTTGTAACTCCTGCGCCGCTGCGGTAGCCGCGCGTCTGCTGCGCTCGCTGGACTCCGCTCGCGTCTGGCCCGGGCGGAGGACTTGACCTCCTCTCGGAGCAGCTTTTGCCCCGTCGGTTGAGGAGGGGTGGCGGGGCGCGGGCGGGCGAATCAGAATGCCAGGCGCCCAGGAACGTGCCGGACGGGTGAGAGTCTAGGAACAGAGCTCTGCGAGACCAGGGCTGAGTCCAGGAGAGGGCGGACCTTCCTCGGCTTATAGCTGAAGGGGGCCTGTCACATGGTGTGCACGTCAGAGCGCTGCCGAGGGAAGGAAAGAAAGCCTAGGAAATCTGCCCTGCTCGGGAGAGAAAATTCACTCCTAGGAGGGAGAATTTTCTCCCTTTCTGAGAAAAGTGGGGAAGAGAGCGGACCCCACTATTTCTTGCCAAAGGGGCTGATACCCGAATTACGCGGCGGTCTATACCAAGGTCCTCTGCACAAGTTAGAGTTCCCAGCCTCCTTCTCGATAAGTCATCCACTCTCACCTCAGAAGCACACCCTCGACGCTCCTGTCTGACTCCTCCACGGCCTGTAGGAGCCGTCCAGACGGGGGATAAGCACCCCATCCTCAGGTGATCCCTGGGGACGCTTTGGGCTCTATTGGGGGTGTCCCAGCTCCCACAGATTGGGCGAGCGGCTTCCCATTTTAAGCACGATAATAATTGTTTATTGACCCTTTAACCCCTTCTCTTCGGTCTTACTCCAAAAACGTTTGTTTTCCGCCATCAGTTAATAAAAATGCTGTGAGACTGGCGTTTTAGTCACTTATATGCAACTGAATGCCCTAGAGACTTGACAGTTAAACTAAGCGACTCGAATGAGAAGATCTGACAAATGTCATGGGAATTAAGAATGTAACAATTGAATTCGGAGAATAGAAAATTTTAGTAAAAACCCAAATACATGCACAAAAATTGCACCTATGAACTACTCAAAAAAGTTCGACCAGCCTAGCCAATATGGTGAAACTCCGTCTCTACTAAAAATACAAAAACTTAGCGGGCGGCTCCTGTAATCCCATCTACTCAGGAGGCTGAGGCAGGAGTATCGCTTGAACCCGGGAATCGGAGTTTGCAGTGAGAGGATATCGCGCCACTGCACTGAACTCCAGCCTGGGCAACAGGAGCGAAGCTCCGCCTCAAAATATATATATATACAGTTTGTTCATAATGGGGCTAAATAGTTCTCGGTAGGAGGAACATTTTAGTCAGTACTTCATAGTAATCTCAAAATACTTAAATTACATAACATATACATATTTTACTCAGACAGGCTTATTAATAGAAACTGATAGTGGACTTTAAGATAAATGTGTTTTTGGAAAATCCATTACTCTTAGTACCTTCTGGTGAAATGAAAAAAATTTATGAGATTCATATTCCGCTTAATTCAACTTTCTCAGGTGACAACGTAGTGGAAATAATTAAAATATGATGCTTTTTAAAAAGATACCTATCTTTATCACCAACTCAAACGAGCTATTTTGGCTCGTGGAAAAATCCTAATAGTTGTGGAATTCATATTCACTTAGTCATACCTTCTGGATTGGTGCATTTCCTAGAATGCTTCTATTTCAAAGAAGGAAGCTTGCCCTAAAAGTTTAACTTTCTGATTAAAATGACCTCTTGACAAGAACTAAGAATCAATATTCAATGGCGTTCTGTAGGAACAGCCATCACCTGCCCCTGTGTATATCATTTTATTGACCAAATACTTTTCGCATTTTGAAACGTGTCGTTACTAGCGCTATCAATCACAGAGCGTCAAAAATAAACTGTTCCTCCATCTAAGAACTCTTTTAAATTCGAGTTTTTTGGTGCTGAGGACTGCTACCAGCATTACTCTTACAAATGACCCATAAAGGCTATCATAGGTCTTTGAACGATCTGTGAGAATGCCTCGACGTTGTAAATAAATTATTTTTCATTGACTCTCCTTTGATATATGGCTGAACCATTTAATTACTGTAATAGGCTGAGCACTAACTTGAGCCAACATTAATCAGCGCTATTAATCAAGCATCACATTGCTTTGTTGATGCAGCCAGGAGTCCTTACGAAGCAGTTCACTTTTACGTTGAAAAGTTTAAGTTTTATAAGTACTCAGTCGATATCTAAATAAACACCATCACTTTCGCAGCACTGAGGGTTGGTGTGTGGCGAAGTATTCAAAGATGAAACAGGAAAAATTTCTTCGCAGACCATTAATTACTTTAGGCGACGGGTTACAGACTTCATTCCGTTCATGGAGCGGGAGACAGACTGCATTCATTTGTAACTTTGTCCGCAAGTTCTTCCCCAAAGAGTTAAGAGGTTCTTCCCTGGAAACGTTTGTAAAACGTGGCGAATTATCACCGGGCCACTCCGGGGAAAGTATTAGGATTTACTGAAGGGCAGAGTGGAAGATCAGCCCAGAGGGACCGCTGCAGAGACGGGGAACGGCCACTAAGATTTGGGCGAGCTTTACTGAAGCTTCACATTTGGATATGACCACTTGCTTTGTTTGCTTAATTAAGCTAGATGTTTGTACGCAACTTTCAGCTCCGCACTCGCGAAGTTCCTGGAACACAGAAACCCAAGCGATTCACGTCTCTCACGTCCCCCTGGTCTCCCCCGTCGTTCCCCACCCCGGGCCTCCCTCCCTACTGCGCTTCCAGCTTTCGGCCGCGACTGGTAACTCTCCTCCCGCTCCTCACCCCGAAGCTGGTACGTGGGACTAAAACCTTTCCCAGAGGGGAACCTGGGAAGCGACGCGGCGACCCCTCTCCCGCGCGCGCGGCTCGCATGCACGCGGAAAGTAGAGGGGCGCGGGTCCCGGTGGTGCCTGCGCGGGGCAGAGCTGCCCCCTGGCGGCGGCGCGGCGACCTGCGGGCCCTCGCATCCGGGCCGGGAACTCCCAAGGGAGCTCGGCCAGTGCGGGGAATTCGCCCAGCAAACTGCGTTTTTCGAGTGTGGGCAGCTGGCTCCCGGGCGTCTCTCCCACTGGCTGCGGGCGGCCGGGACTGGGCAGGCGTGGAGGCAGGTCCTTGGACTGCAGGCTTCGGCTTTCTCTCCCCCCACCCCAGCTAGCGGTTTGGGCGCTCCAGGAGCCCCCGCGCGGGGGGTTACGGGAATTACGCTCGGTGGGAGCCGGGGAGGCAGTACGACCCTCGGGAGCCTCTGCCTCCGCCCTTTGGCCTTGGTCCCTGACCGTGAACGCCCCAGGCCCAGGGACCTCCTTCGGCAGATGAGGGCTGGCAGAGACCTGGGGGGCGCAGACTCCTGAGGCAGGAGGGCTATTCCTTGTGCATCCCAGGACTTTACCCGTGATCGTGAACATGAACGTGTTTTCAACCCCTGCTGTTTCCCCAGCGCCTCATCCCTCCTGCTAGGAGTCATTCCCGAAGCCTGTATTGAGATTCTGGTTGTGCCTGCCAGTCTGAGCCCGGTAAAGAGAGAAGAAAACGCGAGTCACTGGTCTGAGGGAGTGTAGACAGGTAGGTACTTATTCTGGCCAATGATGAGTGCCTCCTGAGCGCCGCGCAAAGAGAAGGGATGCCTGGAGTCGCTGCCCAGGGCCCTTTCAGCCTTCGCCGTCCTTCCTCGGGGCTGCATGCATTTCCACTACTCTTAAACTCAAGCGTCTGGAGGCCAAAACCTGGGATCTGAGTTGTTTTTTGTTTACTGGGGTAGGGGTAGGGGCGGGTAGGGTTGTAAAATACACATGATTTACCATTTTAGCCATCTTAAGTGTACACTTCAGAGGCACTATGTACAGTCACATTGTTGTGCAGCTGTTACCGCTATCAATTTCCATCATCCCAAACTGAAATTTTGTACCTATTAAAAAAAAGTGGCCGGGCGCGGTGGCTCAAGCCTGTAATCCCAGCACTTTGGGAGGCCGAGGCGGGTGGATCACGAGGTCAAGAGATCGAGACTATCCTGATCAACATGGTGAAACCCGTCTCTACTAAAAATACAAAAAATTAGCTGGGCATGGTGGCGCGTGCCTGTAATCCCAGCTACTCGGGAGGCTGAGGCAGGAGAATTGCCTGAACCCAGGAGGCAGAGGTTGCGGTGAGCCGAGATAGCGCCATTGCACTCCAGCCTGGGTAACAAGAGCGAAACTCCGTCTCAAAAAAAAAAAAAAGTAACTCCCCACTTCCCCAACCATCCTTCTATTCCCCCTCACCTTTTACCAGCCACTGGCAACCACTGTTCTACTTTCTGTCTCTATGCAATTATTTACTGTAGGTACATCATCTGAGTGGAATCATAATCACATTGGTCCATTGTGTCTGATTTATTTCTCTTAGCATAATGTCTTTAAAGGTCATCCGTATGGAAGCTTGTATCAAAGTATCTTCTTTTTACCACTGAATAATGTTCCATTGAATGTATATGCCACATTTTGTTTATCCATCCGTCCACTGGTGGACATTTGGGTTACTTCTTTTTTTCTGTTAGTTTTTGAACCTCCACTCCTCTTTGACTACTCTGCATGCAGTAGACACTGATAAAATGTTTGATATATTCATTTTCCTATATCTTTTTCACCCCAGAAACCCTCAAAGGAAGCCCGTTGTCCTAACAGAGCACACACATTGGTGAAGTGACGGGGAAGGTTTCTGCTGTGTGCAACATAAGGGGGACTCGCCCTTCTGGATTTGAAACCTCAACTTGTTCCCAATTTTGAGACTTTCAGACTCAGACAATGAACATCACCTTCAGTAAAAAGGCATGAGTTGAGACTCCTCCAGAATTAGTTCTGGACAAAACTGTGATCATCTCCCCTCCCACCCCATGCTTTTACACCCTAAGCCCCCCTCCTTACCTGTCCTGATCCTTAGGAGCCCCAAAATGACCTAAAATTTTTCTCTGGCAGTCTAGGGTGCTTCACTTTAGCATTCTTCTGTGGTGAACATTACCTGCCACTCACGCTGGTTCCCACATGCCAAGCTAATTTCAACAACGGATGAAGTGGGTACCTCCATGTGATGGCTGAGGAAACAGGTTCTGGGTGTTGCAACTAAGCTTCATGGAGGCAGCCATGACAGAGCAGAGCCTTCCATCCTTCTGTCCAGGTCGGCAGCCTCTCCCAAAGCAGGACTCCATGGGCCAGGCTCTTTCCACCCCCACCCTGCTTCTTCAGGCCAATTCTTACATGGTAAGTTGGCCAGAACTTACTTCAGGCCGGTTCTTACTGAAAATAAGCCCAAGGCAAGCTGCTACTGGCTGACGGTGTTTGGTGCCTTTCCAAAGAGTAGGTTCATTTTAACCTGGGCATCCTGTTGATACTGCCTAATCAAGGTTCCACTCATGGGTCCTTTATAGAGAGTGTGGTTGGGAGGGGAGATTCCCTTGTGAAGAAGATATTTTAGTGTCCCACTAGGCAGCTTCTGCTTGCACAACAATTCCTTTAAAAAAGCATTTCATGACCTGAGCAGTACTCAGACATCAAGAATTCAGAATGTCAGCAGAAGTTCAAATCTGTGTTTTTTAATGCCAAAATTATTTACATGGACTCAGGAATTTTCATTACATTGTAACCTGGACATCCTAACACACACCCACACACAAACTTATTTAGCTCCGCATAATCAGTGGTTTGCAGTGGCACATGTTTAGATTTTGTACCCCAAAGTCAAAAGCTCAAAAAGTATTTTTTATCATGAACTTAACTGACAAATACATATATTTTCGTTCCAGAGAGAACTCCTCTTATTGGGGGCTACCTTCCACACCAGACTCTCCAGAGTACATCTTTACAGCTCTATAATCTTCTGGCATTTATTTACATTGTCTAATAATTTCCTGGAAATACACTTAGTATTTTTAGTTATAAGAAGAATTGAAAAACAATATTGCTATTCTAGAAGAAGTGCATTTATTTATTTTGCATTTGCAGTTCACCCAGAGGCTGGCTGTGCAGACAAATGCTTGGGAAGGACAGGGCTCTCTAAAGTGATTCTAGGTATGCAGCTGTCTACAAGTCATACTGAAAATACAAGATTGCTTATGAAGCAATGAGAAAGCCTTGTCGTAAGTTGAAGTTGTAATTTTGTGTGTGTATTTAAAATATATTTAGTCACACACATTCTTTATTGCCTGACGTCCAGGCTTAACTGAGAGTGAACTATCACTTCTCTGTTATAACAAACTGAAACCTCATCATCTACACTCAGTGGCAGCACATCACCTGATGCCACCGTCTGACACGAGGCTGCAAATCATAGGTTGCAGTCAAGCACATAGCCCCCTTTGCAGAAGGCATTCTCAATAGCTTCCACTAGAGGCACGTGTGAGCACTTTTGCTAGAAAGCTTTGGTTGGCTCGCCTTCCAGAGCAGAAAAAACTGGAAATGGCCTAAATCCAAAAGTTACAGAAAAGTAAATACAAATAATGAATGATCACTATTAATCAGAGACATGCAAAATGGGAAAGAGAAAACCCTATCAAATTAGCAAATTCCATGAGGATGATGAACATGATGGTAGGAAATCATATCACTGCCTGTGGAACTGTAAAGTCACACAAACCTTTCAGCAAACAATTTGGCAAAACAGAGCTTGGATCTTAGTGTCTGTTCCCTTGAATCCAGTCACTCTAAGATTCCATCGTATGGAAATAACCAGAAATATGAGCACATATTTATGTACAAAATGTTTGTTGCAGCTATTTTTTTTTAAGAAGCAAAAAAATAGAAACATTCTAAATGCTCAGGATGAAATATATTATTCTTATGATGGAATATTTTGCAATCATTAAAGCAAGGTCTGTGACCAATTTTAATAACTTGAGAAAATCTTAAAGTTGAAAGAAAGGTTTGGATAGAAAATTACATACAGTATTTTCTCAATAATTTACTGTAAATAAAAGGACTGGAAGAAAATACAATAAAATGTCAATTGGTTAATTCTCAGGATGGTGAAATTATGGTGGCTTTTATTTTGTTATTTATATTGTATTTTTCTATGTTTTCCAAATTTTTCAGCCTGAGCAATTTCCAAAGTGCTGAGTTGAGACAGCTGAGGAGCACAATTAGTGTAAAAGAAAGACTACAGATGGAACAGTTCATGTCATTTGAAGCATAATTATTAGAATAGACATCAAGAATTTAAGGCAAGCATCATATATATATCAAGTAGGGAGGAGAACTTATTAGTAACATTAAGCAAGAGGAAGAAATAATTGTTTTAAACCTACTGGAAGCATTAAGTATGAAGAAAGTAATAAAATAAAGGGCACATTGAAGGAATGAATAGCAGAATGTAGCACAACAGTGTGACTATTGTCAATAATAATTAATTGTACATTTTAAAAATAACTCAAAGAGCATGATTGAATTGTTAGTAACACAAAAGATAAAAGCTTGAAAGGAAGGATACCTCATTCTCCATGATGTGATTATTATGCGTTGTCTGTGTCAAAACATCTCATGTACTGCATAAATATATACACCTACTGTGTACCCACAACAATTTTTTTCCTTTTCAGAATTTCTTAAAAAAAAAAAAAACGAATCTGGAGCCACAGCAACTTAATTTTTAAAAAACAAATAAGCAGAATAGATAGAAGTGAAGAATGGATTGGGTTTGAAGAGTTCGAGGAACTCTCCCAAAAGCAGCAGGAAAAGACAAAATTCTGGCTCATGAAATCGATTTAATGTGTTTTGACCACAACTGAGAAAGAATAAAACAGAACAGAATGGGATGGGTTAGAATAGAATAGAATAGAATAGAATAGAATAGAATAGAATAGAATAGAATAGAAAACATCGCTGCATAGCACATAATAATGCTAAGAGTAGTTTGTGAAAACTTTCAGTTTTTATTTTTATATTTTTATGCATGTGTATGTATACTGAATTTCTATGTAAAATGATCTCTTGGTTTGCTTGAGCTCAGAAGTTTGAGACCAGCCTGGGCAGCATAGGAAGACCCCATTTCTATAAAAAAATAATAATTAAAAATAAGTAAAATAATCTCTTAGTGTGGGTTATAATAAACAAGTTTGAAAGCTTCTCTTTTTTTTAATTTCAGATTCAGGGAGTACATTTGCAGGTTTGTTACGTGAGTCTATTGCACGATACTGAGGTTTGTACTTCTATTGAACCCATCACCCAAATAGTGAACATGGCACCTAACAGGTGGTTTTCCAACCCTCGCCCCCTCCCTAAGTTTGCAGTCCTCAGTGTGTCTATTGTTCCCATTTTTGTGTCTATGTGTACCCAATGTTTTGCTCCCACTTATAAGTGAGACCATGTGGTATTTGGATTTCTGTTTCTGCATTAATTCATTTAAGATAGTGACCTCCAGCTGTATCCATGTTGCTGCAAAGGACATCATTTCATTCTTGTTTATGGCTGTGTAATATCCCACAGTGTATATGTACCACATTTTCTTTATCCAATCCACCACTGATGGGCACCTAGGTTGATTCCATATCTGCTATGGTGAATAGTGCTGTGATAAACATACAGGTGCAGGTGTCTTTCTGATGGAATGATTTCTTTTCCTTTGGATATATATGCAGTAATGAGATTGCTGGGCTGAATGGTAATTCTATTTTGAATTCTTTGAGAAATCTCCTAACTGTTCTCCACAGGAGTTGAACTAATTTACATTTCCACCAACAGTGTATAAGTGTTCCCTTTTCTCTGCTACCCACCAACATCTGTTTGTCCCCATTGCTTTCATATCCTCTCTCACCTATCCTTAGGGCCTCACAGTGTCCTTCCTACTCCATACACCACTGCTGTGGTGATCAGTGTGCCATGGAAAAACCTGGCCACAGAAATTTTGGAAAAGATGAGGTACATCAAGAAAGCAGTTGACTTTACTGCAGCGCTTTGAGATTTTTAGGTTTGTTTTGTACATTGTGACCCTTTCAGAGGACTGTACATACGATGTAATATTTTCCAAATTTATTTTAGTATGGGACACCAGTTTGGGAAATGGCATTCACTAAAATGATGTGATACAGACAGGGCGCAGTAGTCACATCTGTAACTCCAGCACTTTGGGAGGCTGAGGCATGAGGATCGTTTGAGCTCAGGAGTGCATGGCCAGCCTAGGCAACATAGTGAGACCCCCGTCTCTTAAAAAAAAAAATCTAAAAAGTTACAGAGTTTGCAGTGACTTTCTAATTTCCCAGAGTTAAAATTCTTCTCATTCATTTATTTAACAAATATTTATTTTATGGAATGTCTACTATGGGGCAGGTGCTGTTCTAGGTAGTTGGGATACTTCAGTAAACAAACGAACCAAGATCGTCACCCCAAAAAGCTTTACATATTTAGCAGGAGAAAGACCATAAGAAATAAGTAAACTGAATACCCTAATTAAGTAATGACTTCATATGTTAAAAGGTCATATCTGCTGTGTGAAAAAACACAGAACAGCTAAGGGGGCTGGAGGTGGTAGTGACGAGGCAGCATGGAAAGGACAGGTGTGTGGAAACTTTAAATAGTGAGCAAAGACTAGAATATTGCTACTGCTGGATATCTGGGAGAAAAGGATTCCAAGCAGGAGGAACAATTTGGGCAAAGGCCCGAATAATCACAAATAAAAATAATCTTAAAGACATGTTACAAACTATTATGTAATTATCCACAAACTTAGTGGCTTAAAATAATAATTTCATTATGATAACAGCTTTTTTGAGTCAGGAATTCACAAAGGGAATCAAAAGGTAAAAGGTGTCTTAGTTTATATCTCTGCCAGTCAATGCTAGCTGTCAGCTGGGATTGCCAGCTAGAACACCAAGATGTCAACTTTTCAGGTGGCCTGGGCTTCCTCACAGACCAGTCTCCCAAGAGAATCAGTGGAAGGTGTATTGCCTTTTATGATCTAGCCTAGGAAGTCACATAGTGCCCTTTCCACAGTACTTACAAGCTACCCAGATTCAAGAGGAGGGAAATACATGCATTTGCTATGGCTGCCATGACAAAGTACTGCAGACTGGGTGCCTGAATAAGAGAAATGTATTGTCTCATAGTTCTGGAGGCTGGAAGTCCAAAATCAAGGGGTTGTAGGGTTGGTTCCTTCTGAGGGCTATGAGGAATGATCTTCTTCAGTCCTCTCTCCCTGGCTCTCCTCTCTTCTCTCTCTGTCTCCTCACATCATCTTCCCTCTCTGTGTGTCTGTGTTCATTTTTCCCCTTTTTAAAAGGACACCAGTGATACTCCATGAGGGCCCACCCCAATGAGTTTATTTTACTTGATTAACTCTGTAAAGACCCCATCTCTGGTTAAGTTCACAATCTAAGGTACTGTAGGTTAGAACTTTATCATAGGAATTTTTGGGGAAACACAATTTAACACATAAAAGGAACATAGACCCAACTCTGAATGGGAGGAGTCTTCAAGTCACCATGTGAAAAGTGTGTGGGAGATGAGGGTACTGCCATCTTTGAAAAATACAGTTTGCCAGATTATGACATACAAAGTTTAATAATGAGGCTGGGCACAGTGGCACACACTATATTCCCAGCTACTTGGGATGCTGAGGCATGAGAATCACTTGGACCCAGAAAGCAGAGGATGCAGTGAGCTGAGATGGCACCACTGCACTCCAGCCTGGGTGACAGAGCAAGACCCTGTCTCAAAACGAAAAAAAAAGAGTAGGCCGGGCGCGGTGGCTCAAGCCTGTAATCCCAGCACTTTGGGAGGCTGAGGCAGGTGGATCACGAGGTCAAGAGATCGAGACCATCCTGGTCAACATGGTGAAACCCCATCTCTACTAAAAAAATACAAAAAATTAGCTGGGCATGGTGGCATGTGCCTGTAATCCCAGCTACTCAGGAGGCTGAGGCAGGAGAATTGCCTGAACCCAGGAGGCAGAGGTTGCGGTGAGCCGAGATCGCACCATTGCAATCCAGCCTGGGTAACAAGAGCGAAACTCCGTCTCAAAAAAAAAAAAAAAAAAAAAGGGTAATAAATGAGTGTCCATGGCAACTTATATACTTTCTATAAATCACCCCACAACATAATGAAACATAACTTGGGGGTAACTACTTTTATATGTTTAAAATTTGTTTTTGATAGGGTTAGGGTGCAGTGGCGTGATCATATTATCACTGCAGCCTCAAATTCCTGAGCTCAAGCAATCCTCCCACTTCAGCCAAAAAGTAGGTGGGACTACAGGCATGTGCCATCATATTCAACCTATTTTCTTTTCTTCTTCTTACAAAAAAGAAAAGATGGCACACGTCTCACTATGTTGCCTAGACTGTGTTTCATATTTTCATAGTAAGTGAAAGCTCATATACCAACTGTATGGCTCCAGAAAAAACACCTGGAAAAATCCACAACTGACTCTTTCCCAAGGCAATTCAAGTCTGTGCTTCAAAAACCAATGCTTTCTAGCAGAACTTTCAGCAAATCATTATTTCTGGCTCAAGGATTTGCTCTACTTGAAGCTCCTTTGCTGATTTGCTTATTTGTAGAAGACATTCACTATTAGTTGCTGTAGTTCAACCTTGACCAGTCTTGTCTTCACTCAGAGGAATTCATGCCCGTTAGTTTTATGTTATGTGCAAAGTAAATTAAACATGTATTATTATCAAATTTTTAGGAGAAACAAATGTTAAAAGTACTTGCTATAACAATAAATATTATTATGCTTTATTTCTTGCCATTATTGTTACTACTTGAGATGAATCTTATGCAAAATAAGCTATGAACCTGGGTGGGGCTCCCACCAAACCCAGAAAAGTATTGGTAACATCTTATTGCCCCAATGCTCACCCGCAAATTTTCTGTAACATCAGCCATTGAATAAAGATGACACAAAAGCCAGTATCTTTTTGCCCTCTCTAAGCCCTAAACATTCATTTTAAAATGAATAGAAGAGACCCAGTTATCCTACAATCCAGTAGACTAATTTCCGATTTGCCTTTGGAATATTTATCTCCCTATCTGCTTCGATTTCCATAGCCTCTTTTCACTGGTCAGTCAGCCTTCCCAAAGCCATTCACCTGGGAGGCACATATCACCAGTAGGCCAGGCTCACCACAGACCTACTGAATTAGAATCTCTAAAGGTGGGGCTCAGGAATTTATTTTGCTTTGTTGTTTATGTTTGTTTTTTTGTGGAAGTTCCCTAGGTGATTTGGGTGACCATTTAGGTCTGATTACTAAATTCAATTGCTGACCCTACACTGCATCTCCTGCTACTGCCTGACCCTACAACCGCATCTCCTGCTACTTTGCACTTCATGATTTACTATTTGCAATACTGAACTACCAGTAGCTCACAACACTAGACGTACTGCCTCCCTCCTCTTGGCCCTTGCCTGGAAAACCCTCTGCATACTTTGACTGCTGAACAACTTATTTTCCTTCCAAAATTCAGCCCTATTGTCTGCTTCCAGAAAGCCTTGCCTGACCACCTCACCTCCACCTGCTCTGAATTCCACTGCACCTCGTCCACACAGCAGTCAGCACGCAGTGTGAAAAAATATTAATGAAACTGTCTTTGCGCAGTTATGACTGAGACAGTGAAAGAGATCTTACTTAACCAACTCCATCTTGCTTCTAACCTCCAAGCTATCCTTGTTTATTCTTGGGCATAGGTTGAAATAACTTTGGGAGAAATTTCTCAAAGTTGGTAATGGCCCTTCCATTACCAAGGGCTAGGGACTAGATTGCCTTTGTAGGACTGACATTAGCCACAAGATTAGAAATTATAATTTTGGAGTCATGCAGCTGGAGGCTACAAGATTCTGACCCTCCTTAAACTGCTCCTAAGATCAGTGCTTGAGATATTTTGCAGACCCTGCACTTGATAGATCAGCTGGCCCCACAAAGATCAATAAATAGGGTCATCTGATCTTGTGGCCCACACCCAGGAACTGACTGAGCCAAAGCAGACAGCTCCAACTCCTTATGATTTATCTCTGACCAATCAGCACTCCTGGCTCACTGGCTTCCTCCCACCCACCAAGTTATCCTTAAAAACTCTGCTCCCCGAATGCTCCAGGAAAGTGATTTGAGTAATAATAAAACTCTGTCTCCTGCCCAGTTGGCTCTATATGAATTACTCTTTCTTTACTGCAATTCCCCTGTCTTAAGGAATTGGCTTTGTCTAGGCAGCGGGCAAGGTAAACAAATCCCTTGGGTGGTGACATTAATACTTGCTCGTCTATCTTCTCTGATAGAGTGTGATCTATTTGAAGGCAGGCTCCATGTCATCTTCACCTTAGCATTCTCAAAACCTAACCCAGTGACACAGGAGCTAGAAAGAAATTATGTGGGCAGTTAGTGAGTATAAGAGAGTCCTCAGCAAGATTTCCCTTTTAATAAAAAGCAGTCCCAAAATCATTTCTTTTCTAACAAAGGGCAGCTGCAGACATAGATAAGCAAGCTGAAAGCTTGCATGGGTGAATGCCAACAGCTGTGCCAATAGGAAAAAGCTACCTGGGGGCCAGGCATGTTCAACACGGACCACCTTCCCTTTTCTTTGTCAATCACGTGTGCAATAAAGGAACCGGCAACATGGCTCTGGCCAGGCAGAGAACCCAACTGCATAATAAAAGGCTATGGTGGGGCAGCCAGCTTCTTTGCAAGCTATGTAAATGGCACAACTGGTCCAACCAATCTTTTGGGCCCTATGTAAATCAGACACCACCTCCTTAAGCTGTTCTATAAAACCCTGTGCATTTCACCATGAAACCAGAAGACCCAGTTGGGAGCCCCTCTCTGCAGAAGAGAAAGGTTTTCTCTTTCTTTTGCCTAATAAACCTCTGCTCTTAACCTCACTCCTTATGTGTTGGCATCTTTGATTTCCTTGGTGTGAGGCAACAAGCCCCAGATAAACAATGCTACCTCATCACACTCAGAATTGCTGATGTAGAGGACCTGGGCTGTGGCCTGAGAATAGCATTTCTAAAAATTTCCTAGATGATACTTATGCTGGTCCAGGGACCACACTTTGAGGATCACAATTGTACAGTGCATCTAGGGGGTTGGGAGGAAACGGAACCAAGCTACCAACCTGACTTGTTAAATCTAAAATAGTGGTTCTCAAACTTGTCTGCATACTAGGCATATCAGAATCATCTGGGGAGATTTAAAAGCTCTAGATGTGGCCAGCTGTGGTGACTCACACCTGTAATCCCAGCACTTTGGGAGGCTGAGGTGGGTGGATCACCTGAGGTCAGGAGTTTGAGACCAGCCTCGCCAACATGACGAACCCCTATCTCTATTAAAAATACAAAAATTAGCTGAGTGCAGTGGCATTTGCCTGTAATCCCAGCTACTCAAGTGGCTGAGGCAGGAGAATTGCTTGAACCCAGGAGGAAGATGGTTGCAGCGAGCTGAGATTGTGCTACTGCACTCCAGCCTGGGTGACAGAGCAAAACTCCATCTCAAAAAAAAAAAGCTTTACATGCCCAGAATACATCCATTATAATGAAATCAGATTCTCTGAAGTAGAAGCAGAATATCAGTATTTTTTTTTAAACTCCTCAAGTGCTTCCCATGTGTGGCCAAATTTGAGAATCAGTGATTGATGCGGTTTGGATGTTTGTCCTCTCCAAATCTCATGTTGAAATGTGATCCCCAATGTTGGAGGTGGGGCCTGGTGAGAGGTATTTGGGTCATGGGGGCAGATCCCACATGAATGGCTTGGCACCATCTTCTTGGTGATGAGTGAGTTCTTGCTCAGTTGGTGCAAGGTCTGGTTGTTTAAAAGAGTGTGACAAAAAGAAAAAAATATTTTAATAAGAAGAAAACAGTGTAGCACTTCCTCCTTCTCTCTTTTCTCTTGTTTTCTCTTTTTCTCTCTCATCATATGATGCTCTGGCTCTCCTTTTGCCTTCTGCCATGATTGTAAGCCTCCTGAGGCCCTCACCAGGAGCAAATGCCAGCTCCATGCTTCATGTACAGCCTGCAAAACTGTGGAACTGTGGGCCAATTAAACCTCTTTTTATAAATTATCCAGGTTCATGTATTTGTTTGTTTTCTGAGACAAAGTCTCACTCTGTTGCCCAGGCTGGAGTGCAGTATCACGATCTCAGCTCACTGCAGCCTCCAACTCCCAGGTTCAAGCAATTCTCCTGCCTCAGCCTCCCAAGTAGCTGGGAATACAGGCATATACCACAACAGCTGGCTAATTTTTGTATTTTTAGTAAAGTCAGCGTTTTGCCATATTGGCCAGGCTTGTCTCAAACCCCTGACCTCAAGTGGTCCACCTGCCTTGGCCTCCAGAAGCACTGGAATTACAGATGTGAGCCACCATGCCCAGCCCCATGTATTTCTTTACAGAACACAGAAATGGACCAATACAGTGATCTAGACCTGTAGATCTAGAACTGCAAGCAGTTCTCAGCCCTGGTTGCAAATTAGTCACATGGGGAGATTTTAAAGTTTATTCCTGCTAGGACCCAACCCCAAACCAATTAAATTAGAATATCTGGGTGTGAAGCCTGGGCTGGCTTGCTTCCTTCTGCCCTTTATTTCTTCCTCTTTCCAGTTTCCCAGAGTTTTCTAAAGTTCAGCCAGTGTTGGAGGCTATTAATCTGGACTTGAGTGCACCCCTGTTATAATCTGTATTTCTGTTCCAATAAACCCCTTCTTCTTTTGAATAACAACCAAAAAAAAGGAGATAATTTACTTTTATGTTTTGAAAACTAGAGGGGAATGATCTGCATAGTCTGGGTAAGGGTAGGGGTAGGGGATAAATCAGGCTTCAGAGTGGATCCCCTAGAAACAGGGCCAGACCTTCTCCGAAAATCACCTAGGGCAGCAGCGCTCAAGCAGTCTCTGCACCTGCAGGATCAGCATCACCTGGGAGCTTCTTGGGAGTGGAAATTCTCAGGTCTCACTTCAGAAATTCTGAGGATGGACGCAATGGACTGAATGTTTGTGTCCCTGCCCAAAATTTATGTGTTAAAATTCTAACCTGGCACTTGGAGAGGCTGAGGTGGGTGGGTTGCCTGAGGTCAGGAGTTGGAGACCAGCCTGGGCAACATGGTGAAACGCTGTCTCTACTGAAAATACAAAAAAATAGTCAAGCATGGTGGCACCCACCTGTAGTCCCACCTACTCAGGAGGCTGAAGCAGGAGAATCACTTGAACCCGGGAGGCAGAGGTGGCAGTGAGGAGAGATCACTCTGCGCTCGAGCCTGAGTGACAGAGCAAGACTCTGTTCATATATATATATATATATATATATATATATATATGTAAAATATTATTCTGGAATGTGATGGTATTAGGAGGTAGGGCCTTTGGGGGCTGATTAGGTCACAATGATGGGACCCCCATGAATGGAATTAACACCCTTTTAAAACTGATCCCAGAGAGCTCTCTACACCTCTTTCAACCATGGAAGGATGGACACAAGGATAAGTCAGGCATCTGCAACCCAGAAGAACGTCCTTATCAGAACCTGACCATGCTGGCACCCTGATCTCAGACTTCCCGCCTCCAGAGCAGTGAGAACTAAACTTCTGTACTTAATAAGCCACCGTGTCTATGGTTCTTTGTTATAGCAACCCGAACTAAGATTGTGGTGCTCCTGAATCTGTTTTTACCAAGTTCTGCAGGTGATTCTGATGTACTCACTGGAAGATAGCAGTGGGGAAATTCAGATCTTGAGCTTCCTTTTCTGATGTTGATTTATCTCTATTTTTATTTTATTTTATTTTATTTTTTAAGAGAGGATTTCATCATGTTGGTCAGGCTGGTCTTGAACTACTGACCTCAGGTGATCCCTCCGCCTTGGCCTCCAAAGTGCTTGGATTACAGGTGTGAGCCACCATGCCCAGCCCTCTATTTTTATTTTAAACACATCCTCCCCATACTGCCTCTCAAAAGGAAGACTGTAGCAACAGCAAAGCAGCAAAGTCAGCAGCTATCTGACTTACCGCCATGTGTCTCAGTGTTAGCTGGAACGTTGCAAACTCCACCATTCCCTTCTGTGCATGCCCTTTATGCCCTGACCTTTTTAAGCTTAGGTTTTGTCTCCCTAACATGACAGCCACAGTTGTAATCCCCAAATTCTGGCAGTCACGAGCATTTAGTAGCTACTCAGAAATGGTACTTCCAGACTGATGTGATTAAAAAATGTTTCAGCCTGCTCTTTTTGGCTCCTATTTGCCCATGTTTTGTTCTCCATTTCCTTACCAGATTGGGTCACATACTCTCCAATTTTCATGCAAGCCACAGCACATTAGCCTGTACAGCTGGGGAGCTGGATGGAGGTCATTCTGGATTCCACCCAGCAGTGTTTTACCCTAAACCAGAGCTTTCCTCTCAGTCTGGAGGCCAACAAAATAGGAAGCAGCTCAACTTGTTTAGCCAAGAACCCTTTATGCTGGGTTAGCAAGAGCCTCAGACAGTGTGAGGCCTTAGAGCCTGTTGGAGTGGAGACCACACAAGAACTGTAGAATGATACCTGTAGAATAAGTAGTCCCATGGCTGGTTTTTCTCAAAAAGGAAGGAAACCTACCTTTATTAAACACATACTAATTCTCGGGATTTTACATACACAATTTTACTTAAACCCCACGACAACACTGTGAAGTTAGTGTTATTATTCCTACTTATAGAAATACAGACATACAGAAAACAATTTGAGAACAATTGAACAATTTGCCTGAAACCCCACAGCTGATAAACTTTGATTCGTGCTCTCACTGTTAACCTGCCCTTCCCATTCAGGGGTGGCTTTGCTGAATACATGGCACAGAAATGCCAGCCCAGCTTGCTTCTGCTACTGCACTGTGTTCCCTGAGAGAATGTTGAAAGTGAATGCAATTTTAAAAAGAAGCCAGTGTAAATGTGTGCTGGGTTTTAAGAGCTGATTCTTGAGATGCTCTATAAAAATAAAAAGCTGAGCAAGGAAGAATTATGAGGGGAAACTTAGATGCAATGGCATCAGAAATGACAAGCACTCTCTTGGATCTGTTTCTCCTCTGCTCTCCTGCTGATAACTTCCTAACCCATCAAGAACTTTCATCACATTGCCAGCTGGGACAGCCAAGATTATACCACATCCAGCCTCTTTAGCGACATGAGACTGTCTGCCTGTGACTGTCCTACCCCTTTCTCCCACACTCTAGCCTCAGTTTCCACCTATGTGTGAACAATCTATCTAAGACAGGGAGAGTACCTACCTCCCCACGTTCTTGTCCATATTGAGCCCTATATTCTCTTAAAATCTTTTCCATTACATGATAAAAATAAAAATCTCATTATTGTAATGTGCGTGTCCATATTGATGTTGAGGTTGAATGCACACATATTTGAATTTTTTTCTTTGTGATTTCCCCATCCATGTTTTTTACCCACCTTCTTTTGGGGAGTGATTCTTTCTGATATATTAGAACTTTTTTTAGCCAAGGATATTAATCCTCTGTCATGTGTGAACTGAAAAGCATCTGAGACAGGTCTCAATTAATTTAGAAAGTTTATCTTGCCAAGGTTAAGGCTTCACACAGCCTCAAGAGGACGACATGTGTCCAAGGTGGATGGGGTACAATTTGCTTTTGTACATTTTAGGGAGACATAAGACATCAGTCAATACATGGAAGATATGCATTGGTTCTATCTGGGAAAGTGGGAGAACTCAAAGTGGGGGCTTCCAGGTCATAAGTAGATTTAAAGATTTTCTGATTGGCAATTGGTTGAAAGAGTTAAGTTATTATCTGAAGACGTGGAATCAAAAGAAAGGAATATTTGGGTTGCAATAAGGGGTTGCAGAGACCAATGTTTTATCATGCAGATGAATTTCCAGATGGCAGGCTTCAGAGAGAATACATTGTAGATGTTTCTCATCAGACTTAAGGTCTCGATTGATATTAATGCTGGTTGACTTTTCCTGAATTCCCATAGGGAGGAGGGTTTAAAGAGGCATGCTTGATTCCCCCTTCCCATGATGACCTGAACTAGCTTTTCAGGTTAATTTTGGAATGCCCTTGGCCAAAAGGAGGGGTCTGTTCAGATTGTTAGGAAGCTTAGAATTTTATTTTTGGTTTACTATTATATATAAGCAAATATTGTATCCCAATTTGTCTTTTGACTTTGGGTGTTTTTGCAGCACAGCAATTTTTATTTTATATGGCCAAATCTGTGGTTTCTTCCTCTAGGGTCATTTTTAGAAGACCTTCCCCATGCCAAGCTTTTAAAAATATTTACCCATCCCTTTTTATACGGTTTTTATGTCTTACTTTTTGTAAGACATAATTTATCAGAAATTATGTAATGTATCAGAAATTAATTTTGTTGTAATGTATGGGACAAGACTGTGAAATTAGCTTCCCCCTTCAAGGGGTAGCCAGTTGTTCTAACACCATTTACTGAACAATATCTACTCTCCTCACCGATTTTATAGCAGAACTCAGGGATTAGAGACCAGCCTGCGGAACATGATGAAACTCCACCTCTACTAAAAATACAAAAGAATAGCTGGGCATGGTGGCATATGCCTGTAGTCCCAGCTACTCAGGAAACTGAGGCACAAGAATCATTTGAATCCAGGAGACAGAAGTTACGGTGAGCCAAGATCATACCAATGCACTCCAGCCTGGGTGACAGAGTGAGATTCTGCCTCCATGAAAAAAAAAAAAGAAGTGCCACCTTTCTTCTGTGATCAGCCTTCACATTCACATTAGTTTCTTTCTAGGCTAGAGATTTTCCACTGATTTATCTATTCTTGTGCCAGTACCACACTGGTTTAACTTCTGTAATTTTTTTTTTTGAGATAGGATCTTACTCTGTCACCCAGGCGGGAGTGCAGTGGCACAATCTTGGCTCACTGCAACCTCTCGCTCCCAGGCTCAAGCAATCCTCCTACCTCAGCCTCCTGAGTAGCTGGGACCACAGGAACATGCCACCACAATGAGCTATTTTTGTATTATTTTGTAGAGATGGGGTTTTGCCATGTCGCCCAGGCTGGTCTCAAACTCCTGAGCTCATGCAATCCTCCCACCTTGGCCTCCCCAAGTGCTGGGATTACAGGTGTGAGACACCATGCCCAGCCTAATTTCTGTAATTTTGTAATATTTTAATATCTGTTAGAGCTAGTTCTCTAGTGATTACTTAATGCCTCCTGTTAACATGACACTTTTCTAGGCACTAGAGATACAAAAAAAAATTTGACCCAATCGCTGTCCTCAAGAGGCTACTAATCACGTGTAGGTGAGGAACATTAACTAACAGGCACATGAAATCATGATCTCTGCTGTGGGGGAAAACTGAACTGGGTAGAGAGTATAGAAAATCTCCTAGGAGAAGGGGTGGACCTGAAAATAGCAAGAGGACTACAGTGCTTCATCATTGGGCCAAGTAGATGGACTAATGGAGGCCCCATGCTCACTGTGCAACATCAGGACTCTCCAGATAAACAGAAGCAAGAATAGGGGTGTGTGTGTGTGTGTGTGTGTGTAGAGAGAGAGAGAGAGAGAGAGAAAGGGAGAAAATATGAGAGAATGAGATTTATTAGGAGGCTCATTCAACTGTGAAGGCTGAGACATCCCACCATCTGCCAGTTGCAAGCTGGAGACCCGGGAAAACCAGTGACATAAATTCCCATCTGAGTGCGAAGGCCTGAAAACCTGGAGTGCTGATGGTGTAACTACCAGTCCAAGGGCAGAGGAAGACTGATGTCTCCGCTCCAACAGGCAGAGAGAGAGTTCAACTTTCCTTCGGTTTTTGTTGTTGTTGTTCTATTTGAGCCACTGATAGATTGAAGTCTATCTACTCACACTGGGAGAGCCATCTGCTTTACTCAGTTCACCAATTCAAATGCTAATCTCTTCTGAAAACATGCTCACAGACACACCCAGACAGAATGTTGAATGAGATATCTGGGCATCCTCTGGTCCAATTAAGTTAACATATAAAATTAACCCTTGCAAAGACCTTAAGATTTCATAGAGAGGTATTTAAGGAATTTAAAATCAAAGTCTACATTTCACTTTAATGCTACATTTCTAGTTTCTCTTACCTCATGCTGAAAGTTCTGTTCAGATTATGCCCCACAGGCTGACAGTGTAGACACCCCCCCTGCTCTACAGCTCTTCTTATCTTCCTAAGCAGTATTGAAGAGGTGTCATTGTCTGGGGTAAACACCTGAGGTCTGTTGTCTCACACCAGGGAAATTGAGGACATGGTTACACAGGAGGTGAGTTTAAGAGCAGAGGTTTAATAGGTGAAAGAAAGAGAAAAGAGAATAGCTTTCTCTCCTGCAGAGAGAGAGGGCCACCCGAGTGGGTCTTCCGGTCCTGTGGTGAAGTGCACAGGGTTTTATAGACTGACTTGAGGAGGTGGCCCCTGATTTACATAGGGATAAAAGATTGGTTGGACCAGCCATTACGTTTACATAGCAAGCAAAGAAACTGGCCAGCCATTCTCATCTTTTATGATGCAAATTGTGTTTCCCCTGGCTGTGCTGTGTTGTCTGTTCCTTATTGTACACATGGTTGATGAAGGAAAGGGAAGATGGAGCCACCATGCTGAACATGCCTGGGCCTCAGGTAGCCTTTTCCTGTTGTCACAGCTTCCGGCATTCACCTGCGCAAGCTTCCAGCTTAACTATGTTTGCAGCTCAATTTTACAGGCTGCTTTTTGTTAGAAAAGAAATGTCTTGGAAGCTGCTTTTAGTTTGTTTGTTTTTTGTTTTTGTTTTTGAGACAGTCTCACTCTGTTGCCAGGCTGGAGTGCAGTGGCATGACCTCAGCTTACTGCAACCTCCGAGTCCCAGGTTCATGAGATTCTCTTGCCTCAGCCTCCCGAGTAGCTGGGACTATAGGCATGCGCTACCACACCCAGCTAATTTTTGTGTTTTTAGTAGAGACAGGGTTTCACCATGTTGGCCAGGGTGGTCTCAATCTCTTGACCTCATGATCCACCCACCTTGGCCTCCCAAAGTGCTGAGATTACAGGCATGAGTAACCACACCCAGCCAGGAGCTGCTTTTTATTAAAAGGGAAATCTTACTGAGGATTTTCTTATCTTCACTATCTGCCTAAATAATTTCTTTTTAACTTTTATATCAGTATTTACTGATTTTATATCATCTACCACCTGCCCCCCGTCATACTCCAATAGAGATGGCACCATGTCTGAGAAGAGGCCTGGAGCCAACAAACAAGACATAGGGCCTATGAGGACTTACAAACATGGGTGGTCCCGTGGCCTGTGAGGACTTACAAACATGGGTGGTCCCGTGGCCTGTGAGGACTTACAAACATGGGTGGTCCCGTGGCCTGTGAGGACTTACAAACATGGGTGGTCCCGTGGCCTGTGAGGACTTACAAACATGGGTGGTCCCGTGGCCTGTGAGGACTTACAAACATGGGTGGTCCCGTGGCCTGTGAGGACTTAGATACAGGGGCAGTCTCGTGGCAGCAGGTGGACAGGAGAACCACTACTGTTTGTAAAAAGCATGCAGTTTATATAGCATTTTCACTTAGCACCCTCCAACTAGCACCCTCCACCTAGCAACCTGTATCTGACACAAAACAAAGGGCCTCAATCCCCTATATGGCCTGCATTTTAAGGGCTAGGCCAGGGATTTGGATGTCCCTCACAGATAAGGAGCAAATCTCTGGATTGGCCACTCCCTGATTCTTTAGCTAGGGACTTCAAATCCACATTCTTCTTAGACTATAGGGTCATTCTCAGCGTATGCCTCATTATTGCTCTCAGGTACCTCTGCCATACACGTCCCTGCAGTCCTATGAAGTGGGCAGATATTATACATTTCACTGAAAGTGTAAATAGATGTTTTCATCTAAATGTAAATGGATGTGATTCATCCAAAGTGCTTGGTGATAGAGCCAAGGCTGAAAGTTAAGTCTCAGATTCTTGGACCACTTCTTTATCATTGCCTATGGCTTACCAAGTAAGCCTGATTTTCTGTTTAATAAAGTCCTAAGAGTACTATTCAACCTATCTGGCATGTATTATATAGCATTTCTAGGAGAAGATATGTCTGGATATCTATGACACCTCTGCTCCAGCCCTCCCCTCCCACCACTGTAATGAAGTGGGGGATCCTCTCTCTTTATATCCTTCCATCCAACACACACCTACATGGAGAGAAGAGGGAAGAGACTACAGTAAGATTGCGGCAAAGATCTGGATGGAAACCAAAAAAATGGAACAGAGAGGAAATGGACCTCTTTGGGATGACAGAAGCTGTCAGGATTTCCTACTAATGAATCTCCAAGCCACCTCCCAGTCACGCAGCCCGCCCACTTCCTTTTCCATTGCCACTCTTAGTAGCTGTTTTTCTTTTCTTTTTCTGGTCTCTCTTTTCTTTTCTTGTCTTCTCTTGAGACAGGATCTCACTCTTTCTCCCAGGCTGGAGTGTAGTGACATGATCACGGCTCACTGCAGCCTTGGCCTCCTTGGGCTCAGATCATCCTCCCACCTCAGCCTCCCAAAGAGGTAAGATTACATGCTCATGCCACCATCCTTGGCTAATTTTTGTATTTTTTGTAGAGATGCAGTTTCGCCATGTTGCCCAGGCTGTCCTCCGACTCCTAGGTTCAAGGATCCACCCATCTCAGCCTATCAAAGTGTTGGGATTACAGGCTTGGGCCATGGCTCCTGGCCCTTAGTAACTTCTGAACAGAATTTCTCTCCTCTCCGTGAAGAACAGATTTCAGTTCCAGTGAAGAACAGAATTCAGACTCAGCTTTCCATCTCCCCAGACACGCCTTTTAAAAGCACACATAAGTCCCTAAGGGTTTTTGTTTTTGTTTTTGTTTTTTTTTTTTAGCTGTTAAAGGTTTGTATTGTCATTAACAGCAGAGAAAGTGTCAGGGACTGAAAAGGCAAAAGACTCCACCTAGCACTCCCCTCTTTGCTATTTCATGTAGCTGTTAAAGAGAAGGAGGGAAGACATTTCCCCCACCCCGATTTTTCTTTGGGACTATCTGGGACAGAAGATCTATGTGCAGCTCTTGTAGACCTGAGCATTTCATTTCTAGAGCTGTGATGTGAAGAGAGGAGTCTGGGATAAACGTGAGGAAATAGGATGAATGCTGCCAAGACTAATATTAGGGGTGGGTGGGGACCGAGAACTGCTGTAAGGCAATGTTCTTCCCTACCTTAGCCTCCAGAGCTCATGCTGGTCCAGGTGGGGATATGAAAAGCCAGAGGAGGTGGGAATCCGGGCCAAAGAAAGGGCAAGAAAGAAGAGAAATCTTAAGTCAAGCAATTGGAAGGAAAGAGAGGTTCCCACAGTGGACTCTGGGGCAGGAGAGATGGGAGGGTTGGGCATTTGGCCTCTCACATACGTGTGTCGGGGTGGCGAGAATGAGGGTGCATTTAAGGGACCTAGGTAACTGAGCAAAATTGGACCTCTAAGGCCAATTACAAAGCTTGTTTCTGCATGTAATGTGTGTACCATCTGTCTCTCCATGCCAGTAGAAGCACTAATAAATGTTACATGATGAAACTTTTGCACTAGTTTGTACATAAAAATTCCATATGCCAGTTGACTGCACTACATGAGCACATCTGTCAAAAACAGGTCTCTTAGGCCCAATTTAGGACATTCCAAAGAAGCTTTATAACTGCTTCAGCCTCCAAATGGTATGAATTAATTCTCATACGCCAAATCAGTTCTCACTGAGTAAAGGATTGGGCCAAATGTCCAAATAATTCAAGTCAAAAACACTCTCTTACCTTTATTATAGAGAGTATCAGTAGTAAGATCTTTTCCCCCCAAATTGTGCTGCTCATTGACTCCTGTTTGATGTCATGTTGACATATGTTAACATGGTCAAAAATGATAAAATGCTTTATTGTATCATGGGCATGAAAAAGACTATATTTTACATTTTTACAAAATTCTGTTATACCAGTTATGTTTACAATTTACAGTGTATGCTAATATATAATAAGAGGTTAAATCTCAGGTGCCAGGTATATTTTATTTGGAAAAAGTAAGTATGTATAATTCCCAAGACAACCTGTTTCGACCCATTCTCTCTCTGCAATGGAAGATGCATAAAGAAGAATATAATCCTTCTTTTTAATCCTCCTTTTTTTGTTGTTGATTTTTTGAGATGGAGTCTCGCTCTGTAGCCTAAGCTGGAGTGCAATGGTTCAATCTCGGCTCACTGCAACCTCCGCCTCCCGGGTCTCAGTTCAAGAGCCTCCCAAGTGGCTGGGATTACAGGCACAAGCCACCATGCCCAGCTAATTTTTTTATTTTTTAGTAGAGATGGGGTTTCACCATGTTGGCCAGTCTGGTCTTGAACTCCTGACCTCATGATCCGCCCGCCTCGGCCTCCCAAAGTGCTGGGATTACAGGCATGAGCCGCCCCGCCTGGCCCTCCGTTTTAAGGTAAAGCTTAGATTTACACTTCACATGCCCAAACTCAGCACATATGTTATCTCTAGGAATGGGAAATTTTGCTTTTTTTTTTCCTCATACTGATTTTTTTGTTTCTGTTATTATTAACTTTTATGATAATATTTTCAGAAAAGCAAGTATAAATACACGAATTAATAAATATATTGGATGATAGAGTCAGAATCTTTAAATATCTCAACATGATGTAATAATGGGGAGATTCTAACAATGAAATGTAACAAGTGTGAATGCCAATCACACATAGGTCCTAGGAGCAATTCATCATAACGGCAGGATGTGTAACAAAAGCCTTAGGGATTTCAGTTCACTATTCATAGGCTTTTTTTTTAATTTTTGAGAGAGTCTTGCTCTGTTACCCAGGCTGGAATGCAGTGGTGTAATCATGGCTCCTCGCACCTCAACCTCTCTAATATCTGGGACTACAGCCACACACCACCACATCTGGTTAATTTTTAAATTGTTTGTAGAAAAGGGGTCTCACTGTGTTGCTCAAGTTGATCACAAATTCCTGGCTTCAAGTGATCCTCTGGCCTCAGCCTCCCCAAGTGCTAGAATTACAGGCGTGAGCCACCACACCTGGCCCACTACAAACAGGTTTTAGAAAGCCATTCAGGCTACTCCTCACCCCAAGCAATCTTAGACTGTGTTACTAGATAAATGCTGTCCAAGAGAGCAGAAGAGATCATCTTTCTCTCCACCTTGTGTCAGAATGCTATATTGAAATCTGGGCACCTCATTTCAACAACAGATTGCAGGGATCCAAACAAAGAAACCACCTTGGTAATCACAATAGTGCTTGCTGGTCAAGGACTCCTAACTCAGTAGGGTTGGTATTTAACATAGCAGATACACAAAATGTATGCAAGATTGGTACCAAAACTATGGTAAGTAGATGATTGTGACTGGAGAACTTCTTCTCAATTGATCACTCAGTCTCAGAGTTATATCATGAGAGGTGGCCTTTTCATGCCTATTGGCTATTATTGACTGCCTTGAGTTATTGTCTATATTTGGTCTTCAGTGCTTTTATGTGTGACTTGAGCTTTGGGGACTAAATTAAAATGATATATATTTTATTATTCAAACCTACACAAGTTATTCAACTATCATTAAATATGTTAAGTGCTGAAAAGAAAAAATATCAACAATATCTGAATAAATATTGACTACCTAGTTATTTTCTCAGCTGGGCCTGGTGGCTCATGCCTATAATCCCAACACTTTGGGAGGCCAAAGCAGGAGGATTGCTTGAGGCCAGGAGTTCAAGATCAGCCTGGGCAATATAGCAAGACCCCCATGTCTACAAAAAAGAGAAAACTTGGCCAGGTGTGGTGGCTCAATTCTGTATTCCTAGCTGCTTGGGAGGCTGAGGCAAGAAGATCACTTGAGCCCAGGAGTTTGAGGCTATAGTGAGCTATGATCGTACCACTACACTCCAGCTACCCTGTCTCTTACCAAAAAAAAAAGTTATTTTCTCATATAAAGCAAAAGTTAAACGTTCATGTTAAGAAAATCAATTTTTTTCAACTGTTGCTTTTGGTAGAAAAGTACCAGTCTTGAATGATTTTTTTTAAAACTACATTGCTATTATTATTTACTTATATAAACTGCCAATTTACATATATAATTTGATGCATTATAATTATAGAGAAATAAATTCTATACTCAGCAAAGACAGTTATAAAGATAAGTTAAAGGTTAATAAATTTTATTTTTAATTTAACTAAAATTTTACCTTAAATTTTTATTTCCTCCTTCCTAACCCTGCATCAGCTAAAAAGAAAAAACTTTATATTTACTCTTCTTATATATGAAGTGCAGACATAACATACAGTACATAAACATACATACTAGATCTGTGGTATTAAGAAATGTTATAGGGAGGGTGATTAGGCAAAGCATGTTTTTATTTATTTTATTTCTATTATTGTGTTTTTGAGATGGAGTTTCGCTCTTGATGCCCAGACTGGAGTGCAATGGCATGATCTCTGCTCACTGCAATCTCTGCCTCCCGAGTTCAAGTGTTCTCCTGCCTCAGCCTCCCAAGTAGCTGGGATTACATGCACCTGCCACCATGACCAGCTTTTTTTTTTTTGGTATTTTTAGTAGACACGGGGTTTTACCATGTTGGCCAGGCTGGTCTCAAACTCCTGACCTTAGGTGATCTGCTCACCTTGGCCTCCCAAAGTGCTGGGACTACAGGTGTGAGCCACTGTATCAGCCTTATTTTCATTTTTAAGTTATTTTATTTTTTATTGTCAATATTCAATATAATTTTTTAAATTTATTGAGACAGGGTCTCATTATATTGTCCAGGGTGGTCTCCAACTCCTGGGCTCAAGCAAGAGTCCCACATCAGCCTCCCAATGTGCTGGGATTATAGGTGTGAGCCACTGCACCTGGCCAACATGTTTTTAAAAGCTCCTTGGGGAAATGATATTTTTTTAAAAGTTGAGAAACTATGAATTAAAACTTCCCAGGCATTTTGACAGGAAAGTATTTTGCTGTTGCTTTGCCACAATGAATCCCAGCCAAAATCTGAAACTAAGAATGGACTTATTCACACTCTTCTTGTTGTCATATCCCATTTCTTGCCATTTTTTCCTCCCCCAACTTGTTGTATATCTTCTGGTAACAGACTCATTCTTTTCCTGTTGGGAGCCACCATCCCACTCCTTAGCTCCAGTGATGATGGTAGGTGACACAGATGTGGCCAGGAGGAGACACAGCCTTTGAGCCAGGCCAATTTGAGTCATTCCTGGGACTTTGCTGGAACTGGGAAGAGGAGATCTTTTCCCAGTTGTGGGGTTACAAGTGTTAGGTTGTGAGCCTGGAACTACTGGAGGATCTCTTTGACAAAACCTAGGAAAAGTCTACCCAGAAATAAAACCATCCCAGCAGAAGCAGAGCAGAGAACCAAAGATGAGAGACAGTATTCCAGGATATCACTGAGAACCTAGATGTAGTCATACCTGAAGCTATTTAAACCCCTGGCATTCCTGGTGTCCTTTGTGGCCTAAGCTAACTGGAGTTGTATCTCTGTCATTAGCAAGCAGAAGGGTTTTCACTTAATTCCAGCACTTTGGGAGGCTGAGGCAGGTAGATCACTTGAGGTCAGGAATTCAAGACCAGCCTGACCAACATGGCAAAACTCTGTCCTTACTAAAAATACAAAACTTAGTTGGGTGTGATAGCAGGTGCCTGTAATCCAAGCTACTTGGGAGGTTGAGGCAGGAGAACCACTTGAACTCGGGAGGCAGAGGTTTCAGTGAGCCGAGATCATGCCACAGCACTCCAGTCTGGGCAACAGAGTAAGACTCTGTGTCATAAAAAAAGAAAGAAAGGTTTTCACTTAGTAAACCTCCTCTGCTCAGTATCCTCATTCCACAACTGTCAGAGCCAAAGGGCAAGGAGCTCTGGACAAGCTGAGGAGCTCAGTTTATTTAAATCTTCTCTTCTTACCTGGGGTCCCTGACTTATCGCATGCTCCTTCTCAAACTCTCCTCTTAAGAAAATTGTTACAATTCTTACCGGGTACTGTTTTGAACCTGACACACTAATCCTGTACCAGTATTTTTGATGCCACTTTCAATTTCTTGGTTAAATTGTGAATTACTGTTTATTTGAAGGAGTCTGTTTTATGTCCTTTTTGCTGACCCATCCACAGTGTTTGCCATATGTTAAAATACATAAATTAATTGTCTGGCATTCTATTATCAGGTCACTTATCATTAAGCGTATATTACTAAGGTATTACAACCTGAAGGGCAATCAACATGAATCTATGTTTACGAAACTCAGTTCTAACTGCTATGAAAAATACCTATTGTTAATTTAAGTCAGATAAGTAGAAGGTAAAACTGTCTTAGATACTTTTATTGCAAAATATGTCTTCTATAAATATTTTTCTAGTTGAACTGTATTGTATTAGCTAATACTTATTGAAATAAGGTTTGTAATGTTTTAATTAGCAACCAAAGGTGTTAAATATTTCTTATGAGCATATCACATTTCATAGTCCAGTACTCAATAATCTGAAACTAAGTGAATTATTGATTTTCACTTCTCAAGTACTTTCTCCTAAAAAAGGGGGGTGGGGTGTGGAATTCATAAGACAAAGATACAAGCAACAAAAGATAATTTCTTTAGTTCTTATCAGTTAACTGTGTCCATTTCTTATGGATACAAATTGTTGAACAGCATGCCAACTAATGGGCAGTAAAGTCACAGCCTGCAATGCATTTTTGTTTGTTTGTTTGTTTTGAGACAGAGTTTTGCTCTTGTTGCCCAGGCTGGAGTGCAATGGTAGGACCGTGGCTTACCACAACTTCTGCCTCCCAGGTC
This sequence comes from Callithrix jacchus, assembly GCF_049354715.1. Lineage (NCBI taxonomy): Eukaryota > Metazoa > Chordata > Mammalia > Primates > Cebidae > Callithrix > Callithrix jacchus. The sequence goes on along the minus strand of NC_133503.1, from coordinate 137,611,711 downwards.
GAAGAGATTCTCCTGCCCCAGCTTCCAGAGTAGCTGGGATTATAGGCATGCGCCACTGCACACAGCTTTTTTTTTTTTTCTTTTTTTTTGTATTTTTAGTAGAGATAGGGTTTCTTCATGTTGGTCAGGCTGATCTCGAACTCCTGACCTCAGATGATCTGCCCACCTCAGCCTCCCAAAGTGCTGGGATTATAGGTGTGAGCCACCGTGCCTGGCTTATTTGTTTGTTTTAAAGACAGGATGTTGCTCTGTCACCCAGGCTGAGTACAGTGGTATGAATGTGGCTCACTGCAGCCTCAAACTCCTGGGATCAAGTGATCTTCCTGTCTCAGCCTCCTGAATAGCTAGGACTACAGATGCATGCCACCACATCTGGCTAATTTAAACATTTTTTAAATAGATACTTACTATGTTGCCCAGGCTGGCCTCGAATTCCTGGGTTCAAGTGAACCTCCCACCTTGGCCTCCGAAAGTGCTGGGATTACAGGCATGAGCCACCTTGCCTGGCCAGCAATGTATCATTTCATCAGCCTCAGTAACTGACAGTCAAAAATGGGATCGTTAAGGGTATTTGAACTCACCAGGAATATTTAGGTTGAGATACATTACATTTGAGGACATTCAAATGGTTAGAATCCAGAGACATCTGAAGATACAGGCCTGGGAGTAAGGGGCTAGAGTTTGTGATGCAAATTCAAAATGCAAAAGTCAGCAGAGATTCAAATGAATGGAGGCTCAGGAAATGGATGAGCTCTCTGGAGGAGAGTGGGAGAGCAGGCAAGTGCAGAGGGTCCTGTAGAGCAGCAGTCCCCAGCCTTTTTGGCACCAGGGACTGGTTTTGTGGAAGACAATTTTTCCACGGACAGGTGGAGGGCCGAGGATGATTTCGGCATGAAACTGTTCCACCTCAGATATTCAGGCATCCGATTCTCAGAAGAAGCTTGCAAGCTGGATCCCTCGCATATGCAGTTCACAATAGGGTTCTCACTCCTATGTGAACCTATGCTGCTGATCTGACTGGAGGCGGAGTTCAGGCGGTAACACTTGTTCCCCTCCTGTGCGGTCCGGTTCCTAACAGGCCGGGGACCAGTTCTGGTCCCCAGTACGGGAGTTGGTCCCCTTCTGGAGAGTCTAAGGACAAGAAGAGGAGCGCTTAAAAAGGTAATTGAAAAAGTAAGCCAGTCCAGCATCAAACCAAAAGTCATTTTTTTTTTTAAAAAAAAAAAAAGCCTACATTGTTAAATGCATGCATTTTCACAGCTGTTGAGAAAGTGGGAAGGAAGCCTTATAATAGGGATTTTGCTGAACAGGCAACAGGGCAATACTTGTTTAGGTTATATGTTAAGTCATCTAATGGGTAGGGCTTTACTTTGATCCACATTGATAGAAGACAGACGTCTGGCATCTATCTACTTGTTTCTACAACAAAGTATGGCCACCGTTTCAGAGAAGCTGACAGTCACACCCGGCCCAGTTTTTGTAGGTAAACAGTGACTTGCCACCAGTTGTCTGTCCAGATTTTGAGGGCAGTGAAGAGTAGTAGGAAGTATTCCACCCAAATTACATGGAAAGTGAGAAGTGAGAGTATATTGTTCTGTTTTGATTTTTTTTGGTACATATTTTAATAACTATTACCATAGCAACAGCAATATATGTTGCTTTTTTTTTTTTTTTTTAGACAGAGTCTCACTCTGTCACCCAGCCTGGAGTGCAGCGGTGCAATCTCAGCTGACTGCAACCTCCACCTCCCAGGCTCAAGTGATTCTCCCTCTTCAGCCCCCTAGGTAGATGGGACTACAGGCACATGCTACCATACCCAGCTAATTTTGTATTTTTTGTAGAGATAGGGTTTTACCATGTTGCCCAGGCTAGTCTCAAACTCCCTGGGCTGAAGCTATTGGCCCACCCTGGCCTCCCAAAGTGCTGGGATTACAGGTATGTGCCACCATGCCTAGCCTATATTTCAAATCTCTCATAAAAGTTTAGCATGAATATTACCTCTGAAATTGGTAACAGTCTATGGAGCTATCATGCTTTATATTACTGAACTAGCTATTTTGTTCATACCTAAGCTTCAGTTATCAGCTAAATAGGGCTGAATGCTCTTAAAGGGATCTACCTCCTCACTTCAGAAGTCTCCACTGATTTAATTAATATACCAAATCCATCTGGAAGAATAATTCTGAATTGTCTGTAGACAGACCTATTTGAGAATTTCCTCTACTTTGCCCCACCCTACAGCCACGTCTATACTCCATTCAGGCATTTTCTTTTGTGGCTCTTTCCAAGTCTCACCCTCTCTTTCTTGACACTCTTCAGGTCTCCCCCATTTGCTTTAGCATTTCTTCCAAGGACCATCAATATTGATTCTTTGTCTTGGTAGCCTCAGCTCTTGCCACTTCTCAAGATGCAAGCAAGGCTTTGAACATTCAGTCCATCATCTACTCCCTTCGCAATTTTTGGCATACCCAAGTACAAGTGAACTGTTTGCTTAATATTTTAATAGATCAATTTTTATTTCTTAAATAAATAATTTTTAAAAGGAAACTGTTTATTACTACCCAAAATAGCAAATCAGTTTCAATTGCCTAAAGCAAAGGTAGGTGTTATTTAATTCTACCTAGATAATGCTGCCAGTTGAAGCTTTGAGTTTAAGCCTACTCTCTCTTTAAAAGGAGATTAGCAAATGTTACATAGATGCACTTGCTAGAACCAAAAATGACTCCTGCTTACAAAAGAAGGTTTGAAAGAGAATTGGAAAGAGTGTAATTTTCTCATTATGTAATGACTTATCTGGCTGAATATAAGCCAGATAGGACCTAGAACCACCACGTGAAATCTAAATATTAATTGTCACATGCTTTGGAAAACACTACTCTATCTTTCTCAGATTACCTTATGGTTTTATGCTTTCTTATTCTTCTGTGCCTCAAATGCTCTGCTTTCATTATCACCTAGTTGATTCCTTCAGTGTTTCAGGACCCAGAAGAATTTCCCTGCTATGCACTTTCGGGGGAGGTATGATGTCCCTTGTATTAATCTAGGTTCTCCAGAGATACAGAACCAATAGGAGATGTATCTAAGTATCTATGCATGCTCACACACACACACACACACTTACACACATACATCATACACACAGATATTCATAACAAAATGAGAAAATATTTATGACAATTACAGGGCTCATTTCTGAAACTGGTCATGTGGTCAGAGTGGGTATTTCTGACGACTACCTTCTTCTACTACATACTGTATTTCCTTTTTCTTCATAAGCACCTCAGCTGGCTGTGGTTCTTTACCTGGTGGAGTGACACAAACTTTCATTCCTGAAGGGTCTGGACCATTCACAGTCCTGCCTGGATTGGGTTGTGGTAGCTTTCCATTGACTTAATCACAGGACATGGCAATACTAGAAGACTCCCTAAGGAATCTCCTGTATTCCAGACAAACCCTTCCTTACCTCCATTGTGGAATACAGTCCAGTTTCCACTTGGTAATCAGGATCAATCACAGCCAGCACTGTGACTCCCTTCTTTACTTGTTGACTCTGAGGCATGAGGAGCCCAAAGTGTCCAGATGGCCGTCTTTACTTCTTGTTCAATGGGATCACTGTTGTTTCTCTTGGTGAAAACATTCCTCCCTCTGGAACTAAGACCTCTAGGCTAACAGAGCATAAAGTCACAGGAACAAGAAGCGACAATGTTGCTAGTGCATTATTGGGCTTAATAGTAAGCAATGCCACTCCCATTTTTACACCACAATTCCTGGACCTAAGAATCCTAGCTAGGGGAGAAACAGCACCCGCTATTAGCTGGTTCAGAGCATATAGAGCCTTCCAGAGAACCTTGCCCAAGCCATGCAAGGTATCATCACCTAGCTAGTGCTGTAACTCAGTCTTCCAAAGGTCATTCTATAATTCTATCAAGCCAGCTGCTTCAGGCTGGTGAGAAACATGGTAAAAACAGCGAATTCCACAAGCACGGGACTATTGCCACACTTCTTTTACTGTGAAGTGAGTTCCTTGTTTAGAAGCAATGCTGTGGGAAGGCAGGCACAGTGGCTCATGCTTGTAATTCCAGCGCTTTAGGGGGCTGAGGTGGGAGGATCACTTGAGGCCAGGAGTTCAAGACCAACCTGTACAACATAGGGAGACCTGTTCTCTACAAACAATTTTAAAAAATTAGTCAGGAGTGGTGGTGTTCTCCTACAGTCCCAGGTATTTGGGACACTGAAGTGGGAGGATCACTTCAGCCCTGGAGGCGGAGGCTGCAGTGAACCAAGATCGCACCATTGCATGCAGGAAAGGCAAATCCATATCCAGAGTAAGTGTCTATTCCTTCAAGAACAAAATGCTGCCCCTTCCATGATGGCAGTGATCCAATGTAATCAACCTGCCACCAGGTAGCTGGCTGATCACTCCAGGAAATGGTGCCATACTGAGGATTCAGTGTTGGTCTCTGCTGCTGGCACAGTGGGCACTCAGCAGTGGCCATAGCCAGGATGGCCTTGGTGAGTAAAAGTTTATGTTTCTGAGTCTATGCATAACCTCCATACCTGCCATTATGGTCACTTTGTTCATGAGCCCACTGGGCAATGACAATGTGGCTCGGAAAGAGGCTGACTGGTATCCACAGACTGGGTTATCTTATGCACTTGGTTATTAAAACAATAATCTGATAAGTTTACCCTTTGTTGAGCAGTCAAGTGAGACATAAAAATCTTTATTTTTTATTTTTTTTGCCCATTCAGAGAGGTCCATCCATATACTTATTTCCCAGATTTTCTTGTCCCCCAATTTTCTAATCATCGTCCTTCCAGGTCCCTGATCATCCAGCCAAACCACTGGCCATGGTCTATGAATTGGTATATAATCATATAACTGACCGTTTATCTTTCCAAGCAAAGTGAGCAACCAGGTACACTGCTCAAAGTTCTACCCACTGGGAGGATTTTTATTCATCACTGTCCTTCAGGGAAGCTCTGGAAAGGGGCTATAGTGCTGCAGCTGTCAACTTACAGGTGGCACCTGCATATTGTGCAGAACCATCTGGAAACCAGGCCCAAGTCTTCTCTATGTCTGTCAACTGTCAACTTGTGGGAAACTCCCCATTGAGCCATAGATGCAGGCTAGGAGAGATAAAGTAATAAAACAGCAGTGGGGTCATGGTCATTTGGGCCACTTCTTCATGTAACTTACTTGTGCAGTGAAGGCCTACTTGAACATGATCACGTATATGCCACTTCTATTTGATAATCAGATCTTGCTGTTCATACCCAACTTTATGGCCTGATGGGTCAGATTACACCCAGCTTATGATAAGCATCTCAGGTTGCATGGTAACCTCATGGCCCATGGTTTAGCATTCAGTCTCTAGTAAGGCCCAGTAGCAGATCAAGAGGTATTTCTAAAAAGAAGAGTAGTTATCTGCAGAAGATGACAGGGTTTTGCTTCAAAATCCTAAGGGCTTGTGTAGTGATTCACCTTCAGGGGTCTGCCAGAGGCTCCAAACAACATCTCTCTCTGCAGACACTTCAAGCCCTTTGGATCTGTAAGTTACAAGTATATTATTGTAAGTTTAACTAGGTGATGACTCCAATTGTAGCTGCTTCACCAGATGTGGTTTCATCGCTTGAGCAAATTAACTCAATCTCTGGTACCTGGTATGCAACTATCAATCTGGTGCATATTTTTTCTCCTTACCTGTTAGTAAAGACCATCAGAAGCATTTTGCTTTTAGCTGGCAAGGCCAGCAATACACTGCCACTGTTCTTCTGAACACAGCAGCTTGAGAGCAGCTTGCACAGCAGCCTGGACCTGTCACAGAGCCTTCTCTCATCTGGACACCACTCAAAAATAGCAGCTTTTCAGGTCACTGAGTAAACGTGCCAAGTAGGACACACAAATGAAGAACATATTGCCTCCAAAATTCAAAGAGGCCCACTAGGCATTGTGTCTCTTTCTTGGTTGTAGGAGGGGCTAGACGCAACAACTTATCCTCCACCTTAGAGGGGATGTCTCGATATGCTCCACACCACTGGACCCTAGAAATTTTACTGATGTAGGAGGACCCTCAATTTTTGTCAGATTTATTTCCCACCCTCTGACATGCAAATGTCTTACCCACAAGTCTAGGGAGTAGCTGCTACTTGTTCCTCACTAAGTCCAAGCAGCATGTCATCAATGTAATGGACCAGTGTTATATCTTGTGGAAGAAACAGGTGAGCAAGATGCCTGTGAACTAAACTATGACATAGTATAGTCTATCAGGAGAGCTGATAGACTCCTGAGAAGGACAGTGGCAGTGTATTGCTGGCCTTGCCAGCTAAAACCAAAATGCTTCTGATGGTCTTTAATAACAGGGATGGAGAAAAAATATGCACCAGATTGATAGCTGCCTGCCAGGTATCAGAAGCTGAGTTAATTTGCTCAAGCAATAAAACCACATCTGGTAAAGCAGTTACAATTGGAGTCATCACCCAGTTAAACTTACAATAATTCACTGTCATTTTCCAAGATCCATCTGTCTTCTGCACAGACCAGATAGGTGAATTGAATGGGGATGTAGTGGAAATCACACCCCTGCATGCTTTAAGTCCTTACTGATGGCACTAACTTCTGTAGTCATTCCAGGAATGCAGTATTGCTTTTGGTTTGGTCCAGATAGAGGCAATTCTAGTGGCTTCCATCTGCCATTTTTCACCATAATAGCTTCATTCTACAGAACCAATGTGGGGGTTCTGCCAGCTGTTGAGTATATCTATTCCTATTATGTTTTGAAACTGGGGAAATGATCACAGAAGCATTTAGCAATCCACTGTAAGATAAACCTCAGTTAAAACCCCATTGAGCTGAGTGTGGTGGTTCATGCCTGTAATCCCAGCACTTTGGGAGGCCAAAGCGGGTGGATCATCTGAGGTCAGGAGTTCAAGACCGGCCTGACCAACATGGTGAAACCCCATCTTTACTAAAAATCCAAAATTAGCTGGACATGGTGGTTCATGCCTGTAATCGCAGCTACTTGGGAGGCTGAGGCAGGAGAATTGCTTAAACTCGGAAGCAGAGGTTGCAGTAAGCCATGATTGCACCATTGCACTCCAGCCTGGGCAACAAGAGTGAAACTTCATAAAAAAAAAAGAATTAGCTGGGTATGGTGGCAGGCACCTATAATCCCAGCTACTCGGGAGGCTGTGGCATAAGAATCGCTTGAACCTGGGAGGCAGAGGTTTCAGCCAGCCATGATTGCACTACTGCACTCCAGCCTGGTGGATAGAGTGAGACTCTGTCTTTAGAAAAACAGACAAAAAAACCTCCATGAATTATGTGACCTCCATAGCCAGAGGTCTCCAGCTCCCAGGCCACAGACTGGTACCACTCCATGGCCTGTTAGGAACCAGGTCAAACAGTAGGAGGTGAGTAGCAGGTGAGTGAGCAAAGCTTCCTCTGTATTTATAGTCGGTCCCCACTGCTCACATACCACTTGAGCTCCGCCTCCTATCAGATCAGCAGCAGCATTAGATTCTCACAGAAGCGTGAACACTACGGTGAACTGTGCATGCAAGGGATCCCGGCTGTGTGTTCCTTACGAGAAACTAATGCATAATGATCTTTCATGTCTCCCATCACCCATAGATGGGACCATCTAGTTGCAAGAAAATAAGTTCAGGGCTCCCACTGACATTATGGTGAGTTGTGTAATTATTGTATTATATATTATAATGTAATAATAATAGATGTGCACAATAAATGTAATGTACTTGAATCATCCCCAAACCATCCCCCCTCTTCCAGTCTGTGGACTGCTACCATAAGCCCTTCCTCTGACCAGTGGACCATTGTAATGTTTTGGGTCACCTAAAATTAGTGTCAGTTCAGAGCCAGTGTCTGAAAATTCCGATTATTTCCTTTGCCTTAGTGCACAGTTACCCTGGTAAACAACTGTAGGTAAACAGCTGTATGTCCCTCTGGTGAATATTGAGGAAAAGATTAACATATAAATTTTTCATAATATACTGGGGTCTTTCTTCAAGGGGATCCTACCTCCTCTTCATCCAAAAGGTTTTGGGTCAGTAAACTAGCTTGTCTGAGCATTGATTACAGAACTGTGACTCTCTTTTTCTCGTATGATTCAGATTAGACTTCTGTTCACTTAACCTGAAACTTTTCTGTTTATATAGGTCAAGTAAAAGTTTAGTAGGCTTCCTAGTTTTCCTATTTCACTTCTAGGAACGCCATGATCAACAAGTGAACACTGTAGATCTTTGAACCAGGTCATTCTCATGGCTGCTTTGACTCTGCTTTTCATTGTGGTAACAACGCCCACCTTGCTGTTGGTGGTTGAGTGTCGCCACTTGGCCCCTGCAACCTGGGAGTCAATTGTACCCATTGTATTTAGGTCTTTAAATTCAGTGACTGTGGTTCCCACTGTGAGGTCTGGCCTACACAGAAGAGCAATCTCATGAAGCTTTTCAAGGATGCTGGGGGCTTCTCTCACAAACTATTTCTCACTGAACTCGAGTATGTCTTCTGGGCCCTCCCTGTGTGGGTGAGGTCTTAAATGACTACTCCAGTTGAACACTGCAGTCTCCCTAAGCCTTTGGATTCTTTCCTCTACATTAAATCAACACACATCAATTATGTCCAATTCACTCACAGTGGTTCAACTTTTGCCCATGTTTCTTTTATTTATTTTTTATATTTATAATTTTTGTTTTATTGAAACAGTCTGTCATCCAGGCTGGAGTGCAATGGAGTGCATGGTTCACTGCAGCCTTAGCCTCCCAGGCTCAAGTGATCTTCCTGCCTCAGCTTCCTGAGTAGTTGGGACTATGGGTGTGCACCACTATGCCTGGCTAATTATTTATTTGTTTATTTTTGGTAGAGACAGAGTTTCACTGTGTTGTCCTGGATGATCTCAAACTCCTAGGCTCAAGAAATCCTTCCAACTTGGCCTCCCAGTGTTCTGGTAATGCAAGCATGAACCTGGTCCCTGTATTGTGTTTTTATTTGTTTGTTTGTTTGTTTTGAGACAGGGTCTCCGTCTGTTGACCAGGATGGAGTGCAGTGGTGTGATCATGGCTCACTGCAACCTAAATCTGGGCTCAAGCAATCCTCCAGCTTTGGGCTTACAAGTAGCTGGGACTACGGGTATGTAAACCAAAATTAAATTCTAAGGCCCACCCACCAATCATCTGAATGGGCCCTGAAGGAGTTGCCCAAACTCAGAGCTAAGGTACCAGCAGGGGCCCATTAAAAGCCTCTCCAGTGGTGAGCTTCTCCTCCAATGGAACCGATAAGTCCTGAGGCATGGACCTTGCTTTGGTTGACAATCCTTGATTTATTCTGAGCTGTTTTTTTTTTTTTTTTCAGTCCTAGGAAGTTGTTATTTAGGATCCTAATACTAGTTCAGAGATGCATTTGAAAGGGTCTTCTCCATTGCCTTTTTCCAGACAAGAAAAATGTCTCCCTTTTGGGCACTCCATTTGGTTTCTAGTTTGGAGGTGCATTCTAAAGGGTCTTCTGCATTGCTTTTTTTTCCCAAAATTGAGCTCAATTGGCCTGTCTGCACATTTTTGTGAGGAGCTGAACTGCATTTTCCTAAATAAATGAGATCGAGCTTCCTCAGCTTGGAAGAGAAACTGCATTTTGCTCCTCTCAGCCAAAAGTCACCCCTGGGTGACTGGGAGCTGAGTGGGGGGCTTGAATTCCCATGATGTGCAGCAGCCCCCCAACCAAATTAGTTTTAAAAGGTTCATCCAGAAAATGCATATAAAAGCTGATCACTTCACGTTTTGAGCCCTCTTGAAGATGCCAGACCTCTGGAGAGAGAAACTGAGACATATAAGAGTATGGATAAATGACTCAGTGGTGAAATACTGAGGAGTCCCTCCCACAGTCAGCACGCTTTGATCCACTATACTAAATCCTAGGCCACAGCTCAGTTCCTCCTTTTAAGAAAGAAAAAGAAAAAGATGCAAATCAAACATGCAGAAAGACAAGAAGAATGACCCACTTTCGAGCACCCTGTTGGTTTCATGGTGCTTCTACCTGCAAGTGTTTGTGTAAAATGAAAAAGTTTGAGGGCATGCCAGGTTTTCTAGAACTCCAGCTGGTTACATATTATGGTCTTTTTCAGCACATCTTAAATTGATGGGCAAATTACACCAAGGAAAATTTCAGAGCCCAAAGGTTACCCAAAACTACAGAATTCCTAAGTTGTTGTATTAGTCTGTTCCCATACTGCTATAAAGATACTACCCAAGACTGGGTAATTTATAAACAAAGGAGGTTTAATAGACTCACAGTTCCACATATTGGGGGAGGCTTCAGGAAATTTACAGTCATGGTGGAAGGAGAAGCAGGCACCTTCTTCACAAGGTGGCAGGAGAGAGAAGTGTACGCAGGAAAAATGCCAGACACTTAGAAAACTGTGATAACTTTCACGAGAACAGCATGGGGGAAACCACCCCATGATCCAATCACCTCCCTCCCTTGACACGTGGGGATTATAGGTCCCTCTCTTGACATGTGGTAATTACAAATTGAGATGAGATTAGGATGGGGACTCAGAGCCAAACCCTATCAGTTCTTGATTTTTCTATTTTCTTTTCTGCCTGCTTTAAATCTGCTGTTACCTTTGCAATGAGATAAAAACCACTATTTGTATCCAACTGTCTTTTTGTGTTTGCAAACCAGTGAGTTTGTATTAGTATCTCATGGCCAGAGTTCTGAAATAAAAGCTATAGGATCTTTATTTGGATGAGTGTGTATGTGTGTCTGCTGTTACCTTTGCAATGAGATAAAAACCACTATTTGTATCCAACTGTCTTTTTGTGTTTGCAAACCAGTGAGTTTGTATTAGTATCTCATGGCCAGAGTTCCGAAATAAAAGCTATAGGATCTTTGTTTGGATGAGTGTGTATGTGTGTTTATGTGTACATACACGTAATTTAGGTTTTGGCCACAAGGTGCCAAATTGGCTTACAGATAAAGACTACTAATAAATTAAATGATAAGCCCAAATGCTTTTCAAGTTCACATGACTTAAGTAAAATCTTCAATAAATAAGCTGGCTTTAAAATTATTGGTAAAGTAATATTAGAAAAATCTTAATAATTGGGCTGGGTGCAGTGGCTCACACCTGTAATCCCAGCACTTTTGGAGACCAAGTAGGTGGATCACCTGAGTTCAGGAGTTCAAGACCAGCCTGACCAAGATGGTGAAACCCCATCTCTACTAAAAATATAAAAATTAGCTGGGCATGGTGGTGGGCACCTGTAGTCCCAGCTACTAGGGAGGCTGAGGCAGGAGAATTGCTTGAACCTGGGAGGTGTAGGTTGCAGTGAGCTGAGGTCGTGCCATTGCACTCCAACTTGGGTGACAGAGCAAGACTTCATCTCAAAAAAAAAATTGTCAGCATTTTTGTTTCTATTTATTTATTGACTGATGGAGTGAGTCTCCCTCTGTTGCCCAGATTGGAATATAGTGGATGTTCAATCTCAGCTCACTGCAACGTCTGCCTCCCAGATTCAAGTGATTATTGTGTCACAGCCTCCCCAGTAGATGGTATTACAGGCACACGCCACCATGCATGGCTAATTTTTTGTATTTTTAGTAGATATGGTGTTTCACCATGTTGGCCAGGCTACTCTTGAACTCCTGACCTCAGGTGATCCGCCCACCTCAGCCTCCCAAAAGTGCTGGGATTACAGATGTGAGCCACCGCACCTGGCCTGTTTGCATTTATTGATCAAGCAATTTCATATTTATCCCTGCAGAATACTATAAGGTGTCAAAATTTGCCATAAGGGTTATAAAACTAAAAACCCAGCCCAAAACAGAATGATCTTTGCTTGTGTAATTTTTTTATAAATAAGACATTTAATATAATTGTTGGTTTAATGAAAGTAGCTAAATTTTGAATTATTGGTAAAATACCCATATATTTAACCTTAAGATTTTACTTAGGTAAACACTTGAAATTCATAGAATATCAAAATGATGGTCAGGCACAGTGGTTCACACCTATAATCCCAGTATTTTGGGAGGCCAAGGTGGGCAGATCCCTTGAGGTCAGGAGTTTGAGACCAGTCTGGCCAACATGACAAAACCCCATTTCTACCAAAAATACAAAAATTATTTGGACATGATGGCATACTACTGTAATCCCAGCTACTCAGAAGGCCGAGGTGGGAGAATCACTTGAACCTGGGAGGCAGAGATTGTGGTGAGCTGAGATTGCACCACTGCACTCCAGCTTGGGTGATAAAGTGAGACTCTGTCTCAAAAAAAAAAAGTCAATGGGCAAATAAATTTAAATGATGACTATCATAGTTTTCATAAATATTCTAGGTTACCTATTAAATAAACAAGTAAATGTAATGGAATAAATGCTTGTAAACAAAATTTCATATAATTTAGAATCTAAGGTTATATTAAGTAACAGATCGATATCTATCATTAAATGGGTAATTTCCAGCTTAAAAATTATAGGGAAACATTTTTTAAAATGCGTTCTTATTAAGAGCTAAATAATTTTTGTCTAATTCAAAGATTATTTAAAGGTTATATATAGAATAAGATAAAAGGAACCAGGAAATAAGAGAGATATAAAGAAAGTTATAGATCTAAAGAGGTAAGAAAGGTTAAAGGTAATTTTGTATGAGAAAAAAACACTTCAGTGACAACTACTAGGACTTTGGACTAGAGAATTTCCACTTCAGGGGCATTTACCGCCTTGCTATGGAATGTTAACTGAAGCTACTCCTATGCTAATGGAAATAATGGTGCCAAAAAGAGTTATGTGATAAAAATAAAAATGGCTTATATAGGATCTTGCTATCTAGGGATGCAAGGAGGAGATACTCATGAGCAGGAAGACTGTTTTCCTAGGACTGACTAACTATAGGGGGCTGCTAGACTCTAGCGCCTCTCACCTAAAAAGAATTGCTTGGCTTGTGAGTGACAGTTTCAAGGCAAATAAACATCTTGTTTGGAAGCCTGCTGCTATGGTTAAAGAAGAGTCAAGGAAATCTTTTTGAGTTATTTATGGTTCAGAGCAATTGGGTAAAACATGGTTTTGTGAGCGAATTTCTATCTGAGTTCAAATTTTGGAAAAATAGTAAGAGTTTTCTTTTAAAGAACAATTGGAGACACTGGTTATCTTACCAAGGCTTTGACTAGAATAATGTATTTTTAAATAAAGTTCCAGCAAAGCCAACTTAAAAAGGCCTATATGGCCAATCAGTTCTTGCTGCAGTTTATGTGAATAATCAGGCCAAATACAATAAGCCTAAAACTTACTTTGCAGGCCAAGCACTGTGGCTCACATCTGTAATGCCAGCACTTTGCGAGGCCAAGGTAGACAGATTGCTTGAGCCCAGGCATTCGAGACCAATCTGGGCAGCCTGGCAAAACCCTGTATCTACAAAAAATATAAAAAATAAAAACAAAAATAAAAAAATAGCCAGGCGTGGTGTTGCATGCCTCTAGTCCCACCTACTCAGGGGGCTGAGGTGGGAGGATCACTTGAGTTGTTTGAGATTGAGGCTGCAGTGAGCTGAGATTATGTCACTGCACTCCAGCCTGGGTGACAGAGACAGACCTTGTCTCAAAAACAAACAAACAAACTTATTTTGCACATAAATTAGTCTTACTATAATTTCTCTTTAATAGGAAAGTAGGGCTAGAGACGGAGAAATTGTTTCAAAGAAAAAGTGTAATACTTGCTAGTAGACTTCAGCCCTCACTTTTGCTTCTGAGTGCGGATTGAATCACGGATTATTTTTTAGCTGCAATAATCCTCTAAAGAGTACCAGATTATAATTTTCATCATATTTTTAGCTAGTGCCTTAATGGAATAAGTTCCTTTTTCTGTTCTGACACACACTCTTTTGATTGTCAAATTATTAGTGTTATTTATTTCTCCTTGTTTTACATCCAAGGAAACCACCAGAATCATGGTATTCTGAAGACTAGAGATGCGAGTCTTCCTCATTTGGCATCCCACTGGGCCCACTGTGTTATTCACTGCAAATGCCCCTCCCTCTAGATCCAGGAGCTATTGCAGAAGAGGTGGGTGTGTGTGATTGTAAGGGCCAATTTTGAAGGATAAAATTAGTTCAGACCCTCCAAATCAAGGATGGGCACACAGATGTCTAAACAGCTGGTAAAACAAGGGACTTTGCCTTCTGAGCTATTATGTAGCACCTTTTTATCCATCTCAACCATAGAGAATTTTCTGCCTTTTGCAGAATTAAAAGAAAATCATTACTAAGGGGATATAAACATATTTCATGATAAAACTTCCTGGGTGTAATACTCCTAATTATGAGATTTATGCAGGTAGATATTTATTTCAAAAATGTGTATCAGTTGTCTTAGGGCAAATTACTAAAAAGAGCACAAAAAGCACTGCAGCACAACAAAAGTCTCAAGTGTCTTAGCTTAAAATGTTTTAACGATGTGTTATATACCTAATTGCTGTAATTCTGTAACTAAAACCGAGATCACGGTAGCTCAGTCGGTTTTGTAACCTTGCCCTTGGATTTTTGTTTGTTGGCTTTTTACTTAAAATTTTTTTTAGTAGGTATCAAATTGACTGGATTTAGAAAAAAGAAAAGAAAAAAATTTAGGTTTAATGAATGCCTATCCACACTTATTCCCATCTGACCTAAAACATTTAAATTGGCTTTAAGTCTTTTAACTGTAAGTCCCTTGGCCATAGTGGGTCCTGGGGTAGGCAGACATTCAATGCTATGGGACAAAAAGTTTGGGGGCCATTGATGTTGCCTCTGCTTAATCTTGGTCAGAAGTAAGAGAATGTAAACCAAAAATAAAATGCTAAGGCCCCCCAACCATCTGAATGGACCTGTCCTCTCAGTCAAGGGCATTCCAAAGTTAATCTGAAATGCAATTCAGACCATGATGGAAAGGGGGAGCCAGACATGCCTCATTATACCCTCCTCTCTGTTGGAATCACTGATAAACAGACTCTAAGTCTGGTTGAAAAAAAAACATTTACAATTAATTATCTCTGAAGCCTGCTACCTGGAGGTTTAACCTGCATGAAAAATCTTGATCTCCACAACTCCTTATTGCAACCAGACATTCCTTTCTATTGATAATAACTCTTTCAACCAATTGCCAATCCGAAAATTTTTGAATCAACTTATAACTTGGAAGCCCCACTTGCAGTTGTCCTGCCTTTCTGGACTGAACCAATGTACATCTTCTATGTATTGATTGATGTCTTATGTCTCCCTAAAACGTATAAAACCAAGTTGTGGCCCAACCACCTTGGGCACATGTTCTCAAAATCTTCTGAGGGCTGTGTCACAGTCCATTGGTCACTCATATTTCGCTCAGAATAAATCTCTGCATGTAGAATTTGACTTTTTTCATCAACAGGTGCATGTCACCATGTCCAGCTAACTTTTTCCCTTTCATTCTTGTTTTTAGATGCACTTTTACTATGTTTCCCTGTCTGGTCTGGTCTCAAACTCTTGGGCTCAAAAGATCCTCCTGCCTTGGCCTCCCAAAGTTCTGGAATTACAGGCCTGGGCCACCACACCTGGCCTGGTCCATGTTTCAGTGAACCAACCAACCAACCCACCCACCCACCAACCAACCAACCAGTTAGAGGCCTCTCTACCTCTCCAAGCTGTAACACTAAATATAAAACTTCTGCTTAGTTAGTTCATATCAATAAATCAGCCTGATCCAACTTTACATTCCTTCTACTATTTATTCTACACCCTTAGTATCCATTCCCACGTTTCCCAAATTTTGTCTGTATAAATTAGAAAACTCCAGTAGTTCTTTGGAAGTGTAGTACGCCTCCTCATTTTGTCTCACCTTTAGGGGCCTTCTGAGACTCAATCCAGTTACAGATCTAGAAGCAGAGAGGTGATGGGCATGGGCCTGAGGAGAATCAGCATTGTCTTGCGTAGTAACTGCCTCAAGGGAGCTCACTACAGTTTCCTCAGGGAATGCAGGGTTCATCCTCTCAGAAGAGGGTGGAAAAGCTGCTCTCACTAGGGGTGGGGAGGCCACTTCTGCTGGAGATGAAGAGACCTCTTCCACTGGCAAACAAAATGCATCAGAACATAGGGCTCAATATCCCCATCCCAATTTACAGGATCCCTTTCTTTCCTAATTAATGTCCTCACTTTAACAGAAGACATCATACAAAGCTGAGAGTTCAGTTTGGGTTTTAATTCAGCCAGTCTCAGGATGAAATTCGGCGTTTGACTTTCAGCAATCTCAGCTTTCAGCGCATAAAGGTCTCCCACAAGGCATACAAAGAAGCCTTCAGGTCATCTATATAGTCCTTGAGTTACAGCTCAAATATCTGAACTCATCTTTTTCTTTCACAGTTTTGTTCAACAACATTAGGAGCAACCAGCCAATCTTATACTCATTAGTTTCTTAAAAATGTTCAAAAGCATTAAATACACAGTCAATCAGCACCTTTCTTCTTATAAGTGGTTTATTAGGAGTATCCAAGGCGGATACATTGCATATCTCTATTGCCAATTCACACCATAAACTATCAGTGCTCCCTTTAACAGTCATTAAATAGAGTCATTTGTGTCTTCAGTCAGATTAGAGAGCATTCCAGAAACTTCAAACCCAATTCAGAAAATTCTTCCTGCCAATGAAAAGAGTCAAAGTGTAAAACATTTAAAGAAGTTTATTCTGAGCCAAATGTGAGTGACTAAGCCTTGAGGAAGAGTCTCAAAAGGACCTGAGAACATGTACCCAAGGTGGTTGGGTTATAGCTTGATTTTATACATTTTAGGGGGACAGAATTTATAGGCAGACATCAATTAATATATGTGAGGTATACATTGGATCGGCCTGGAAAGGTGGGAAAATTCAAAGGGGTGGGGGACTTCCAGGTCATAGATGGACTCAAAGATTTTCTGATCAGCAATTTGTTAAAAGTTATAAACTAAAGATCTGAAATCAATAGAAGTGTCTGTGTTAAGATAAAAGGTTATGGAGACAAAGGCTCTTATTATGTAGGTGAAGTCTCATAGGTGGCTACCCTTAGAGGCAATAAAAGGCAAATCTTTCTTATTCAGACCTTTAAAAGGTGCTAGACTCTTAGCTTACCTCTTCAGGATCAGAAAAAGACCTAGAAGGCCGGGCGTGGTGGCTCACCCCTGTAATCCCAGCACTTTGGGAGGCTGAGGCAGGTGGATCATGAGGTCAGGAGTTTAAGATCAGCCCGGCCAACATGGTGAAACCCCATCTCTACTAAAAATACAAAAAAATTAGCTGAGCATGGTGGCAGGCACCTGTAATCCCAGCTACACAGGAGGCTGAGGCAGGAAAATTTCTTGAACCAAGAAGGCAGAGGTTGCAGTGAGCTGAGATCACACCACTGAACTCCAGCCTGGGCAACAGAGCAAGACTCAGTCTCAAAAAAAAAAAAGACCTGGAAAGAGAAGAGGATTCTCTACAGAGTGGAAATTATCCCCACAAGACACAGCTTTACCATTTCAAAATAGGTCAAAGAAATATATTTTAGGATAAAATAATCTCTTTTAGGGCCTGCCATCCGTCATGTGATGCTATACTAGAGTGGGAATTTGGTATGCTACTGTTACCAAGAGTCTGTTTTGTTAGTCTTAAGATCTCTGTTTTAATAGTAATGCTGGTCAGTTGTGCCTGAATTCCAGAGAAAGGAGTGTACAATAAGACATCTCCAGTCCTTCCTTCCCATCATGGCTTGAAACAGTTTTTCAGATTTACATTGGAATCCCCTTGACTGAGAGGAGAGGCCCATTCAGTTGATTGGGGAGGTTAGAATTTAATTTTTGGTTTACAATTCTTAAGATTCTGTTCCTCTAGAACCACTCCTGATACCAAAATGCTTCCACAGTACCTTGTCTGCTTATATCAAAGCACATAACACCATATGGCATTTATCAATTATTTGTGTGTCGCCTCCATTAAACTAAGAACTTCTTTAGGGCAATATATTAGATGCTTGGGTTTTCATAACAAAATACTATAGCATGGGTGGCTTAAACAACCAATTTATTTCTCAGAGTACTGGAAGCTGGAAAGTCCAAGATCAAAGTGCCAGTGAATTTAGTTTTCGGCTGGGTGCAGCGGCTCACACCTTTAATCTCAGCACTTTGGGAGGCCAAGGTGGGCAGTCTGCTTGAGGCTAAGAGTTCGAGACCAGCCTGGACAACATGGTGAAACCCTGTCCCTACAAAAAATACAAAAATTATTCAGGCATGGTGGCGCATGCCTGTAGTCTCAGCTACTTGGGAGGCTGATGTGGGAGAATCAGTTGAACTTGCAAGGCAAAGGCTGCAGGGAGTCCCAATTGCACTGCTACACTCCAACCTGACTGACAGAGCAAGACTGTGTCTAAAAAAAAAAAAAAAAAAAAAAAAATTAGTTCCCAGTGAGGGCTCTGTTTCACACTTGTAGATGGCAATTTTATTGCTGTGTCCTCATATGGCTAAGAGAGCAAGTGAGTTCTGGTGTCTCTTCCTCTTCTTATAAGAGCATCAGCCCTATCAGAGTACGGCCCCATCTTTATGACTTCATTTAACTGTTACCACATCCTCACAGGGACTAATTCCTAATACAGTCACATTAAGGGTTAGGGTTTCAACATATGAATTTCGAGAGGACACAAACATTCGGTTCATATCAGGCAGAGCTAGGTCTTTTTGAGCCCTCAGCACTGTACGCTGGCACCTAGCCACTCAGTATGTATTTACTGCTACATACATGCATAAGAGAATACCTAAACACGTAAATGAATCATTCTATCAGCAGAAACATACTAAGACAAAAGTTCTCAAATATAGGTAATCAGAACTGCCCTGGGAAACTTGGTAAAAATAGACTTAGACCCTGTCCCCATTCTGCTTCAATGAGCTTGGGACTCTGCATGATTTACTAACTGTCCTGGTGATTATGATACACACCAAAGTTTGAGAACCTTTTTAGGTAAGAAAGCAGGTTCAAAGAGGTTAACTATTTGTTCAGCTTGATTTAAGCAGAGGTAAAACTGAGATAGTTTAGCATAACTTGTGACGGTTTTCAGTTTAGTCTTTATAATATGCATGAGAAGACTACTTATGATAGAAATAGAAAGCTACGATTCTGTTTTCGTCAGTACAGTAAATACACAAACCCATCTACTGATTTATTTGAATCAATAATTTGTTTTGAATCCTTTAGTTTGTTGCAGGATGAAGTCTGAAAATTATACATGATACTTAAAAAGTCACAGATTTTAGTTACAACTTAACATGGGCTTAATGCAGTCATGTGTTTAGAAGTGTGCTCAAAAACAGACTGTATTCTACAAGAAAATAATGAGAATACAACATTTAAATTTTGAATCAAAACTATAGGAGACTGAGAATTATTATTTTCTACCACCCAATTTACATTTTATAGCAAAAAAAATATTATGCTATAGGCAAAGATTAGAGAGTAATTAGGAAAAACAGATGCTACTGCCCAGGCCAGACCTTGGTGTTAGTTTAGTTTCTTTTCTTTTTTTTTTTTTTTTGACAGGGTCTTGCTTTGTCACCCAAGCTGGAGTGCAGTGGCACAATCTCGGCTCACTGCAACCCCCCATCTTCCAGGTTCAAGTGATTCTCCTACCTTAGCCTCCCGAGTAGCTGGGACTATAGGAATGTGCCACCACGCCCAGCTAATTTTTGTCTTTTTTGGTAGAGATGGTTTCACCATGTTGCCCAGGCTGGTCTTGAACTCCTGAGCTCAAGCAACTCACCAACCTCAACCTCCCTAAGTGCTAGAATTACAGGCATGAGCCTTCGTGCCAGGCCCTATTTACCACTTCCAATGCTGTATCAGATTCAATAAAATTCTCTAAGTTGTAATGATCTACTTTATCCTACTGATTTATATCATCTTTGTGCAGAGAGGTTTTAACCACTTATTTTTGCTGGGCTAGGTCCAGAATCCAATTAAAAACTTTTTTGGTCCTTTACAGTCTTTCTCCAGTCCATGTGAGATTGAAACAACAACCCTGACACCTACCTTTCATCATTAAAAACAAAAATTAAAGATGAATTCTAGAGCCAGTTGTGAAAACTAAAACTGTAAGAAACAAAGGAGAATGTCTTCACAGGTGGATAAAGATTTCTTAAAAAGGAAGAGAAAGTACTAAGAATAAAATTACAAAATAATACATTGTATCTTTCTTTTAAACTGAAATTCTCCACTTTTATAAACATTAAAATATTTACTCATTTGCTTTATCCTATAATATACAGAAAATGTTTTCTACTTCACAGTACCAATATTACAACTAAGTATAAGTTCTCCAGAGAAATAGTATATGTATACTCTATCTATCTACACACAAGCATAGCATTGAGAGAGAGAGAGAGAGAGAGATGGTGTGGGGAGCAGGGGAGATGGAGAGTATAAGAAACTGGCTTACACACATTTTGAGGCTATGAAATCCCAAGCTCTGCAAGCTAGAGGCCCAGGAGAGCCGGTGACATAGTTCTAATCCCAGCTCAAAGGCCTGGGAACCAGGAGAGTCAATGGTGTAAGTTTCAGCTTGATTCCAAGTCCAAAGACAGGAGAAGACTGATGATCCAGCTTGAAGACCATTAGGCAGAGAGAGTAAATTTTTTTCTTGCTCAGTCTTTTGTTCTATTTAGGCCTTCAATGGACTGGATGAGTCCTGACAAATTGGGAAGGGTCATCTGTTTTCCTCAGTCTTACTGATTCAAATGTTAATCTCATCCAGACACAGCTTCACAAACACATCTAGAATAATGTTTAACCAATTTCTCAGCACCCATAGCCCAGTCAAGTTGACATAAAATTAACTATCACATTACTGTGAGGTTTAATTTCTTTCCAGTTCTTTATTCCTTTAAATATATTCCATTAAGCCTGGGAGCAGTGGCTCACACCTGTAATCCCAGCACTTTGGGTGACTAAAGTGGGAAGATCACTTAGGTCCGGGAGTTCAAGACCAGCCCGGGCAACATAACAAGACACTGTCTCTAAAAATTAATAAATAAATAAATAAATCCCATTAAGATTGAAGAATGTGCATATTGCATTCAAGTCATGTGAAGTCATTAATATCAGTTTTCATAACTTGATATACAGTTATGTTCCTGTATTTTCAATTTTAGGATTTGCTTTTTTCACTTTGATTTTATTTTTTAATATACAAAAGGTTCAGAAATCAAAACTAACTGAAAAGATATACTTTGAGAAGACTTGCTTCCTTCTCTATACAGGTAACCCTGTAATCTATAAGTAAAAATATTTTTTTAATTTTATTGTTTATTCCATTGTTTACTTTTTTCCCCAAATCATCTCTCTCTCCTACTTACCTCTTCTCTAACACAAAAGGTAAAATATTGCATATGCTGTTCTTTATCACACAGTACTCTTAAAGTACTTTATCACATAGTACTCTTAAAGTTCTTGCTTAAAGAACAAATTTGAATTTGTTCAATTATTTCACTTTGATTATACACAAAAGTTATAGGTCCACTGAGCGATAATGCCAAGGAAACAGGACAGACAGCCTAAGAACTAGCTGTTGCCATTTGCATTAGTCAACTATTGCAACAATGCTGTGTAACAAAGAACCTCAAACCAGTATTTTACAATAATAAGCATTTATTTTCATGCTCATGGATCTGTAAATCAATTGTATGGGCTTGGCCGGGTGGCTTTATGACTGAAGACAGGGTTTAGGATTGCTCCACATGTTGGTTCTGGGGTCCATACTCAAGGGTCTGTGGCTACATGAGGCATCTTCTTTTCATGATGATCACAAAAGAAAGGGCGTGAGAAACCATACAAGCAACATCTAAGATCTCTGCTTATCTCACATTTGCTAATATTCCACTGATAAAAGTAAGTTACTTGGCTGAACCCAAAAGCAATGGGCAGGGAATTATGTTCTCCAACTGGTTAGAGGCAGACAAAATGGATATCTGCTGAACAATAAATCTAAACTATCCCCCAATATTAGGGTGTGCACCCTCTCTCTCATTTCCTTCTTTCTCCTATTTTGCTCCCTTTCACCTTTGTGCCTGTGAATGTTTCTGTGTTCAAGTCATTTTAATAACTATTGCCTGGTCAGGTTAGGGATAAAGAAGTTGATTATAACTGAGATTGAAGAATGGTCAATTCAAATGTTAATTTACATTAAGCACTGCCTCAGACTAAGATGCCTTCGTGATTCCTGATATTTTAACTCTATTCTTATATTTGCAAAATAAAAATGGCCAAGGGAACTCTTTGGTTTTTTTCTGTGTGCTCTGCACAGCTTATATATGTAAAATGCCTAAGAACTAGGGGAAGAATGGTAGGAGATAAATTTTAAAAATAGTAGCAGACTATGTGTGGTTTTGTAGGTCACAGTAAAGAATGCATTTTATTCTAAATGCAATGAGTAGACATTAAAATGCGTATGTAAGGAAAATTTGCTTTAAAACTACAGAAAACAAAAACTTGTGTGGAGCACGAGTTGCAGAAGGCAAAGTGGAAATGGGGAGGTAAGTTAGGAGGCTGTTATAGTAGCCTGAGTGATGAGGATCGTCTGCATTAGGGTGGTAACAGTAAATATGGCTAAGTGGTCAAATTCAGAATTACTTTGGAAATAGGACCAATAAGATTTACTGCTAGATGTGATGTGGGAGCTTAAAGTGGTAAAGAGTTGACTCTCAAGTGTTTTGACTAATGGTGGATGGAAAACATGTTTCTGACATAAACGGTATATTTGAGGTGTCTGTTAGTCACATGGATAGAGATACTGTGTGAGCAGCTGAGTGGCTTTCTACCGAGCATCAAGGGCAGAGTTGAGATAATCATATTCCATAGTAGTCAGCAGCACTGTATAATGGTTATGAGCACAGAGGGTGGAGCAGACTGCCAGGGTCTGTGTTTCAGGTTTGCCACTTACCAGCACCATGGCCTTAGGTAAGTTACTTAACCTCTGTGTGCCTCAGTTTTCTGGTTCTGTAAAATGGGAGTAATGGCATCTTACTTCACTGATCAAATGAGTTAATATAAGCAAAGCACTAAGAACAGTGCCTAATATATATTAAAGGCTATCTAAACATGCTATATTATTAGCACATTGTCATTTTCAGTCCATGCAAGACACTGTCATTGATTTTTCTTCTCTGATCTTTATTCCCATTCTATTTCTCCATAAAGGTATCCACTGTAATGTTGAAATATGACCTTAAATATGCATTATTTCTTTGCATTATATATCATGTTATGTGTGCTTTTCCTTTTAAGAAATTTTGTTGTTCAGTATAACAAATACAGAGAACCATATACACTCTACACATAAGGAGACAGACCCTTGCTCCCCACCCTAGAAATCTACCATATGCCTCCTCCCAATCATAACCCCTTTTTCCACAAGAATAACCACTATATTTTTTAAATTGTATTTTTAGTAGAGATGTGATTTCACCATGTTGCCAGGCTAGTCTCAAACTTCTGATCTCAAGTGATCCACCCACCTCGGCCTCCCAAAGCACTGGTGTGAGCCACCTCACCTGGCACAGAATAACCACTGTTCTTTTATAATTAATTCCTTTCCTCTTTAGTTTTATTACCTAAGCACACACACCTAGACACTATAGTTTTGCCTGCTTTCCTCTGGGTTTTTCATTTGATATGTTTCTTAGGTTTCTTTTAATCCAAAGATCCCCCTTACTCTTTTTTTTCTCCCCTTGTAGTTTTTTGTCCTCTATTTTCCTATAATCTAAATTTTTTTGATTCATTCTGTGAAATAATTTAACAAGTTTTTCTGTCTTTTGTATATTATGTAAATTGACAATTAGTTCAGCTTGGGGTCAAAAATTTATATGTTTCTGTTTAACAAGAGTCTGACAGATTTAACAGACCAGGAGAAGACATTTGCAATGACTAAAAAGGAAATAGATTAAGAATAAAAACTGTCATGTCCGGGAATCCATCTATTAAAGAATGCACATAACCTTCAGAAGGTTTTTAAAACGCTATTGAAGTACATAAAAGATTTGAAAAAATAGAAGTGAAATTTTGGGTAGGTAAGGTAGATTGGTACTCAGGTCCATTCCAATTTCTTTCAAGGTTGCCTCCTTTTACTATGTACATTTAGAAAGTTAAAAACTATATTACCCAGATTTCCTTGCAGTTAGTGTTCCAGAAGTGAATTATTTTTGCCAGCTAAGTACACTTAAGTAAAATTTGGAAGGTGGAAATGAGGCTAAAGCCTTTTTGTTTCCATTTTGTTTTTGCTGGAAAGCATGCTCAGGAGATATATTTTCTGCAGCAGCTTTCCAGAGCTCAGTCATTAGCTTTGTAGGTGTTGAATGGTACTTCCTATAACTATCTTCTTGACTCCTGAATTATAGCTACAGTGGTGCATTCTTCACATCAATAATTCCAGTTGTAGGATCCTGATTCTCCATCCTCCGGTTGGGTGAAAACAGTTGCAGCAGGTCTTGTGACAGCCTAGTTCTGGAGTGCAGGTTGAGTATCTTTTATCTGAAAATGCTTGGAACCAGAAGTTTTTCAGACTTGAGATTTTCTTTTTTAATATTTGCATTATGTACTTACTGGCTGAGCAGTCCTAATCTGAAAATCTGTAATCTGAAATGCTCAATGAGCATTTCCTTTAAGCGTCATGCTAGTGCTCAAAAAGCTCTGGATTTTGGAACATTTTGGATTTAAAATTTTAGGATTAGGTATACTAAATCTGTATTATCCTAGGATTCACTTCTGATAGCCCAGGCTAAAGCCCACTCCTCCAGTCCTTCAAACTTTGTAAAGTACCTATTCCTTATATTAAATCCCTACATATTAAAAATAGCCAGATTTGGGCCAGGTGCGGTGGCTCACGCCTGTAATCCCAGCACTTTGGGAGGCCGAGGCGGGTGGATCACGAGGTCAAGAGATCGAGACCATCCTGGTCAACATGGTGAAACCCCATCTCTACTAAAAATACAAAAAATTAGCTGGGCATGATGTGCCTGTAATCCCAGCTACTCAGGAGGCTGAGGCAGGAGAATTGGCTGAACCCAGGAGGTGGAGGTTGCGGTGAGCCAAGATCGCACCATTGCACTCCAACCTGGGTCACAAGAGCGAAACTCCGTCTCGAAAAAAAAAAAAAAAAAAAGCCAGATTTCCTACAAATGAATGCAGTCATACAATTAGAAAATATATAAAAACAACCAGGCGCAGTGGCTCATGCTTGTAATCCCAGCACTTTGCGAGGCTGAGGCAGGCAAATCACGAAGTCAGGAGATTGAGACTATCCTGGCAAACACGGTAAAACCCCGTCTCTACTAAAAGTAGAAAAAATTAGCGAAGTGTGGTAGCATGCGCCTGTAGTCCCAGCTACTCAGGAGGCTGAGGCAAGAGAATCGTTTGAACCCAGAAGGTGGAGGTTGTAGCGAGCCAAGATCGCGCCACTGCACTCCAGCCTGGGTGACAGGACAAGACTCCATCTCAAAAAAAAGAAAAGAAAAAAAAAAAAGAAAATATATAAATGTTTCCAAAATCAAGCTATACAATCAATCCCAATCAAAATTTCGAAATGGAACACAACCTAAAATGCATATAAAATGTATATAGAATATCTGCAAATATATCAGTCTCAAAAATGAAAAAAGGGAAATAGCCCTACCATCTATTAAGAATATTGAGTGGGACAGACGCAGTGGCTCATGCCTGCAATCCCAGGTGGATCACTTTAGGTCAGTAGAGACCAGCCTGGCCAACATGGTGAAACCCTGTCTCTAATAAAAATACAAAAATTAGCTGGATGTGGTGGTGGGCGCCTGTAATCCCAGCTACTCAGGAGGCTGAGGCATGAGAATCACTTGAACCTAGGAAGTGGAGGTTGCAGTAAGCGAGATCGCGCCATTGCACTCCAGTCTAGGCAAGAGTGAGCCTCTGTCTCAAAAAAAAAAAAAGAAAAAAGAATACCAAATGTATACATTAATTTGATAATTGTTGATGGTGAATGATGTGCCTATGAGATTTCCTTACTCTTTTTACTTTTATGTATCTGAAGTTTTCCTGAATAATGAAAAAAAGTTGGTCTATAATTCAACAGAAGTTAAGGTTAGAATTATAAGTTTGGGAGCCATCAAAATAAAAAACATTTAAAGCCATGGGATTGGATGATGCCATGTAAGAAGAAAAACAGAAAAGAGGACAGGGACTAAAAAGTGAGCAACTCATATTTATATTTAGTTGAGGAGGAAATATTTAGTCAGAGGAGGAAAATAACTGAAGTAGACTGAAACCAGCAAGGTAAGAGGAAAATCAGAAAAATGAGATGTTTTAGAAGCCTGGAGAAGAAAATGGTTCAAAATGTAGACATGGCCGAGTGTGGAACATGCTGCTCAAAGAGTAAAATGAAAACCAAGGATTTATCTTTTGGATTTGCCAAGTTCGAGATTCAGATCTTTTTTTTTTTTTTTTTAAGAGAAATTTTGCTATAAAGGGGAACACAAAAATTAAGTAGTGGCTGGAGAGGAACATAGCTTAAAAGAAATTTTTTTGTTTTGTCCTCTTTTAAGATGCCTGATTCTAAGGCCTATTGGTATACTGGTAGAATGTTGTGGGTGAATATGTAAAACAGATAAAGAGGGAGACAATCACAGAATCAAAGTCTTGAATGAAATAAGCAAAAGTATGAATAGAAGGAATATTCTTCCATGTATAGGAGGAGTGAAGGCAACATTTATAGGTTGAGATACATGTAGATGGATGGATTTGGCAGAGGGAAGATGAGGACAGTTGTATCTATCTTCATACCTTTAAACCTCTAAGCCTTAGTCTCCTTACCAGTATCATGGGAAGTACCTACATTAGATCTCTGTGAGGATCAAATGATCAAAAAGCAAGCACTCAATATTAATCTAGCAGGAAACCGTTATTTAGACTCCCAGTTCAATTCTCCATGAATGAACACGATTATCAATCTCTGATTTTGCATTTGACAAAATACCACAATTAAAAATGAAGGGTGTAACTTAATGAGGTTACACCTATTACAGCTGGTGCCGGGTAGGGTTTCCTGACACATTTTAACTAAGAGCTAAATTATGTATAGGCACTAAGTTGACAAAGATGTGGGTTCCAGAAGAGTTCAAGGAGGTTTAGAAACTGAGAAAAAAAAAAAAAGGCCATCGTGACTGCCACGCAAGGGCTAGATCATGAAACAACTAAAGCATGAAAGTATGGGAGTGTGCATCCTAAGTGATTTCCCAAAACCTCCTGTGGGTTAAAAGGGGGCTCAACAGCCCTTAAGAAATAAGCATTATAGGCTGGACGCAGTGGCTCACGCCTATAATTCCAGCACTTTGGGAGGCTGAGGCAGGTGGATCACAAGGTCAGGAGTTCCCAGTCTAACCAATATGTCGAAACCCTGTCTCTACTAAAAAAACTACAAAAATTAGCTGGGTATGGTGGCACACGCCTGTAGTCCCAGATACTGGGGAGGATGAGGCAGGAGAATCACTTGAACCTGGGAGACGGAGGTTGCAGTGAGCCGAGATCGTGCCACTGCACTCCTGCCTGGGCAACAGAGAGACTCCATCTTTAACAAAAAAAAAAAAAAAAAAAAAAAAAGAAGCAGCATTATATAAAGTGAGTATTTTGACTTTTGCTGAAGCTGACTCAAGTCCAACGGAGAGATGAAAACAATTCATGGACTTTGGTAAGACTATAAAGATATATACTTTGGTATATATCTTTGGTATATATACCAAAGAGGGCAAACAGGGTTCACCTTTCTTGCCTTCTCTATTGACAGACACCATCTTGAGTGCTGAGTAAATGATTCTTAGGCTCCCTGAAGCCCAGCAGGACAGCATGGGAGACAATTGCCCACATTTGCCATAGACTTTGGGAACATACTGGAAATGGCTTCCACATGAGCACAAGTTACTGATTCCGCCTCCTTGAGCTAAGATTACAATGTAGTATCGTTTTTCGAAACAAAAAAATCCCATATTTTTTAAAAGACTAGTACATAATTATTAAAAGAATCAGAATTTTCCAACTACTCAAAAAACAAGCAGAGGCAGCTGGAGTAAAAAATCAAAATTTTGGCCAGGTATCGTGGCTCATGCCTGTACTCCCAGCACTTTGGGAGGCCCAGGTGGGAGGATGGCTTGAGCCCAGGAGTTTGAGACCAGTCTAGACAACAGAGCAAGACCTCTGTCTCTAAATAGAAAAGCACAAACAGCAAACCAAAACAGAACATAAAAAGAAAATCGAAACTTATTTTCTTCCTATTAAGGAATCTTTGATATATTCAACACGTGGCAAACCTTTAATATCATAAAAGAACAAGAGAGAAAAGTAGGAACCAGGGGAAAATTTTTTTAAAAAGTCATAAGCCAGGCAAGGTGGTGTACACCTGTAGTTCCAGCTTCTCAAGTGGCTGAGACTGAAGGATCCTTTGAGTGCAGGAGTTTGAGCCCAGCCTAGGTATCAAAGTGAAACCCCATCTGTTTTAATTTTTTTAAGTTTAAAATTAACATACATACATACATACACACACACACACACACACACACACACAAAGATAAAACTAGCAGCATGCCTGGTTTCAAAAAATAAAAACAAGAAAAGTAGTAGCTCACAATATTTCCGGAAAACAGGTGTATTAAAAGATGAGTCAGGACAGAGGAGAGGGAGGGCAGAAAAAAAAAAAAGAAGTCAGGTAGCACATTACATACATAGAATCTTATTTATATAAAAGCTCAGAAAACATCACATGACTAGGAAGTTTCAAATGCCTCCAATATAACATGGAGGAGAGGGAAAAAACTGTTCCTGGACAAAGATACACATTCCTTTTAAAAGGGGGAGTATTTCTATATATTTTGTAAGATCTGCATAGCACTGAATACTGCTGATACTGCCGTTTTGGCCTTTATCATTAGGAAGGTGGCCCACATAAGCCTAACTACAAACACCCTTTCCTGTACTAAACTTCACTCATATTTAACTGAAGCAACATTTTAAAAAAATATATAACTGTAACAATTATTCTAAAAAGCAATACAGCTGTCCTCACCAATTATATTCTTAATTAGACAACACCGTTTAAACAAACTGACATGTAAAAAATATTCAAAAAGTTTAAACACTGATCTTAATTGGAGAGGAGTCTGCACTTACACAAGTGTTCTTGCTATATATATTGCTTTCTCTTTAGCTTAGATTTTGGACTCACTTTTGAATATGCAAAAACATTTCAAGGATAAGACCACAAAAAGGCTGGTAAGATAGCATTTTTATTTAAATTGCCATTTTAAGTATCAGTTTGTCTTAAGGCTTATCTTGGGGTTTACCAAAGTTTAATTCACATTCACATGTTGTCTCTCCAAACACAGCAGGCAGAAATTCTCCTTTCATTGAATTAAGAAAGTTAAAGTAGGCTTAATAACCGTGAATCGCTAATTGTCCAATCTATGCCAATTCGGTATCTAGGAGTCTTTTTTTTTTTTTTTTGCCTGATAAGGAAACAAGGTAATCGTATAGACCGTTCTAAGGTGGTTAGTCATCTGCTAAATGGCTGAAATGCCGATTACGCAGCCCCTTTGTCGTACAGAGTTGCATTCTGAGGAGTGGGGCGCAAGGATACAGCCCCCAGAAATTCTGAACCTCGGTTCCGCAATCTACCACATCACCCAACCTTGGAAAGCAAAACTAGCTTCACTATTTTTGGCAAAATGCTTTGGTAAAGGCTCATTCGGGCTGAGAGGGAAATTCTACAATTCTCCAACCTACACGTCTAGGGAGAGGAGAGCTGCTCGAGTGGTGAGCAGAAACTGAGCGCCCCCCTTGTTTCTGGGAAACGAAAATAGGCCCATTCTCCGGAGGGTACAGAACTTCAGGATTATAGCCCAGTGGAGACTGAGCGGACTTACTCAACCCTAACTGTGCACAGGACCACGCGCTCCGACCCCTTTGTGGTCTCTCCCAGAGCTACGTGCAGCGCCCCAAGCTCGAAGTCCCTAGTGGAGAAGAGAGGAGTGGCTCACTGTACCGTCACAAACTCCTCGACGCATGCGCAGGGAGGCACGGAGCTCGCGACGAAGTCCATTTCCTGACTCTTGGCGGAAGCGGCCTTTTGTCACTTCCGCCTCCCCTTTAGCTGCCATCTTGCGTCCCCGCGTGTGTGCGCCTAATTTCAGCTGGTCCACCCGAGGCCCCCTGAGCACCAACCCTAGTCCCCCGCGCGACCCCTTATCCGCTCCGACAAGGTACAAAAAGGCTCTGGACGGCGGCGTGGTAGGCGGACGGGAGCGGGGGCGGGAAGTTCCCTGAAGGAGCAAGACAGGGAGGGACAGGGCTGAGGAGGAGAGGAAGGCGATGCGACGGACAGGCGCACCCGCTCAGGCTGACTCTCGGGGGCGAGGTCGAGCCAGGGGCGGCTGCCCTGGGGGCGAGGCGACGCTGTCTCTACCTCCACCTCCCGGCGGAACCCGAGGACAGGAGCCTCAGGTACCGCGAGGGTTGCGGAGAGTGGCCGGGCCGGGCAGGCCCTGGCTAGGCCGAGGCCAGGCCAGGGCCAGGGGTGGGGGGTGCTGGCCAGGCGTTGGGTAGAGCCTTGATCCAGGCTTGCCTAGAGCGGGGAGCTGTGGGGAAGTGGTGGGGAGGCGGGTGCTCTTTGGGCTCCCTGGAAACCCCAATTTGGAACTTTGCGGGGTGGATTTGGGATCCAGGTTTCGGCCTGTGTAGGACATTTATTTTCCTGCTGGTGTCTTGGGAAATAACGAGCATGTAATGCTAGAGTGAGCGAAACCCTTCCTTGCTGAGGATTTCCTCTTTTTCTAGATGAAAGAAACAATCATGAACCAGGAAAAACTCGCCAAACTGCAGGCACAAGTGCGCATTGGTGGGAAAGTAAGTTTTAATAGTTCGGGTTTTGTTTCAAGGCACTTCTTTTGCGTTTCTCGTATTATCGGTGACAGACTTTGCCTACCAAGGGAAATTCACGGAGCTAGCAAATCCGGGGGGAGGGGGAGACGAGGGTTAGATAGAAATACATCCGTGACACGAGCTAAAAACATTGCTTTTGTGTAAATATGTTTGTGTTTTCAGTGTTACAGTGTGTAAGTTGAACAAAAGTGTTTCCTAATTTAATTAGTAAGGAAAATGTGTCACTTCAGTTAGATTATTGTGCACATCATACCCTTGACTTGTTTTGGCCTAAGTTGTATAAAGTCGGTGCTTGTTTATGTGTCTTGTAAGTTGAGACCTTTCTGTACTGCTTTCTGAACTATGTATTCTTTAGGGTAGTTGCATGTTTTTAAGGGTATTTGAAGATGGAGGTACATGTCGGAGTTCAAGAGCATTGACTTAGATTTGAAAATGTAACCCAAGTAGATTTCTTTCCTGTTGTGACTTTGTATTACTATAAAAATGAGGGGATTAAAGTGACTGATATTTAAACGATCAGTTTTTGGTTAACTGTTTTTTCCTAGTGGATATTAATTCACATCAAGGGGATTCTTCTCTGAACTTGATTTTTAAATTGTTCTGTAATTTAATTAAAAATAAGTCCACTGTAGACAGAGGTCTACCTAGTTTGTATTGTTACACATTCTTAGTATTTAACAAGGTGTGGTACCTTGTTGAAACAGAGCATGTATTTACTTGGTAAAACTTGTAAAGCTTCCATAGTACATGCTTATTACCCATTCGTTTTTCACAACTGTAAGCGTTTAACTTAGAATCAGCTGTAACATAGCCAGAAATTGCACTTAGACTTAGAACACGGCTTTGTTAAATTGCTGAACTTTGCCAGCAGTAAATTTATCCTGATTTTTTTTTTTTTTTAAATTTTTGCTGACACTAGTAGTCTTCAAGATCCATACTTGCACATTTAACATTAGGTGATTGTTGTCCTTTTTAATCAATTGTTTCCAGATTGTGGTCTTCAAGTGCCAGAAAAACTAGTATTTTTTGTGTCTGTGTTTGGATGCTCTTATATTGGTGTTTTTAACCATTCTTTCTTTCAGTTTCAGAAGGAGTAATTTGAATAATGTGCTCGTGTGTAATCTTGTTGTTGTTGCTTTCGTCATTAGGTTTTAACTTTGGGAGAAATCACTTTAGGGTAAAGAAAAGTCTTGAGGTTTGCTAGGATATTTAAATCTGATAAAAGATTAAATTTTCTATCCTAACATCTTAATACTCGTTTAGCTAATAATACAAGAAGTATTTTGGTAGTCCTAGAATATGGAAACATTTCTACACTGTTTAAGAAGCCTACTTATTATGGGATGTGAAATTAGGTGAGTGAATTTTGCTTTAGAGAAAACTGCAAGTGTTGGGTACTCTTAGGTAAATGTTACAAAAACCCTTTATTTCCATATCAAAGCGTTGAGAATTTTTTAAGTGAAAATTGAACTCTACATATGTGAAGTATATGAAACCTATAGCAGGTATGCTGAGTTTGTCTTCACAATTCTAGAAAATCCTTTGAATTTCTTAGAGAAGCTTCTTTGGAAACCAGGTACATACGTGACCATTTTGAAATGATTTTTGTTCTTAGTAGTTTGGAGTGAAGTTTAGTAACCAGTATTTTTTTTTCCCCCTGTGGCGATAAATTTTTTTTTTTTTTCAGTTAAATAACAATATTTATTTAAGCCTTTACTTTGTTGGGTCCTGAGAATATAAAATTTAAGAAGTTTAAAGTCCCTAGGTGGGCTTTAAGCCTAGCAGTGGTGATAATTGTCTTTTTTTTTTTTAATCTGTTTTCACAATGTAATATACGTAGTGCAATAGTAGAAGCATTTTTTAAATCTAGAGATGGGAATGATTTGGCATGGAGAAAGGGAGTAGTTGCAGAATTTAGGAAAGGCACACAAGAGGTAATGGCTTGAATAAGATTTTTTTCTTTCTTTCTTTCTTTTTTTTTTTTGAGACGGAGTTTCGCTCTTGTTACCCAGGCTGGAGTGCAATGGCGTGATCTCGGCTCACCGCAACCTCCGCCTCCTGGGTTCAGGCAATTCTCCTGCCTCAGCCTCCTGAGTAGCTGGGATTACAGGCACTCACCACCATGCCCAGCTAATTTTTTGTATTTTTAGTAGAGACAGGGTTTCACCATGTTGACCAGGATGGTCTTATCTCTTGACCTCGTGAGCCACCGCGCCCGGCCTCTTTCTTTTTTTTTTTAAAGATGGGGTTTCACCATCATGGCCAGGCTGGTCTTGAACTCCTGACCTCAAGTGATCCATCCACCTCGGCCTCCCAGAGTGCTAGTATTACAGGCGTGAGCCACCACACCTGGCCTAAGATTTTAAAGGATGAATAGGTGTGGAGGTTGGGGGACAGTGAGGTAGTTTGGGTGATAGCCTTGTGTTATGAAGAGAAATAAACCAGAATAGAAAGAAATTGATGGGTGAGTGTAGAAGTTGCTATTTTACTTTGGGTAGTTGAGAAAGACCACTTTTACTTGGTGACATAAGAGTAGATAAATGCAGTAAGGGAAAGAGCAATGTAGATGCTCAGGGAAAAAAGGAACAGCATGTGCAAAGGCCCTCAGGTCATAGTCTCCCTGCCCTGTTCAAAAAACATCCAAGGTTTATTTGGCTAAAGAAGAATGTGTGTAGTAGCAGATTCAGTCAGGAGTAGCATATTAAGGGCAGGACAGTTTGTGTAGGGCTCTTGTGGGTTAAGGTAAGAGCTTCAGATTTTACTCTTGAGTGCTATAGAAGTCCATATACAGATTAATTTGATTGTTCCATACACTATCTTGCCTGTAAATACTAATTTGGAGGTTGATTTTTATTTAATATAAAAACAGAAAAGAGGCTAGGTGCAGTGGCTCACGCCTGTAGTCCCAACACTTTGGGAGGCTGAGTCAGGCAGATCACTTGAGGCCAGGAGTTCAAGACCAGCCTGGCCAACATGGTGAAACCCCATCTCTACTAAAAATACAAAAAGTAGTCAGGTAAAGTAGTGGGTGCCTGTAATCCCAGCTACTTGGGAGGCTGAGGCAGGAGAATTGCTTCAACCTGGAGTCGGAGGTTATAGTGAGCCCAGATTCTACCACTGTATTCTAGCCAGGGTGACAGAGTGAGCCTCTGTGTCCAAAAAAAAAAAAAAGATTAATAATTCTGGATGTAGAGTTCTTTCAAATGAAGCTTAATTTAGGTTGACATGTGCTACCTCTGATCATTTTTGAGCAAATGTAAACAGTAGAACTTTCAAAAGATCATTTTTTCCTTTCTCATTTTTTTGCTTCTGTCTGTCTTAGCCTGCTTGCTCACTGCATAAATCTTTGATTATGGTAATGTTCTTACTCAGATCCAAAGGTTAAAAATGAATTGGAAACGATTCCTACTTGAAAAATACCTGTTATGGTATAAATGTGCTGTTTCCTTTCCTTTTCTCCCCAACTTCAGGGAACTGCTCGCAGAAAGAAGAAGGTGGTTCATAGAACAGCTACAGCAGATGATAAAAAACTTCAGTTCTCCTTAAAGAAGTTAGGGGTGAACAATATCTCTGGTATTGAAGAGGCAAGTGTCATATTTCTTTTTTCTTTAAAAAAACAAGATTTGGCTGGGAAAAGTTAATGCTCATTCATTAATTGGGTTGTTGTTGTTTTTAACTCCCAACAAAGTATTTCATAACCTGCTAGACTTTAAAGTCCCTAAGACGTGTTTCTACCATAAATTAATGAATATCAGGGAGATCATTAAGTCTGGTTGCTATTAGAATGTATATTCCATTCCAGGCAAAATTTCACCTGTGCTTCACAGTGAAATACTAGATTAGTTAGCCAGATGTAGTTTAATAAAACATCTATTTTTAAAGAGACTTTGGTCAGCATTGCTAATTTAAATTTTTCTTTTCTTAATAGGTGAATATGTTTACAAACCAAGGAACAGTGATCCACTTTAACAACCCTAAAGTTCAGGCATCTCTGGCAGCGAACACTTTCACCATTACAGGCCATGCTGAGACAAAGCAGCTGACAGAAATGCTACCCAGCATCTTAAACCAGCTTGGGGCAGACAGTCTGACCAGTTTAAGGAGACTGGCTGAAGCTCTGCCCAAACAATGTGAGTTTCTTATTAGTGGTTTTATGAGGGGAATTACTCATTTAGCAGCTGATTTCTGTGATCTCGGGCCCAGAATGGATATGAGTATTTTTAAGTTTGGAAATGCAAGCTTTTAAAATAACAGATTTGTAACTGATTTTGAGCAAGTGTCTTTGCTCAACTTTGCAATAATTTATGTAGCGTGCTATGATCATTATACTTGATTTTGTGGAATGTTTTCTACTTACTTGATTTATTACTTTTATTAACTAGAAATGATGAAAATGTTAATTTGGTGTTTTGCTGATAACTACTTACAAGTTTGGAATTGTTCAAAAAATACATTAGTGTAAATTATGAAACTACTTCAGTTGCATCTATATAGTTGATATTAACAGTAATCTTTTAAAAATGGCCTGCCAGTATTCTGGCATTTTTAATTCCAATGTGATAGGGATTTTATTCAGAGCAGAAAATAATGTAGCTGAATATGCATCTGAGGATGTGGCAACGTTGTACTATTTTCCGCCTTGTGCTTACAATTTTGAAGAATAGGAATGCAGGAGCAAGTCAGATTTATATATGGCTTTTTAGTTACCCATGATTTTCTTTTTTTTTGAGATGGAGTCTCAATCTGTCACCCAGGCTGGAGTGCAGTGGCGTGATCTCAGCCCACTGCAGCCCCCACCTCCTGGGTTCAAGTGATTCTCCTGCCTCAGCCTCCTGAGTAGCTGGGATTACAGGCACATGCCACCACGCCCAACTAATTTTTGTGTTTTTAGTAGAGATGGAGTTTCACCATGTTGGTCAGGCTGGTCTTGAACTCCTGACCTTGTGATCCACCTGCCCTGGCCTCCAAAAGTGCTGGGATTACAGGCGTGAGCCACTGTGCCCAGCCTAGTTACCCATGGTATTCTAGCTGTTGACTCAGTCTATCTCAATTTGTATTTTTGTTGTCATGTTGAGATGCAGATTCTAAACTGGCATGGCTTTCAGAGTTGAGGTAAGCTTTTGAAGTATCCCACTGATGCCTGTATGGGGCTAGTACATAACTCTCTTGTGTAAGTTCATATTCTTGTGTGATAAAGGAAAGTGGATACTTATCACTCATGGACTCTTAATTTTTTTACTATAATGTTTTCATTTCAATAAGTGATTTTGAGCATCTCCCTTATGCCACATACATAGTAGTTGAGAAAATGGCCTCTTCATTTGTCTCCCAAAATAAATCTTATCATAATTGGGTATATGGGTTTTACCTGCTCCCTACTTCCCTTACACTACCCAGAGGGATTAAAAGGATGGGTATGGAATTTTGTTTGTCGTCTGTTCCTAGTATTTTAGCCCATTCATAGACATTAGAATATGTTATTGATAGTACTGTATGTAAAGTCCCAAATGTCCCTTATCATGAAAATAAGTTGTAACAACACTTGGCATTTCATCTTTTTTTTTTTTTTTTTTGGTTGTTGTTGCTTTGTTTTTTTTGGGGTGAATATTTAAAATCTAGACAAGTAATATTTACATTTTCCTTTCATAGCTGTGGATGGAAAAGCACCGCTTGCTACTGGAGAGGAGGATGATGATGAAGTTCCAGGTAGGAACCTTTACTTGTGGCTAACCTAGAGAATCTTAGCAAGGGAGAATAAGAAATCTTTGTAGGAAAAACTACCCAGGGAATAAGGATTGTAAGTTAAGGTGAACATAGAACTTGCTTAGAATGAGAAAAATGATGCAATATTAAGTAATTGAGAATTATGTTTATGGACTTGACTTGGCTTGTTTCTGTTTGAGATCTCAAGGATGTGTAGATATCTAACCTTAAATATTGAATAAATAAGTAATATATATTGCACCCTAAATATAACTACTACCTGCAGAGCACTAATGACCCTTGCTCCCTACTTTGAAATTCATGAATTTACAAGAGGGTGTGGAGTTGTTCAGCTATCTTGGGATATATAAACCAGTCTAAAATCTCTAGCAGCATAACTCCTTTGGGATTCATGAGACAGTTTTGTCTCTTATTATCTGTTAGTGGATAAATTTGCTTTCTTCTAAAATATTTATTTGGCAGGAGAATCACTAGACTCATAAATACTTCCACTTTGCATAGGCAGGTATCCTGAGGAATCCAGGAAAATTTTAACATTTTGTGTCATTGTATTCTTTGGTTCTGCTCCCCTATATTATATTAACCAGTGTATGAGATGGGTAGAGGAGATTTTTTTTTTCTTTTTTGCATTCTTGTTATTGGGGTTATGACACATTATCGGCAAATGAATGGCTTTCTCTCATCCCCTTTTAAGATCTGATAATTATTTATAGATTTGGCTTTTTAAAGAATTTCTACTCTTTTCCTTTCCCTAGATCTTGTGGAGAATTTTGATGAGGCTTCCAAGAATGAGGCAAACTGAATTGAGTCAACTTCTGAAGATAAAACTTGAAGAAGTTACTGGGAGCTGCTATTTTATATTATGACTGCTTTTTAAGAAATTTTTGTTTATGGATCTGATAAAATCTAGATCTCTAATATTTTTAAGCCCAAGCCCCTTGGACACTGCAGCTCTTTTCAGTTTTTTGCTTATACACAATTCATTCTTTGCAGCTAATTAAGCCGAAGAAGCCTGGGAATCAAGTTTGAAACCAAGGTTAATAAAGTTCTTTGCCTAGTATTCAGCTTTATTTTTTATTTCATTGACACCAATCTATACACAGTAAACAAAATTGCTTATAGAAAGCTAATCATGGCATGCAATATGGCTGGTAACCTTTGGAATTTGATTAAAGATTTAAAATCACAGTGTAGTATAACAGGTGGTTTAAAGTTGTCATGTTTGAAAACTTCTCTCCAATAGTCTTAGTGCTTCCATGGTTTGTATGGTGGGTGTAAATATGAGGATAGAGTATTCCTTAGTGGATAAACAGGCTTTTTCCCTTGATATTATCTGTCTTTTTGTAGACATATGTTAAGTGCCTTTTATGAATTACCTCAGTGTTACTTATTTCTCAACTTGTGAAGAGCTAAGAGCTCTATTTTGTAGATATAACCTGAGGTTTAGAACTTCTAAAAAGTAAAAGTAATCTCCAGATCTCTTCTTTGTAGGATATTTTATAAGGCGACTTGGAAAAGATAGTGTTTAGGAATGGCTCCTGGGTCACTGTCTTTTCCTTAAGTGTCAACACTAATAAGTGAATAGGGGTTAACTTTTTATTTAATAAAAATGTTAATGTACAGTAAAATTGAGCATATGCAGTTGGTAATAATTTTAACACGTAATGTCTGCCACCATAATCGTTGGAACCAAAGTGGTTCCAAACTGACATGGAACCAGTTTCATGGTCCCAGAAAATCCCTCAACATAGGGTTCTTTTAAAGATTTTTACAAATTATAATTAAAACAATGTAATCTGAACCAAGGCCAGTTGATAAAGAAAATTGTCTTAGTTTCTACTTGTAATGATAATTCATTTTAAAATTTCACAGCGGTTTGCAAGTACCTTTTGAAAGTGCTATACAACTGTATCTAAAAGTCAAACTAGGGAAAACAACTTTGTGTGTAAACAGTATTTGTACATATTTATATCATGCTATTTTACACAGAGGATATGTATCAGTTCTGTTGAAGTACACAGCTGCAATGAGTCCTGAAATCTCAACTGTAACAAAATTATAAAAACTAAATGCACATCTCCAGACTCATGGGTCAGGTTGGGCTGTGCTTATATAGTCACGCCAGGTTCCACAATGATGGCAGCACCTGTCTGGGACACTGAGCTTCCTGGCAGAGAAGATAGTGGGTCATGCGCTGGCTCTTAAAGCTGTTACAAACATTTGTTACATATATATCTGACCAAGTGGAATGGCTCAGCTGGAGAGCAGTGGGATGAGGCCTGAGGATTTGTGTTTCTGACAAGGTGATGCTAATGGTACTGGCCTACTGGCCATGCTTTTGAGTTGCATGCTTGGAAACATTCTCAGCCCAGGAAGTATTGGGGGTGACTGACAAGTTAGTGGAGAATGCCACTATCTGAATATCTTTCCAGTTTCATCTAGGCCTAGAAGAAAGGGACTATCAGAAGTGTAATTGATTTCCAGGCGAGGCCTGTCCCGGCATATTTTGCTTACTGGACAGATGTCTAACATTAAGCCCATTGTGCCTGTACTCAGAAACTTCTTTCCAACAATCTAAAATTATTTCTTCAGCTTGTGTAAATAAGGGTGTGTGTTGGCAACTGGATTAATAGGGAAAGTTGTTTTGTAGTCTCTTTATGCTAGTTATAAAGGACCAAACGTTTAGTTGCTGCAAAGGTTTGTCACATTTGAAGTTTGTGGTTTGCCCATGGTTGGGCTCCGCTGTACTTCAGAAACATCTTCTAACTGGAACATTGCCAGTCTCATGATAGGGAAAGGATGGCAAACAATCAGCTGGCTCTTTCAAAGTTATGCTGGGAAGTAATGCGTATCATTAATAAACTAACTCAGCCAAAGCAAGTCACATAGTAGGGGCTGTGGGACTGGGGAAGTATAACCCTCCAGGGTAGCAGATATTTTTGAATAGTAATACAATCTACCATATCCTCGCAATTTTTCTTTTAATTGTCTACAGTCCCTTTAGCTGCTGTTAGATATTAAAAGTACTCTACCACTTGTTTTGTGTCTTTGCTTATAACCCCAAGAAAGAGCCTCATTGTGCAGATAAGAAAACCATCTTCGAGAGGTGAAATTGCTTATCTCAGATCACACAGCCCCATAGGTGTTAGGATGAGATTCAAATCCAAGTCTGCTTTTCAAGTTCACTACCTACTGGAAAGAATTTTAGGCCCTAGCAGAGTAGAGGGGCAGACCAGAGCAAACTAGTTTTTAGCTGGAAACTGAAATAGGTATGTTTTGATCTGAGAGCTCTTAGGATTAATACCCTTTATTTATTGAAATAATTGAGCTAAAATATGTTTGTCTCATTCCCATAACCTATGGTGCACAGAACAGAAAGCTGCATTCTAAAATTTGGAAACATTTAGAAATGAGCTGAAAGTAAGATTTTGGTCTGATTTCTGCTAACCTTTTTTTTCTCCATTAACTCTGGATTCATGTTCTTCAGTAGCTCTTCCTTTCCTCTGCCATCCCAGTAAGATATGTATGTCTGTGTGTACATGTACAATTTTTGAGAGAAATATTAAGGCAACTAGTATCAGTTTTCAGCTTTTCCAAAACAATGATTAGAAAAGTCTTCTATTCACATAAGTTTTCATCGCTCCAATCAGCACAGTCTTGAATGCCATTTTTGCAGCGAGTTCTGGGAATGCAGGCACAGTCAGCAAAGAAAACAGTATCACATCTCCAGCCCGAACACTTTGGGCACTGTAAAACTAGACAATTTTATTTATTTTTTAAAACCATAACTGTTAAAATATCAAGGTAGACTGAAAAAGATTATTATTGGGAAAGAAATCGCCCTCTGGATCTTAAAAATATTAGTGAAAACTGCCCAGCAGGAAAATTGCAGATGTTTATTAAAGTTTCAACATGTTTGGATGAAAGAATTTGTACTTTGAAAAGCCAAGACAAGTACTACCCTTCACTATCAGCCTAAAAATAAACACACTGACATATTACATAAATAAGAAAGGGTCCCTTTGAGTTTGTACATTCAATCAGCAGGAAAAAGAATCACTGCTAATTGGCAGCTAGCAAGAAGAAAAGGATCTCTATACTTTTAGTCTTCATTTGTCAGAGCATTATCTGTAATTCCTAGTATTTCTATTTCTACCCCCCAGGATGACCAGACAAAGGGCAGGAAAATATCTATTTAGTGTATATCTGGTAAGACTTTCAGATACTAACTGGAACTATTAGGTATTGGAATGGCACGGATTGTCATGGTTTTGTGAGATTGTGGGGTGATCAGGTGTCTGCCCAGTATTAAACCACCACAGGGAACAGAATGAGGTGAGGAGGGAAGGAGGAAAGTGAGGAAGAAAGAGCAAGGAAATACAAACGTTAAATAATTTTTTGAGAGTAAAGCATTCAACAGACTTTGTCTTCACCAACATTTCTAAAGAAAATATAAAAGGAATTGGATAGTAGACCAGTGCTTCTATCAAGATTATTTCCTTTGATGATCCTTGCAAAACTGGCTGTATTCTTAGCTGGAGAATTCATCTAGTTTATGCACAAACTACTGGAAATGATAGAATCTTAAAATCATGGATATATCCTTAAGAAAGACTTGTAAGTATGAGTTAATCTATATAATTGAAGTATAAGGGTAGCCACTCCAAGAAGACATTAAAAAATAACATATTTTCATTTTTACCTGATTCATCTGAGCAATCACCACAGTCATTTCTTGTGTCACACACCTTGTCCACATATGTCCAAGTCTTCTGGTTAGGACATTTGAATATCAAGTTTTGTGGGAGACTGTTAGGCATTTGACCTAAATTAGACAAAGGCATTAGTTCTAATAGCAACATTCATGTACGATAATGTTTTGATATAATTCCGAATTTTAGTTATTAGTTGCTGATGACTTGATTGCTTGTTCACCTAACACAGTAGGTAGCAGATTCATCTTCCCCTTGACTGCAGTCTAGCTTGCCATTACACAGCTGGGAGGGTGGCAAACAAGTGCTGGGGTCCTCACACAAGAAGCCCAGTTGCTGTGAAGCTGTCTTACATTGTCGATGTAAATCTGGAAGATTTATTTTTATTTACTTATGTATTTATTTATTTATTTGAGACAGAGTCTCACTCTGTCGCCCAGGGTAAAGTACAGTGGCACGATCTCAGCTCACTGCAACCTCTGCCTCCTGGGTTCAAGCAGTTCTCCTGCCTTAGCCTCCCGAGTAGCTGGGATTACAGGTGCCTGCCACCACACCTGGCGATTTTTTATATTTTTAGTAGAGATGAAGTTTCACCATGTTGGCCAGGCTAGTCTCAAACTCCTGAACTCAAGTGATCCACCTGTCTCAGCCTCCCAAAGTACAGGTATTACAAGTGTGCCACCACACCTGACCTAAATCCGGAAGCTTTATATGACAAGTATTAAATGTTGACACAAGCATTCATGACCAAGAACATCAGCTTTAATAACTACATGCTCCTCTTCCCCCTTCTGTTTCTTACCATCATTCTTTTTTTTAATGAAGCTTTAGCTGTAACCATTCTTCTTTTCCCCATTATTTCTCCTCCCTCTTTTCTTTCTTATTCTCCCTTATTCTTTTTTGTAATACTACTGTATGTGGGCAAACAAGTTTAGACTCAATACTGCCGGAGAAGTACTGGAAGGTGCCTGGGAGAGGGTCCAAAGGCCTGAGGTCCAGCTTGAGCTTTACCATGGGCTGGTTATATGGCCCACTCCATTATTTTCTTAGGTAGAAATGAGAGCAAGGATAACTCTCTATGCTGACTTCATGGGGATACTTGAGTTAAATGAGATTATTGTTTAAATGCAATTAGTCTACCCATTCAAAAAATCAATGGGAGGTAGTCAAAATAATGTGAAAGATATTTTTTAAAATTTCAGGTGCTATAAAATTAGACGGTGGAAGTTAAATAGCTCATTGGTAACACTGCATCTCAGACATATTTACACTTAAATAATATATACTCAGAAACTTCCAGATTGGTGTGTAGAGTGATAAGATAAACAGGTTGGAAATACTTTAGGTACCTGATTTAGAGGTGGTAGCAGGCTTGATAAAGGTGCATTTTACAGTTTAAATATTTTGTAGTTGGGACTATGTTGACAATTAAGAGGCAGATAACACCAGTTCATATCCCTTAATCTAAGAGGTGCTTGGCATTGTGGTTTTAGGGACAAAAACCATAATGCTCTGATAATCTGAAAGAAGCTGTGTCAGTTTTTGTCCTCTGAAAAATTAACATCAAACTAGATTACATGTGAACCTGACTTGCAGGATTATAGTTTGGGGAGGAAGCAAAAGTAGGCAAGGGAACCCACCCTGATGCAGTTCTAATGCCTATGAAAGGAGGGGGTTAATGAAGGTCTGCGTCGGAAGTCGCAGACTACAGCCGGTTCCTTTTTTTTTTGAGACGGAGTCTCGCTCTGTCGCTCAGGCTGAAATGCAGTGGTGCGATCTCAGCTTACTGCAACTCCGCCTCCTGGAGTCAAGCAATTATCTTGCCTCATCCTCCTGAGTAGCTGAGATTACAGGTACCTGCCACCACCCCCGGCTAATTTTTGTATTTTTGGTAGAGACAGGGTTTCACCATATTGGCTAGGCTGGTCTTGAACTCCTGACCTCAGGTGATCTGCCCTCCTTGGCCTCCCAAAGTGCTGAGATTACAGGTGTGAGTCACCAGGCCCAGCCTGCAGCCAGTTCCAAGAAAATTTCAGACAGGGAAAGTTAGAGTCTTTGAGGCAAAGTCACCCATCAACAGAGTCCCATGTCTTGAGGGATGGGTAGCACTAGCAACCCCACAGTGCTCAGTCATTGCCTGGGGACCACATGGGGAAGAGCAGCCTTGGCATGAATGTGGTGGTGGGTCCAGACAGGTGGTGGCTGGGGCTGTCAGTTAATGGAGCTCCCTGACACAGATTCTCTCG
This sequence comes from Callithrix jacchus, assembly GCF_049354715.1. Taxonomy (NCBI): domain Eukaryota; kingdom Metazoa; phylum Chordata; class Mammalia; order Primates; family Cebidae; genus Callithrix; species Callithrix jacchus. The sequence goes on along the minus strand of NC_133503.1, from coordinate 137,568,068 downwards.
AAGATCTGAGCAGAGCACTTCCATGCACTATAGTCATTAAAATATTCAAAATGCCTATAGGTTATTAAGCTTGAGCCTAATTCATGTCTGTAGCCCTAATGCTTAGCACAGTATTTAGCACATAATATGTGCTCAATAGATGCTTTTCTGAATGAATGTTCAAAAGGTAAAATGAGAATCCAGATCTTACCCTTATGTCCTGTTGTGTAGAATCCTACTAACTCCCAAAGCTGACTAGGATCATGAGTCTAAAACTGTTCCCATCAGACCAACACCCTAAGACTTAGGTGTATTTTTTTAAATAGCAATTTGATGAGTCAGTTCCCATGTATCAAATCTATCACTTTCTCTACTCTTCATTTCCTTCACTGAAACCATACAAATGTTGCTTGCTTTTATCATCTCGAAAGCCTTCCATGGCTCCACTTCTGGTAGCATCAAGGCTTAGTTCTTTAATCAATACGCATAACTGAAGGCCTTTGTCCAATAAGCATGTAGCAGGGCTGGGATTAGAAGGATGTCGCTTACCTTCAAGATGCATTCCAGAACAGATACTTACAGCATCACGTGGCCAGGAGCTGGGTTGGAGTTTATGCAAGGTTTGTGGAAGCGCAGAGGTGGCACACCTCACTCAGTCTGAGGACACCTAAGATTACTCTTAAACCCTATATGAACCAGCCGAACAAGCAATGGAAGAAGGGCATCATGGCAGAAGGGAGCGCGTCTGCCAGAGTGTGGCAAGAGGAAGCACGGTGTGAATGTGCAGATGTGTATCTACAATGCAATTCAATGCTACTGGACAACAATCCTCCCTTATTTTTCACTCACCCCCACCCCTTAACTACTCAGTGTGATTTTTCACCTCTCTTCCTCACAATACTTCAAGTATGATGTAAGGCGAAGTCCTAATCCTTTGTATCCCATCAGAAGGTATACAATTTTCATCTCTGACAGACCTCTTCCCAAACCTCAGTCTAAATCTGAAAGCCCCAACAAGGTTGGGCTCCAGTTCTTGCTTTCATGACTGTGTCCCTTCAGCACCAGCTCTAGCTGATTTCTCTCAAATTACTGGAAATACGTATCATCTCACTCTACCTAGTTCCTGGTTGTATGCTGTTCTGTATTGCCCACCACTGTTTCACCAGTCTCATCACAGTGGAAACTCCCGGAAGGTGGAAACTATCCTGGCTTCAGAGTCAGGCTCACCTGGATCAGAAACCTGGTTTATTAATGTATTTGTGATACGATCTGGGGCAAGTTGCCTCCCCACCGACTCTTGGTCATAATGGTGATAGCACCCTGCAGGTTTGTTGAGAATAAAATAAAGATGAGATGTGTGAAATGAACAGAGCAGTGGCTGCCGCCTCCCTCACGCTGAACATTATCAGTAGACTCACCCATTTTAGAAATATATGGAGCACAAATATACTCTTGTTGGTTGAGTGAATTATTGACAGATTGGTAACCCAGAGGTGACACATACTTGCAGGTTTTACAGGTATTCCAAAAGTGATCCCAAGACCAATCACAGCGGCGATCACGCCCAGCAAAATGACCTCCATGCAGGAAGCCAGAAGACATTGCCTTGTGGGAGGCCAGCTGTGATCTGTCATCGCAAAATACATAAGCACAAAAGAGAGTCTTCATCACAGGGCAGAGGTTCACAGTGGGGATACAGTGTTACCTAATCGGGTGCTGTCCAGGTTTTCTCACTGCGCAAGGCAGAAGCCAAAATTGTAAGACCTTGAGTATGTGCATTTAGTGATAGTGGTGCTTTTCCAGTCTGCAGTTTCTAATGTGATCTTCTGGCAACCAACCTCGTGATGAGTGAGTATTGCTCCCCTCGTAAAAAGGAAGCTTTACAATGAAGAAAGAGGGCACAATGAGGTGAAGTGCCTTATCAGGTTTATGCTGGTATAAACGGAGCCTGGTCTTCTGGTTCCTGTCTGGGAAGGGCTGCTTCTACTGTGCCGATGTTTCCCGTGCCCCACCCCAGACCTACAGAATCAGACTCTCTAGGGGTTGGACCAGGAATCTGCACATCTTCTGAAACCTTGAGTTGTCCTTAAACACACACAAATTTGAGAACATAGCCCTATACCAAAGATGCCTGCCTGGGCAACACCGTGAGAACTCATTTCTACAAAAAGTTAAAAACTAAAAATAAATCAGCTGGGCATGGTGCTGTACCCCTGTAGTCCTAGTCTATTCGGGAGGTTGAAGTAGGAGGATCACTTGAGTCCAGGAGGTTGAGGCTGCAGTGAGCCATGATAGAGCCACTGCACTCCAGCTTGGGCAACAGAATGAGACAGAGGTTCAAAACCAAAACCAGGCCAGATGCAGTGGCTCATGCCTGTAATCCCAGCATGTTGGGAGGCTGAGGCAGGCAGATCACTTTAAGGTCAGGAGTTTGAGACCAGCTTGGCCAACATGGTGAAACCCCATCTCTACTAAAAATAGAAAAATTAACCAGGCATGGTGGCAGGGGCCTGTAATCCCAGCTACTTGGGAGGCTGAGGTGGGAGGATTGCTTGAATCCGGGAGGCGGAAGTTGTAGTGAGCCGAGATCATACCACCTCACTCCACCCTGGGTGACACAGTGGGACCCCATCTCAAACAAAACAAAACAAAACAAAATAACCAAAAAAGCAAGGATGAAACGCAGAACATGATTTTGGGATCCAATTAGACATGCCAAAGGACAGTCAAACATTGCCATCTGCTTGGTGGTTTTTGGAATAAGCAATCATTGAAGAACAGGAAGGGGGAGCTGCTTCCGATTTAGAGTGGCTTGGCACCACAAGCAAGAACTTCCCTGGTCAGTTTTTTTGGCACACCATGAAGAGAAAGAGTGCTCAGACCACTTGTTATTTTATTTTGTTTTTTTATTGTTATTATTATTTAATAGAGATAGGACTTTATTATGTTGCCAGGCTGCTTTTGAACTACTGGCCTCAAGCAATCCTCTCATGTCGGGATTGCAGGCATGAACCACGGCACCTAGCCTCATGATTTTTTTTTTTTTTTTTTTGTCAGTTTCCGCAGCACTACCTTTTACAAACAACGATACACACCTTTGACATTTCCAAAGCCACCCATTGGCCAGAGTTTCAAACCCCCTTTTGGGTAAACAGTATATTTCAACAGAAAGGAGACGGAGTGGTGTCTTTTCCTAAGAGCCACTCCTAGACTCTAATTTTTTGTCTCTTTGGAACTGTCAAATACACAAATTAATGCTTTTAGCTCTATCATTGGATAGTGCTTCTGAATTAGCAGCCCTGTCACATAGCTATGAATATTCACATTCTTGGTGAAGAAACTTAGGCTTGAAGAATCTAAGTGTCACACAGTCCATCAGTGGTAGAAACAGGGACAAGGAGGCAATCAGACATTCCAAGTCTATTTGCCACACCAAAAAGCCCTGCTGAAGATTCTCACTCTCCCAGACCACAAGGACCCTGCAATCGAGGCCTTGCTCCTTGAACCAGATCTAGGTTCAATGTTAGTTTCTTCTTCCCACAGTAGCTATAGCCTTTAAAATGGCCTTACTCTCTCAGCTGGGCACAATGGCTCTTACCTGTAATCACAGCACTTTAGGAGGCCAAGGTGGCAGGATAATTGAACCCAGGAGTTTTAGATTAGCCTGGGTAACATAGTGAGACCCGGTCTCTACAAGAAGTTTTTTAGTTTTTGAATTGGCCAGGCATGGTAGTGTGCACCTCTGGTCCTGGCTACTTGGGAGGCTGAGGTGGAGGATTACTGGAAACTGGGAGGTCAGTGCTGCAGTGAGCCATGATTGTACCACTGCACTCCAGTCTGGGTGACAGCGTAAGACCCCGTCTCAAAAAAGGAAAAAAAAAAAAAAAAAAAAGAAAAGAATTGCCATAGAGAAAAAGAAAATAAAGGTTTTTACTCTTCGACTTAGAAATCTTACTTTTTTTTTTATTGAGACAGAGCTTTATTCCTGTTGCCCAGGCTGGAGTGCAGTGATGTGATCTTGGCTCATGCAACCTCCTGCCTCCTGGGTTCAAGTGATTCTCCTGCTTCAGCCTCCCAAGTAGCTGGGATTACAGGCACCTGCCACCATGCCTAGCTAATTTTGTACTTTTAGCAGAGATGGGACTTCACCATGTTGCCCAGGCTGGTCTTGAACTCCTGACCTCAGGTGATCCACCCATCTTGGCCTCTCAACATGCTGGGATTACAGGCATGAGCCACCACACCTGGCCTAGAAACTCTACTTCTGAGGTTCTATTCTAAGCATATAATTGGATATACCCAAGAAAGCTTTAGACATAAATACTTTTTTTTTTTTGGAGATAGGGTCCTGCTCTGTTCCCCAGGCTAAATACATTGCAGTGGTGCGATCACAGCGCACTACAGCCTTGAACTCCACGGCCCAAGTGATTCTTCCACTTGGCCTCCCAAAGTGCTGGGATTACAGGTGTGAGCCACCAGGCCCAGCCAATATTTTTTTAAAATAGTATAATTGATAATAGGAAATACTAAATGCTAAATAATGCTAAAATACATATTAAACAACTGTTTATTAAAAGGGATCAAAACAAACTACCCTACTTTATATATAAAAGGTTCTTGTCTTTTTTTGAGATGGAGTTTTGCTCTTGTTGCCCAGGCTGGAGTGCAATGGCACAATCTCAGCTAACCATAACCTCCGCCTACCAGGTTCTAGCAATTCTCCTGCCTCAGCCTCCTGAGTAGCTGGAACTACAGGCATGCACCACTATATCTAGCTAATTTTGTATTTTTAGTAGAGACACAGTTTCTTCATGTTGGTCAAGCTGGTCTTGAACTCCTGACCTCATGTGAGCTCCCAAAGTGCTGGGATTACAGGTGTGAGCCACAACACCCAGCCTATAAAAGGTTCTTGACTGTGTAAAACAATCATATGAAAACACTAAGCATGAAAACAAAGACTGGGGGAGTTACAGGCTATCTCTGGGTTGTGGCTCATTTGCTCATCATTCATTCCTTTGGCTAACAGTTATGGAACATTTACTCTGTGTTAGGCACTATGCTATATATATATATATATATATATATATATATAGATACAAAGGTGAACAAGAAAAGATTTTCTACTTTGCCCTTGGTGAATGTACTTAGCTCTAGATAACAATGAAGGTTTTCGCAGGGAGATTTGTTTCAGAATCACCAGAACGTGCTTGTTGAAACTATACATATCCCATACCTCATTCCTGAGGATTGGGGTTTGCTGAGTCTGGGATGGGGTGAGGCATAATGTAATTTATTTAAAACTCTCTCTTAGTGATTCTGAAATACAGGCAGGATGACAGCTACTCTTTTGGAATAGAGGACTCCAAACTTTTATGATTCTATATCTCTTCAGTAACCAAATAACTAAATAAAATAAAATTAGCACTCTGGCCAGGCACAGTGCTTCATGCCTATAAACCCAGCACTTTGGGAGGCCAAGGCAGGCGGATCACTTGAGGTCAGAAGTTTGAGACCAGACTGGCCAATATGATGAAACCCCATCTCTATTAAAAATACAAAAATTAGCCGGGCATGGTGGCATGCACCGGTAATCCCAGCTACTGGGGAGGCTGAGGTAGGAGAGTCGCTTGAACCCAGGAGGTGGAGGTTGCAGTGAGCCAAGATTGCACCACTACACTTCCAGTCTGGGCAACAGAGCAAGACTCTGTCTCAAAAATAAAATAAAAAATAAATAAAATTAGCATTCCCCCACAATTTATTTATAAATTATATACCTGTACTAATCCACTAATAGGCATATTGTAAAACATTGTCCAAAATTTAAATTTAAGAAGGATGAGATTAAATATACAATGTGAAAATAAAGATTCTAATTTTTCTCCTCTAATCTTACTAGATCATCTTGCCTACCTTGTGTCATCCATTTGGAAATTAATTCTCTCATCCAAAGGATAATGAAGCTGTGAGAGGCCAACAAGAAACAAAGCTATTTTTAATAAGTCTTTGCTTATTTAGCACCATAACCCTCAAGGGTATCCAAAAATCTAATGCAAACATTCATAATTAAAATGAAATTAGAGCTAAAAATAGGATTAGACATTAAAATAGACGTGTGACATTAACATAAAAGTAGAACAAAGCATGTTGTCCTAGTTCATTTTCCACTTCTGCAACAGAATTCAATAGACTAGGTAATTTTATTTTTAAAAAGGAAATTTATTTCTCATAGTTCTGGAGGCTGGGAAGTTCAATACTAAGGTGCCATCATCTGGTGAGGGTCTTCTTGCTACATCATAATATGTTTCCAACACATGAAATTTGGGGGATACATTCTAACCATAGCACATGTATTTATTACTCCAGTGCCTATTATATAATTGCAAGTCATTCCACTGCAGGTCAGCAGACACGAGAAAACGTTATGGGGTATCTATGCCCCAAAATCTATCTTAAGCCATTAACAACCAAGCGAGAAGGAGAAGGAGTTGTACATACAGTTCCTCCCAACTGATGATGAGCTTACACAAAACCTGAAGGGTGAGGTTGGGACAATGGGATCCTGAGAAGGGACTGGGGTTAAGAAATGGGGAGTACTTGAAGGGCAAATCCTCACTCACATATCTTTATGTGAGGCCACATAAAGGCCAATACACATGCACATGCACACAGACACACAGGCACAGGCGTACAGAGCAACGGTTGTCAGGAAATTGAGCTGAGATGCCCAGAAGGCTTGCACTGCCTTTCCTAACTTGCTGCTGAGACCCCATCTGATGCAAGGCCAATTTCTATACTCAAGAGGGCAGCAGAGAGCAATGAATGGGCCCTAACTCAATTTGAGATCTTCAGCACATGGGCCAATAACCACCACCCTTGCTGCTTGCTTAGAGCATCATGAACCCAGGGATTGGAAGTGCCAGAAGATACTTATGCCTGTTCCATGCTACTCAGGGATGGTTGACCAGGACATCTTTTTTTTTTTTTTTTTTTTTTTTTTTTGAGACAGAATCTCACTCTGTCACCAGGCCAGGCTAGATTGCAGTGGTGCGACCTTGGCTCACTGCAACCTCCGCCTCCCGGCTTCAAGCAATTCTCCTGCCTCAGCCTCCCGACTAGCTGGAATTACAGGTGCATGCCACCACGCCCAGCTAATTTTTGTATTTTTTAGTAGAGACAGGGTTTCACCATGTTGGCCAGGATGGTTTTGATCTCTTGACCTCGTGATCTGCCCACCTCGGCCTCCCAAAGTGCTGGGATTACAGGCGTGAGCCACCACGCCTGGCTGACCAGGACATTTTAAGGCACTTGGAAATAAATCTCCAGCCACTTGCCCCTGCAGTTGTGATTGTGTGTTCCATGTGTAATCACTGTGAGGATTAAGTACCTTCACACTCTCTCGTTTACTTTCAGATAGCCTGTGAGGTAAATGGAAGTCTTTGGATAATTTTATAGGTGAGAGAACAGATGTCCAAAGATATGAATACTTGCCCAGACTTCAATAGCTATTAGTGACAGGGCTTAACTTGAACCCAATTCTCCTAAAAAAGCAAATTTAGTTTATCTTGTGAAACTCAGCATTTCTCAGAGTTCTTAGATGGTTTGTTAAGAATCTGCAAATTCTCTGTAAGAATTACAATTTTTGTCTTCACTATGATAATTATCTGTAACAGATTAATGTCTTCAAATAAAGAGATGACTTTACAGAGTTACCGAGTGACACCTGTATTGCTCACTTACGGAGTGTTGGTTCAGTGAAAGGTTTCTTTCTCCTAAATTAAAAACAAAGGCTGGGATGTTATAGAACTTCTGTTTTGTATGGAAACAGGCATTCTTATGTTGTATTTTGAAGCTAACAATATAGAAACAGACTAAATAAATATAAGACCAGGCTTGACCTAGTATTTTTCTGTCATTAACCCCCAAAGTAGCAATTTAGTTTCTACAAAACATGCCCATCACATTAATTGAACATGGAAAATTTGAATTTTATTAGTGACATGGTATTTGGTTTCAAATTTTTCTTTATACAGTAATTGCTATGTTTTGGGTGTATATGCCCCTATGAAATTCATATGCTAAAACCTAATTACTAAGATGATGGTTTCTAAGGTGGAGCATCTGGGAGGTGATCAGGTCATGAGGGTCAGTGAGGGCTCCAGCCTGTGAACAGGATTAACGTCCTTACAAAAGTCCACAGAGAGCGGCCTTGCTCTTCCGTTCTTCCACTTATGAGGATGCAGCAAGAAGATGCCATGTTGGAAGCACAGAACAGCTCTCACCAAAGACTGAGTCTCCTGGGGCCCTGACCTTGGATTACCAGCCTCCAGAACTGTGAAGAATAAATTACTATTACTTACACATTACCCAATCTTACAGCAGCCCAAATGGACTGAGACAGTAATCTACAATCATGGAGCTCAGACACTGTTTTATGTTTGTATGTATTGAAATAACATTATTATGGAAAGGAAAATGATAGCAACATGATGAGAACTGGGGTCTGCAATAACTTTTCAAGAATATGAAGGGGTCCCTCCATCACTTGGTTTGAGGAACAGACCGCAGAGGACCCTGCCTCATCACCTCCCACTCCAGGATGTCTCACACTGAGAGCTGCTCAGGCTCCTTTTGCTCCTCTCTCCTCTTCAGCATGTCAGCTCCTATTCTTCTGTAACTGACTCCACACTCAGCTCCTGGGCACCTCAGGGGGTGTCCTTCTTGAAAAAAGTTTTGGGACCCTAATCTAGTCCAATTACCATATTTTACACGTGAAGGAACTGGGGCCCAGTTGGATAATGTGACTCATTCAAGGGCACTGGAGATTGGAGTTGGCTCTCCTGATCCCAAGTCCAGAGCATAGATCCCCAGGAAAAGCACAGGAAGCAGGACTCATTACTTCCCACAGGCCTGCTAATTTCCTATTTCAAAATGGGAGCAAGGCTAGACCACAGTCATGGCTACAAGGCATTATAAGAGGCATGATTACTGGTGTAGTGGACTCCCCACCCACCTTCAGCACAGTGATTAAACTCCATCATCAAAGCCTCCCTCTTCCCCAGCAGAGGCTGCATGATGAAGGGCAGTCACTACCCTGGGGGTCAGCAAACCTGACGCTGGGCTTGGATCTGCCAACGAGGAGCTGGGCACCCTTGGACAAGCCATTGCTACTCTTCAGGCTTCTGTGTCCTGTTCTGTAAAATGACCAGGATTACAGAATTTCAGTGTTTCCTATTTTTCCCTGAAGATAAAAATCTTGTGGAGTGGGCTGGGCATGGTGGCTCACGCCTGTAATTCCAGCACTTCGGGAAGCCAACGTGGATGGATCACCTGATGTCAGGCGTTCAAAACCAGCCTGGCCAACATAGCGAAACCCTGTTTCTACTAAAAATACAAAAATTAGCCAGGTGTGTTGGCGGGCATTTGTAATCCCAGCGACTTGGGAGGCCGAGGCAGGAGAATTGCTTGAACCTGGAAGGTAGAGGTTGCAGTGAGCTGAGATTGCACCACCACACTCCAGCCTGAACAACAGAGTGCGACTCCATCTCAAAAAAAAAAAAATCCCTTGGAGTGATTATTAAAAACTTAAATTTCTGTGCCTCAATCCAAATTTGGACTATCCAGGGGAGATGCCTGGTAACCTATATTTAACATGGTAATCTACATTTCATAAGTGCTCCACCTTATTGTTTTCCACCAGAATACTGAACTGGATGAGTGGGCCCCAAAATTCAGAATCAGTAAAAGTTCCAGATGTAGCATAAGTGTGAATGTGAGAGGGAGAACCTGGAATTAGTATCAGCCATTCACACATGATAATAGAGATGTCAGATTTGTTGGTGAGTCAGCAAGGCTCTGAGGCACTGCAAAAACAAGATGAGTGGGTTTTCATCAGAAGAGTGAGTGGAGAGATGTCAGCCACGTGGTGTGCCCTAAGGGCAAGGGTGGCCCTACAAGGAGAGCAAAGGCGACTGGCTTGGGTGCCAAGGAGCAGCCACACAGTTTCCAGGGAGAATGGTGATAGGCATGCAGAGGAGGCCAGAGTGAGCCTGGAATGGAGCCCTCTGCATATCTTTCAGGGCCTCGAGTGGAGCTGGCTGTGTTGCCGCATTTCAGAGGATGGGTATTTGTCCAGAGTGTGGCATATAGATTAGTGGTCCTGGCTTCAGGGGAATCAGTTCATCTCCCCTGCTTACACGTCCTAACTCTGTGGGAAGCCAAGTTCCACTGGATGTCTTTGTGGGCAGTGGCACCATCCAGTCAGAGATGAGGGATGTTGAAAAAACATTATTCAGACACTTTGTGTTGGTCGGTTCTTGCATTGCTACAAGGGAATACCTGAGGCTGGGCAATCTGTAAAGAAGAGAGGTTTGTTGGCTCACAGTTCTGCAGGCTGCGAGGAAGCATAATGCTAGCATCTGCTTCTGGTGAGGGCCTCAGAAGCTTCCCATCATGGCAGAAAGTGAAGGGGAAGCAGGCGGTGTCACATGGAGAGAGAGAGAACAAGAGCGAGAAAGGGGAGGTCCCAAACTCTTTTTTTTGGGGGGAGGGGAGGAAGGCAGGAAGGGAGGGAAGAAGGACGGTAGGGAGGAAGGAAGGGATGAAGGAAGGAAGGAAGGAAGGGAGGAAGCGGGGAGGGAGGGAAGGGAAGGAAGGAAATCAAGCAATGAGAGAGACATTGCCGACCTGGATCTAGAGGTTTACAAGTTGATTTCTTTTTTTTTGAGAGAAGGAAAGAAAAAAAAAAATAAGTAAAGGAGAGGAAGAAAGAGGAAGAGAAAGAGGGAGAGTAAATGGAAATATTGCTTTATTTTGAAAAAAATTGAGTATTAATAATGGCCAATCAATGTTTCATTTAAACTTATGGGTAGGTGTGATGTGGTATTGACAAGAATGTATATTTTGTGTATTTGAAGTGGAGAGCTCTATGAATATTTATTAAGTTTACTTGTTCCGGATCTGAGTTCAAGTCCTTGATATCCTTATTAATTTTGTCTCATTGAATCTAAGTCTCATATCTGGGTGTTAGGATCGTTAGCTCTTGTTGTTGCATTGATCCTTTTACCACTATATCTTTGTTGCTTTAAAATCTATTTTCTCTGATGCGAGAATTGCAGCTCCTGCTTTTTATTTATTTATTATTTATTTTTGCTCTCCATTTGGTTGGTAAATCTTTCTCCGTCCCTTTGTTTTGAGTCTTTGTGTATCCTTGCATGTGAAACAGGTCTGGGTTTTGGCTGTGTCTTTTGATTGGGGGATTTAGTTGATTTAAATTTAGGGTTACTGCCATTTGATGTTGACTGGCTGTTTTATCCATTCGTTGGTGTAAATTCTTCTTTATGTTGGTGCTCTTTACTTTTTGGTGTATTTTTAGAAAGGCTAATACTGGTTGTTTCTTTCTGTGTGTAATGCTTCTTTCAGAAGCTCTTGTAAAGCAGGCCTGGTGGTAATACAATCTCTGAGTTCTTGCTTGTTCATAAAAGATTTTATTTTTCCTTCAGTTGTGAAGCTTAGTTTGGCTGGATATGAAATTCTGGGCTGAAGGTTCTGTTCTTTGAGAATGTTGAATATTGGCCCCCACTCTCTTCTGGCTTGTAGAGTTTCTGCTGAGAGATCTGCTGTAAGTCTGATAGGCTTGCCTTTGTGGGTAACATGACCTTTCTCTCTGGCTGCCCTTAGTATTTTTTCCTTCGTTTCAACCCTGGTGAATCTAACGATTATGTGCCTTGGGGTTGCTCTTCTTGAGGAATACCTTTGTGGTGTTCTCTGTATTACCTGGGGTTGAATGTTGACCTGCTTTGCTAGTTTAGGAAAATTTTCCTGAATAATATCCTGAAGGGTATTTTCCAGCTTGGATTCATTCTCTCCGTCGCATTCAGGTACACCTATCAAACGTAAATTTGGTCTTTTCACATAGTCCCACATTTCTTGGAGACTTTGCTCATTCCTTTTTATCCTTTTTTCTCTAATCTTTTCTTCACGTTTTATTTCATTAAGTTGGACTTTGACCTCTGATATCCCTTCTTCTGCTTGAACAATTCGAGTGTTTAAACCTGTGCATACGTCTCAGAGTTCCTGTATTGTATTCTTTAGTTCCATTAATTCACTCATACTCCTCTCTACGTTGTCTATTCTCAATAGGATTTCATCAAACCTTTTTTCAAAGTTCCTAGTTTCTTTACGTTGGGCTACAACATGGTCTTTTAACTCACCGAAGTTTCTTATTATCCATTCCTTGAAGAGTGATTCTGTCATTGGGATGCGCTCTGTTCTCCATCAAGCCTTGTTCCATTGTTGATGTGGAACTGTGATCATCTTTAGAGGGAGAGGCGTTCTGATTTTGAGTATTCTCACCTTTTTTACGGTGGTTTCTTCCCGTCATTGTAAATTTATCCTCCTGTCATCTTTGAAATTACCAACTTTCAGATTAGGTCTCTTGAGTGGGCATCCAGGTTGTTAGTTCCCAGGGCCAGAGCAGCGGCGTTAAAACTGATGGTGCTTTTCTGCCCAGGATTCTCCTGTCGGGCTTCCTTCTTGTGTCCGTAGTAGGCAACTCTGCCTTCCCAGGGCTCCAAACCTCAGTCAGAAGGGAATCCGGTCCTGTTCACTCTGCGCCGAGCGCTCCCGCGCCGAGGTGCCGTCACAGCCGCTGCCGGGCTCTGGTGTCGTGCTGGGGACCCGGGCCGGTCCTCCGAACCTGTTTGCTCTGCTCCCAGAGCTGCCGGGCCAAGGTGCCGGCGGAACCGCTGCACCGGCCACTAGAGTCGCGCTGGCCACCCGTGTGTTTCCTCCACTGGGGGATCTCCTGCTCCGTGAGCGAGCAGAATTTGTCTGAAAGTGTGGCGTCCTCTAGTTCTCCGCGCCTTCCCTGAGAGCTGCAATCCCGGCATGTTAGCGATCGGCCATCTTGGATCGTTTTTTTTTTCGGTCCCAAACTCTTAAACAACCAGATCTCTTGGGAACTGAGTGAGAACTCACTCATCACCAAGGGGATGGTGCCAAGCCATCCACGAGGGATCCGCCCCCATGACCCAATACTTCCCACTAGGCCCCACTTCCAGTATTGGGGATCACATTTCTGCATGAGATTTAGATGGGACAAACATTCAAACCATATTACACTTGTGAAAACAATAAGAAAGCTTCATTAAAGACTATTGAAATAGAGAAGAAAGACTGAACTCAACTCTGAATATAGCAAAACCACCTGGGAATTTATAGCCAATGAGTCAGAGTGAGGGTTCAGGGGATGGAAAATTACTCAGAGGGAACTGATTAGACATCAAGGATAGATGGATTCTCAATAAACTGGCTTAGCAGGATTATTTGCTAAGACTGGGCTCAGCAGACAAATGTCAAGGGTGAGAGGCCAAGTTCAAGGTCTAGTGAACAAGATGGCTCAGAGGAGCCCAACTAATGTTTGGCCAAGGAGGAAGTCTTTGTCAGGGGTTGAGATCTCCTATGTTTGAGAGGAGTTAATAAAAAGCTAATGGGAGGCTGGGCGCGGTGGCTCACACCTGTAAATCCCAGCACTTTGGGAGGCCGAGGTGGGCGGATCACAAGGTCAGGAGATGGAGACCATCCTGGCCAACATGGTGAAACCCCGTCTCTACTAAAAATACAAAAATTAGCTGGGCATGGTGGTACGTGCCTGTCATCCCAGGTACTCAGGAGGCTGAGGCAGGAGAATTGCTTGAACCCAGGAGGCAGAGGTTGCAGTGAGCCGAGATTGCACCACTGCACTCCAGTCTGGCGCCTGGCGACAGAGTGAGACTCTGTCTCAAAAAAAAAAAAAAAAAAAAGCTAATGGGAATGTGAATTTCTTTCTGTTTAGCTAAGATGCTGGCTGACAAGCACTATCCTTGCGTAAATATGGAAGACTGAACTGAGCACTTGTACCTCTTGACAGAGGTAATATAATACTAATAAAATAGTAATGCCAGGCACGGTGGCTCAACCCTGTAATCCCAGAACTTTGGGAGGCCAAAGCAGGAGAATCACCTGAGGTCAGGAGTTAGAGACCAGCCTGACCAACATGGAGAAATCCCGTCTCTACTAAAAAATACAAAATTAGCCAGGTGTGGTGGTGATGCCTGTAGCCCCAGCCACTTGGGAGGCTGAGGCAGGAGAATGCTTGAACCCGGAAGATGTAGGTTGCAGTGAGCCGAGATCACGCCATTGCACTCCAGCCTGGGCAACAAGAGCAAAACTCCATCTCAAAATTATTTGATGATCTCTCAATTATTAAATAATCTACATATGTCAATAATTTTTGTACGTTATTCCAAATCCTTAGAATAATCCTGCCAAGGTGGTGTTATCATTTTCATTTTATAGTGTGAAAACTAAGGCTCAGAAAAAGTCTTTTCAAAATCAGGGGGTGAATTCAGTTCTGTTTGATTCTGAAACTCCAAATCTTTTCACTGTGCTGCAAATCTTATACACAGCAGCTGGTAACTGAAGTGAATTTGTAAAGTGAATGAATATATGAACGCATGAACTTTATTTCAATCTAAAGTAGGTTTCCAGGTAAAAGGATTCTTTTTGTCCCTAAACATTCTCAAAAACTCTGAGACTCTCATCCACATTAATATCCCCTCATCCTCTGCCATTGTTTTACTGCCTCAACTTCAACAGTGTAGATTTATTAAAAATGAGACTGAGGTGTGTGACAGGAAGGGTTACTTTAAGGTGCTATGTCATCAAAGGAAGGTGTAGAACTCAGTGAGCAGCTGGGAACCTGGGACCTGGTGACCAAGGAGGGTTTGGTGTATCATACAGTCTTCCTTGGTGTGCTGATGTCCTGGGGTTCCTGACTGATTCGAGGATGCTGGTGGGAGTGGGGAAAGGAGAGAGAGGGTTTGGGCCTCACATGTGGAGGGCCTTCTGTCCTCAGCCTGCTGTCTGCGGTGGCACAGTCTGTTCCCAGAAATGCACCATTGATTTGAACACCCAAATGGCTAGGAATATTAAATTCAAACCATCAGAACTGCTGGCTCTAACTCTAGCAAAGAAAGATAAACAAAATCTTTCTAAACTTAGAAATGGTTCAGGATTATTTTTCTTTCATTTCCAGCTAATCAAAATCAGCTTTCAACACCCGAATGTTTTATTAAAATTTTTCTAATTAGCCTTGTCATTCCGTTAATCAAGTGTGTTATAAGCATGGCATCTTTATCTCTGTTTTGCTAATTGACATCTTTCTAACCATGTTAACATTTCAGTGACTTTTGAACAGCTCCCCCTCCCTGAAATGGGGCATGTCCTATACTTCTTTGAAGACTGGCTGCCTTTCTTAGGGACATTTTTTTCGTACTGATTTGTGTGCTTATAAAATATGCAGTGAGGACAGATGGACAGAAAGCTGGAGTGGAGAAGAAGGAAATAATTATCTGCCTAGTGCAAAGTGTGTACTTGCAAATTTTTAGGTATGCTGCGGACTAGGAAAGGTCAAGAAATAATGGCATGAGCTACTTAAGCTAACACAGCAGAGAAACTGAAGAGTTTCCACATTTGTTTGTTAATGAAAAATGGTGTCTGGCAATGAACTTCAGAAAAGTGGATAGGTTCTGATTTTAAGAAGGCTGAGTAAAGACTTTCCTACTCCTTTTCTTTTAGATATTAGCTTAAATAACAAGGAGAAAGAGAAACAGAAGCTTTACTTCATCTTTAATGAAACTGGGGGCATGCATAAACCTTAGTAGCAATGCGTGAAGACCGGAGGAGGCCAGACGTGGTGGCTCATTAATCTCAGCACTTTGGGAGGCCAAGGCAGTGGGTCACCTGAGATCAGGAGTTCGAGACCGACCTGGCCAACATGTTGAAACCCCATCTCTACTAAACATACAAAAATTAGCTGGGCATGATGGCAGGTGCCTATAATCCCAGCTGCTTGGAAGGCTGAGGCAGGAGAATCACTTGAACCTGGGAGGCAGAGGTTTCAGTGAGCGGAGACATATGCCACTGCACTCCAGCCTGGTGACGAAGGCAGACTCCGTCTCCCCCACCTCTCCCCGCACCAAAAAGGCTGAAGGTGGATGAATGAGTGACAACAGACTTAGCAGAGTGGAGTACGGTGAAGGCTTCAGGGAGGATGTAATGAGAAACAGGGCAACTGGCACCTTCAGGACATTGGGAAGCCTTGAGAATCAGAGGCGCTGGATAATATAGAAGACAGGTGAAGAGTAGGCTGGCAGTGGGGGCACTGGTTGAAAGTCTCTATGAAAAGCAGTTCGACTTCAGGTCCTCAAAGAGGGAAGCTTATTTTTTGGAGAAATGGAACTGAGAAGCTCTGGGCTTAAGGTTATCAGGTACACTGGAGAGTGGGGTGAGGCAGAAGGTGGCAAACATGAAGCTATCTCTGTTAGGATATTAGAGAGCCCTTCCTTGTAGGATCTGAGCTGTCCTACATGTTCTGACAGTTGGAGGCCCCTGAAAGCCTCCATTAGTGCAGATATAGCTTCCCAGCTTTTTTGGTGTCTCATTCTTACATATGATGATAGCCAATGATCATCAGATATTTCACGGCAATCCAATGTGAAATGCAAACCAAGAGAAGACTGGAATCAGAGGAGAAAAACGTCCATTCAGGTAGCAGGACAAAGGGTAAAACAAATTCTAATTTAATGTCCTTTGAGAGACATGGGAAGAGATGCGGCCATGAAACATAAACATGGTGCTATGATAATAGGGACTCTTAGAGAACAGGAAAAAGTTCATGAAAAGTACATGCTAAACGCTGATGTTACAAAGTCAAACTATGGGAAAATAAAGTTGAAGAACTCTCTCATAAAGTAGAACAAAGAAAGACCGAGGGAATTGAGAGCCAAAACCACAAGGACATTAGAGAATTAATTCAATATCTACCTTCTGACGAATAGGTAAAAATTAGAAAAGGGGAAAGGAAAAAATTGTGGAGAAGAAAATATCGAAGAAATAATATTTTAAAATTTCCCAGAATTAGAGGCTTAAGTTTCCAGATTGAAAGGGCCCATTGAGAGCTAAACCAATGAAGGAGAAGAAGACACTCAAAAAAGCAATCAATGTGAGATTTCAGAACACTAGGATAAAAAGATCCCCAAATTTTCTGGAATGTGGGGGGATAGAGTGCGTGAACAGGTCACACATACAGGGTTAGGAATAAGCAGGATAGCTGATTTCTCAATGGCAACGCTAAGCAAAAAGAAATGGAGAAACGTCTTCAACATAGTAAAGGGAGATGACTTTCAACCTAGAATCTGTATCTAACAAAACTATTAATTAAGCATTAGAGTTGAATAAACATATTTTCAGAAATGCAGCATGTCAAGAAAAAAAAAAAAAAAAAAGACCTGGCCGGGCGCGGTGGCTCATGCCTGTAATCCTAGCACTTTGGGAGGCCGAGGTGGGTGGATCACCTGAGGTCAGGAGTTCAAGACCAGCCTGGCCATCATGGTGAAACCCCATCTTTAAAAAAAAAAAAATAGATCAGGAAGGTGGTTTTCTCAGGGCGAGGCTTATCCATTGCACTCCGATGTACTGACCCCTGTGATTTCCCCAAATGTGGGAAACTCGACTGCATCATTTGTGGTAGTGGGGGACTGCGTTTGCGCTCTCTATAAGAAAAATTTTAAAAAAGAAAATAATAATAATAATTTAACTAAAAAAAAAAGAGAGACCTTCCTGCATCCTTTCTCAGTGCATTCTCATGTCACACTGGAGGGTGTGAAATGAAGAAGAAAACCAAGACAAAGGAAGACATGGCAGCCAGTAAGAGGAACTGCAACACAGAATCTAGGATGACGGCCAGCGGCGGGGCTTGAGTGTAAACACTTTATATTGGAACAATAGGAGACTCTGCTCTGGGAGAGAGACATCTTCAGGGAAATGAAACTGATTATTTCTCTAGCTCAACTATAGGGAAATTGTATTGAGGGACTGTGGAAGGGGCTGAAAAGATTTAGGGATAGCATTTAGCTAAGGAATGCTATCCCAAAATTAAAAGACGATTATTAAATTTAGGGTAAGCAAAAAATCAGCATAAGAAAACAAATGTAATTAAGTTCATTCCTTAGGCCAGCAGAAAATAATATTTGTATAGTTATAATAATGTAAGCAGTGAATGTTGATTAATCAAAATGATTAGGAAAGTTGGCGACAAGTGAGGATGCTGTGATAGAGGAGTTAAAATCTTATCTGTCCTAAGAAGTCCATGGATTATGCTTAAAATTAAATAAAAGAGCAACTTAATCATGTTGTTTAAAAATATAGAAGAACAGATCAGAAAAAAACACGAGAATTCATTGCTTACAAGAAGCAGGATAGTAAGATGAGAAAGGCGGAAGAAGAGCGATTTTGTTTGTTTTAACCTTTGTATAATTTGACTTTGAAAGCTGTGTGAACATCACCTTGTTTAAAAAGCAAATTGATTTCCACTGTCTTGGTCCTTTGTCCTTCCCTTTTATCAGAGTTCTGCCTTGGGTATCTGCTGTAGAATGAGGCACCAGGCCTTCTTAAACTCTGATTTATTATCAGTGGCATTTCTGCTCTCCTTCACCAAGATCTGGCTTTTGAAAGTGAACTTCCGGGAAGACTTATTGAGTTATTTTTCCCTCCACCCCAGTTCTCCAGCCAAGCACTCTGATGTAAGGGTTGGAAACGGTCTGGACTGTTTCCAATAATATAATTCTGTGGAGAAAGTGTCAGAGCTACAGTCTTCTCCCTAAGGATAATTACAAGTAGGAGGTAAATATGTGTCTTTCCGAGCCGTTCAGTAAGTTGAAGCGTTTTGCAAATCTACATTTTAGATGTTATTTCCATAAGTCAATTGTGTTCCTTTATTTCTATCTGCATTACTCCACATAGGATTTTAGGCAGAATAAAAACACATACAATACAACAAAATGAAACAAGTTAAAAATAAGCAAGGAGCACGACAAAGGGAAAATAAAGATGCGAAACTAAGAGAAACTAAGAAGGAGGTTTGTACACGTAAAATACATGCAAAGAATTCCTATATATTTGATAAAATGGGCCACAGATTTGGCTTTACTCTTGTTAGAAGCCTGATCAGACATGTGATTCCTAAGGCCTATGGAATTAAAAACAAGCCAGCCCCTATTTGTGTAATGAAGAGAGGACACTGTGTAATGGGAACAATGCACTCAACAGGACCTCTATAGTCAATGCAATGATCATTTCTCCAGACTATTCCTAGACATGGCTGAGAAAGGAAAATATAATTTTAAGACCCCAATGAACTGAACGGACCCCATCTTAGCCAAAGGGAACCCAGAGAAACCTTGGAAGCTGAGTTCCCAGCCATAATGTAATGGGAGGTGAGACATGGCTCATTATACCCCTCCCTCCATAGCCACCATTAGGCTTTCTTCCCTAAGGGCTAACAGATCATCAGGCATTAGATTCTCATAAGGAGCAAGCAGCCTGGATCCCTTGCATGTGTGGTTCACAGTAAGATCATGCTCCTATGAGGATCTAATGCTGATCTGGCAGGAAGTGGAGCTCTGGCAGTAACTGCTCACCTCCTGCTGTGTGGCCCCGTTCCTAACGGCTCGAGGGCTGGGAACCTCTGCTCTAACTTGATCAAGACTTCTTTGGTTTACAGATGGCTGTCTCAAGTCCTGCTCCTCTTTAAATTATTTTGAATATCATAAAGTGAAATTAACTTCATTTAACTCTCCTGTTTCCCCTATTATTTGCATTTGAATTGACCCTTGTGAGGAGTCCTACTCCAGGCCAAAATCCTATGTGTGATTTTGCAGGCCCTGCTGTAAGCAAAGACAAGGTTTTGTTTGCAGATCTTGTGGAGAGAAGATCCCCTCCCCACAGCAGACTTGTTGCTCAGCCAATGCATTGCACTTTTCTGGAAGGAGCTGCAGCCAATGTCTCAGACCCTCACCCTTCCCCAGGCTAGCCATGCTCACAGACACATCTGTGTTCCTAGCCCAGAAGCCTGCCTTCACAGGTGTCCATATTGGTGGCCTTGGATAAGGCCCTTTTCTCTAGTTTGACTCAATATTGATACAGCAGCTAGAAAGAAATTATTTTAGGCAAATAGTGAGGGTGACAAAGTCCTAAGCAAAGCTTCCCTTTTAACAAAAAGCAGCTCCCCTCAAAATTTCTTTTCCAACAAAGAGCAGCCTGAAAAATCGAGCTGCAGATATAGATAAGCAAGCTGGAAGCTTGCACGCAGGAATGCCACAGCTGTGCCAATAGAAAAGCCAGGTACGCTCAACATGGAGGCTCCATCTTCCCTTTTCTTTATCACCGTGTGTACAGTAAAGAACCAGGCAACATGGCCTCAGCCAGGCAGAGAAACCATTTGCTGAATAAAAAATTAGGGTGGTGCAGCCAGCTTCTTGCAGTATGCAAATGACACACCTGGTCCAACCAATCTTCTGTGTCCTATAAGTCAGACACTGCCCCTCAAGCTCATCTATCCGACCTTCTGCATTTCACCGTGGAAGTGGCAACTCATTTCTCCAGGACCCCTTTGTATGCAGAGCTCTTCTCTTTCTTTTGCCTATTAAACTTCCATCCTTAACTCCACTCTGGTGTGTCTGTGTCCTAGTTTTCTGTGGCATGGGACAACAAACCTTGGGTATTACCCCAGACAATGATGCTGCTTCAATATCTTTCTGTTCTTCGAATCCACCTATGATCTGGACCTTTCTCCTGTTGGGGCTCAGAAATTGTTACTCCAAACACAGCATTTTGACATACTGAGCTGAAGAAGCCCCAAGGTCTCAGTGATCTTCACCTCTCCTCTGTCTCTCCCATGGAAGTTGAAGTTCCTTTACCTGCCTAAAATTCAGACCCACCAAGGAGAATAATTGTTTTTTCTTCCCTTCCCTTTTATTAATCTATTGCAGAAAAGAAAACCCAGAATGTACCCGTACCTGAACATACTCTGTTAGGGGTATAATGAGTGTCTCCAAGTTCCAGGGAGAACTATGTACAAGGTAATATCTGTTCCCAGATCCATCCACTCTCTCTGGTAATCCCCGCAACAGAATTCCTGTTCTTTCCCCTCCTGTAACCTGTTTCACCAGGATCCAAGCCCCCATTCTTTCTGTACCTTCAGGATGGTATTAAAGACTAAACTCTGACCTTTTTTTTTCTCTTGCCCAAATTCCTATCTAAGGGACCTGGGGAGGCCCATCCTACAGATCGTAAAATCTCATCAGATGGATTTTGTTTAACCTTATATAATGTGGCTTACTTTCCAACCTGCTCTGGCATGACATTACATGGCAGATGAAGGAAATCAAAATATTTTACCTCAAAATATGTTCATTTGCCATATTTTGAAATGGCTCCACAAAGCCTTCTTTTATGGGAGAAAATTTGCATCTGTAAAGAATCTCTATTAACATAACTAGATCTTTCTTCTTCTATAGTCTCTCAATCCTGAAGAAATTGATTGAAAATCTAGCACCTTTTAAAGATATGAATAGGAAACATTTGCCATCTATTGTCTCTAAGGGCAGCCACCTAAGAGACTTCGTGAGAACCTTGGACTGAGCCGGGTGAAATGGCTGGTGCCTGTAATCCCAGCACTTTGGGAGGCCGGGGCCAGTGGATCACCTGAGATCAGGAGTTTGAGGCCAGCCTGACCAACATGGTGAAATCCCTTCTCTACTAAAAATACAAAAATTTGCTGGGTGTGGTGACTCATACCTGTAATCCCAGCTGCTGGGGAGGCTGAGGCAGGAGAATCGTTTAAACCCAGGTGGCAGAAATTGCAGTGAGCCGAGACTGCGCCATTGCACTCCAGTCTGGGCAACAAGAGCAAAACTCGGTCTCAAAAAGCAAAAACAAAAACCAAAACCTTGGTCTCTACAGCCCTTTATCCTAACCCAGCCACTCCTTCCCATTGATTCAAGGTTTTTAGGTAACTTGACTCTTTCAATCAATGTATCAGAAAATCTTTGAATCCACCTATGATCTGTAAAGCCCCTCACCACCCCACTGGGAGCTGTCACACCTTTTCAGATGGAAACAATGTATATCGCACATTATGATCGATGTCTCATGTCTCCCTAAAACATATAAAACCAAGCTGTAACCCAATCACCTGGGACACAGGTTCTCAGGATCTCTAGAAACCATGCCTTTGGCCATGGTCACTCATATTTTGCTCAGAACTAATCTTTTCAAATGTTTTGCAGAGTTTGGCCTTTTTTTTTTTTTTTTTTTAATTAGTAGTATATAAGCTTTTATGCCTCACTGGGAGCTTGGGTCTTCATTCTGAAGGCTCTTGTATTTACACATTAAATAAATGTATATACCTTTTCTCCTATTAATCAATCTGCCTCATGTCAGTAATTTTTTCAGTGAATGTTTAGGGAGTCAAGGGCCTTGGCCCCCACACTCTTCTCTCTCCCCAAACCCCACAGGCAGTCATGAACAGGCACAAGCCTTCTATTCTTGATTCTGAGCAGTGTGGTGACTCACCCCATTTGCTCCATGCTGTCAACTGAAGAATGAGAAGTCTCTACACGTGGAAAGGAGAGCTTTATTACTCATAAAGGTTTGCAGCCTGCAGAATGGCCATTCTGACAGGCTGGGAAACAGACTCTGGCCAGAAGCCAGACACAGACACTTTGAGGGAGAGGCAAAGGGGAAGAGAAATTCATGCCGAGTAGGGTGGTCAAATAGACATATTCAATGAGCTACAGGAGGAGTCATGACTATGTATGAAAGAAAAAATGTGCGCATGCGCAGTGAAGCTTCATGCCTCTCCATGGGACTCAAGCTCAAACAATATCGGCATCAGTAGGATCTGAGGGTGGAGTTTTCAGCCCTCTGATGTCAAAAGGTGTGACAGAGGCCATAAAAACCCTCATTGTGCATTTTCATAGACTTGCCAGAACCACTGGTCAGTGGTCTCTTATCAGGGAAAAAAGGAGGGGCAGTGTCAGGCTGTTGGTGGATATCAGTGGTGGGGTCTTTTGAAAGAGCTGGTTTCTGTTAAGCTCTTAAAGAGGGAAGCCCATTGGCAGTTAGTGAGGGAGGGAGGGTACATAATGAGGTGTGTCTGCCCTTCCATCCCATCATTGCTGAGAACTCAGGCTCAAGGTTTCTCTGGGGTCTCCTTGGCCAAGAGGAGGTCTATTTGGCCAGTTGAGGGGCTTAGGATTTCATTTTTCTTTTTCATTGCTGTTCCATGATGAAAATGGAACCCTAGGGGCACTTCTTTCTGCCTCTTGCTTGCACCATTAGAACAAGCGAATAAAGGCTTGATGGTCACTCTCAGTGTGGGTTGTTGCTGTAACTGACTAACTTGATTGCTCAACACCTCACATAGTCATTACATAAATCTAAGTATGTTTTTAGATGTCAAGGACCCAGATTATGGGTTCAGTTTGATACAAGGATTTTCTCAATGAGCAGGAAAAGAGGAATGGGGACTCCTATTATACAAAGATTATATCCTCTTCTTGGATTGAGATGGCTGAATAACTTGGTGGAATAGTTACAAACCTGAGAACTCAGAGAAAAGGTCTGTGCCTGAAACTCTTTGACTCTGAAAAAACCACAGTGGGAGGATGAAAACAATCAGAAACTCAGAAAAGTGAAAGCAGCTTAAAAAACAAGAGCAAATAATTGTCCTTTAGTCAAAAGACTTTCCATAAACCATCAGGACAGAGAGAAAGTGAAGGTGATAGAAGTGAAGAGAGAAAATGAAGGACAGAGAAAGTGAAGCTGAGAAGGCTGAGGGCAGATGTTTTTCCTCAGGAGAAGGGTCAAGATTTTAGCTATTGGAAGGGAAAAAGAGATGTTGCAGATTCAGTTATTACAAGGTCAGGGCAGTGACAGGCACAGAGATCTGTGGCAAATTGAAATGACTTCTTCAACCTGGAAAGAAATGGAAGCACCTTCTTAACACTGTAGCTGGGAGACAGAGCCTCTCTTTGAAGACTGTGGCAGCCATTCAGGGAAAGCTACATCAAGAGTTAAGAGAAAGGGGAGATGGCCACTTTTTTCTTAAAACAGGGCTTTGAGATTCATTTTAAGTACTATATAGGACAGAGAGGGACTTTAATAGGCTCCCAAAGATGAAAGAGATCCCCATCCTAATTCCCAGGACCTGTGACTATGTTAGGTTACATGACAGAGGGGAATTAAGGTTGCTAATCCGTTGACTGTAAAATAGGAAGACTATCCTAGATTATCTGAATGGGTCCAGTGTAAGCACAACAGCTCTTCAAAGTCAAAGAGGAGGTCAGAAGAGAGAATCAGAGGAGCTGAGAAGACAGACATGGAGCCAGAGTGATGTGGCATTGCTGGCTTTTCAGATGGAGAAGGAGCTGAGAGCCCAGGGCTGTGGCAGCCTCTACATGCTGGAAAGGGCGAGGAGGTAGATTCTCCCCAAGCCTTTCAGAAAGGGATGCACAGACCTGCCTACACCTTGATCTTAGCAAGCAGGGATTCTTGTTGAACTTTTACAGAATTCTGAGGAAACAAATTTGTGTGTTTTAAGCCACTAAGTTTGAGATAATTCATAGAGGCATGAATAGGAGACTACTGAGAGATTAAAGGGTGATACATATGTACTGCTGACCCCACTCTCCTCCCTGGAAGAGGTTTGTCCCAGAAGCTAACAGCTAAAATGTTTGCATTATAATTGTTATTGCCATCAATAAGGTGTGGTGGCTCATGCCTGTAATTTTAGCACTTTGAGAGGCCAAGGCAGATTGCCTGAGTCTAGGAATTTGAGAGCAGCCTGGACAACATAGTGAGACACTGTCTCCAAAAAAAGTTTTTTAAAATTAATTAACCGGATATGATGGCACATGCCTGTAGTCCTAGCTACTCATGAGGAATATTGCTTGAGCCCAGGAGTTCAAAGCTGTAGTGAGCTGTGATTGCATCACTGCCCTCAGTCTGAGTGACAGAGCAAAACCCTGCGTCAATTAAAAAAAAAAAGCGAACTCTAGGTTGTCTGAATTGGTTGATAATTTCTTTGTGATCTGTCTTTCCCTCAATTCATTTGCTTTCAAAAGGCTTAAAATATATGTATAAAGGGCTGAATTTCATTATTAAACAAACAATATTCAATGAGACTTATAAAACTAGAATTGAAAAACAACTAGAGTCATTATCTAATCCTCGATAAAAATCAGTTCTTGTTTTAGTTGTACTTTACTTCAGGCAAGTTGTTATGTATTTCATAAAATCTAAAATTTTGAAGTTGATGATTTCTTGATCCTTACACATGTATGATTTTTTTTCACATTTCTTACTACATCACGACTGCCACCTGGTGGACAATCGTTGTATGACAACATGGACTGCATCCTGCTTTCAGAGCGATTAAAATGAGCGATTAAATTTACCACAGTACACCTTTAAATAATGATCCTGATCCTAAACTATAATTTGACCTCCTGTGTACTATTTGGCACACAGTGTTGATGTCATATCACTGTTATGCAAAGCAAGTGACCAATGTGCAGCTGCTAATAGAGAAGGCTCTTATGTCAGAACTTAAATTTAGTCCAGTTATTTTTTCCTTCTTTATTTTGGAAAACGTAGACAATAGGAAATTATTTACAGTTAGCATCTTCTCACTCAAATAAAAAATTTAATAGCAGGTTTCAGAAAATAGCCTTCCTGGTTTTTTGTTTTTTGTTTATTGCCTCAGTCTTTCAGCTTAGAAGATGCCAAGATAGAGTCCTCCATTTCTATATTGAGCCTGAACTTTGAAAGTGCTCGAGAGGCCTGAGTGCTTTACTATCATTTACTAGCTGTACAAGTCTTTATAACCCCTTGGGTCCTAGCTTCCTTGCCCATCAAATCAATGCCTGCAAGTCCCACACACTCTGAGGGACTCCTGGGGGAATCCAATGAGGCCATGTGTGGAAGCATGTCAGTAGTTTTTTTTTTTTTTTTGGTCTCCTGCTCCCCAAACGGTCCTCTGCTTCTGCTGGCCTAATGTCTCAGAACTTTGATGCCGTTGGTATCACACATCGCTTTGCCATCCACTATCCGGCAGGTGGTGGTCTTCTGGATGGTTTGCATGGAGCTGCTGCTGTCCAGGGCATCACTAAGACCGAAGTCCTCCTTGCTGTCTTCCAGCAGGTGGCAGTAGGTGGCGATCTCAGCCTCCAGCTTGGCCTTGATGTTCAGCAGAGCCTAGTACTCCTGGGCCTGGCACTGTCCCTCTGCCCGGGTCTGTGCCAGCTCTGACTCCAGGTGCAGAAGGATCCCGTTGAACTGCTCCATCTGCAGGGCGTAGTGGGCCTCCATCTCCCTCAGGCTGTTCTCCAAGCTGATCTTCATATTTCTCATGGAGTCCAGGTACATCTCCAAGGACCGGACTGTGCGTCTCAGCTCTGTGAGTGTCATCTCAACAGCTCCAACCTCGGTGGACTGCATGGTGACCACTGCGGTGCTTTCCTCAATCTGCTGAGTCCAGTACTTGTCCAGCTCCTCTCGGTTCTTCCGAGCCAGCTCGTCATATTGAGCCCGGATTTCTGCCATGATCTTGGCGAGGTCCTGAGATTTGGGGGCATCTACCTCCACGGTCAACCCAGAGCTGGCAATCTGGGCTTGTAGGCCATTTACTTCCTCTTCACGGTTCTTCTTCATGAAGAGCAGCTCCTTCATGAGAGCCTCGATCTCTGTCTCCAGCTGCAGCAGAGTGATATTGGTATCGTCAATGACCTTGTGGAGCCCGTGGATGTCGCTCTCCACAGACTGGCGCATGGCCAGTTCTGTCTCATATTTGACTCTAAAGTCATCAGCAACAAGACGGGCATTGTCCACAGTATTTGCGAAGATCTGAGCTCTCAGATCCTCGATGGTCTTGAAGTAATGGCCCCAGTCTCTGACCTGGGGTCCCTTCTTCTCCCGGTGCTCCTGGATTTTGCTCTCCAGCTTCCAGTTCTCAGTCTCCAGTCTCCTCACTCTCTCCAGGTAGGAGGCCAGGTGGTCATTCAGGCTTTGCATGGTCTCCTTCTCATTCTGGATGCCTCCCATTCCTGCCAGACCCCTGGCCATCCCCGCGGCCATGCCCCCGACCCCCATGCCACTCTGGAGCCTGGTGCAGTGCGACACAGAGATGCAGGAACCAGAGCCCCCGGCGCCTGCATAGACGCTGGCCGCGCTGCTGACCAGCTGGGCGCTGTAGCTGGGTACCCGGATGGAGCCCAGGGACAGGTAGTTGGTGGAGAAGGTGGAGTGAGTGGTGAAACTCGTGCTGCCCGGGGAGGAGAGCGAGAGGACAGGACTTAGGCTTTGCCGATGACCAGTAATTTTTTTTTTTTTTCTGAGACAGAGTTTCACTCTTGTTGCCCAGGCTGGAGTCCAATGGCATGAACTCAGTCACTGCAACCTCTGCCTCCCGGGATCAAGCGATTCTCCTGCCTCAGCCTCTCAAGTAGCTGGGATTACAGGCATGTGCCACCATGCCTGGCTAATTTTGTATTTTTAGTGGAGACAGGGTTTCACCATGTTGGCCAGGCTGGTCTCAAACTCCTGACCTCAAGTGATCTGCCCACGTTGGCCTCCCGAAATGCTGGGATTATAGGTGTGAGCCACTGCGACCAGACTTTTTTTTGAGCTGAGCCTCACTCTGTCGCCCAGGATGGAGTGCAGTGGCTCAATGTCAGCTCACTGCAGCCTCTGCCTCCTAGGGTCAAACAATTCTCCTGCCCCAGCCTCCCCAAGTAGCTGGGACTACAGGCATGTGCCACCACTCCTGGCTAATTTTTGTGTTTTTTGTGGAGACGGGGTTTTGTCATGTTGGCCAGGCTGGTCTGGAACTCCTGACCTCAAGTGATCCGCCCACTTCAGCCTCCCAAAGTGCTGGGATTACAGGTGTGAGCCACTGCACCTGGCCATTGGTAACTATGCAAATGTATGACAAGAATCACTGAAGTAATATTTGGAGAGTGTTTTGCCAAGTGCCTAGCAGTTGAAACAAATTTTTTCAGGTAAAAATTTTTTGAATTAAAATATCTGGGGCCAGGTGTAGTGGCTTACGCTTGTAATCACAGCACTTTGAGAGGCCGAGGCGGGTGGATCCCTTGAGTCTGGGAGTTCAGGACCAGCCTGGGCAACATGATGAAACCCCATCACTACAAAAAAAATAACAAAATTAACCTGGCATGGTGACGTGTGCCTGTAGTCTTAGCTACTCCAGAGGCTGAGGTGGGAGGATCACCTGAGCCTGGGGAAGTCTTGACTGCCATGACCCATGACCACGCCACTGCACTCCAGACTCGGTGAGAGATTAAGACCCTGTTTCAAAAATAAAATAAAATAAATAAAATATTTGGAAAAAAGTTAAAAATGTTAATTGTAAATCTATGTAGTGTAAAGAATGTAGTCTATTTTCAGGTTTAAACTGATGACAAATTGTTTTCCTAAGGAACTGCCATTAGAGCATTGCCAAGGACCACTCGGTGAGTGGGCTGAGGAACACAGTTTTCTGTGTAAGCTGCTGAGACTTTAAGCCCTGGGACTCAAGGGCAGGCTTGACTCTCAGGTAAACTTGCATTTACCTGGCAGGTGCGTAGGGACCTCCTGAGCTGGAGCAGATATCTCTCTCAGAACTTCAGAAAGCCAAACTTCAGAGCCCCCTGTAATTTCCAAAATGGGCCCTTCTAGAAGCTGTAGGGAAGCTTGCTTCTTGGAAACAGTAAACCTAGATCCACACAAAGCAGGTGAAGACAGAGGCATCCTCAAAGTGTTATGGGTGGGGGCAGTGTCACTTGGGAATTCCTTCCCCCTTTCCCTCTTGATGGACCTAATTTGAAATAATCCTTCCCAGGTCCTGACTAAATTTCTAACAAGGATTTTTTTTTTTTTTTTTTTTTTGGACAGAGTCTCATTCCTTCAACTAGGCTTGAGTGCAGTGTCATGATCTTGGCTCACTGTAACCTCCGCCTCCCAAGTTCAAGAGAGTCTTCTGCCTCAGCCATCCCAGTAGCTGGGATTTCAGGTGTGCACCACCACGCCCAGCTAATTTCTGCATTTTTAGTAGAAATGGGGTTTTACCATGTTGGCCAGGCTGGTCTTGATCTCCTGACCTAAAGTGATCCACCTACCTTGGCCTTCCCAAGTGCCGGGATTGCAGGTGTGCATCACTGTGCCTAGCTGCCGGAAGGATTAGAAACCAGCATGACCCAGGCACCTGGAGATGCAGAAAATCTGACCGTCCAGTCCTGTGGCCTGTGAAAAATATGCTCAGGGAAGGATCACAGAGAGTGGTCTTCAGCAGAGATAAAGATTAGAGCTGGATTTTATTATGTTGTAAATGGATTCATCTATTTATAACTCATGGGGCAAAAACTAAAAACAGCTTAACTATATGATTAGTTGGAGATGGGCATGTGTTTATGTATGCCAATAACTTTTACAAAGTATATCCTTATAATGAAACTATTGTAAAGATGTGCATATGGGTTCATGTTCTATATGTCAGCAGACACATGTTGATATTTACACAAAGTTGCTTATTCAAAGTGACTGGCAATAGGTATGACTGGGCGGTTCCTGTGCATAATCTTTGGTCCCTGGAAACCCTGAAGGACTGAGCGTGGCCCAGGCAGTGGGTTTCCTCTCCACCAGCTTGGCCACTTGGAGTTAACCTGCAACCATCCTCCAGGTAAAGCTTCCCAGGAACTAGGATCTGGGAAAATCTTACTGGGACTTTAGGTGCCTTTAAGCCATTGGCTATGACAGGGAGAAGTTGCTACTGGATGGCTCTTGTGATATAACTGAGGGATTCTTGCTTAGCCTGGCTCTTTAATTATTTTTGAGAAAAGTAGAAATGTCACCTTTTTTATGATTCAGATGCTCCGAAGGCACATCTTTTGCAGTGGAAAGAGAAGAGACTTCTGTTACCTACCAGAGAAGGAATCATCTTGACTGCACTGAACGCACAGTGACTCTTTGTGGGTTATAGAACATACTGGAATAAGTATGCCTTACTAGAGTGAGACCTCAGTGACAGAGGGTTGAGCTGAGAATCTGTCATCGCGTCTCATTCCTAGGAGGTGCTCACTGAATGCTTATGAAAATGAAGGGAGGGAGTGTTGACGGAGGGAAGGAGGAAGGAAAGCGGCAGGGTCCACGCTGTCGGGAAGCAGGCACCAGGCTCAGCTGGAATCATTTAGCCCTGCCAAAGATTATCTAGAAGGATCTATTCAGAAAAAGGACAAAGTATTTTCCAAAGCCACTCATTTCTCAGAATTTGGGGAGCTGCAAACTAAGCACAAGTTATGTCCTAGGCTGGCAGTCAATCTGGGCACAGTGGAGGAACCAGTGGAATTGGTGGCCCCAGGGCTCTGCTGAGGGAGGTTGTGTTGTATGGCGTGGAGGCTTTTCTCAGGGAGGGTTTGTGGAGGATGTTGAGCCAATGAGAGATGGTGGGAATGCATCATGAATGTCTCTGATGCTGGTCCCTCAGAGAGGAAAGAAGGAGAGGAGGAGGGAAGAAAGTGAAAAAGGAAGGAGGGGAGGAGAGGAGGGAAGGAGGGGAGGAGGGGAGGAGGGGAGGAGGGGAAGAGTGGAGGTGACAAGACAGTAAACATGACCAGAACCAGAGGGACGGTCTTCATAAAGGACTCCTGGTGCTCAGGTGGCAAAATGGGACCTAGAGTCTAAAACAGGGATGTTCTCCTTATTTCTTGTAACTGGCAATATTCTTAGCATCAGAAACCAACTCTGGCTAAACCAAAAAGGAACTGACTGAAAAGCACCTGATTCGCAGAAGCACAGGGAAATCTTTCGAAGCAGCAGGAGAATGGGTCAGGAATTAGCGAGCCCAGGCAGCTGAAGGTCCACAGCAAAAATCTTGCTGGTGAGGACATGGCTGTCACGTTTCGTGCAGCATGTGCTGCTCCCAGAAACCAGTTACTGCTGTAGCCACTTCTGTGGATCCACTTCTCTTACTGCTTTGGATCAGCAGCCACCAGTTCAACACTCTGGGGCCAGCGTGTCTGACTGGTTAAGCCCAGATCACATCCTTGTACTCTGGCTGCAAGGGAAGCTGGAAGAGGGAGGCTGGAAGGGAGAGGCTGGGGTGGAAAGACTGAACTCTTTGGCTTCCTTAAAAGGAGGTGGAGAGTCAAAAAGGCCCACAAATGTCCACCATTTTCCTGCTCAGAACCATGTGGTTTCCCAAAGGAAACCCACACTGTTTAGCCAATTTGAGATGTTGTTTTGGGAGCACTGGAGTACTGGTAAATTTAAACACACACACACACACACACACACACACACACACACACACACACCCCACACCCCACACATACAGTCTGCTCTGAAAACATTAACATAAAGCTGAAAGATAAATTGGCTGTTACGATAAACTTCCTGGAACACGTTATTTTAAGATGAATCAGCCAGCCATCTATTGACTGACCTTTATGCACAAAAGGAGAAGAAAGAGGGTGTTGTAAGACGATGGTTCTTAACGAAGAATAGAATGGGAGTTTGTACTTCTAAAGTTACAGATCTCAGTTTGAATAGAGTTAGGCGCGACTACCAGTCAGCACTCAAGGCTTTAGAGATTAGACTCTCATTTTGCAGGAATCACGCCAAACCTGGAAAGCCAGATAATCTTGGAAAAGCACTTTTTACAGACAACCTCATAAGGAAAGTTTTATGGTTACTAAACATAAAACAGGATTGCATTTTTGAAATATTTTAGCCTACAAATTTAGCGGAAATTTTAAAAGTTATGGCTAGCACTTCATCTTTTCCAAGCTATGAGGTCTCATAGCTCTTTTCTCTATGGTCTGCTGTTAGGAGGACTTACCTTTTCAAGCCACAGAATTCCATCTGCTAGAATTGAGTCAGGCAGGCCTTAAGGAAATCTATGACTTGGTAAAATCATAAAGAACTCTGAGGCTGTACTGTTCTCCTCTTATACAATGGCTGTTTATAACTCCCTGATCCTGAAGTTATTCATAGAGGGTCATCTTTCTTGGGGGAATTTTTAATTCCCCATTCTCATTTATATACTTTGGGTAGGGGTGGATCCTAATTGGCTTAAACTAATTAGCATGCCCCCCCCCCCCCGTGAGTGAACTAATTAGATCAGGGATGCGCACATGATTGTGTCAGTGTGTGTGTGTGTGTGTGTGTGTGTGTGTGTGTGTGACAGAGAGAGAGAGAGAAACAGAGACAGAGAGACCGAGACAGACATAGAGAAAGAAAAAATCCTGGGTCTTGGGCAGGAGCCCCCAGAAGAGACAATCTCTCTTTCTCTCTCTGGAAAGCATAGAGTGAGAGTGAGGTCTCACAGCTACTGGAGCTGATGGATGAAGCCAACCCTATGGAAAGCAGAAGACAGGGAAATAGAGAAATGAGATCCTTCATTTGCTAGATGAGGTCTCACCCAACATTGTAACCACTTTTTAATTTTTTGAGCCAATAAATGTCCTTTATTATTTATTGATTTTTAAGACAATGTCTTGCTCTGTTGCCCAGGCTGGTGTGCAGTGGCACAAATACAGCTCACTGCAGCCTCAGCTTCCTGGGCTCAAACAATCCTCCCACCTCAGCCTACTGAGTAGCTGGGACTACAGACACGTGCCACCATGCCTAATTTAAAACCATTTTTAGATCTGGCAAGGTGGCTCATGCCTGTGAACCCAGCACTTTGGGAGACCGAGGCAGGCAGATCATCTGAGGTCAGGAGTTTGAGATCAGCCTGACCAACATGGTAAAACCCCATCTCTACTAAAAATACAAAAGTAGCAGGGCATGGTGGCACATGCCTGTAATCCCAGCTACTCAGGAGGCTGAGGCAGGAGAATTACTTGAACTTGGGAGGCAGAGGGTGCAGTGAGCCAAGATCATGCCACTGCACTTCAGCCTGGGCAACAAGAGCGAAACTCCATCTCAAAAGAAAAAAAAAACCACCAAAAACAAACAAACAAACAAACAAAAAAACCATTTTTCGTGGAGACAGGGGTCTCACCATGTTGCCCAGGCTGGTCTTGAACTGTTGGACTCAAGTGATCTTCAGGCCTTGGCTCCCTAAGTGCTGGGATTACAGGAGTGAGCCACCACAACAGGCTCCTTTGTTACTTAGATGGGTTGAGTTTTATCTCTTGTAACTGAAGGATCTCTAATTGATAGACTGAAAAAAACACTTGCAACTAAATAGCTCTTAGTATTTCGGTATGTAAATATTAAAATATTCCTTAGTACAAAACAGTATTCTTTAGTATTTAATTTCCATGGTATACAAGGAATTTTTAAAATTAAGAAAAAGAACAGTAACCTAATAGAAAGCAAAAAACAAAAACACTTGAAATGGCTTCTAAGTACGTAAAAAGTGTTCTCTCTTGTCTGTGATTAAAGATTGTACGTTAAAATGGAAATGGGCTACTACTGTTAATAATCGGAATGGTGAAGATGAAAAAGTGAGAAAGCACACAGGTTGGTGAACGGTGGGCAAACATGCACTCGGTACTGGCAGATGCTGGGGATTGGGGAATACATTGGAAGGCAAGTGGCAATAGCTATCAAGATTTTAAATAAACATATCCTGTGATCAGGCAATTCCACTACTATAAATTTATCTCACAGATAAATTCACACAGGTGCACAAACATGTGCATAAGAGCTCATTACAATATCAAATGAAACAGTACGCTATGGTGAAGGAACCCAGGGAATGTCTATGGCCCTCTGAAATGCTGATATTTTAAATTAAAGACTCTTCTGAAGGTCAGCAGATGCTGCAAGAGACTCTCCTCTGATATCCTTTTCTCTAGCTAAGACTAGACCTGCCAAAGAGAACCCAACTGCATCCTTTCTCCTCCCTGAAATCTCATTGTTTGTTGCAGAAAAGAAGACATGAATGCAACCACACCCAGATGGACTTTTTCACATAAGACATGGATTGATGCATGGGATTTCTCCCAAATAGGATGCTGTGTCAAAGCTGAGCAAGTATACAGTGCTGTCTTTGGGAGGACCCCATAGCATCTCATCATTGTATGCATGGGAACATTATCTTTCAAAGAAGAATCTAGAATGGCACAAGGAGAATGGCTTATTCTTTTTAGGGGGCAGCGAGGCCAAGCTGTGGCTCACTGGGTGGGCAGGCTCTTCCTTAAATACTGAGACTCTGTTCCTGAAGTAGCTCAGAGACCTTTGAGGCAGGGGCTCACCAAGAGTGGGGTGCAAGCAAGTGACCTCGTTGTTGCTGACAGTCTCCTTGGTAGAGGGGCGATACCAGGACATGTAAGTAAGAGGAGAGAGGTTTCATTGCAGACATGCATCATGGAGGAGGGGTTACCTGGCCTTGTGGATAGACTCTGAGCTGCCATGAGTCCTGGAAGGCTGGTCCTGCAGTCAACACCCGTGTCCAGTGTTCAAGGAAATCCTAGAACAAAGGAATCACAAGACAAGCTCTTAACTGTTTGTTAATACAAACTGCTGTACTGGATGTTCGGGACTCTGTTTCATCCAGAAGATAAATAAGGGAAGCAAATAGTCATGTGGCATCTGAAATGGGCTTTCTTTCACATAGATTAATAAATGATGCTCAACCACAACCAGCAATTCATTGAGCAGCAAAAGGTGAATTAGTAACTCACAGTAAGATTACTGTTTCAGAATTTCTTATTTTGTCACATAGGCTTGAAGGGGAACATGTTTGTCTTTATAAAAGCATCATGGCTAGCACCAACAGGCCAGAGACAAAGGATAAATGGCGAGTTTTTTTCACAGACAGCACGGCAATGCAAGAGGCAAGTGCGAGAATGTGGCTTGGACTACACGAGTCCCAACTGCCAGGAGCTAATTGGCCCTAGAGCCGGAGCTCCCAGCCTTGATGTACATTAGAGTCATGTGAGATGGGATTACAAGTCCCCATGTGGCAGCCCAGACTGATTAAATCAGACCCTCTGGAGGTAAGGCCTGGCTTCAGTATCTTCAGACATCTCCAAATGATTCCACTGAACATCCTAGGAGAGAACCAATTGCCCTTGGAGTGGAACTTTTTCCAACACTGTAAGGTCTTCAGTCCTCTCATTCTCAGGAGATAGAGGCTTCTTTTGATTCAATAAGAAGGACTGATGTTGATATAGCAGAAGGATTAGCATAGGAGAAACCTATAGTAGGCATATTACAACTGTAAACATACCTTGGTTAACGCATGACATGTTTAACTTGTCCCCAGGATGTGGGTCGAGGGGAGATCATTCTGAGCAGGGCAGGGAACCACACTGCGTTGGTATCCAGTGTGACCAGGGCCTAGCCCAAACTCTAGTACAGAGTATATGCTCCATAAATATTTGCTGAAGGACTGGATAACTTTTAGGGGAAATTTCCTGTTTCCAACATTAAGCTTTTACAGAAGAGATGGTGAACAGGTCAACTAAGCACCAAGAAGATATTTATAACGTTTTCCATAAATCGATTGTGGGAGATGTAATGTATCCAACTAGAACCCATCCTCATGGATATGAAGAGGGGAAATAACAAACACCTAAAAATTTAACATGCTTTAAATTTTTTTAATGAAGTAACATGAGCGAACCTGACACTTTGGAGAACAACTGATATTTGGAACCTGTCAAATGGAGAACAATTTCACTGAATTTATGAATAAAAAAAGAACATGGGGCAAATGTATCATACAATGGTCTGAACTCCAGTTCACAGAGAAGAGATCTCAGTAGGCAGTGAGTGTGCAGCAGTCTATTTCCAGTGTAATAATATGGATCTGATTTAGATTTCAATTCCATAGAGTGCAAAATCCCCAGCAATCGTTTCTGGCTTCTAGGTAGTGACATGGCATAATGCATGTGGATTGCATTCCTGGGCACACAATTGGCACCACACGGCTCTTACTCTAACAGGAAGGGCTTTGCTATCTGAAGAGGAAAATGTATACAAAAGACAGAATAAACCTTTGAAGCTTACTGTAATCAAAGAATAGTTACACAATTCTCTTTGCAATGTACCTCTTTTCTTTAATGGTTGTATTTCCTGTTTAAATGCACACCTAAAAACGTTTCAATCATGCTATAGTTCTTTCTCATATCTTTAGTGTTGTTTTTATTATAGAACCACACACATATTATAAAAGTTTCTAGACAATAAAAAACGTAAAAAGTTATTGCTACCAATTTGAATTTCATTGGTAGTATCTACTACAAAGGAGTCAGGTGATAACTTTTAAAGCTCTCAGTAGGTATGTAAATATGAGAACAGGTCACAGAAAATACTTAAGAGAAAAAAAACGATTAATTTAAGAATTTTATAACTGACGGATGTTATAAAGTCCTGCCCTTCATTCTTTTTTTTTTTTTCCAAAAGACCAATTCTCATTCTGTCACCTGGGCTGGAGTGCAGTGGGGTGGTAATAATTTACTGCAGCCTTGAACTCCTGGGTTCAAGTGATCCACCTCAGCCTCCCAAATAGTAGGGACTACAGACATATGCTACCACACCCAGCTACTTTTTTAAAGTTTTTGTAGAGACAGGGTCTTGCTATGTTGTCCAGCCTAAATTTGAACCTTGGCCACAAGTGATCCTCCCAACTCAGCTTCCTTAAGTGCTAGGATTAAAGTGTGAGCCACTGCGCCTGGCCTCATTCTATTTTTATTTACTTTACAACTCTCATATTTGTAAACATTTTATTCATCAGACAACAAATCATTTAACAGCTATGAATACAATGCCAATTAATAGAAATATAAATATCCAATAATATAATTTGCACAAAACATTTAGGTATATGTAGTGTATGTATATATATCCAACTGGTTATAACCAGTTTGTTCGAACAAAAGAATATCAAATTTTAACTTTTTGTACATATAAAGATAAAAAAATATGGTAATGAAACCTTAAGAGTATTTTCCAAAAATTAGAAGGCCAACATAAATATATATATATTTATACATACATATATTTAGATGGAGTCCCGCTCTGTTACCCAGGCTGGAATGCAATGGTGCAATCTCGGCTCACTGCAACCTCCAACTCCTGGGTTTAAGCAATTCTCTTGCCTCAGCCTCCTGAGTAGCTACAATGCTCGGCTAACTTATATTTTAGAGAATACTTCAAAGTTACAAACTTTAAAAGTCTTTACCATTTAATGGTTAAAAAAATCATCCATTACAATTTCCATATATATATATCTAAGCTATTGGCATGCTTCTGTAAAGATCAAGAATATTAAAAACATTAACCTTTTCACTCAGATTTGTAGTTTGTAGTTTCTTTTGCTGTAGGTGACTCGAGTGAATTTCATTGTCTAGTCAGCAGGGTGATGTAAGAAAAGCGTTGTCACCAACATTTCAGGGCACCTACATTGGTACACCTCTCAGGTAATGAAAGAAGGGCGATTAATTACAAGGGTGATTACTTTAACCCCAGCCTGGTTTTTACGGAAATAGTTAAAGGTCATGCCACCATGTCCTTTCCATGTCAGAAGGGACAAAGCCCACTCAAAGACTATCTAGAAAAATGTAATTTGAATCAGTCTTCACTATTTTTTTTTTTTTTGAGTCAGAGTTTCACTTTGTCACCCAGGCTGGAATGCAGTGGTGCGATACCAGTTCACTGCAACCTTTGTCTCCCAGCTACTCCCTGCCTCAGCCTCCTGAGTAGCTGGGATTACAGGCATGCGCCACCATGCCTGGCTAATTTTTGTATTTTTAGTAGAGACAGGGTTTTGCCATATGGGCCAGGCTGTTCTCAAACTCCTGACCTCAGGCGATCTACCTGCCTTGGCCTCCCAAAGAGCTGGAATTACTGGCATGAGCCTCCTCTCCTGGACCCATCTTTACTATGTATTCAAGGTCTCCGAATTAGTGAAGTTGCATGTTAATTTGAAGATTTTTTTTTTTTTTTTTTTTGAGACAGAGTTTTGCTCTTGTTGCCCTGGAGTGCAATGCTGCAATCTTGGCTCACTGCAACATCCGCCTCCTGGGTTCAAGCAATTCTCCTGCCTCAGCCACCCAAGTAGCTGGGATTACAGGCATATGCCACCATGCCCAGCTAATTTTTTTGTATTTTTGGTAGAGACGGGGTCTCACCATGTTGGCCAGGATGGTCTCGATCTCTTGACCTCGTGATTCACCCACCTTGGCCTCCCAAAGTGCTGGGACTACAGGCGTGAACCACCGCGCTCGGCCCTATTGTTTTCTTAATTAATGAGTAGAATAAATTCCTTGTCATGTGTTTATGTGTATGAGAGGGTCACGTCTTGTGACCTTTTGGAAATTACACATGATCATTTTTGAAGGTCATCCACTGAGATGTTGGAGAGGATAACCTGGCTGAGCCCAAGGAACTGATTTTCCTGCACATCTTTTCTTGACCTCTGAAGCGAAACCTGGGTGGTGACAGAACTTAAACTTTCCTGGCTCTCCAGTTCTTTTGGCCTATTGATTTTACGTATTCATACTTGGTTTTGTTTCCGGTTTGTACACCTTCAGTAACTTATTCCCTACTGGTAGCAACAAAATAATGATTGGGGACTTGCTTTTACAGTCTATTTGGTTACCTCTGGTGGATGAATAAGGGAGACCTATTCTTTATTGGGTGGGACTTGACAGAGAATCTGATTTATTAGTCTTTTTTGTTTCTGTTTTGTTATTTTAATCTGTTTGTTTATATGCAACCTCAAAGCAATGAAGAATTACATGCTATATTAGTCAGGTTTCTCCAGAGAGAGAACCAATAGGACATGTGGAAGGGCATTTATTAGGAGGAAATGGCTCACACAATCACAGAGGTAGAGAAGTCCTACCACATGCTGACTGCAAGCTGGAGAACCGGAGAAGTTGGCAGCGTGGCTCAGTGCAAGTCTGAAGCCTCAGAACCAGGGAAGCCGACAGTGCAGCCCCCAGTCAGGCCTGAGAATTTTGCGATCTGTTGATTGTCAATCTTGAGTCAGACTGGGTGTGAAGTGGTTATGCTAGAGTCAATTCTGGCATAGATTGTTTGGTGGCTCTTCAGTGGAGAAAGCACTTGCAAGCAATACTCATCATGCTGTGCCCAAATGGATCACTGAATTTTGTTACTGTATCATATGAATAGAAACCAATACTTCATGGATAAGTACCACTACTAAGAAAAGAAACCAAATGGGTAAATGGTTTTAGGTAAACCCAAGAGTGCTAGAAAATCCATTTAAAGTATATGTCTTACAGACAATGGGTAAGACACTAGTACTATTTTCACATACTATTTAATTTATTATTTATTGAGACAGAGTCTCTCTCTGTCACCCAAGCTGGAATGCAGTGGCATAATCTCAGCTCACTGCAATCTCTGTCTTCTGGGTTCAAGCAATTCTCCTGCCTCAGCCTCCTGAGTAGCTGGTATTACAGGCATGTGCCACCCTGCCCAGCTAATTTTTGTATTTTTAGTAGAGATGGGGTTTTGCCATGTTGGCCAGGCTGGTCTTGAACTCCTGACCTCAAGTGATCTACCCACCTTTGCCTCCCAAAGTGCTGGGATTATAGGCGTGAGCCACCCTTCTGGGTCTTACATACTATTTACATTGCATTTGGTGTAAACATTTTTGTTTTTCTTTCCCCCCTGCTTTTCCTTTGGGTAACCTTTGCTGCCACGTTCCCTGTGGTCTGGGGGCAATGCTGGCTATTGTTAATCAGTCACCCCCTTTTCTCCCCACTCAGCAGTAAATTTCTATGCCATGCTTAATAGAGTTCTGCCTCCTGGGAATGTAAATCCTGAGCAGAATGATAAACAAGGGGTTTAAAGCTAAACATAATAATAACAGCATCCAAAAATGCCTGGCCATGGTTTCCTGACTGAGATCCCTAGCTGCTTTTCATTCCTTGGGACTGCCTCCTTCTTCAGCTTTTTCTTCCATTCTGCATGCTTCCATTCTGTTTAGATTAACTAGACCAAGTTTATGCAGCTTACAACCAAGAACCATAACTGACAAAACATCTATTTTCCAGATGAAGTGATCTAAGTCAAATCCTACACTCGGTGGTCAAATCAACTTCTAACCCATGGCTCTCTCTTCATGATTTCTGTGAAACACAGATTTATATAGTGCTCCCTTTGTGGCATTAGAGAATATCTCACTCGTATTGAAGAATTGACTTCTCTTCACAGAGGTCTTTTCCTACTGAAAAACTTCCTTAAAAGAGAAAAATATTTTAAATATACTTCTAGAAATGACAATAAGTCTTTGTTGATTGGCTTACATTCACTTTATTTTAATTACAGATATTGCTGTATCTAATGAAGTGTTATGGCAGGAGAGAAGAGTGAAATTAAAAATCCTAAAGAAATCTCCAATAATCTTATATACTTAAAAAACTAGCAAGCAAACTGACGAAAAAGTATTTTATTTATTTATAATATCATTTTGTAAACAACCACACTGTGCACTTTTTAATTCAACAATAACAAAATTTTTTTTCTAGGGATTTATAGCAAACCCTATATAAAGTCAATGACTTTAATATACGAGTGAAGATGTCTAGGGTGGAATAATTTCTGAAAATGTCAAATTACAGCACTTCATACAAAGACTGATGATAACTATCTGTACCATAAAAATGTACATGCCATGAAACATTAATTTATAATTTTAAATACAAAGTAAAACATATTATAAAAAGGATATTAACATCAAATTTATTATAAACCAGTGAATTACTCAGAGAAATATTTATTAAAACCTACTAAAAAACAGTAAATATTGCAACTGAAGTAAAAATTTATAAGTAAACAAACCTATCATTTTTAAGAACCAAGAAGTAAACAAAAAGGCAGACATTTCCTGACGACCGTGTCTACTCCTTGATATTCTGAAGCAGCTTCAACAAATGTGACTCAATAACCTGTTGAACTAGAACAGACAGGTAATCAAGATTATAGCATAATG
Organism: Callithrix jacchus; assembly: GCF_049354715.1. Lineage (NCBI taxonomy): Eukaryota > Metazoa > Chordata > Mammalia > Primates > Cebidae > Callithrix > Callithrix jacchus. The sequence goes on along the minus strand of NC_133503.1, from coordinate 137,527,234 downwards.
ACTATCTAAAAACTATCAAATTTAACTTATCCCCAATATTTCCCTAAAATAAAGTCATTTCTAAGTAGGATACATGCATAGCCTGAGGGCACTAATACAATGCAATATTTTAAAACCTTAAAACTTTTGTCACTGAGTAACTGTCCAAGTTACTGGATGTTGTGTCTTAGTTTCTATATTTTTGAAACTGAAGGAGAGTCTGGAATACAAGATTGTCTTAAGGTTGCCCTATAAATAGTCTGCTATCAAAATATGAAATAAATCTTATAAACAGGTGTGCTCTTACCCTCTAGTAACTAATTATTTGGGTTGGTGAAAAGTACAGTAGCAAATTCATTTCTAGATTTTCTAAGAATTTAAGGACTTTTCCCACAGTTAAAAGTGTACGTCAGGAGTTGGGATAACATGTTTTAAGGTTATAGTGATAAAAACGGGTTGGAATACTGGCTTATACTATTAAACAGCTTTACTAAGATGAGACACAAGAGTTCCAACATACTTACCACCTCTATAGCCCAGGGCTACAGCTAGATCCATAGAATTATATCCAGAGTCAGTTTCAATTGTTGGGTCAGCCCCATTTTCTATACCAAAACAGAAAAATCTACATAAATGAAATGAAAACGTGGATAGGTCTGTCTACTATTGGCTCATGTACAAATAGCTGGATAGATTTTTCAGTTTGGAGAACATTTTTAGGATAGTCTGACAAAGCACAGAGCACACGGGATACTCAGAATTTACTTCAGTGGATTGGAAGGAAGACACTTCAAACTAACAGCATCCTCTAGAGCAGCTGAAACTCCTACACAATTAAAAACAAAGCAATAGTGGATTCATTTTCTTTCTTTTTCTTTTTTCGAGAGTCTTGCTCTGTCACCCAGCCTGTAGTGCAAAGGTGCAGTCTCAGCTCACTGTGACCTCTGCCCCTGGGGTTCAAGTGATTCTCCTGCCTCAGCATCCCGAGTAGCTGGGATTACAGGCTCCCACCTGGTTGGCTAATTTTTGAATTATTTATAGCAACAGGGTTTTGCCATGTTGGTCAGGCAACTTGAACTCCTAATCTCAAGTGATCCACTTGCCTTGGCTTCCCAAAGTTCTGGGATTACAGGCATGAAACCACTGCACCCGGCCACAACAGTGGATTCACATATGACCCCCCCAAATGAAAGCAACAAGGACAAAAGGTCCAACTGCAGGTGTGGGATGTGATGGAGCTGCTTCTCACATGGGCAACTTCATGCTGGCAGGTGCTCCAGGTGTGAAGAGCAGCAAGATTCATGTATTTAACAATAATGATTCTCCTGAGTGGTACCCGGGGAGGCGAGGTTGAAAAAATAAAATCAAGACCTTGCATGGCATTTTCTAAATAATATTCACTTTTATCTGCTTACCTAAGAGCATCTTTACACATTTTACATGATTTCCATGTACAGCATAAAGCAGAGGTGTTCCTCCATTCTGTAAAATGAAAACGTGATTCAGTTTTTCAGGGTGAGCAAGATTCAAGTAATTTAATGCTGCTGTGAGAAGTTTTACTAGAACTGGACATAAAATCATTTAAAGTAATTTTAATATTTTTTTGAAGAATATTTAGAACTAATAATTGAGCCTGCAATATTAACTTTTTCTTCTAGGTACTTAGCTAATTAATTCTTCTTCTTTATTTCTTCTTTTTTTTTTTTTTTTGCCAATCAGTTTGAGCTTATGAGGTTGCTCAGGTTAGCCTTGAACTGATGACCTCACCTTCGCGAGCGCCATGACCTCCGGCGGGAGCCACTTTGGACCCCTATTTATTCTTTTATTTACTTTTTAGAAACTGGGTCTCACTGTCACCCAGGCTGGAGTGCAGTGGTGCAATCAAAGCTCACTGCAGCCTCAAACTTCTGGGCTCAAGCTATCCTCCCACTTCAGCCTTCCAAACAGCTGGGACTACAGGTGTACATCACCATGCCCAGTCTGTTTCTTCTTTAATAAAACTTACTGCATCTCTCCCAAACCAAATAAATTCTAAAACTTGTTAGAGTAATTTTAAATTTAGTATCACACACTTACCCAATCATATTCATTTACATCAACTCCACAATCAAGCAGCATTTTGACAATATCCGTGTAGCCTTTACTACAGGCCAATGACAGTGCACTTTCTCGACCTTTTCCTAAAAGTTGGGGATCAGCACCCTGGTATGGGAAGTTGAGATAAAAAACTTCTCAATTAGCTTAAACAAGAATACTGTTATTCCTGTCAACAACAATTATAGTCCAACACTAAGCCTAGTAATGTTCTGGGCTTAATAAAGAAATAATGGAAAATTTTACTCATGGGTGCTTTTATTGAAATTGTCTGGATGCCTTCCTTCCTCTGTCCTATATCAATCCTGACTATCCTTTCTCTCTGGAGTCAAGTCACAGCTCTTCCATGAAGCCTTCTCCTACAAAGCTGACAGTACTCCTGTTCCTGTGGCACTTAGAGGGGTCTGAGCGTTGAATTATTTCTCACTGTTGCATGTCTTGCCTTCCCAACTAGATCCAAGATCCACGAGAATATGAAAAGCATTAAACTTTTTTTGGTATCCTCTACTACTATATCTAGCTGGCTGGAGATATAAAAACTCTACTAAAGACTCAGCTGAACTTAGGTAACTATACATATACATTTTCTGAGGCATTTTCCTTACATTCTGAAGTAGGAACTCTACCACAGCTATTTGCCCGTGTGCTGCAGCCCACATCAGAGGAGTAAATCCTTCTTCATCCGTGTGATTGATAACATTTTCTATTTAAAAGAAAAGCAATTTTTGTGATCTAATTTAACAACCACATCTTAATATCACTATGAAAAACTGGCATTCCAAAGAGTTGATTATAATACTCAATGAAGTTCATTTCCTGCTGACTTTTCACTGGTGTCCTACTGCATGTTGTTGTAAATTGTAGTCTGAATGTTTTAAAATATGCCTCACTGTATATAGTTGGGTTCAGAGAACATATTACTTAAAGCATAAACTACCAGACATGACATAATGCCAGGTACAAGGCAGTCAAGAGAACACTGGTCTCAGGATCAGGAGAGCAGAGTGTGAATCCTGGCTCTCTCACTTTCTAGCCATGTGACCCTGGATAAGACACTTAATTTCTTCAATATACAGAATACCCTGCCTACCTTAATGAATAGTTGGGAGGATCACAATAAAAACGAGATTATATGATAGCCCTCAGCATTACAGAAATTTATAAACTTATTGAATCTTATTAAAGCTATCTTCTACTCCACAGCTAACATTGCCGCCTGTGAATTTCTCTCATTCTTGTGGTTTGCTAACATAATGCTATGTGGATGACAGATAATGTGAAGAGGAAGTCTGAAATACAGTACCATGCAATTCTACCTTGAACCCCATTTTCTTCCCTAGATTGTCTACTAGTTATTAAGTCCACAGCCTTTTCCCTACATTTATTTAGTAGATTGAAGAAGCCTCCAAATATTCATAAATAAACAGAAATATAATGATTCTTTCTTATAAAAATGACACGATTAAGCAAAATAAAGCTTTTTGATCGGACTCCCTGTATTCAATACACAGTGTTGGGACAACTGGCTTTTTAACAATTGAAACTTAAAGTACAGCTAAATCTTTACCTCATTACAACAAAACATATTCCATATGAGTTAAAGATTGAAACATAAAAAGGAAATCCCAGAAATTCTAGAATAAAAAATATATTTATTTATAATCTTGGAATGGGAAGTCCTTTCTAAGCAAGATACAAAATCCAGAAGTCACAAAGAAGAAAATAAATTTATGACTTACAAACGTTAAGGTTTTCAGAATACCATAAAGGAAGTCAAAGGAAAAATGACAAGCTAGGGAACCCTATATGCAACATAAACAACAACAACAAAAGCGAATTTCCTTGGAGTTTACATACCAATACATAGCAGGCAGTTCACACACAAAGAACTGGAGTAGACCATAACTTAAAAAATATAAATGAAACTACTCTGAGATGCCATTTTTCACTTGTCAGATTAGCAAAATTTGGAGTCTGCTAATATCCTGTATCAGTGAAGGCACGGGGAAGCAGAAACTCTAGCTTTGGTGTGAGGACACACATCTGGTTATATTTATATTTATATAAATTCATATACCCTAGACCCAACAAATCTACTTGTGAGGATCTGCCCTATAGATAAACTTTAAGTTTTAAAGTATATCTGAACTTTAAAAGAATGCCAACACATTGTTTCTTAATAGCAACAACCTGGAATCAACCACGACATGGAGGGGCAGTTAAAAAAGAAACAACAGGCCGGGCGCAGTGGCTCATGCCTGTAATCCCAGCACTTTGGGAGGCCGAGGCAGGTGGATCGCCTGAGGTCAGGAGTTCAAGACCAGCCTGGCCACCATAGTGAAACCCTGTCTCTACTAAAAACACAAAAAATTAGCCAGGCATGGTGGTGGGCACCTGTAATCCCAGCTACTCAGGAGGCTGAGGCAGGAGAATCTCTTGAACCCATGAGGCGGAGGTTGCAGTGAGCCAAGATTGTGCCATTGCATGCCAGCCTGGGCAACAAGAGCAAAACTTCATCTAAAAAAAAAAAACAAACCCACAAAAACAAAACATAGAACATGTACATGCAATACAATGTACACTTATGGAACTATAAAAATAAAATAGGTCTTTAATATGTGCTTATATGGAAAGCTCTCCACAATATTCAGTGTCAAATGGTGCAATGTAGTGTATATTTTCCCTTTTGCGTAAATAACAACAAGCATGTACACATTCTCACACATAACCTGAAACATAAATAAAAATATTTTCCATAAAAATTTTCTGAAAATATAAGAAACTTATAATGCTTGCTTTTTGGGAAAACGCAAGGGTGGTAAAGGAACTTTTATGCTTTATATTCCCTTTTTTGTTTTTTTTACTATTCATTGGGTTATCTGCCTGGTGAGTTTATGCAACTATTTGTTTTTGTCTTTATACTTTCTAATATTAAAATAAAACAATAACAAGTCTAATAAATCCTATTGAATTTGTTTTAAATAAATATTTTTTAAAAGGCTATTACCTTGTTCGATACGGGTAGCCAGATAGAGCATCTCTCCCTGTGCAGCCAACTGGTGAACAGACAAAGCTGAAACAGTATCATAAAATGCTTCATGCATTATCCACAGGGTACATTTGCATCATCCTGCAGTTCATGTTTGTGTCAAAATTTTCTTTTCCAAAACAAAAGCTATAATTTTATTGTTTTAAAAATCTAACTTAAAATGTATTCTAAAATTAAGGCTGGGTGCAGTGGCTCATGCCTGTAATCCCAGCACTTTGTAAGCCAAAGCAGCTGGATAACTTGAGGTCAGGAGTTTGAAACCAACATGGTGAAACCTTATCACTATAAAAGATACAAAAACTAGCTGGGCGTGGTGGCATGTGCCTGTAATCCCAGCTACTTGAAGGCTGAGGCAGGAGAATTACTTGAATCCAAAAGGCAGAGGTTGCAGTAAGCTGAGATCTCGCCACTGCATTTCAGCCAGGGCGACAGGGGAAAAAAAAGTATCCTAAAATTGCCGGGCATGGTGACGCATGCCTATGGTCTCAGCTACTAGGGAGGCTGAGGCTGGAGAATCTCTTGAGTCCAGGAGTTCTGGGCTGTAGTGTGCTATGCCAATCGGGTGTCTGCAGTAAGTTCGGCATCAATATGGTGACCTCCCGGGACCAGGGGACCACCAGGTTGCCTAAGGAGGTGTGAACCGGGCTAGGTTGGAAATGAAGCAGGTCAAAACTCTCGTTCTGATCAGCAGTGGGACTGCGCCTGTGAACAGCCACTGTACTCCAGCCTGGGCAACATAGCGAGACCCTGTCTCTTTAAAAAAAAAAAAAGTATCCTAAAATTACAAGTACTCACTCTGTATCTGAGAATTGATTCATATTCATTTAAGGTAATTCCGGTATCTACAATTTTATTTTTATTTTTATGAGACAGGGTTTTGCCATGTTGCTCACTCTGGTCTTGAACTCCAGGGTTCAAGTGATCCTGCCACCTTGACTTCCCAAAGTGCTGGGATTACAGGCATGAGCCACCATGCCCTGGTTTTTTTGTTTTGTTTTTTTTAAATCTACATATTTTATTATCAATGAAATCCATTCTGAAGAAATGGTTTAGGTATTTAATTTTTAAAATGCTATTTCTGCATCTAAAATTATGAGGAAGACAGGTCTAAAAGACACAAAGACACTGTTTTTGTCTTTTTATTGATTGACTCCATTATGGTCTTAAATATTTTTATTTTGAGACTCTATGGGTTTTTTTTATTACAAAGAATGAAGTCATACATGAAAAACTGGCCTTGAGAGTTAATTAATTAATTAATTTATTTATTTATTTTGAGACAGAGTCTCGATTTGTCACGTAGGCTTGAGTGCAGTGGTGTGATCTCACCTCACTGCAGCCTCGACCTCCTGGGCTCGAGCGATCCTCCTGCCTCAGTCACTCAAATAGCTGGAACTACAGGTGGGAGCCACCATATCAGGCTAATTTTTGTATTTTTTGTAGAGACAGGGTTTTGCCATGTTGCCCGGGTCTTCAACTCATGAGCTCATGAGACCCAGCAGCCTCAGCCTCCTAAAGTGGTAGCGTTATAGGCATGAGCCACCACTCCTGGCCTGAGAGTAAATTCTTGAGTGTAGGCCTAGCTGTGGGTAATTAGCTGTGTGTCCTTGGACAACTGATTAAACATTTTTGTCTGTAACATGTGAGATGTGAATCAAATGATCTTAGGTATTTGTTTTTAGCTCAAAAATTCTGTGGTGGATTATTTTAAGACAACTTCTTTAAGACAGTGCTAAATAGGAAGCGTTCTCCTTAAAAATTAGTAGCATTTGATCATTTGACTTCAGTGATATGATTGGATGGCCTTACTACAGAAAGAAAAGCAATTGGGTGTCCTATGCAAATTTATATAAGTAAACCAGAAATGGCCAACAGGTGGAGTGAGAGTCCTAGAGGAAGATACTTCCTAGCTCAACTGGTACAGTATGTGACTCAGAATCAGGAAGGATTTAGCATTTCCAAAGAAAAGACACAGATTTCGTCATGCTTTAGAATACAGATACATTTATACTCTATTCTCAAACACAGTGACTAACATAAATACACTTTCTTTTTTTCTCTTTTTAACATACTTATACTACATAGAATATTTTGTAGTTTAAATAGAAAAACTTTACTTCTTCTAGAATGATTCTACATTTAAAAAATTGTGGGCCGGGCGCAGTGGCTCAAGCCTGTAATCCCAGCACTTTGGGAGGCCGAGGCGGGTGGATCACGACGTCAAGAGATCAAGACCATCCTGGTCAACGATGTGAAACCCCGTCTCTACTAAAAATACAAAAATTAGCTGGATGTGGTGGCATGTGCCTGTAGTCCCAGCTACTCGGGAGGCTGAGGCAGGAGAATTGCTTGAACCTGGGAGGCGGAGGTTGCAGTGAGCCGAGATTGTGCCACTGCACTCCAGCCTGGCGCCTGGCAACAGAGCGAGACTCTGTCTCAAAAAAAAAAAAAGTGGATTCAAGGTATTAAAAGAGGTGGTTTCATATTCACATTACATTCAAATTCAAAATTACAGTTCAAATCACTCAGCTTTTACTATAAAATCATTTATTTATCAGTGCTCTAGTTTATAAGTAAAATGTGAAGGCTTGAACTCCAAGAACATGAAAATACTGACAATGTCTTAATTTCAAAGGGCTCAGAATTTTTATCTCATTATTTATTAACTCATTTTTATAGTAAAACTGTTAAGTTTTCATAATTAATATTTTAATCTGTATTTGCTCTCAACAGATAAACATAACACATGAACTATTTATTTATTATTGATTGATTGGAATCAGGGTCTCACTCTGTTGCCCAGGCTGGGGTGCAGCGGTATGGATCATAGCTCACTGCAGCCCTGACCTCCCGGGCTCAAGTAAGTGGTCCTCCTTCCTCAGCCTCTTGAATATCTGGGACTATAGGTGTGTGCCAACACACCCAGCTAATTTAAAAACAATTTTTTTTTAAAATCGAGATTGGGTCTTGTTATGTTGCTCAGGCTGGTCTTGAACTCCTGAGCTCAAGTAAGCCTCCTACCTCAGCATCCAAAAGTGCTGGGATTATAGGCGTGACCCACTGCGCCTGGCCCCCACATGAAATATTTAAAAATGCAATAATATATAAAAAAGTTTTCAACTGCTAAAACTACTAGGATATCACTTAAGCCCTCAAAAAGCTTAAGTATATGCATTTACTTATTGTTTTTAATTGACAAATAATAATTGTATATATCTATGCAGTACAAAGGATATTTTAATATATGTTTACATTGCGGAATGATTAAAGCTAATTAACAAATCTATCACCTCACATACTTATTTTTTTGTGTTGAAAACATTTAAAATTTACTCTTTTAGCAATTTTGAAATATATAATACATTATTTTCTATTTTTTTTGAGACAGAGTCTCACTCTGTCACCCAGGCTGGAGTGCAGTGGTGCAATCTTGGCTCATTGCAGCCTGCTCCTCCCAGATTCAAGTGTCCTCTCACTTCAGTCTCCTCAGTAGCTGGGACCACAGGCATGCACCACAACACCTGGCTATATTTTTAAAAATTTTTAAATTTTTTTGTATTTTTAGTAGAGAGAGGGTCTTGCTATCTTGCCCCGGCTGGACTTAAACTCCTGAGCTCAAGTGATCCACCAGCCTTGGCCTCCCAAAGTGCTGGGATTACAGGTGTGAGCCACCATGTCCAGCCTTCAGTGCACTTTTATTACAGTCACCATTGTGTATATTAAGTATTCCTCCTGTCTAGCAAAAACTTTGCACCCTTTGATCAGTATCTCTACCCTTTCAGCATCTACTCCCCTCTCCCAGCCTCTGGTAAACACAAGTCTACTGTGTACTTCCACTAAGTTCTACTTTTTCAGATGTCCCATATAGTGAGATCCTATGGTATTTGTCTTTCTATGCCTGACTCATTTCACTTAGCATAATGTCCTCCAGGTTCATCCATGTGTTACAAATGAAAGAATTTTCTTCTTTTTTAAGATTGAATAGTTTTCCATTGTGTAATACACACATTTTCTTTATCCAGAGAATATGCATTTAATGAAAATGTTTTAAAGTCAAATTCTTGAAAGTATTATATTAAGAAAAAGAATACAGTAATACATCAGTGGCAAATACTTACAATTTGCTAACAGAGGTGTGGTAGAGACCTCATTTCCTCTGTGTTTGTTGGTTAAAGTAGTTGACTGTTTGATGGGTGAGAAATGCTTTGTTGTAGAGGGAGTGTAGACATGCCTTACTTGAATTCCCGGAGAAGGAGATGTATGGATATTGCATTCGGCTAAATAAAAAACAAATTTAAACACATTAAAAGCATTTCAATTAGAGTTCTATGTCAATGTCTACATTTAAAAAGAAATACATGAGATATAATAGCTTCAATTAAACTATTTATCAAGTGATACTAAATTGTTTTTGTCATAAAAGTTCACACTTCCTTGTTTGCATAGTGGTGAGTTTTAAAAAGTCTATACTACCATAGAAAAAGTTCTAGAATAAAAATATATTATTCTTGAGTGATGTTTTCCTAAGAGAATAGTTTTATTATTCAGGGTATCAAGTAAATCTAGAGCATGATGACAGACTTCACTGCATTAAAGCATAGAAAGTGAATACACATCAAATATTTATGGAATAGGAATATTCAGGAATGAATATTAAGCTAATTCATTTCCTAAAGGAACAAGAATTTTTTCCCTATGATTTTATTTTTATTTTTTGAGATGGAGTCTCACTCTGTGGCTCAGGCTGGAGTGTAGTGGCACAATCTCAGCTCACTGCAACTACCACCTCTCAGGTTCAGGCAATTCTTGTGCCTCAGCCTCCCTCCCAAGCAGCTGGGACTATAGGCATGCGCCACCATGCCCAGCTAGTTTTTCTATTTTTAGTAGAGACAAGGTTTCACCATATTGGTCAGGCTGGTCTTGAACTCCTGACCTCAAGTGATCTGCTTGCCTTGGCTTCCTAAAGTGCTGGGATTATAGACATGAGCCACTGTGCCCGGCCCTACAATTTTAAAAGGAATAATAGGGAACTTCATTAGAGAATCTGTAAATAAACAAATATTAAACAAGAAGTGTTTTTAAAAAAATCAACATGCACTTTCTTTAAGTTAGATATTATATAATCTAAAATTATTTTAATTTTGGTTTCTGTGAGATTCCAAAATCATATTAAAAAATGACTTCTAAACTGTCTTCCCAAACTCAAAATCTCATGATTGGGGAAAAAAACCAAATACACAAAAACAAAAACAAATGCAGATATTTATACCATAACTTTCAACCTTTAAATAGGACAGAAGCCACTTCCAGGTCAGAGTTAACCTGATCTTGAATATTTTTACTGTCTTCCTCATTTAAGGACTTCACAAATCGAGAACACACATTCATATCAAATCGGTTAGGCAATATGAATTTCATTCCCATGGCAACACCCTGAGCCGATCCTTCTTCTGAATTTGGGTCCAGTGGATGTTCTATTTTAATGTCTGGCATGCCAGTTAGGCTGTAAGTGCTGGGACACTCTTCCACTATAAGCTGGGCTCCAATATCCAGATTTGCTGATGTAGCCATGATTTCAATTGTGTAGATTCAATAATTAAAACATTTCTTTATGATTTCCTCTTGGTTTTATCAGAGCAGTATCCAGTGTTGGATATTCAAATTGGAATTTGAATATTTAAAAATCTGAAAGAAAAAAATTAGAAAAATAAAAGTATTCCTATCAACTTAGGTAAAAATCCACAAAATAATCATTTTCAATCAAGCATCGAAACAATGCTCTTGTAAGCACCTATACATAATAGGAAGCATATAATGTTCAGAGGTAGAGAAACCTGGGTATGAATCTAAGCTTTGCCATTAATTAGCTGTGTGACCTGTACAAGTTACTCAACCCCTCTGAGCTTCAGTGTCATTTATAAAATAGGGATACCACCATTAACCTTACAGGGTTCTGGTAAAAACCAAATGAAATACTGTACAGTGACATTCTCACTTTCGTCATTAAATTCCAATAAATTTTAGTTACTGTTTCTCCCATTTCCTATACCTGAATATTGCCAAATGGATAAAAGATCAGGCTAACAATGAAAATAAACTTTAACCTCTTACCTAGGGTTAGTTCTTTAATGTTTACATAGGTAGCCCTTAGTTTGAATTTAAGAAATGATATAATTCATGTTGTACCCAAGTTTATTGGCATTGTTACCTATAACACCTGCGATTCCTAGACCGTGAAAAGACAAAGCTTTGGTTTTGATGAACTGAAGGTACATTTATTAATTTTTGTTCAGATTAAGCATTAGCAACTTAATGTAAGTTTTCATGAAAAATAAAGTAGGTAGATTGGCATTCCAAGATGTATATAATTGTCTCAAATATATTACCATTTGGGACAGGAAGAAAATTAATAAAATACAGTTAATTTTTTCCACGTTAGAGTTTATAGCCTCTTAGAAATTTTGAGAGGGTGCAGGGTGTTTTAAAATTGGAATTGGATTTAAAAGAAAAATGCATCAGGAACACAGTGGAGCAAGGGTCGCCAAATCATACATTTACAGATAACAGCTTTTTACAATTTTAAAAACATTTTCAAAAATTAATCCTTAATCATTTGAGTAGGCAGGTCAGGTAATCATATGTCCACCTTAGAGAGGAGAAACAGGAAGCTCATGAATTATGAGGGCTCACCCAGCTCTTCTGACTCCATCACTCTGACCATTAAAATGAGGCAGCACTAAACAAAGCCAAAACCTCCACCAGAGAGAACTGATAGTAACATAACCTGTAATCCCAGCACTTTGGGAGGTCGAGGCAGGCGGATCACGAGGTCAAGAGATCGAAACCATCCTGGCCAACATGGTGAAACCCTATCTCTACTAAAAATACTAAAATTAGCTGGATGTGGTGGCATGCTCCTGTAGTCCCAGCTATTCGGGAGGCTGAGGCAGGAGAATTGCTTGAACCTGGGAGGCGGAGGTTGCAGTGAGCCGAGATCGCGCCACTGCACTCCAGCCTGGTGCCTGGCGACAGAGCAAGACTCTGTCTCAAAAAAAAAAAACCAAAAACCAAAAAACAAAACAAAAAAAACAACATAGTAAGAAAAACATTTGAGCAAAAAGGAAACCAGAAAAAAAAAAATTCGTTCAGTGATTCAAATGGAGATGGATATGCAATGCATTAGTCCATGCGTCTTAAAAGAACTGGACAATATGAACCGTGTTTCCTAGGGAAGAACCATCTCCCCCTTTCTCCTATCAAGGTTAGCTAAGTGCAACTCCCCTAAGCTCTCTGAGCACCCTGCATATAGCTCTATTTTAACATTTACCACTCTCTTGAAAATTTCCATGTAAACATCATCTAAATTGAAAACTCCCCTAGGATGGGGACCATTCTTACTAATCTTTGCACACAGAACAGTACTTGGTCTTACCAGGTACTCCATAAATGTTTTCTGATCTGAACTTTAACAATTTTTTTTCTATAATATTTTCTATTTCTAACATTTGCTGATTGGACCTGGCTTTTCTCTCTCAACACTGCTATTAACTAGCTGGAGAATTCTGGACAAATAAATCATACAAGTTTTCTGAAATTCATCTATTATAAAAAGGTGTTGAAATAGGTCTAATATTCTTTCCAGCGCTAAACAACTTCCATGTTACAAATCAGGGTTTACAGATGGAATTACAGGTCTTGGAGAGGAGAACAGCAAATGTGCTTAGCTGGAGGGGGTGGGTGGAAAAAGAACGCTTATCTTGGCACACCAGTCTAGAGATGAGAAGCAAAGTTGGCAAGCCAACATTTTGAAGAACAGGAGAGGAAGGCGGGGGGTGAGGGCTAAACATGACTTAGAAGAGGAGAGGAGGTGGCGAGAAAAAGGGGGTAAGGCAATCAATAGCTAGGTTCACCTCGATCTGTCAGAGCCCAGGGATGAAGGGATAGAGAATTTAAAGAGACAAAGTGGGCAATTATGCTAGTTCCCGTGGATGCTAGTAACAGAGCCCCTCGTTTTTTCCTGATCCTGGAATTATCCTACAAGGTGAGGAAGGTGCTATGAAAATAAATGATGCCTCACAGGCGACAGGTGTTCCAGTGTCCCGAGAAAGGAGCCCGCTGGAGGGGAGACTCTGGTAGGAAAGGAAGTCCGTTCTGTCGCCAATGACCAACTGTGCCCGAAAAGTCCCAGGAAGAAACTCTCGCTCATCCGCGGCGAGCGGATCTCGGGGACAGAGGCTGGAGGCCGACCCGGTGAGAGTGCAGGGTCTTGCGACCACCGACGACAGCAGAAAACGAGTAGAGTCTTCCCATTTGCCGCCAACTTCTGTACAGGCCTCCAAGCCCGGGCTTGTTTTGGCCGCGACGTCACTTCCGATTTCTTCTTTCGCCTTCTGGCTAAAAAACGTTCTGCAGCGATGCAGCTGAGACTTTAACTTTTTTTTCTTTGTCTGTCTGTCTCTCTCTCTCTCTCTCTCTCTCTTTTGATGCTGTTACGCTCCAAGGCCCATGTTGCCGGAATACTACACATACAGGGTCATTTGAGTTGATGGTTCTGGGTTACCACAGCACAGGAAGCCCCAGTCTCCCCCTCCTGTCTCGCCTCCTATGCCTGATCACCCTGCCCACCTGATCGCCTTTGCGCCGCCGGGCTGCGTAAGTCTCCGGAGCTTGCGCTGCTACGTCATCTTTACGCGACGTTCGGTTCGGTGTGTGTGTCGCCGGCTTCTCGAGGGTCCATGTGATTTTCACGCCAGTGCTGCTGAACGGTCCAGGAGAGGGAGCTGGCCGAGTCCCATTAATTGTCCTTGAGTCCAGGTGTCTCGTCGGGCCCTCTGGGGCTCAGTGGTGGTAGGTGAAGGCGGCTCTCACTGAAGGAAGCCCAGACTCACACTTGGCCTTCCTATGTTATCTGGCATGCTTTTCTGGGGCTTCCCAGGCTCTGTAGGAGAATGGCTAAATTCTTTAAATGGTTCAGGTTCCCCTCAATTAAGCTTCGACTTAGAGTCTCCTCTGCGATTACACCCTCTCCTGTCCACTGTTGTTAGTTACCGGAGTAATCAGCAACTCTCCAAGGCAATGGACATATTTCAGTCTGTGTTTGCTTACGAGGTTCCCTCAGGTGCAGTGAACGTAATGGAGTTTTAAAAGATTTGGGAGATAAAACCAGCATATCTTGTTAACTGTTTGGATGTTAGGAGTGAGGAAGACGGACCCGTCAAGGCTGAATCTAGATTAATATCTGGTGCCAGTCACCAGCCAAAATGGACTATATTGGAGTATGCGAGGGCACAGGCCATGTCTTTATTTCATTCACTATTATATCTCCAGTCCCTAGAACAGTGTGTCCTGCACATTGGCAGGTACTTTAATGAACAGAAGACTGTCCCCCCTTTAATCATTGGTCATTGTATTTCATTAAAGCACCTTTTAAATATATGTTACACTTACCGTGGTGTTACTGATGTAAAGTTTTTAAGCTTTTTGTAATAGATGATGAGTAGCATCACTGGAATCATTTACCTGATAACATTGAATCTCTTTTGCAATTGAATCGTTCTGGAAAGATGTTTTGGCTTGATTGTCTGTTATTTAAAAGTTTTATTATGCCACTTTAATGTTGAATTTAATTTCAGGATTGCTTTATTACAGTTTTCTTTCCTACTGTTCAAACCCTTTAAAGTAAGATTAATTTTAAGCTTCTACATTAGAATATTAGCTTTGTTTTTCTTACTTCTTGGCATTTTTAGGCTTTCAGGAAATGAAGTCCGTAACTGTAATTCTCATAAATTAAATGTCATCTTAATTGGTTTCAGGAAACTTGTATTTGCAGTTTCACCTTAATATTTTCTGTTGCCAGAAAATGGGCACTCAAAGCCAGCATAATCCTTTTTGGTTTGGCTACTGGAAGACTGTGCTAGATTTATTCCCAAGGGTTGTAAAATGGTTGGCTAGATGTGAGAACCTTTGTGTACAGCTAAATAGATAGTGTGATATGATAACCCTTACTTTAATTATTCCTGCTTCCTATAGATTACTTTTTCTGGGTTAGAATTAAATGGTTTATTGGTCTGTAATCTATAACTTCCACACAGACTTTTGAAAGAAAGCAGAGTGAAAATCAAATATATGTACAAATTTATAAATAATATGTATATAAAATATTTTCTTTTTCAGACTTAAGGCAGTCACTGTAATTATTTCTAATATCAATTCTAAAATATTGACCCTTAGACAACAGTGTAATTTTTTTTTATATTTCTTTTTTTTTTCAGTCAACTTTCTCAGGTTGAATCATGATCTTTAATTTTTTTTTACTTGTTTCAGTGAAGGAGGCAACAGTCAATTATATGGAATTATGGCTGGGTATAAGCCTGTAGCTATTCAGACATATCCTATACTTGGTGAAAAAATTACCCAAGATACACTGTACTGGAACAACTATAAGGTGAGAATGGGAGATAAATGAGGGAGGAGGGATTTGTGTTTATGCCAATTTCTCTAGCATATGTTATACTCTGGATGCTCTAATAGAGAATTAACTAAAAACAATCTATTCGCAGCTTTTAGTTTGGGCAGATAGTTTGATATGTATATTTTTTCTTGGAATTTTATATACAAGTCTGTACTGCTTAATCAGATTGACCATACAGATGTTTAGCACAGGATAGACGATCAGTCAGTGCCAAATGAATTAAATTTTAAAATTGGAATCTCATATGTGTAAAGATGTTTATTGAAGTATTGCTTGTAATAGTAGAAATCTGGAAAAACCTATGTCTATTAGTAGTGGACATAATTTACTATATAATGTGGCCTTATAACGGATGATAAGTCTATTGCTCCTATGAAAAGTTAGCTAATATGTGTTACTAAGTGAAAAGAAGATGTGGAACAGTCTGCATAGTAGGATTATCTTTGTGTCATTTAAAAAGTAGGTGGTTATTGTATGCTGGTATAGACATAGTAACTTTTTTTTTTCTGGTGAAAATCACAGTAAACTCAATAGCCGAAGTAACAGAGTAGGGTGTGGCTTTCTAACCATATGTTTATTACAGTGGCTACGAGGATAGTCTGGGTGATGATATGGACCTTTTTTGCTTTCTTTGTAATTTTATGTTAAATACAACCTAATAAATGTTACTAAGAACAAAAAGAAATGATCTGTAAGAAATTATGTAATACTTAAATAGGTCTTACCAGTGGTAACTCTGTTAACACTCTACTATTTTTTATTAAGACCCCTGTTCAGATTAAGGAATTTGGTGCAGTTTCAAAAGTAGACTTTTCTCCTCAGCCTCCATATAATTATGCTGTCACAGCTTCCTCAAGAGTAAGTATCGTATTTCTTTATTTTTCTTTTGTATAGTTTACTACTGATCTTGAACATCCGGTGAAATACTGTTTTTCATCTTATAGATTCACATTTATGGCCGTTACTCCCAGGAACCTATAAAAACCTTTTCTCGATTTAAAGACACAGCATACTGTGCTACTTTTCGACAAGATGGTAGATTGCTTGTGGCTGGCAGTGAAGACGGTGGAGTTCAACTTTTTGATATAAGTGGAAGGGCTCCCCTCAGGCAGTTTGAAGGCCATACAAAGTAAGAAACAGTTGATTTTTATGTTTTCTAGTTTTATTTTATTTTGTCATAAGCTCTGTTTTTTTTTCTCTTTGATGAAAAACATAGAGAGCAGTTTTATGAAGATTATTTGCCTGTATGTACTATATTTCCTGATTGTTTTACGAGCACTTAACTTGGGTTCTGTGTTCCAGTTTCATAGGGCTCATGAATTCCCTAGAGTTGTATGTGACATTTTAGGAAATATATGTTTATCTAGGGAGCTGTTCTGCAGCTTTTGGTTAACTTTAGCAAGGTCTGTGGCACAGCTGAGGTTATGAATTACTCATCTAAAGACAACCTTACAGCTAGTAATGAGAGCTCCATAGGCCTGTACTGTCTTAGAGCATCTTACGTTGAAGTCCAGTTGGAAGGTAGATTTTCTTTTCTTCTTGGATTTGTACTGTTTTGCCCCCTGATAAATTAAGTGGCCATCACAATTTTATATTATAACTTTGTTTTCAGGTTTACCAGTGTCATTGCTGAAATTTGTTAAAATATAACAGAAATTTATGTAACATTCTATTTAGCGGCAAATCTTTTTTGAGTTTTTTAAAGAACTTTTTGAAATGTTAAAAGTTAAAGGGACTTTGCTCTTGTATTTAGCAGCTAAGTGGAATTGTTAACATCTTAGAATATATAATTTTAAGGCTATTCTTTAATATTCTTTTTAACTTCATAATGTAGGGGTATTTACATTTCTTAATTGACCTGGGGGCAAACACTTTAACGTTTTCTCTTTCTCTCATGATTTCCCTTTGTGAAGACTTCCTGAAACTGACCTGCTTTTTTCTTAATCTGAGAAATAGGAGCATTTTATGTTAGAAGGTACCAGAAAAATAATTTTCTTATTTTTTAATATACTGATCTTCGATCTTTCAGAGCAGTTCATACAGTAGATTTTACAGCTGACAAATATCACGTGGTCTCTGGGGCTGATGATTATACAGTTAAATTATGGGATATTCCGAACTCCAAAGAAATTCTGACATTTAAAGAACATTCTGATTATGTGAGATGTGGATGTGCTAGCAAACTTAATCCAGATCTCTTTATAACAGGT
Organism: Callithrix jacchus; assembly: GCF_049354715.1. Lineage (NCBI taxonomy): Eukaryota > Metazoa > Chordata > Mammalia > Primates > Cebidae > Callithrix > Callithrix jacchus. The sequence goes on along the minus strand of NC_133503.1, from coordinate 137,509,431 downwards.
TGGTGAACTCTATTCCCTTGTGAAGCAAATAATCTCATGGGGATGTATTTTAATCTTGCTATGGGGCTTTTTTGGGATGGAGGGGTTTAAAATTTCTTTTATAAAGGAATATGTTTCTGATGAATTCTCCAGTTTTTAAATAAATTTTTACATAGTATGTTTGTATTTATTTTGAGACAGGTTCTCACTCTGTTGCCCAAGCTGGAGTGCAGTGATGTGATCACTGCTCACTGCATCTGCTACCTCCTGGGCTCAAGTCATCATCTCACCTGAGCCTCCCAAGTAGGTGGGACTATAGGTGCCCACCATATCCATCTACTTTTTGTGTTTTTTGTAGAGACAGGGTTTTGCCACGTTGCCCAAGCTGGTCTCAAACTCCTGGGCTCAAGTGATCTGTCTGCCTCAGTTTCCTCCCAAAGGGCTGGGATTACAAGTGTGAGCCACCGTGCCTGGCTTCCAATTGCTTTTTATTTTCTTATTCTTCTTTTGGTGATTGTTCATGTCTTCCTAATGTGTTTGGAAAAATCAGGGTGTCTTGAAAACATATAGACTCTCAGAACTGTAATGGGGAGTACACTGCTTCAAGCAGTCGAGAAACAGTGCAGTTTAGCCTCTGTGGTTGCCTTTACAGAAGTTTCCAGATGATTCGGTAGTGACAGTAGTCCAAAGAAAGGAATATTTTAGGATCAGAGCAAGTTAGATTGTATAGTATTGTGTAGTGCTTCTTCAGATACAATCAGCAGTAGAGGGTTTGGAGGTCCTGTGTCTTCATGAATATACATATATGTCTTTTTAAAACTCCATCTAAGATTTTTTTTTCCTTTTAAAACTTATATCTGGATACATATGGTTTTTGTTGTTTTAAACAGCGAAACTAACAATATAAAAATTGACATTTTAGGATCATATGATCATACTGTGAAGATGTTTGATGCACGAACGAATGAGAGTGTTCTCTCTGTTGAGCATGGGCAGCCAGTGGAGAGTGTCCTGCTTTTCCCCTCTGGAGGTCTTCTGGTGTCAGCAGGTACTTCTTAAAAATAGCTTTCATCAGTATTGTTGGTTTTGAATCATATTTGTTTAAAATCAGTTGCTTTTTATAATTTGTCAGTGTGCATTTGATTTGCATAGCTGTTTTTGCTCAAACAGTTAATCGATAGGATAGGCAAGCAGTTATCATTTATTGTGTACCTAATGTGAGCCAGGCACTGTGCCTAGAGTTAATATACATATCAACTCTAGTGCACTAGACGGTGCTACAAGGTAGTTAGCTTTTCCCCTGTTTTATATGACTAACAAAATAAAAGTTTTAACTAATTTTTCAACGGCAAAGTGGTAAGTGGCAGATCTGAAATCACAGAACTTGAGACCCTACATTATGTATGTAGCCCTGTGCCATCTTATTTAACCTCAGAAATCTAGCTTATACTCCTTTTACTCCTACCTGAGAGATCTGCAGCAGCTTTTGAAAATCAGTTATTTGAGATCTAGAAGTCTTGTCTCTTTTTCCTGTGACTCTCTGGATTGAAATGTCCTTACCCAGCAAACAGCAGCTAGTACTAGAGAAAGGAGATAATGTGGCCTCAAAAGGGGCCTTAGTACATTTTTTCACAAGTTGGGACTGAGGTGTTTTGCACATACTACATTTTCATAAATACAATGGAAGAAGTACATTGGCTTTATTCATTTGTAAATAAAGTAAAAATATGTTGACTTTAGAAGAATGTATAGGTAGAATGTGCAGCTGACAACATATATTACTGTGTGTGCATCCTTTTTTTCTCTTAATTCTAAAATCTGCCTAGAAATTAATCTGTTTTATATTCTTTTCCCCAGTACCTATCTGATTTAAAAATAAGTTGATGCTGGGTGTGGTGGCTCACACCTGTAATCTTAGCACTTTGGGAGGCTGAGACAGACGGAAAGCTTGAGCCCAGGAATTTGAGACCAGCCTGGGCAACATAGCGAGACTCCATCTCTAATTTAAAAAAAAAATTGATAAATGTCAGATATGTCTACTTTTATTGCTGTTATTCTGACAAATGGAAAAAATATCAAGTTGAATAGGGAGAATAGAAAGCTTTATGCTAATCTCCACTGTGTCAATAGCTAATTGTGACCTCGGGCAATTTCTTAAGGTTTCTAGACCTTGAAAATGAGAGGGTTGGACTAGAGCAGTGGTTTCAGCTGTGATTCCTCTTGTGAGGTGCCACATACTAGTGGAGGGGTGAGGACTGTGAGTTGGGTTCCAAATCCTGTTCCCCAGTAAAGATTTCAGTATCCTCTCCCTCCCCTTTTTCTGTTTTCTGTATTAGACTTTTGCTTGATGTTTTGCTGCAGATCTACATTATTCACTTCCACTGCTATATAGAATTTCTTTAAAAAAATATTTTATTATAATTTTCTTAAAATGAACTCTTTTATTTATGCATTTATTTTGCTGGAATTTCTGTATGCTTCACAAATATTACATTATTTAACTGTCATAACAGTTCTGTGGGGTAGGAACTATTATTACCAATTACTCAGGAAGTGGTGGAGCCTGGACTCTGTACTCCCTCACTCAGCTTCCATGCTTTGTGGAGTGTCCAGTGAAGAATGCTTTTCAGATCTTTTAAATTTTGAATCTGTGGGCAGAATATCCAACTAACGATTACTTCTTTTTGTAGGAGGTCGTTATGTTAAGGTCTGGGACATGTTAAAAGGAGGACAATTGCTGGTATCTCTGAAAAATCATCACAAAACTGTGACATGTTTATGTCTAAGCAGCTCTGGACAGAGGTTGCTCTCTGGCTCACTGGATAGGTTGGCATTTAAACTTTTTTGTATATTAGTGTACAGGTGTTTACTGCTTGAGGAAATGAGTTATTTCAGCAATATTTGTCATAAGTATTGTGATAATGATTTCCAGGAGAAGAAAACCTGTTGAGTTGAAAATAGTTTTGACCTCTAATTTACATATAGCTACTTATTTTCTCCTTTAATATAATTTGTTTTAACTTATATACCTAAACAACATTATTGAACCATTTGAATGATAAGCTTTCAAATAATCTTATTCTAGAAACCATCTTATAAAACCATTATTGTACGTTTATATATTTTGAGGTTTTCTTTCTTTTCTTTTTTTTTTTTTTTGAGACAGAGTCTTGTTCTGTTGCCAAGGCTGGTAGGCAGTGGTACAATCTGGGCTGACTGCAACCTTCACCTCCCAGGTTCAAGTGATTCTCGTGACTCAGCCTCCCGAGTAGCTGGGATTACAGGTGTACAGCATGCCTGGCTAATTTTTGTATTTTTAGTAGAGACGGGGTTTTGCCATATTGCCCAGACTGTTCTCAAATTTCTGGCCTCGTGATCTGCCCACCTCACCCTTCTAAAGTGCTGGGATTACAGGCATGAGCCACTGTGCCTGGCCTAAAAAGTTGTTTAAAAATTAGATAAATTAATTTTTTTTTTGAGACAGAGTCTTTCTCTGTTGCCCAGACTGGAATGCAGTGGTGAGTTTTTAGCTCATTGCAACCTTTGCCTCCTGGGTTCAAGGGATTTTCCTGCCTCAGCTTCCCGAGTGGCTGGGATTACAGGCATGTACCACCATGCCTGGCTGATTTTTCTATTTTTAGCAGAGATGGGATTTCGCCATGTTGGTCACGCTGGTCTCGAACTCTTGACCTCAGGTGATCCACCCACCTTGGCCTCCTAAAGTGCTGGGATTACAGGTGTAAGCCACCGCACCCAGCCTAAAATTTAGATAGCACATTTAATTTAGCCTAGTATCTAGTGTAAAAATAAAATATATATTATATATAAAATATAATTTCAACATGTAATGTATGTCAAAATTATTAAGATACTAGAAATAAATTAAGCATCTAAGCATGTGCAGTATGATACAATAATCATATTTTAGGTTGGGTACAGTGGCTGACACCTGTAATCCCAGTGCTTTGGGAGGCTCAGGTGGGAGGATCACTTGAGGCCAGAATTTGAGACCAGCCTGGATAATATAGTGAGACCCCAGCACTACAGAAAATTTAAAAAATTAGCTAGGCACCATGGTACACACCTTTAATCATAGCTGCTAGGGAGGCTGAGACAGGAGAGGCACTTGAGCGCAGGAGTTTGAGGTTGCAGTGAGCTGTGATAGTACCACCGTACTCTAGCCTGGGTGACAGAGTGATACCTTGTCTCTTAAAAAAAAAAAAGATAATATTTTATAAAAATTACTGTCTCAGTTTTTAAATTAAATTAAAAATAAATAATTTAGTTTCTCATTTTCACTAGCCAATTTCAAGTGGTCAGTAGCCACATGCAGCTAGAAGTATGGCACAGTTCTAGAATTTACATGATCTATTATTATTATTATTTTGAAACAGGGTTTTCGCCCTGTTGCCCAGGCTGGAGGACAGTGGCATGATCTTGGCTGACTGCAACCTCTGCCTCCTGGCTTCAAGCGATCCTCTCACCTCAGCCTCCTGAGTATCTGGGACCACGGACACATGCCACCACACCTGGCTCATTTTTGTATTTTTGTAGGTACAGGGTTTCGTCATGTTGCCCAGGCTGGTCTCAAACTCCTGAGCTTAAGAGATCCACCTGCCTCAGCCTTCCAAAGTGCTAGGATTATAGGTGTGAGCTACTGTGCCTGGCTTACATTATCTATTTTTGATTATTTTATTTTCGTATTTTCATTTTTTTCTGCTATTACGAAAAACTTTGGTTTTTAGCATATTTGTTAAAAAGTATACAGTCATCCTGTGGTGACTGAGGCAAATTGATTGTGAACGCCCAAGTACTTTATTTAAAATGGCATAATATTTGCATATAACCTACGCATATCCACTGTATACTTTAAATCATCTCTAGCTTATATGTAATACCTAATACAATGCAAGTGCTATGTAAATAGTTGTTACACTGTATTTTAAAATTCTGTATTATTTTTATTTATGTATTTATTTACGGATATTTTCAATCCATGGTTGATTGAATCTGCAGATGTGGAATATGTCATAAGGAGGATTGACTGTACGTATTTTAAAAGCTAGAAAATATTTTTAATACAAAGGAGTTTTTTGTGTAAATAAATATTACATGGCTGGTTCTCTGAAATCATATTACTGGCAATTTGGGACTTGATTCTTAGGTATGTTCCTAAAAGCTAAGTGTAAATTGGCTCTATTTGTGGTGGTTTCAACCAGGAGTGATTTTCGTTCCTCAAGGAATGTTTGACAATATCTTGAGAAATTTTTGTTATTCATCACAACTTAAGGTCGTGGTGCTTGCCATATAGGGGATAGAGGCCAGGAAGGCTGCGAAACATCCTACAATGCACAGAATAGCTCCTACAAAAAAGAATTCTGTGCCCTAAAATGATAGTCATTCTGAGAAACCCTGATATTTGGCTTCACGTGTACTTTCTTTCTTTCTTTTCTTTTCTTTTTCTTTTTTTTTTTGAGAGGTAGTCTCACTCTGTTGCCCAGGCTGGAGTGCAGTAGTGCAATCTTGGCTCACTGCAACCTCCATCTCCTGGGTTCAAGCAATTCTCTGTCTCAGCCTCCTGAGTTGCTGGTGCAGGTGCCTGCCACCATGCCCAGCTGATTTTTTTGTATTTTTAGTAGAGATGGGGTTTCACCATCTTGGCCAGGCTGGTCTTGAACTCCTGACCTCATGATCCACCTGCCTCAGCCTCCCAAAGTGCTGGGATTACAGGTATGAGTCACCATGGCTGGCCCTTTCTTTTTTTAAAAAAAATTATTTTTTATTTTTGTAGAGATGGGGTTTCATCATGTTGCCCAGGATGGTCTTGAATTCTTGGGCTCAAGTGATCTGCCTACTGTGGCCTCCCAGAGTGCTGAGATTACAGGTGTGAGCCATTACACTTGACTTTGTGATATACTTTCATTGATACTTTCTCCTTTTTCTTTTTTCTTTTTTTTTTTTTTTGTGACAGCATTTTGCCCTTGTTGCCCAGGATGGAGTGCAATGGCTTGATCTCGGCTCACCACAACCTCCACCTCCTGGGTTTAAGCGATTTTCCTGCATAGCTGGGATTACAGGCATGTGCCACCACACCGGGCTAATTTTGTATTTTTAGTAGAGATGGGGTTTCTCCGTGTTGGTCAGGCTGGTCTTAAACTCCTGACCTCAGGTGATCTGCCCGCCTTGGCCTCCCAAAGTGCTCGGATTATAGGTGTAAGCCACCGCACCCAGCTGATACTTTTTCTTTACTTCTAAGTTTGATCTTCAGATGACAATGGCTGATGGTCTATCCTTCTTTTTTTTTTTTTTTCCTTTTTTAAAAAATTTTTGAGACAGTGTTGCTCTGTTGCCCAGGCTGGAGGGCAGTGGCAGGATTTCAGCTCACTGCAACCAGGTTCAAGCAATTCTCATGCCTCAGCCTCCTCAGTAGCTGGGATTACAGGCATGTGCCACCATACCTGGCTGGTTTTTGTTATTTTTGGTAGAGATGAGGGTTACGTCATGGTAGCCAGGCTGGTCTCAAACTCCTGGCCTCAAGTGATCTGCCCACCTTGGCCTCCCAAAGTGCTGGGATTACAGGCCTGAACCACTATACCTGGCACTTCTATTTCTAAGTGGCTAGTGAAAGTCTTTATACAGATGTTATAGTTAGGGCTGGTATACAGCTCATTTTTTAAGGGGTTCAGTGATAAATTACTTTGCAATTAACATTACTGATCTTCATTTTTCTTTACTGTTGTATAGATTTTAATGTTCATATTTTGAATTTTCAAAAAATAGAAATTTGCATTTTATATTCATTTTCAAGGTGATTTTTGACAAAGCTTTTCTTTTTTATTAGGAAGGTAAAAGTATACAGCACAGCTTCCTACAAAGTAGTCCACAGTTTTGATTATGCAGCTTCAATTTTGAGTCTTGCCCTTGCAGTAAGTGCCTTTACCTATTTTTAAGTCTCTCACTAACTTTGCCTGTTAAATGAAACTAAAATGGAATTTTGGGCTTTATTTTTGGATTTGAGTAACTCTTCTTGCCATGTTAGATATTTGAGTTAAGACAATTGCTGGAATATATGACTTGTCCTAATGACTGAGCATGAATTTAGATATAGGTCTCACTCACTGGGTAACTTCAAACCAAGGACAGTGCTTTAGGCATTGTTAACGTCAGATGCAGGACCTGGGAAGCTAATAAATCTCTCTTCAACTAATTTAACTCAAGAGTATTATAGTACACTAGAAAGGCAGATTCGCTCTCTGATCAGAAAAAAAGATGGTGGGAAAAGGGGACAACAAAATGAAATATCTCTTTTTCTGTATTACTGCTGTTTCTGGAATGTATGCTGTCAAGTTTTATGAGAAGCCACATTTGGGCAGGAAGGTATTTGACTGTTATATAGAAATCTGATTTGAGAGAGGAAAACCTTATTAAAAAATATTTTTAGGGGGCAAGATTGTAAAAGTTATGCTACTGTGTAATCCTTGATGTTAACTATGTACAATTCTTCTTATTTTTTTGAGATGGGGTCTTGCTCTCTCACCCAGGCTGGAGTGCAGTGGCATGATCTTGGCTCACTGCAACCTCCACCTCCTGGGTTCAAGTGATTCTCCTGCATCAGCCTCCTGGGTAGTCGGAGTTACAGACGTGTGCCACCATGCCCAGTTAATTTTTGTATTTTTAGTAAAGATGGAGTTTCACCATGTTGGTCAGGCTGGTCTCAAACTCCTGACCTCATGATCCGTTCACCTCAGCCTCCCAAAGTGCTGGGATTACAGACATGAGCCACTGTGCCTGACCAACTATGTATTATTACACAAACTTTGCCAGTGATATATTATACGTACAAGTTCTGTCAATATAGTTGTATCCTAAGGAAAAAATGATTTTGCTTTAACGTCTTGCACCAATCATTGTTAGGCAGACTGCGTATCTGAATGGAACTTGGTGAATATATGGACAGCAGCAAACACAACATAAATGTGTTTTGAAGTAAAAGTACTATAAATTATGAGTTAAGAATAGACTAACTTATTTTTCTAATTGCTATTAGCATGAAGATGAGACAATAGTTGTAGGAATGACCAATGGCATACTGAGTGTTAAACATCGGAAATCTGAAGCAAAGAAGGAATCGCTTCCCAGAAGAAGGCGGCCTGCATATCGAACGTTTATTAAAGGAAAAAATTACATGAAGCAACGGGTATTTGTGCATTTCTCATATTTGTTTAAAACATGAAATTTGTTAGAGTAGCATCCCTGCACATTACTGGAAAGCATAGTTTCTGTGGCATTTAACTTTATTTTGGTTTTCTCTACATCAGAATTACTTCTAAATTGCTAGATTGGGGACATTATTGAAGAGTAATGGGAAACAAGGACTACTTTATGTAATACTCTGCATCATAGCATAATGTTATAATGCTTTACTGGATTCAAAATAACGTCTTTCACATACTACCTGATTTGATCTAAACCCCAAGAAGTAGTAGAGCCAGTCATGTCCCCATTTGTCACCTGAGAAGATTGAGATACAAAGAATTTCTGATTCATTCAGGATTTCATTACTGGTATCCAGAGTTGTTGAGGCTAGATCTCATTATCTCTGATTCTTGTTTTATTTCTCTTTCTACTGAATCCCACTGCCTGCCACATAAAGAGAATTGTAATGAGTAATTTACACCTAGAATTAAGGCAACAGTACATATTGTAAGTTAAAATTGTAAGAGAGTAAGAACATGTTGATGTAACAAATTACTCCACTTTTTTTTTCTTTCTTGACTGATTAGCAGGATTCATTTTTATTTAATCTACATTATGAGCATATGAACATTATTTGTGACATAGTTCAGAGATGCCACTTCATTATGAAAAAGTTTATATTAAATATATCTTTATACAGAAACTGATTTTTCTTCCCTATAAATGTATTTTTCATTGCAGGATGACATTTTGATTAACAGGCCAACAAAGAAACACCTAGAATTGTATGACAGGGATCTGAAACATTTTCGAATCTCTAAGGCACTTGACAGAGTTCTTGAGGTGAGTGAGCGTTTTTTGTTTTTGTTTTTGTTTCTTTTTGGACAGAGTCTTGCTCTGTCTCCAGGCTAGAGTGTAGTGGTGTGATCTCGGCTCACTGTGACCTCCACCTCCTGGGTTTGAGTGATTCTATGCCTCAGCCTTCCGAGTAGCTGGGAGTACAGGCATGTGCCACCACACCAAGCTAATTTTTATGTTTTGAATAGAAACAAAGTTTCACCACGTTGGCCAGGATGGCCTCGATTTCCTGACCTTGTGATCTGCCTGCCTCAGCCTCCCAAAGTACTGAGGTTAGAGGTGTGAGCCACCATGCCCGGCCGAGTGAGCATTTTAAAAAATATTATGTTATTACTTACCCTGCGTATTACCATGACTTGGAACTGTGAAGATAAACATCTATTCAAACTTGATAATTTAGTGCAAGAAAATGATATTTTTTTGTGCTGTTTTGTCTGCTCATGTTGACTGAAAATTTTTCTAGCCTACTTGTGCAATAAAGACACCCGAGATTACAGTGTCCATCATAAAGGAGTTAAATCGAAGAGGAGTCCTCGCAAATGCCCTTGCAGGTCGAGATGAAAAGGAAGTCAGTCGTGTTCTTAATTTTTTGATAAGGTATGTTTTATGTCTGTGAAACACTTTTATTTTGCATCTGAAATCCTTTATCACCAAATGAAAGACATATTTAGTTTGATCCTTGTAGAGAACTGAAGAAACAAATCTGTTTTAAGGATTTTTTGTTTAAGTTTACAAGTTTTACTAAATTGAATTTTTACTTTGTAGGAATCTTTCTCAGCCAAGATTTGCCCCTGTTTTAATCAATGCTGCTGAAATAATTATTGGTAAGTAGTTGTTAAAACTTGAAAATCCTAACATGCTTGCAAAAGTAGAGATGTCAAAGAATCAGATTTGGAAATCAGGTAGATCAAAATATCTTGCTTTTATTAATTCTCAATATGGATTTTCATGGAGAAAACAACAAGTCAAAGCAGTTTAAAATGTAAGATGTTTACAGTGGCATGACTTGGAATTGATGGGACTGGGGTTATTACAAAAAAAAATTTTGTTTTCATAGACATCTGTAATCACCATGACAATTTTTCAAATGGGAAAATGAAAATAAGTCAGAACTTCCACCCTATATTTTCTGTAATTATTGTTTTTTGAAATAAATTTACTCAGAGGGATCATTATACTTTCTATAAATCATTAATTATAACATAAGTACAGATTTTTCAGTGTTTTTATGGTATTTTTATACTTTTAAGAACTTTGTTTTTCACTTAATGAATAGAAAGATATTGCTAGTTAATGTGTTTTCTTTCTCTCTTTTTAGATATATATCTGCCTGTGATTGGTCAGTCCCCTGTAGTTGATAAAAAGTTTTTGCTACTTCAAGGACTTGTAGAAAAAGAGATTGATTACCAAAGAGAATTGTTAGAAACCTTGGGGATGATGGATATGCTTTTTGCCACCATGAGAGGGAAGGAAGGCACTTCTGTGTTGGAACATACATCTGATGGATTTCCAGAGAATAAGAAGATAGAATCATAGTGTCTGCTAAATAAGGCATTTAAGAACTCTGAAGTTGGAATAGATTTGCCTCTATTAAATGTTGGAAAGAGACTCTCTTTGATACTTATAAAAACTATTTACAGAAGCAGTTCTGTAGAAGAGACTGGAACAATTGTGGTCGGAAAACAAGTACCTGTTTTAAGTAAGACATGGTTTTCCATGTGCTGTTTTGAATTATTTTATAGCATCTTCACCTAGAAGATCTCAATTGTCTTGGACACAGAGTAGGTTTATGTGGGTTGAGTTGATAATAATTTTAGTACAGGAGTATTCTGTATCAACATTTGGATTGGTATTCAGATGGGAATTCAAATATGAATCCTCTCTGGAGAGGATCCAACTGGGAATCCTGCTAAAGGAACACAGCCTTGTATTACTTCTGGAAAACAACAACAAAAACAGACGGCAACAACAAAAAGCCTCTTTCTTGACGCTAATCAGTGCCTTTGGGATTTCTAGGCCCTTGTGTAGCTTGCTTCCTCTCTCCTTGATGTCGACACTTGTCTTAGATCACATGCCCTGCTTCAGCCGGTAATGGGAGTGCAGCTGTTCCAAGTGTGGCAAGTTAAGTGGTCAGCTCTGAAGGACTGATACTAGCCAGATTTGTATTCAGTGTGAGAGCAAGGTCTAGAGATAGACCTGATTGGTCTATCTACCTCTTGGTTTTTCTTTCTTCTCTTCATGCAGCCTTTCTAACAAGTTTTCACCTTGTTTCAGGTCAGAGGAATGATAGAATTTGTCATTTTTCTTATAATAAAGAGCCTTTCAAACTAGTTTTCATATGTTTTGAGCTTATCTTATAGCTACCTAATCCTCTGAAAAGTATTTTCTCTGATTTGTATTTAGATTTTCCCCCCATTCTTCACAATCATATTGTGTTGTAGAACCCCAATCCAGAGCAGTTTGCTTTGAAATATAGTTGTTTTTGAAAGTTTAAATATTATTTTTTAGAATTTTTGTTTTTGAAAGAGTCTCGCTCTATTGCCGGAATGCAGTAGAGAAGTGCTGTGGCGCAGTCTCGGCTCACGGCAACCTCTGCCTCCCAGGTTCAAGCGGTTCTCCTGCCTCAGCCTTCTGAGTAGCTGGGATTACAGGTGTGTGCCACCATGCCTGGCTAGTTTTTGTACTTTTAGTAGAGACAGGGTTTCACCATACTGGCCAAGCTGGTCTCGAACTCCTGACCTCAAGTGATCCACCTGCCTAGTCCTCCCAAAGTGCAGGGATTACAGGCATGAACCACGGTGCCCAGCCTGTAAATATTATTATTATTTTATAAAGACATTCTTATTTTCTTGGCTTTTTGATGTATCCATTCTGGATGGATAATTGTTGGCTAGTAACTTCTAGTACACTGATTTCATAGTTGCTACCTCTCCTAACTTTCTCTAATTCTTGTCCCAACTCAAGTAGTTAAAAATCAGTAAGAAAAATGTCTTGAGCTAGAAGAACCTGTAGAGGAAGATTTTGTAATGTGAATCTGCTTTCATAATTTTAGTTTGGTAAATTCAGGGTTTTTTTAAGCAGAAAAAATACTTAATATGTTCTAGTAAGGTTATTAAGTAAAAATTAAACATTAATATTTAGGCTAACATTAACATTTAAATTAATATACTAAGTGAATATACTTAGTATGTTCTACTACGGGTATACTCAGAAATAGGGCCAGTTTCCCTTTCATGAACCGATTTCAGCAATCATACAGCACAGTGGCCTGTAAGGAACCAGCAGTGTGTTTCTCTGCATAATTATGAATTTAGTCAAGATCAGAAGCTGTGTTTTGGGGTTAATAAGGGTTAATTTATTTAAATAAAGTTTCTATTTAAAAACCTTTTTAAAACATTAACGCCATAAATATTCTGATAATTTGCATAGTAGTAAAAATTAGGAGTTGAAATTCTACCTAAAGCTGTATTTGCCATCAATTTTGTAACATGGCAGAGGCTTTCTCACACGTCATTTCATTTGATTCTCACCATCCGAGATTGATATTATTTTCATTTAACATTGAGTTAACTAAAGTAGTCGATTCACTCTCCAAGTCCCTGAGTGTGAGCTCTTCATCCTAGCACTGTGAAATAGTTTGCCTGCTGCGGCCTAAACTACTCATTCCCTTGAACAAAACTTCAGAGTGCTGCAGTTCTCAAAATATGTCACAGATACACATTTTCAAAAAGGTTAGGAAGCAGTACCCATAGCCATCAATACTTAAATTCAGGAGTACTTTTTGTTGTGTTTTGTTTTGTTTTTAGAGACAAGGTCTCATTCTGTTGCCCAGGCTGGAGTGTAGTGGTGCGATCATAGCTCACTGCAGCTTAGGCCTCCTAGGCTGAAGCTATCCTCCCACCTCAGCCTCCTGAGAAGCTGAGACTACAGGCATGAGCTACCATGCCTGGCTAATTTTTTATTTTGATTTTTTGAGAGAAGAGGTCTCACTACGTTGCCCAGGCCTCAGGCAATCTCCTGACCTCAAGTGAGCTTCCCACTTCAGCCTCCCAAATGACTGGGATGAAAGGCATCAGCAGGAACGGTTATTATATTCATTGAGACAAACTGTAGTATTTGCTCTTTGAAGTACTTAATTGGCATATTACAGTATGTGACACTGGCCTTGAGATTCTAATTTAAAATGCTTAACAAGAGTTTTAGACTTGTGAGTTTTAGTTGAAAGGTATTTTAAAATGTTACTAAGTCTACAAAAGTACTGAAATGTTTCAGAGAACTTGGAAAGTCACCGTATGTTTCATATATTATATTTATGAGAGTTAAGAACTTGGGAAGGTTTTGCTTATGGGGTCAAGCATTTGCAGTGCTGCTTATAAGATATAAAAATACTATTAAGTTGTTTAAAGGAATTTGGATTGTAAATGGGACTGTTAAAACAAATTTAGTATGTTCAACTTAAATGGATTCTATCTAATAAAATACCCTGATGGCACCTCTACACTTTAAGAGGGTATTTCATTTTCTATGAACAAAATACCCTCTTAGACACTAAAAAGCCACATCCCTGTTCCCTCGGCTATAGTTAACTAGACATGGTGGTACAACTGACTCAATCCTTCTCTAAGCAGGGATTTGTAATTGGGATTTATAGTGAAATTTTTGATGTGGGAAAATGGGAGGCTGGGAATGCTAGGTCTGGGTCAACAGCGGAGAAAGTTGGTTTGTAGAGAGGAAGAAGAATGAAACCTAAGTACAAAGAAAATAAAGATTATCCTGCTTTAATAGATCAGACTAGAGAGAGAAACCACCTTAGTTCCTGATGACTTCTATTGCCCTATTCTGGTTGTACCTCTTTTCCCTGGGGTCTGTGATATTCTTTGGATTCTCTCTAACACTTGTTTGCCGACTGTGAGTGGGTTTCTCTTATTTACAACCAAATGACTCTGAAAACACTAATCCACTGGTCCTGATATTTATTGAGACCCATTAGAAGTCAGGGAATCAAGGTTACAGCAACGAACAAAATAGACAAAAATATCTCCCTTAATATGCTGACTGAGGGAGATAGTAAACAAGTATGTGCATAGTGGGGTCGGTGGTGGTAAATGTGATGGGGAAAAATCAGGCAGGGGAGGGAGATGGCAAATGTCAGGGGTGATAGGTGGGGTGCAGTTTTAAATAGAGTAGTTAGGAGAGGCCTCACTGCATTGACAATTGAGCAAAGTTCTGTAGGAAGTGAAGGATCCTCATTGCCATCTAGGGGCAGCATACAGAAGAAGCATGACTGGGAAGTTAGGAATGGCAAGGTGGCCCATTTAGCTGGTGTGGAACAAGGGAGGGGAGAGTAGTAAGATAAAGAATGGGGTAGAAACTGGAGATGGTGCATTTTGACAGTTCTGTAGGGAGTTTTGCCATAAAAGGGAATAGCAAGATTGGGCAATGGCTGGAGGAATGTGGGGTCAAGAGTTTTTTTTTTAATTAGGTGTAATTGATATGCTATAAACTATGCATATTTAAAGTGTTCATTTGATATGTTTTGACATTTATACATTCTTGAAACCACAATTAAGTGAATGAACATGTTTAATACCCTCAAAAGTTTCCTCCCACCCTTGGTAGTCCATCCCGTGGCCCCTTCCTCTCAGGCAACTATGGATCTACTTTCTGTCACTATAATGTTTATTTTCTAGATCTTTATAAAATTTGTCTCCATTTATAAAATGGAATCAGAATTTAGGACTGGGGGGTCTGGCATCTTTCACTTAGCATAATTGTTTTGAAATTTATAATTCACTTGAGATTTAAGTTGGGAACAATGACAGAATGAATGTTTGTCAATGGGGATAATCCTGTAGAGAAGGAAAAACATGATACAGGTTCCAGGGGAGGTGGAGCATTGGCTGGGAGGTGGTGACGGGGTCAAGTGCCCAAGTGGAAGGGTTGGCTTAGATAGGAGAAGATAGGAGAATAATAATTTGGGCATGGTTCAGGAGGGAAGGCATATATGGGCACAGGGGCAATTAGGTAGGTAGATGTGATAGTGAGGGTTTGTGGAGGTTCACTTGGTATCTCTTCATTGGAAAAAATCCTAGAAGGTAACTAACTGAGATTGAGGTTAGAGGAAGAGCAGGTGGAGGTGTTGGAAGTTTGACGGGAGAACAAGATATGAATTATTCCTAGAAAGGTCAAGAACCCAAACTTTGGAGCCATCTGCATGGATTTGATTCTTGGCTTGACCACTCATTGGCTGCGTGATTTGGGGGAAGTTATTTTGCCATTTTGTATCGCATTTTCTTCATCTGTTAATCAGACAAACAGAATCATACATGATAGTTGTGAGAATTGGGCTAATCCCCATCAACATGCCTAGAATATTTCTTCTAAAATTTTTTTTTAAAAGAACTGTATTGAGAAGGGATAGCAGAACAAGGAATTCTGTCTGTACTTGACTGAACAATCAGTTGAAATGACACTACCTCAGACCCACCCCAAAATGTTTCTGTTATTAGCTAGCATGATGGGGGAATGAATGGACTAGAAAATGAAGTAGTATTCCCAGCAGCACCAGAGGCCCACAAGTCTAAGGAACTGAATTAGTGATCTAGATTTACACTGAGACCCGTCAGCATGTTGGCATGTTTTTCCCTTACATTCACCTATGAGGAGGCAGATGTGGAACAGGCTGAGATACGGATTTGACCAGCAATGGGGTTTTTGTAAGAGATTGCAACTTAACTGGGAAGGGACAAAGTTGGTATTAAGATTTATGCAAAGGCATGATTGTAATGACAGACCCTGGAAGCTAAGGTAGGTGAATATGGAAAGGAGGCCACAAGGGATTGAGGACAGTGAGAACACATGGGTCAATGGATTGTTGGTCTGTGTGTGGTTGAAGAGTTGCGGTTTGCCTACTAGAGATAGCAAGCTAGAGGCATGAAAGATGTTGTTGAGAGAACTAAGCATTATGACAGCAGCAGTATTTGAGAGAGTGACAGCAAACCAGGAGCTAAAATGTTCCAAAAAATGATAGGGAGTGATCTGATGATGTGTGGTGACCAACAAAGTGAGGTTAGGGATATAGTCAGATGACATGAGGTTCAGTGGCGAGGCTGTCTTGGGAAGGAAGACGAGGAAATGGTCTGGAAACAGCACTGAGGATTAACTACACAACCATTAGGAGTTGTACAGGAGCTATGAGAGCAACATCAGCAGCACTTGGAAGGGCTACAGAAGAAACAGTGTCCTCAGCAGAGAGCCAAGGCTCAGATCAAAGGCTTGGAGAGAATAGCCACATAAGAGGTTGAGAGTTTGAGGGATGTTGCTGACGACTGAGACCCAGGATGCAGAGGCAAAGGGTTTTAAGGAGCTGGAGAAGGATAGAAATGGAACCCAAAGAGAGAATGTATAGAGTCTAGAAGATAAGGCATGATCTAGGACTCCTGGCTTCTTGTGGCAATATAACTGGCATAAAGAGGGTTAGAGGGCATCATGATAGCCCTGATCATCTTCAGGTAGATGCTTGGTGTGAGGGAGGGAGAGAAGTGAGCTTCCCCCAGGAGCTTGTGGAATTCTGGGCACCATTCTTCACACCTACTGCACGGGTGTAGTGGAGGGTGGGAGGGGGCAGTCATTTCTACAGAAACAGGAAAACAGGTTAAGTTCACTCCAGGTACACCAGTTTGTAAGTGAAAAAAAAAAAAAGCCAGGATTTGGATTCGCATAGTCCGTTTTTACAACCTGGACCATTAATCACTAGCTGAGATGGCCTCATCCTTATTCCATCCTCTCTCTTCTTCCCATATTCAAGAGTTTCCATCATAATCCTCACTTCCTAGACTTCTCATGTTGAACATAGCCACCACCATGCCCTGGAAGTTCTCACCACTCTTAACTAGAAATGCTTAACTCACATCCTCTCTAAATAGTACAGGCAGCTGCATATTGAGATTGAGATTCAAGAAGCTGCATATTGAAATTGAGGTTCAAGTCCTTTTGTTTCTCCATTCCCATTGCCATCTCTTTCTGGCCCCAATTCCTTCGGACTTCTGCAGCACCATGCCTTACAGCTCCTCCAGCTTAGTAGTCCTCCAGTCCATCCTCCATATCATGGCTTGAGTGGTCTTCAGAAACATTTAATCTCATCACTTCCTGGAGACAGTGCATCACAGTGTCAGGTGGCATTAAAAGGACAGCAACTGAATGGAAGTGATGCTGTGGGAGGTGATACAACCAAACCCTCCTTCCTTCCTTCACGTTAGTCCAGACAGCTTCCATGTAGAAGGCTCTTCAGCTTGGGATACTGATGATGTTTTCCTCGGCTGGTAATTTGTTTGTTTGTTTGTTTTTTTGAGATCTTGATTCTGATTCAGAGCCTGTCTCCACTAATTTTTTCTGTCAATGTTTGTTCCTCAACTGTTTTTGCTTCTGTTTCTACAGTTCAAACATCCAGCCTATCTCCACTCTGACCTGAGAACACAGGCAGTGACTCCCGCTGGGTCACTTAGCTTGGCATAGGGTTAAAGTCTTGAGCTATCCCTCCTAATGGTTTTCTGTTTTTGCTTGTTTGTTGTTGTTATTTTTATTTACTTATTTATTTTTGAGACAGTCTTGCTCTGCTGCTCAGGCTGGAGTGCAATGGCACGATCTTGGTTCACTGCAACCTTCACCTCCTGGGTTCAAATGATTCTCCTGCCTCAGCCTTGAATAGCTGGGATTATAGGTTGGCACCACTATACCCAGCTAATTTTTTTTTTGTATTTGTAGTAGAGACGGGGTTTCACTATGTTGTTCAGGCTGGTCTCAAACTCCTGACCTTGTGATCTGTCCACCTCAGCCTCCCAAAGTGCTGGAATTACAGGTGTGAGCCACCCCATCCGGGCTGTTGTTATTTTGGAGACAGGATCTTGTTCTGTTGCCCAGGCTGGAGTGCAATGGTGCAATCATGGCTCATTGTGGTCTCAACCTCCCAGGCTGAAACGAATCTCAACCTCAGCCTTCTGAGTAGCTGGGACTATAGGCCCATGCCACCATGCCTAGCTAATTTTTTTTTTTTTTTTTTTTTGTAGAGGTGAGGTCTCATTTTATTGCCCATGCTGGTCTTGAACTCCTGGGCTCAACTGACCCTCCCACCTTGACCTCCCAAAATGCTAGGATTACAGATGTATGCCACCATACCTGGCCCTACTAAGGGTTTTCTAGAGATCTTAAAATTAATTAAAATTAAGAATTGAGTTCCTTAGTCACATTTGCCACATTTTGAGATGGCTGAAAATAGCCACATGTGGCTAGTGGCTACCATATTGAACAACACAGATATAGAACATTTCCATAATTGGAGAAGTTTCTACCAGGCAGTCTTGGACCCTTGGAGAAATGCAAACTCTGTCTGGAGACTGAGTCCACTTCCTTGATTTGGTCCGAAGAACTCATCTGGCAGCTACTTTATCTGCCAACGCAGCCACTGGCTTGGTCCTTCCTGGCTCTGGCCCACCTGTTCCTTAGTTCCCTGGCCCTGACTGCCCCAGATCTTCCCCTGAGTTTTCTTCCTCTCACTGATTCTTGCTCACACACTCTTTCCATGGCTTGATCCAGCCCTGTTGCTTGGCACTAGCTCCCCAGGTATTTTCTCTAGCAGCTCAGAGTCTGAGGAGAGGTCTCTTAGGACTGTCATCCATGCTCTACCCCCCCTATCAGGCTGGAGGAGAGGGACTTCACCTTGGCAGAGTCTTGGGTGATGCTGAGGCAGCATCGTAGTTTGTGCGCACACATTGGCATTCTTCTGTTTATTTGTTTAACAAATATTTCTAGACTGCAAGCTGTGTGCCCTGAGGTCCTTGGGCAGTGATAACACTGGGAATGAAGCAGCCCTCCGATCTCCTGAGACTTCTCATGTTGAAGATAGTCACCACTATGCCCTGGGACCTCTCACCACTCTAACTAGAAATGCTTAACTCACATCCTCTCTAAATGGAGTACAGACAGCTGCATGTTGAGAATGAGATTCAAGAAGATAAAATGGAACAGCAGGATGAGTTCTAGGCAAACTCTGGCCATTACAGACTGTTTTCCTCAGCCTCCTTGCTGACACCCCACCGCCCTCAACGGCTGCCCTCCTCTTTTTTTGAGGAATACCTAATGCTTGCAGAATTGTCAGATGCCTCTCCCTTCTTCTTCCTTCTCTAATCAAAAAAGCGAATCCCCTGAATTATTTCTATTATAACGTGTCTATGTTTTAGTCAATGCTTTAAAATTTAAGCACTGTGACAACTGGTGGACTGTTTTTGACATGAACTAGGTAAGAGAGAGTTGGGAGGTGGGAAAGAGAGTTTCTGCTTTTGAAACTCAGTAATGTTTATTAAAAAGCCCAGGCCTGAACATATATTTGCTTTTGATAATTTTCTTTACCTTGGCAGGGAGAGAGAAAGGAAGGGAGATTGAGTTGAAAAGCTTGAGACTTTTCCTGACAGAGACCTTAAATTTGGGGGAGGAAATAGACGTCTTCTAGGAAGCTGAAGTGGACAGGACTTAATACAGGGAAATAGGTTCTTACGAAATCATTGGAAGGGCTAGAAGAGTAGGAATAGGAGGGAGGGATTGCTGCAGATGGAGCCACTATTCAAGAGAATGGCTCCAGAGAGGAAAAAGCTACTGCTGCTGCCACCATGAAGCCAGAGGAGAGACCCTGGCAAGCTGGGTCACTTCATCACAATTGCTTCTCAGTCCCCATCTCCTTGCCTTGCTTGCTGACAGCAACAAGCAGGAAGCTGGCCCTCCGCTCACTCCTGACTTCCATATCACGTTAGTATATCTAATTGGAGGAGCCCAATTTTACATCCAGAGGGTTATCTGGAAAGGAATCTGGGAACTATGGCTTTTAGCTTTCCAACTCTACAGTTCTGAAGGCATCCCAAAGGAGGATACAGCAGAGGAGGAGGGAGCAGAAGGTAAGAGAGCCAATCTACACAATATTCTCCCCCAAGTATTTACACATCTTTAACCATGTAAATGTACAACCTCACTTCTAAGTAAATGAGAGATCACACTGCACCTGCTGTTCTGCATTTCAGGTTTTCCACATATTGTGTATTAGCGGTTGATCCATCTCAGTACAGATAGCTCTACTTCATTCTTTTTTTAATGCTGGCCTCCTATATTACTATACAGCTGTGCTATAATCAGTTTAACCAGTCCCCTATTCATGGGCATTTAGGTAGTTTTTAGCCTTTTGTAGTCACAAGCAATTCTGCATTGAGCAAGCTGTTGCCTAAGTTTGTTTGCATTCTGAGGAGTACGCTAAATAAATCAACATGGATTATTCTGATCCCAGAGAGCAAGACTGTTTTCCAACCCCAAAGTCTTTGTGTGGTAATGCCTCTTCCCTGCTGCTCATCTTCATCTACCGGGATGCTGGCCACCCTGGAGACCTCTGTATCTCGCATACACAATACTTAACACACATAGAGTGCCTGATACCTGCATGAGAAGCTGTGATTATTCCAGTTCTGCACATAATGACACTGAAGTGACGTAGAAAGTTTAGTGACTTGTCCAATGTCACACAGTTGGTTAGTGGCAGATTTGGGATTTGAACTCAGGCCATCTGCTTCAAGAGTATATATTTTCAGTCACTACAGGAATAGGATCTTATTTTCTAGAAACATGGAGCACAACCTTATTCACCTTTGTGTCCTTTATCCACAATACATAGCTGGTACTTAAAAAATATGTGTTGAATGAATAAATGAATTCTTATCAGATCTAGTTGGCAAGTTATACAAAAACAGCAGTTTGGTTGCTATGCACAACATGAAATTATTATAATATCATTTTTCCTGAGACACAAAGCAAAGATGTTTCTGGAAGCTGCCCTTGTCACATTGAGAATTTTAATCACGTAAATTTGAAAGCATGCATCAGACAACCTACCTCAGCTCAGCATTAGTCCACAAGGTGGCAGTATTATCTTGAAAACCACAAGAAGCCTGCTTTTTCCCTAGCCATTTCCCTGAATTGTATTGGTGTTTAATTTAGAGTCAGGAGAGTTGGCTTAGAAAAAATACCAAGATATTTTGGTTATTACTGTGTGGGCAAAGTAGCTTTGAAAGTTCAGATATAATTATTAATAGATAACTCACCAGAAATGTGAAAATAAAACCTAACCAAGGTTCAATTTCTTTTTTTAATTGATATATACTATTTGTACATATTTATGGCTGGCATGTGATACTTTTTACACCCATAGAATGTTTAATGATCATGTCAGGGACTTTTTTTTTTTTTTTTGAGAAGGGGTCTCACTCTGTCATCCAGACTGGGGTGCAATGGTGTGATCATAGCTCACTGCAGCCTTGAACTCCTGGGCTCAAGTGATCCTTCCACCTTAGCCTCCAAAGTAGCTAGGACAACAGGTATGCATCACCATGCCCAGTTAATTGCTTATTTATTTACTTTAGACACCAGGTCTCGCTATGTTGCCCAGGCTGGTCTTGAAATCCTGGCTGCAAGCCATCCTCCCCAGGAGGCCTCTCAAAGTACTGGGATTACAGGTGTGAGCCACAGTGCCCAGCAAGTCAGGGTCTTTGGGTGTCCATCACCTCAAGGATTTATCATTTCTATATGTCAGGAACATTTCAAGTCTTCTAGCTGTTTTGGAATATACATTGTTGTTAACTATAGTCACCCTACTCTGCTATTGAACATTAGAACTTATTCCTTTTATCTAATTGTATGTTTGTACCCATTAACCAAACTTTCTTCATCCCCCTACCGTCTCTCCTGACACACCCTTCTCAGCATCTGTTACATATCATTCTACTCTATCTCACGTGATACGTGTCTTTCTGTGCCTGGCTGATTTCACTTAACATAATGACTTCCAGTTCCACCCACGTTGCTGCAAATGATGAGTTCATTCTTTTTTATGGCTTAATAGTACTCCTCTGTGTATATATAGCACATTTTCTTTATCCAGTCATCTGTTGATAATCACTTAGCTTGATTCCATATCTTTGCTGTTGTGAATGGTCCTGCAATAAACATGGAGTGCAAGTGTCTGTTTAATATACAAATTCCTCTTCCTTTGGATAAATGCCCAGCAGTGGGATTGCTGGATTGTATGTTAGTTATATTTTTAGTTTCTTGAGACATCTTCATACTGTTTTTCATAGTAGCTGTACTAATTTACATTCCCACAACAGTGTATGAGTTACCTTTACTCCCCATCCTTCCTAGCATCTATTAATGTCTTATCTTTTCAATAGCAGCCCATTCTGACTAGTATAAGATGATATCTCAATGTGGTTTTGATTTGCATTTCCTTAATGATTAGTGATGTTGAGCATTTTTTAATGTATCTGCCCGTTTGTATGTCTTCTGTTTATTCATGTCCTCTGTCCATTTTTTCCTGGGATGATGATGATGATTATTTTACTGTTGAGTTGTTTGAGTTCCTTGTATATTTTGGATATTAGACCCTTGTTGGATGAATACTTTGCCAATATTTTCTCCCATTCAACGGATCATCTCTTTTCTCTGTTAATTGTTTCCTTTGCTTTTTAGTTTAATATAGTCCCATTTGTCTATGTTTGTTTTTGTTTTCTGTGCTTTTGAGGTCTTAGCCACAAAATATTTGCCTAAGCCAGTGTCCTGAAATGTTTCCCCTATGTTTTCTTCTAGTAGTTTTATAGTGTCAGGTCCTATGTTTAAGTGTTTAATCTGTCTTGAGTTGATTTTGTATATAGTGAGAAACGGGTCCAGATTTATTTGTCTGTATATGAGTATCTAATTTTCCTAGCCCCTCTTATTGAAGAGGATGTAATTTCCCCAATAAATGCTCTTGGAACCTTTGTTGAAAATAAGTTGGCTATAAATGTGTGTAGTTATTTTCTGGATTCTGTATTTTGTTCATTTGGTCCACGTGTCTGTTTTTATACCAATACTATGCTGTTTTGGTTACTATATCCTTGTAATAAATATGTTTTGAAGTTAGGTAGAGTGATGCCTCCAGCTTTGTTCTTTTTCCTCAGGATTGGCTATTAATGATCTTCTTTGGTCCCATACAAATTTTAGGATTGTGTTTTCTTTTTTTGTGAAGAATGACAATGTTTTGATAGAGATTGCATTGAATCTGTAGATTGCTTTGGGCAGTATGGTCATTGTAACTATATTAATTCTTTCAATCCATGAGCATGGGATGTTTTTCCACTTGTTTGTATCCTCTTCAATTTCTTTCGTCAGTGTTTTGTAGTTTTCATTGTAGAGATCTTTTATCTCCCAACGTTCTATTTCAATTAAACTTTTCAACAGTGTAGAATAATGGAAAGAACATGAGCTATAATAATCTCCGGTAAGTCCTAGCTTCTCTGGGCCTCAGCTTCGACATCTGTAAAATGGGGCAAATGTTACTTCTCTTGCAGGATTGTTGTGAGAATAAATACAGTGATATATGAAAAGTGTCTTACCTACTTACTGTGTTTTTCACGTGTTTGTGATTATGGAAAGTCTATTTGTCCTGCAATAGTTGGGAGTATTTTCTTAGTTAACCTGATTACTAACATAATTTAGATTACTTGGATAAGGGTTAAGTTAAAGTTTTCTTTTCATATTATTATAAAGGATGTTTTCTAAATAATTTACATAAAAGAATATAACTGATGTGGGACTGACTGCTTACAAGCATTTTGAAAGTAAATTATATAATTGCAATACATGCAAATAAGATACTGGGCTGGGCATGGTGACTCATGCCTGTAACCCTAGCATTTTGGGAGGCCAAGGCAGGTAGATCACTTGAACCCGGGAGTTCAAGACCACCCTGGACAACATAGCAAAACCCTATCTCTGTGGAAAGAAATAAAGATTAGCTGCTATGGTAGTGTGCACCTGTGGTTCCAGCTACTCGGGAGGCTGAAGTGGGAGGATCACCTGAGACTGGGGAGGTTGAGGCTGCAGAGTTGTGATCATACCACTGCACTCAAGCCTGGGTGACAGAGTGAGACTCAGTCTCAAAAAAAAAAAAAAGAAAAAATAAATAATAAGACACTTACCACTTTGTTCATGAAAGTAAGATGCCAGCTCTCACTCTCTCATTAGTGTTATATTAGACATTTTAATGTCTTGTAACATATTTATTACAGCAGATTTTCCTTTATTCAAATTAATTACTGTGTAGGACTATAATTAACTATAGGTGGAAGTCTGTGATGACTTAGCAGAAGTTTAAAAATGTTTCTGTGCTAATTTGACTAGGCGCGGTGGCTCACACCTGTAATCCCAGCACTTTGGGAGGCTGAGGGGGGTGGATCACCTGAGGTCAGGAGTTAGAGACCAGCCTGGCCAACATGGCAAAACCCCATCTCTACTAAAAATACAAAAAGTAGGTGGTGGTGGGTGCTTTTAATGCCAGCTATTCAGGAGGAGAATCACTTGAACTTGGGAGGCAGAGGTTGCAGTGAGCTAAGATCGCGCCACTACATTCTAGCCTGGGTGATAGGGCAAGACTCTGTCTCGAAAATATATATATATATACACACACATACATGTATCTATCCACATACACATATATATGTGTATAGATGTATATATATTTCATAAAATAAATTAACCATAGTTTAAATATATGCATATATACATAGTTTAATATATCTAAACTATATTATATATATAAACTATGCATTATATATATGCATGTGTATAAACTATGTTAACTTAATGAGGGTTGGTAATTTTCTACATGCAGTACTATGAGGTGTTGGACTCATGTAAAAAATATATTCTTAATAAAGTGGTTCAAAATTTTTTTATTTTTTGAGATGGAGTCTCACTCTGTCACCCAGGCTGGAGTGCAGTAGTGCGATCTCGGCTCACTGCAACCTCCACCTCCTAGGTTCAAGCAATTCTCCTGCCTCAGCCTCCTGAGTAGCTATGACTACAGGCATATGCCACCATGCCCGGCCAATTTTTGTATTTTTAGTAGAGACGGGTTTCACCATATTGGCCAGGCTGGTCTTGAACTCCTGACCTTGGGATCCGCCTGCCTCGACCTCCCAAAGTGCTGGGATTACAGGCATGAGCCACCACACCCGACCTCAAAATGTTTAAAAACACACAAGTTAAAAATATATGAGTTAAAAGCAATTTCTTTATAGGAAAAAAGTTGAAAGCAGTAGCCAGACTTTCTTTCACTGTTGCTCATTTAGAATAAAATATTTTATGGCTCACCTGCCTAACGCATTCTTTTTTTTTTTTTTTTTTTTTGAGGCAGAGTTTCCGTTGTTGCCCTGGCTGAAGTGCAATGGCCTGATCTCGGCTCACTGCAACCTCTGCCTCCTGGGTTCAAGAGATTCTCCTGCCTCAGCCTCCCTAGTAGCTGGGATTACAGGTGCTTGCCACCATGCTCTATTGATATATGGATATATTTTGAAATGGAGTCTCGCTCTGTTACCTGGGATGGAGCACAGTGGTGCGATCTCGGTTCACTGCAACCTCTGCCTCCTGGGTTCAAGCCATTCTCCTGCCTCAGCCTCCTGCGTAGCTGGGACTACAGGCATGAGCCACCATGCCTGGCTAATTTTTTTGTAATTTTGGTTGAGACGGTGTTTCACCATGTTAGCCAGGGTGGTCTGATCTCCTGACCATGTGATGCACCCATCTCGGCCTCCCAAAGAGCTGGGATTACAGGTGTGAGCCACCATGCCCAGCCAATTTTTTGTATTTTTAGTAGAGATGGGGTTCACTGTGTTGGCCAGGCTGGTCTCAAACTCCTGACCTCAGGTGATCCTCCTGCCTTGGCATCCCAAAGTGCTGGAATTACGGGCATCAGCCACAGTGCCCAGCTTGCCTAACCCAGTCTTATCTGCCAGTGGGAATAGATCTAGACTGTAATACAGATTGAGAAAAAACAAAATAGACAATTCACAGTGAAATTTATTTACAATAGCATATATGAATTTCCTCATTATACAATTTCTAAGATAAGACTATGAGTTTACGCATGTGATTCTTTACTATAAAATCATTACCCATAAATTTAGACACAACTCAGTGGTTTGATTTACTTATGAGTTATGTTGCAAGTTAATTAAGATAGCATAAGTCAGTAATCATTAACAACAGGAGTCTATGATCAACTTTTAAAGAGAACAATGTATAATTCTACGTTCACAGTAAGTATAAGATTGATCAAAACTGGGGAATTACAAATAATATGATGATGATGACTAACACTGATGATGTGCTTACTAAGGCACTGTTCTCACTAGTGTATGTGTATTAACTTATTTAATCTTCATGGTAACTGTGGGAGTGGGTACTATTTCTATCCCTACAAACATTCCTGTTTTTGCAAATAGCTTTTTCTTGAGACAGAGTCTTGTTTCATCACCAGGCGTCAGGCTGGAGCGCAGTGGTGCGATCTTGGCTCACTGCAACTTCTGCCTCCCAGGTTCAAGCAATTCTCCTGCCTAAGCCTCCAGAGTAGCTGGTACTACAGGTGCACGCCACCATGCCCAGCTGATTTTTGTATTTTTAGTAGAGATGGGGTTTCACCACGTTGGCCAGGATGGTCTCAATCTCTTGACCTCGTGATCCACCCACCTCGGCCTCCCAAAGTGCTTGGATTACAGGCGTGAGCCCCCATGCCCGGCCACAAATAGACATTTCTATACTGTGCAGATTAATAAAAATTAAGCACAATCAGAAAGAAGTTAACAGGAAGTAACCGTAGATACAGAGAAAATTTAAACAATTTAAAATAGTACTTGATAAAACTTTACGCAAATACATTTTAAAAGCCTGATTACATGAATGCTTTTTTAAAAAACATAAATAAATAAATTCCCAAAGAGACAGAAAACTGCAAATGGTCACTGACCAGGGAAGTCATTGAGAAGGTAATCTGAGAAGCTCTGGACTCAAACACTTTGTTAGTGAATTCTTCCAAACTTTCAAGGAAAATAAAATTCTAATGATACTTAAACTGGTCTAGGACTTAGAGAAAAAAACTTTCAACATCATTTTATAAAGCCAGGAAAACACAATATAAACCTGAAAAATTTGTTTTTGGTATGCTGTACTACTATGGTGGGTTGTGCTATTGTTCAAAATATTTGTTGTCCCTTCTGGGGGCTGGATTAATTATAGGCCTTCACCCCACTGACATCTGGCCTATCTTTAGGACTTGATGTGCTCCTCCTTGTGGCTGGATTATTTATCCAGCCTGTTGAAGCCAGGAGTAGTTCTCCAATTTGCCTTGGCCAAATGGCCAATGACATAAGGGTAAAGGGGACAACTCCTCATCCAAAGAATTCCAGACATTATGCCGCTTAGAAACAGACGTTTTATTATTTTTTTTATTATACTTTAAGTTCTAGGATACATGTGCAGAATGCGCAGGTTTGTTACATAGGTATACATGTGCCATGGTGTTTTGCTGCACCCATCAACCTAACATCTACATTAGGTATTTCTCCTAATGCTATCCCTCCCCTTGTCTCTCACCCCTGACAGGCCCCAGTGTGTGATGTTTCCCTCTCTGTGTCCATGTGTTCTTTGTTCAACTCCTGATTGTGAGTGAGAACATGCGGGTTTGGTTTTCTGTTCCTGTGTTAGTTTGCTGAGGATGATGGTTTCATCCATGTCCCTGCAAAGGACATGAACTCATTGTTTTGTGGCTGCATCATATTCCATGGTATAAATATGCCACATTTTCTTTATCCAGTCTATCATTAATGGGCATTTGGGTTGGATCCAAGACTTTGCTATTGTGAACAGTGCCGCAATAAACATACATGTGCAAGTGTGTTTATAGTAGAATGATTTATAATCCTTTGGGTATATACCCAGTAGTGGGATTGCTGGGTCAAATGGTATTTCTGGGAGTCAAAAGCTGATTTTTTGACTGCATGGGGGGAGGGTGTCCCCAACCCCTATGTTGTTCAAGGGTTGACTGTAGTTACGAGGGACACTCTGCTTTGGACTTAGATCATCAAGCTCCTGATGTAGTGATCTTTTCTTGTTTTGTTTGTTAAAAAACCTACCATTGCCTAAGTCAATAAGTTTCTAGCATCTTTACTACAAACTAGCAATGCTTGTTGCAGTTTCTTTTTCTTTTTCTTCAAGTCATAATGATATGATGATTTCTAAGTCATTAAAAGATGATTCCATTAAGCTCTTGCAAAGAAACCTCAGGTAACTGGTTGTCACTGTAAAGAAAACACTGTTTGTGCTATTGCTATAAGTAGGCCATGTGATCACTTATATATTTTCTTAGAAAACAGGACATGGAAGTCATTTGATAGAGGAGCAGTAATTTGATGTTCAGGTCAACCGATACAGTCTTCATATCAATAGTCCAAATAGTAACAGGGATTATTTTCTCTCTGGATTTCTTTCTTAGCAGTATAGGAGATAAGAATATGGATCTCCCGAATCCATCCTTGGAAAACAGGACTGAGGGCAATATTTCACATGTGAGGAGTGACTTACTTTCCCAGTAGCTGACCCAGGTTAAATTGGTAAGAGAAGCTGTGAGAAGACAGGAACCGTATCAGCCTCAAACAAAGGGTGTGGCACACAGCAAAAATAAATGTTTGCTGCGTGAATGTTGATTCAGGGAGGGGAGGAGTGCAAATGTCAGAGCTGAGACGGGGTGAACAGGGCTACCAGAGGGAGGTGGCTTGCTCTGCCTGGACCAAACAAGGAAGTGAGTCTTTGATCTCTTGAGAATTAGACAAAAATGGAAGTTTCAAGGATACAGAAGGCTTTAGAAACTTAAGAGTTTCATTTTATATTTATTTTGAAATCCTTTGGCACTTATAGAAAAGTTCCAAGAATAGTGAGGCTTCACTCCACCTCCCCTAATGTTAACAACTTACATAACCACAATACAATGATCAAAACCAGGAAATTAACATTCGTGTGAGCTACTAACTAAATCATACCGGTTTCACCAGTCCCTTCCTCCTGTACCCCATGTCCTTTCTCTGTGTTAGGATCCAATCCAGGTTGCTACATTTCATGCAGTTGTTCTGTCTTCTTATCTCCTACAATCTGTGGTGGTTCCCAAGTCATTCGTTGTTTTTCAGGACCTTATAACTTGTGATGAATATCGGTCAGTTATGTTGCAGAATGTCTCTCAATTTGGATTTGTCTGATGTTTTCTCATTATTTCATTTAGGTTACATGTTTTTGGCAAGAATACCACAGAAGCAATATTGCATCTCTGTCAGAATATCGTATAAGGGCTACCTGATGTTCATATGTCTTATTGCTGGTGATGTTAACTTTGATCACTTGCTACAGTATTGATGACCGGTTTCTCCACCATTAAGTTATTATATTTTCTTTGTAATTGAGAAATACCTTGGAGGAGATACTCGAGAGTATGTAAATACCATGTTTCTGCTTAAACTTTCATTCACTAATTTTAACACCCACTGGTGGACCTTGCCTGTCGCAATTAATACTAGGGGTTGAAATGAAGGTTTTCCTTTTTTCTTCATGTTTGGAATTCTTTGATGACAATGAGCAGTTTTCCCTTCTACCCCATTTATCTGTGATTATGAGTTCATGAATATTTATTTTATTCTATGGGTTATCATCCAATACTGTTATTATGTCTTTTGTTGCTCAAGCTGTTCCAGCTTTGGTTATTGGGAGTTCCTTCAGGCTGGCTTCTGTGTCCTTTCAACATTCCGCCATCCTTTTTCAAGCACTTCCTTGTTTGCTGGCATAAAATGTTCCTGGCTCATCTGGTATTTTCCCTGCTCCAGCTCTGCAATCAAATACCTCTCCAAGAAGTTCTTTGTATTAGAGAATGGTAGAATCCAAGTCCTGAGCTCTAGGTGTGCTCATTGCTTCCAGGCTCTTTTTTTAGTGGACAGAGCTGGGAAATATATAAAAATGCATATGGACACACATAAATTTATGTTTTATGGCTTTGTGTGTGTGTGTGGGGGGGGGGGGAATAGATTCTCACTCTGTCGCCCAGGCTGAAATGCCCGTGATCTCAGCTAACTGCAACCTCTGCTTCTTGGGTTCTAGCAATTCTGCTGCCTCAGCCTTCTGAGTAGCTGGAATGACAGGCGTGCACCACCACGTCTGGTTAATTTTTAGTTAGAGATGGGGTTTCACCATATTGGCCAGACTGGTCATGAACTCCTGATCTGTCCACCTCAATCTCCCAAAGTGCTGAGATTACAGGTGTTAGCCACCTCTCCTGGCCCTAGGCTGGCCCTATGCTTATGATTTTGTCTGTTTATCTGTGTGCGTGTGTATGATTTCATTCTGCTTCTTTCAACTTGATGCCATAGGGTTTATTCTACCTTCCTTCTTGTTTTTGTCTGTAACTTCTTTCTCCAACCACGGGAAACATGGCTTTCATCTATGAATATTCACTTACTTGTTTAATCCTAGCATGCATATAAAAAAGTTATAGAATAATGCATACTCAGGTGAGAAATAGGTTTATTAATAAGTCTATGGTATTTGTGCACAGTTCTTTTTGTTTTAAGCCTTATAGTATCAAAAGCTTTTCAAAGGCACTTAGGTTAGTTTATTTCTTCCACGTGCCCTGAAGTGTAGTTATATTTATTTCTCATAAAGTTCATTTTATCTGTTACTATTTGTATTATTCTTTGGGTTACCTCCATATCCTGGTTGGTTTTCATTAATCTTAAATTTTTCTTGAAGTATGTGAAAGATCATTATGCTTTTAAGAGTTAAAGCATCGACCTCATCCCTACTTCTTTATTCCCATTCTTCTCTTCTCCCATCTTTTCAACTCTTTCCTATCTGTGCTGTGTAGATAACCAGTCTCTTTTGTTTCTGATTTACTTTTTCATAAATGAGCAGCTACATGTGCACTTTTTGTCTCTTATTTTTTACATGAAAGGTAGCATACTATAGATATGCCCCCATACTTTCCTTTTTACATTTAATGGTGTACCCTGGAAATGACTCCATATCAGTTCATATAAATCTAGCCCATTCTTTTTACAGCTGCTTTGTACTTCAATGCGTGGAAGTACATAAATTTATTCAGGGGCTCTCTTGTGTATGGTCATTTAGATTGTTTTCTTTTCATTCTTCCTCTTTCCTTCCTTCCTTCCTTCCTTCCTTCCTTCCTTCCTTCCTTCCTTCCTTCCTTCCTTCTTTCTTTCTTTCTTTCTTTCTTTCTTTCTTTCTTTCTTTCTTTCTCTTTCTTTCTCTCTCTCTTTCTCTCCCCTCCCTCCCTCCCTCCCTCCCTCTCTCTCTCTCTCTCTCTCTCTCTCTTTCTTTCTTTCTTTCTTTCTTTCTTTCAAGACAGAGTCTCACTCTATACCCCAGGCTGGATTGCAGTGGTGTGATCTCGGCTCACTGCCTCTGCCTCCGGATTCAAGTGATTCTCGTGCCTTAGTCTCCCAAGTGGCTGGGATTACAGTGCCTGCCCCCACGTTGGCTAATTTTTGTATTTTTAGTAGAGACAGAGTTTTGCCATGTTGACCAGGCTGGTCTCGAACTCCTGACCTCATGTGATCCACCTCAGCCTTCCAATGTGTTGGGATTACAGGCGTGAGCCACTACACCCAGCCAAATTGTTTCCAATGTCTTGTGATCATTTTACAAATACTGCAAAATAACCTTGTGCATGTGTACTTTTAGAGGCATAACTTCAGGTTATTTTTTTTTTTTTGAGACAGAGTTTCACTCTGTCACCCAGGCTGGAGTGCAATAGCATGATTTCAGCTCACTGCAACCTCTGCCTCCCAGGTTTAAGCTATTCTGCTGCCTCAGCCTCCTGAGTAACTGGAATTACAGGTGCCTGCCACCATGCCTGGCTAATTTTTGTATTTTTAGTAGATACAGGGTTTCACCATGTTGGCCAGGCTGGTCTGGAACTCCTGACCTCAAGTGATCTACCTGCCTCAGCCCTTCAAAGTGCTGGGATGACAGGTGTGAGCCATCTCACCCTCCCAGGATAATTTTTTTACTGAGATTGCTGGGGTCAAAGGTAAGTGCACATTTAGTTTTGCTAGGTATTGCCAAATTTACCTCAGAAATGCAAATTTACCAAATTTATGAGAGTGTTCATTTCCCCAATGCCTTGCCAACACAACGTCAAGTTTTAAAATTTTTGTCAACCTGATGGGTGAGAAATAATATCTTAGTATTGTTTTAATTTGAATTTCTCTAATTATGAGTGAGTTTGAGCATTTATTTCACATATTTGTGGGCCAGTTGTGTATCTTTTTTATGAGCTGTCTGTTCATATATAGACTCCATTTTTCTATCTGGAAATATGTGTTTTGTCCCTCAATTTTAAGAGTTCTTTATTTAAGGGATATTACATATCCTTTTCTTTTCCTCCTGTGATATATATTGTAAATATTTTCTTCCAACTTGTCAGGTGTCTTTTGACTTTGATTTTGGTGTTTTTGCTATATAAATTTTTATTTTTATGTAGTCAAATTCATCAACCTTTTCTTTTATTGCCTCTAGATTTTGAGTCATGGTTAGACTTAAAAACTCCATACCAAAATGAATGCTCCCAGATTTTTATTTTTTTAAAGCTCTGAATGTTTGATGAAGAAAATGTCTCCTCAAGTGCCAGTTTGCCTCTAAACAAATATTTATAAGGGAAGAATACCAAAATGACC
Organism: Callithrix jacchus; assembly: GCF_049354715.1. Lineage (NCBI taxonomy): Eukaryota > Metazoa > Chordata > Mammalia > Primates > Cebidae > Callithrix > Callithrix jacchus. The sequence goes on along the minus strand of NC_133503.1, from coordinate 137,476,765 downwards.
CACCTGGAGTTTTTGTTTTGTTTTTAAGATGGAGTCCCACTCTGTCACCCAGTCTGAAATGCAATGGTGTAATCATAGAAAGTTCAAGGCTCACTGCAGCCTTAACTCCTGTGCTCAGGCAATCCTCCCGCCTCAGCCTCCCAAGTTGCTGGGACCACAGGTGTTCATGACCAGACCAGCTCCCCCTGATAACTGCATGGTAACCCCTCAATAAATGTTGAGTGAATTAATGATGGAGAAGAGAATATTTTAAAGGTTATTAAAGTGGCTCACAGAATTTTCAGAGGAACCACACAATCAGAGTATGTATCTACTTTCTCTTTAATTCACTGTTGTGAATAAGTAAATATATGCTGTGTGCATTGGTTGATTTGGTTGTAGGTCACGGATATTGCTTAAATTAGACTTGGTATTTCCAGGAGCTTATCACATTCCATCTGGATAAATTGAGCTTCAACTATCAGATGAGGAGGAGGGTGATGGTTCTCTCCATGTGCTATTTCTCCTAGGATAGAGGGATTCTATGATTACCATACAAACATTTCTAGGGTGTGCTCCCACCTCTCGATGTTGGCCCTTGCTGTTCCTACTGTATGAACACTGCCCCCATGTACACCAGGCCTGTTCCCTTGTTCACATCTGCTCAAATGTCACCTTTTCATTTGGATGAGATCTTTTCTGACCAGGCTATCTCAGATCGCAACTCCATGGCTCCCCTTAGCAATCCTTGTTTTCTTTCCCTACTTCTCCAGCATATTATATATTCATTTTACTTATCTGTAAAATAAATTTGCTTTTATTCTCTGTATTAGTCTGTTTTCATGCTGCTGATAAAGATGTACCCAAGACTGGGAAGAAAAAGAGGTTTAATTGGACTTACAATTCCACGTGGCTGGGGAGGCCTTAGAATCATGGTGGGAGTTGAAAGCCACTTCTTACATGGCAGCAGTAAGAGAAAATTAGGAAGATGCAAAAGTGGAACCCTCTGATAAAACCAGATCTCATGAGCCTTATTCACTGGCACAAGAACAGCATGGGAAAACTGCCACCATGATTCCAATTATCTCCCACTGGGTCCCTCCCACAACACATGGGAATTATAGGAGTACAATTCAAGATGAGATTTGGGTGGGGACACAGCCAAACCATATCACCGTCCTTCTTGGTATCTGCCTCTCTTCATTAGAATGTAAGCTCTTCAAGGACAGAAATTTTTGTTTCATTGCTCTTGTATTGCCAGCACCAACAACAGTGCCTAGCACACCCAATAAATATTGAGTGAATTAATGATGGAGAAGAGAATACTTTAAAGGATATGAAAGTGGCTCACAGAATTTTCAGAGTGATCACAGAATTAAGCTTGAAGTCTACAGAGCAGGAGCCATGCCCAGATGATACTATCAGATCATCAGGGGAGCCCCACCACTGACAATGTGGGTGGGGGGCCGGCAGCCTTACTGTGGATGCTGGGCACTGACTCTCTGTCAGAGCCACTGCTGAAATCTTGGGGAGTTATCATCAATAGTCTCTCCTGTCCTTGGCAGAATTGACCCCGACAGTCACTGTCTTTTTTACCTCATTCTCTTTGGAATTAAATCCTTAAGCAAGTGCATCTGATTGGAAGAACCAGGTCACTTGACTTGCCAGAGTCTAACCACAAGGGAGCTGGGAAGGTGAGTTTCTGCCTTTTACTTTCACTGAGAAAGTGGATCTCAAAGGTGGAAAATTTCCAAACATAGGGTGGTTGTCCAAAAGGGAGTAGGCAGAGAAGAAAACCCAATGCACAGCAACTTAAATTCCTATTATGACCAAAACAGAGGTATGAGCCAATGTCCCCAGTTAGGTAGTTAAGAAACAAGCCTTAGAAGGGTTCACTGTATCATGCGGTATATAGAGTCAGACTGATAGGAAATCCTGTGGACAAATGGGTCAGGAGAAGAAGGATCTGCAAAGGTCTTTCTAAAAATAGAGGTTTAGGCTGGGTGTGGTGGCTCACGCCTGTGATCCTTGCACTTTGGGAGGCTGAAGAGGTTGGATCACTTGAGGTCAGGAGTTCAAGACCAGCCTGGCCAACATGGTGAAACCCTGTCTCTACTAAAAATGCAAAAATTAGCTGAGCATGGTGGTGGTTGCCTTTAATCTCAGCTACTCAGAAGGCTGAGGCAGGCGAATTGCTTGAACTCAGGAGGTGAAGGTTGCAGTGAGCCAAGATAATGCCACTGCACTCCAGCCTGGGCAACAGAGTGAGACTCTGTCTCAAAATAAATAAATAGAAATAAGGGTTTATTACTGATTTCTTCTTCAGAACACGATCATCTTTAATCTTAGGTCATGTGATGCAATTGAATCAAGGTAAATTATCCCATTAATAATAAGAATTAAGTGGTCACTCAACTTATGTATGCTATTGCTACCGGGGAATGCAAGTGATTAGCTTTGAGGTGGCCAAGAGTCCCCTGAAAAGTAAATCCACGATTTGGGGAATATGAGTGAATGTGCATTATTTTGGGGTGAAGTTTCAAGCATTTTTAAGATTCTCAAGTGGGTTTGTGACTACACTCCTTCTCCCCACTGAACGCTTAATGCTTTAATGAAACCTTGTGGGCAAACAGATCATTCTTTTTCACTTACTCAAATCTGAAAGACTGGGCTAGGCAACATTTACAGAGGAGGACAGAATAAACTCTCATTCAAGTTGATCATTTTAGTTGGATGAAAACATGCCATACAATAGACCAAAGGCGGTAAGTTTCCCTTTTCTGTTGCCAAGTGCACAGATTTGGATCAGCATTGTACCATGGGGTATGTTTAACTTATAGAGAAACAATTACATTTTGATGCCAACAGAAAAGCAAATACGTGTTTGTTATGATTAATGATACTTTCGCGCTTGGGACTTTAATCTTGCAGTGCGGTGTTTACTTGTTCTGGTTTATACAGTTTGTCATACAGTCAGTATCAAAGGTGAAAGTCAAACCGCAGTGTGTGAAGGGTTGTGCAGAATACCGCTTCCAGTCTTCGTTAAACACTTCAAGCCAGTTTCTTAGTGCAGCTTACATTGTACAAAAGAGGAATGCAATGTTTTACACTAAGGAACGTTTTGAGGACTTTATCTCGTATTTGTGAGCTAAGTCGTTTTAGTGGCACATTTCAGCGGTGCCAAAATGACTGGCCAAACAAATAGATCTTGTGCTACTTAAGTGTGATTGGGGTGTGAGAGCGGTGGTAAGATTTGACTGTAAATAGTAATTGTGGAGTACATGCTGAGTGTTCTAGGGGATTAATTGAAATTATTTATAAAATTGTTAGTAGAAACTATAAGAGAATATTTGTTCTTTATAAAGCCAAATGCAAAGTTTTACAGAAAAACCATCAAGGGCAAATGTCCTTCTGTGCTTTTTTCTTTCTTGCCTGATTTATCCACTTGACCACTTGTGATTCCATTGGCAGTTCCTGCTCACCTCCTTTTTCTGTATCTCCTTGCACTTCATGAGACACAGCTAATTCTGAAGACCTTCAATTTTAGAAGATAAAGGCAAGGAAGTTTATATCTGCAACCTTTATGTTGATGACAGCTATGATGGGTTTTCATCTGTCACATGTCTGTCTCCATCCAGAATACCCAGGAACCCTATTTCACCTGTTATAATAGGTTTCCCAATAATAAGTCTAGGTAGGGTAGAAAAACGGGAAAGTAAAGATAATAAAGAGGAGTTTCCTGTTAGAAAAGTTGGAGTTTGAATGGGAGCTTATTCTTTCCATATTAAGGAAAACTGTTATGTCCCTGGCTCCTCAGCTACAGAAAAATAACATAAGTATATTGAGGCAGAAGGTTGAAAGGGAAAACAGGAAAAGATACAAATAATATGAGTCTGTAGTTTCTGGAGATAAAGTCTTACTAGGGCCTTTGGAAGATATATGTTCCATCTTGCCCCAGAACCCAGAGGTAAATTACTAAGCGTTTCCTAGAAATTGAGGGATAGATGTATCATTGAAGACAACATTGTTTATTCAACAGTTTCTATGGCCCTTCCACAAGATCAGGGAATCAAAGATGATTGAAACATGTTTTTGACATTACCCAACCCTCAGCTGAGGGAGATGGAGGCAGAAACAGACTATCAGAATGCCACATGGTAAGTTTGGTGATCAAGATATGCACAAAGTGGGAGATAAGTATAGATAGGGATGCCTAACCCAGCTTGGCATGGGTTGGGGTGTTGGCGAAAGTTTTCTGGGAGGAGAGCCTGAGCAAAGGCTTAGGAGATCTATAGAAAAACAGCGAGAACTGCAATATTGTTTTCTGAATTTATGCAGCTTAGCAGACTAAAGAGGTGGGAAAGCTGGGGTTGGTGAAACCAGGTGGATCAGGGTAGCAGTGGTTGGCACAGTGATTTGGGTTGGTTTGGCCACAAAAATATATGTAACTCTTGAGATCTTCTGACCCGCACTACATAAGGCCATAGAGGATATTGGTTAAGAATATAGGCTTGGCTGGGTGCTGTGGCTCACACCTGTAATCCCAGCACTTTGGGAGACCGAGGCAGGAGGATCACTTGAGGTCAGGAGTTTGAGACCAACCTGGGCAACCTGGTAAAACTCCATGTCTACAAAAGTTACAAAAACTAGCTGGGTGCATGCCTGTACTCCCAGCTACTCAGAAGGCTGAGGTGGAAGGATTGTGTGAGCTTGGGAGGTGGTGGTTGCAGTGAGCCAAGATGGGGGGCCACCACTCTCCAGAGTGGGTGATAGAACTGGAACATGTCTCAAATAAATAAATAAATAAAAAGAATATGGGCTGGGTTTGAATCTAGGCTTTAGCACCTGTTAGGTTCTTTCTTGACAAAAAGGAGATATCTCTAGTATCTAATAGTGTTGTTATGAGGACTAATGGAGTTAAGTTAGAGCTTAAAACTGTGCCTGGAATGTGTTAAGCCTAAGTATTGGTTGCCATTATTGTGATTCTGAGATTGTGATGAATAGTTCAATTCCTTGCAGGACTGGGTGACTGAGACCAGTGGCCAATGAGAAAGTGCCTCACTAGAAGCCATTGCCAAGAGTAGCTCTTCAGAAGGGAATTCAAGTTGTGCTGGTATTTCCCAAGGGCAGAGTCAGGGAGGAGTCTAACAGAATTACCTGTCTGGGTAATTCTGGGATTTACCCTGGAATAGCTGAATCAGTATCTCCAGGGTGGGGTCCAGGCATGGGAAAAGGCTTCTGGGGATGTCTGCCCAGGTCTCTGGTCTGACAATACCACTGGCACTGCCTAGCTTTGGGATATTAACTGGACAGAGAAATTCATTTAATATAGATGTGTGCTGAGAACAATATGCTGCACTGCAGTTTTTCTAAATACACAGAATAAATTGTCTTCCTTTCTGCCCTGTGGTTTAATGCTTCAATGTGCAAATGTCAAGAGATAGAGACAAAAGGTAAAAGGATAGGAGCAGCAGAAGAGTTTGCCACCAAGGGGATAGGGCAGAATGTCCTGGCCTTAGAAATTTGACTTTGGAAAAATAAGAGATGGTCTGAGGAAGGCTTTGCAGCAGGCTTTGTGCATCTTACATCACAACCACCCATGGAAGACATTGAGTAGCATGGTTAGATGCAAGTGGACTCCCAGGAGGAAGGGATATGAGATGGGAATGGCCAGGCCTGAATGTGTCTCCATATCTGGTACTGGGAGGGAATGTCCCATGTGGGTGTTTGGCAGGAAACACTCTCAAACAGGCACTCTTGACATAGCCTAACTAAAGGTAGCTTTGTTAATGCAAAACACATTTATTTAACTATGAAACACGAAAAAAGAAAAGAAGCAACAATTGTCAGGTGTTTCAAATCTCAGAATTTAAAATGCCCCCACAAGCAGAATTCTACAATTTCACTTGCCATCCCTGGGGGTGGTATAGTTCCTACAATTTCCCACTTGGCTCTGGGGTAATACGATAGGCCAGTGACATTCATTTCACTGGCGTGGGCTGGTCTGCGTGCTGCTGTTTCTTAGAGCTCTCCTGAGGCCTGCCAGGTGACCATCTCTTTGTTGAAATGACCCTGACCAGGGCATTCAATAGTGTATTAAGACACTGGGGTTCATCTAGAGATATATGGGATTTTTTTTTCTATTCTGTAACTTTATAAATAATTTTTAGTTGCCTTTAATTTTTAAGAATTATAGAAGAAACACATGAAAATTGTAAAACAAAACAAAACAAAAACCCTGCCTTTAATGACCTTGCAATCCAGAAAGGAAGATATAATAATAATGAAACGCGATTTCCTAAATTTCTGCTGAGTACGCGGCTCCAGTCTTCACCACAACCTCAGAAATGCCTGTAAGAGTCATACAATATTCTTCATTTTAAAGGCAGGGAAGGTATGTTGCAGAGAGTTAAGGGAATTTGCCAAAGGAACATGGTCAAGCCAGCAAGTAGACAGTTAGGTCTGTCTGATGGCAACGATCTTGCTGCCTTTTCTACTCAATCATCTTGCCTTTAAACCAGCAAATGATAAGTAACTAAAGCATGATGTGATAACTATTATACCCATGCTATCCTAATGCTATCCTCCAAGTGCTATGGACATAATAGCTGAGAAGGGAGAAAGGCTGATTCAGCACCATATGCAGACTGGGAGTCTACCCCATGTTGGTTGGAAAGGGGTACATAGTTGAGGGTTATCTCAACTCTCTCCAGAAAACTGAAAAATGTTATAGAAGGTTGAAAATGAGTGAATGGAGCAGGGCCAATCAATCAGCTACTTATAGGAGTAAGTAGTTATTAGAGTTTTTCATATTTGTTTTTCAAGCTCGTTTCTTCTATGCTTTTTAAACTCTAAGTTTATTCATTTTTCTACCTATTTCTTTATAGATAATAAGTAATTTTTTTTCCTCGTTTCAAGTTTTAATCAAAGCTTGTATATAAGATTACTTTATTCCTGCATCTTCTCAATTGTTTCTTCCTTGTATTTGCCCTTTTCCTTTCCTACTTGGCGAGATTTGGCTTTCCGTTCAAGGATCTTTTTGCGGTCTTTGTCCAGTTTTAGCCTAGTGATAACCACCTTGCTGGGGTGAATGCCTATGTGGACAGTTGTGCCATTAGCCTTTTCCCGCTGCACCCGTTCAATGTAGATTACGTATTTCTTCCTGTAAACCTGGACTACTTTGCCAATCTGCTGACCTTTATAGTGTCCTCGTACAACCTGAACTTCATCATCCTTTCGGATGGGCATGGATCGCACGTTGTACTTCTGTCTCAACTCTTTGGAAAGAGGGGAGGACATAATCTTCCTGCGAATGTGGGAAGGTGCATTGAAATGCCTTTTGCGATTCTTGCTTCGGTCGGAAGTCACAAAGGGATTGAACTTCATTTCGGCAGCTCCCGCTTAGGTGATGGCCGCAAAAAGGAAGAGACTTACATGTTCAGATAATAAGTAATTTGCTAACTACCTATCCTCCTCTTTTAGACTTAAAATCTTTTGTCTGCCTTGTTTTCAAAACCTTCAAAGATTAACATGATTATTAGGCAGAGATAGTGAGCGGCCCTTTTTCTCTACTCCTAGAAATCCTGTATTAATAGGAGCAGCAATGCACTCAGCTTAAATAAAAATCTACTTGTTTCCAGCTCCCCCTGTAATGGATAGGGGTAGCCAATGGGTAGAAGTTGGGAAATCCTGTAAAGGAGGCTGACTGGACCAGGAGGCCTCTTTTCCCTTGCTGTTTCTCCTTTCTGCTGTGTGGAGCATAGCTATGATGCCTGGTGCTTTAACAACTATCTTGCAATTATGAAGCTAACTTGAAGATGAAAGCCAATACTAGAGATGGTAAAGCAGGAAGGTAGAGGGAACTTGAGGCCTTTCTGATAATGAAACTATGAACATAGCCCAGGACTGTCTACCTATGGACTTCTTTGGCTTAAAAGGAAAGCAAACCTCTCTCTTGTTTAAGCCATTGTTTTATGAGTTCTCTGATGTATGCATCGAAACCTAATTCTAACCAGTGTGATTCCTCTAATCTAGATTCCTCTAATCCTCTTCACCATTGCATGAGTGCTGCATGCTCATTAGAATCAGTGCATTCACTCTCGCTGGTTATCAGGCTTATGTTCTCCTTTCTGCCTTTGTAAAGCCTTACTGTCCTTCAAGGTCCACTTCTTCCATGAAGCATCTTTGGCTTCTGCAGCCTTCATTGGCCTCTCTCCTTCCAACTTCCAGGCCTTAACGTACTGCACAATTTGGCAGGAGGCTGTAGCACTGAGCACTGGTCACTGTTGGTTATCCGTGTAGGTTTGCCTTTCTGATTCTACTGTAAGCTCCTGAAGGACAGAGCAATGTCTTTTGCTGCCTGTATTCCTTATCTGGGTTCATGTCTTTCTCTAATCAAAAATTTGATTTATTTTTCACCTTGACCCTTGCTAATCTTCTGCTGCTGTTTCCCAGAGATATTATAAAAGAAAAAACTTTTTTTTCTATTCCGTAACATTGTAAATAATGTTTAAGTTACCTTTAATCTTTAAGAATTATAGAAGAAACACAGGCACATTGTAAAAAAAAAACAAACAACAATATAGACATATGTAAATGCAAAGTTAAAGAGTCTTTGCTAACCACCCGCTGCCCCAGTCCTGCTCCTCTCCTGAGATAACCACTGTTGACAGCTTCCTGAGTAGCTTTGTAGACCTGCCGCAATCCATTTGTAATCATATATTGATCCAGAAACATTTTTAGTAAAAATGGACTCCCAGTAAACATAATGTTCTGCAACTTGGTTTTCTCTCACTTAGTAGCCTATCCTGGATATCTTTCCATGTTAGTACATATAGAGCCACATTATAATTTTTAGACGACACATAGTATAGGTGTTCCGTAATTTATCTAATCAAATAACCATGTGAACAATTAGGTTGTTTTCAATTTTTGCTGTTACAAAAATATTGCACTGAGCAGACTTATGTTTCCCTGTATTCTGAGCTCAAAAATATTGTATCTTTAATCATTTAACTCTCTTTTCTCTCTTCTCTTGGAACTCTTTCTAGTGGGTTGTTGGCTATGTGAGATTAATCTTGAACACTTTCATTTTTGATTTCATTTTCTGTGCATTTGTATTTTTAAAAACTTTCTGGGATATTGACTCAACTTTATCTTTAGCCTTCTGTTGAATTTTTAAAGTTCACTTTTTCATACTTTTAATTTCCGAGTACATTTTCTTGACCTCTGATTGTTCCCTTTTCATAGTGCCTTGTGCTTGTTTCACAGATACATTATTTTCTTGTATACCTCCAGAGGATATTAATGAAAACTTCTGCAAATTCTCTTTTTCCCCCTGCACTATCTCTGTTTCTTTTTTTCTATAGTGTAATTTTATAGCTTAGTTTTGGCTGGCTGCAGTGGCTCACACCTGTAATCCCAGAACTTTGGGAGGCCAAGGCGGGTGGATCACGAGGTCAGGAGTTCATGACCAGCTTGACCAACACGGTGAAACCCCGTCTCTACTAAATATACAAAAATTAGCTAGATGTGGTGGCGTGCCCCTGTAATCTCATTTACTCAGGAGGCTGAGGCAGAAGAATCGCTTGAACCCGGGACGTGCAAATTGCAGTGAGCTGAGATAGTGCGCTGTATTCCAGCCTGGGCGACAGAGCAAGACTCCATCTCAAAAAAAAGAAAAAATTTTTTAGATTCCCAACTAGGCAATAGGACTAGCTGTCCATCTTTGAGGGAGTATCCAGGAATCTGTGGTTTTTAAAATTCCCTGAGTTATTCTGAAACAGTTCCAGTTTCATATTTTGGCTGTTAATATTGCTGCAGTAAACATGGGAATGCAGATGTCGCTTTGATATATTGATTTCCTTTCTTTTGGGTATATAGCCAGCAATGGGATTACAGGATCATTTGGAAGTTCTATTTTTAGTTTTTCTGAGGAACCTCCATACTTTGGGTGGATATACAATTTACATTCCCACCAACATTGTATAAGGGTTCTCCCTTCTACACATCCTCAACTGCGTCTGTTATTGCCTTTTTGATTCAAGCCATTTTGACTGAGATGAGATGATATTGCCTTGTGGTTTTGATTTGTATTTCTCTGAAGGTTCCAAACTTAGTTCTTAGGTTATATGTTATGAGCAATCAAATATATCTGAAAGAATTAACTTAGTTAAAATATTTGTATATCGCTTTTTGAGGGGCGGGAAACTGATTAATACCAATTTTATTTATAGATTTTTCTGTCTTTTCCCTTCCTCTGCCTGCCCTTTGTAAATACAAAAACAGGATCTTGAGCCTCTTTAATGAGTAATAGCTGTCCAAAGCTATACGTGCTTTTGTGGCTTCCAGATGACATCACGTTCAGAACATGAGAGCTTCATTCTCACCATCTGTCATGTCACCAGCAGTCTTAAATATAATTACAGCCCATGTGACAGTTGCACACCCATTATTTCCCACATGTATTATCAGAGACTAGTAGCACCACCCTAATTAAAATGGTGTTAGTGTCTCAATTATCAACACTGCTTTTTAAGGGCTTTTATTATATAAGTATGGAAACTTGCTCTGGGCTGAAATTTAACATGTTTATTTCAGTGTTCAGCAGGTGTTAGAGGACTGGAGAAATGCTAGATCTTCAGTTGTTCTCTACACCTGAGCACTCCGGTGGTGCGCCTGGAAACAAAAATGCTGACTAAAGGGAGATTTATAGACAAACTGCGCATTGGGAACATTATCTGGCTAGCCCGCCTTGTACGGTTATGCCCTGGAGATCATAAAGGGGCCTTGGAGATGTTTTAAAATTTAAGAAGTTGGCTATAATTTGAGGATACCTAGAACCATTTTGGCAAGAAAAAAGCAGTGATCTAAATAATCACTTTCTGAGATGAAGACTGTTCTAGATCCTAAGAAAAACCTCTGGAGTTACTGGCCCTTTGCAAGTTAAAAAGGTCTGGCTCTATTGAAGGCCGGGAGATATAAGCTAAAAGCTGGTTTCCTAAAAATTTTGGTTTGGGAAGTTTAGAAAGGAACAGAGTAACAGATTATCTATGTAGTTACGGATCACTTGACAGGTGGAAAGAAAAAAATGTATCCGGGCTGGAGTTTAATACTTCCCAAACTCCCATTGCACTTCAGGATGTCCAGGAAGGGTGGTCCCCTATCAAAGCCCTTTGAAACAGGATTGTGAGACAGAACTTTCTGTGATGATGGAAATATTCTTGATCTGTGCTGTCCAATGGGAATATGTGGCTATTGAGCACTCAGTATGTAGCTACTGCAATGAGGAAAGGAATTTTTTATTTTACTTAATTTTAATAAATTTAAATAGCCACATGAGGCTAACAGTTATCATAGTGAATAGTAAAACAATAATTTTTGTTGGGGTTACTGCACTGAACAGTGAGGATGGTGATGTCCTTTAGCTATAAATGGCCACATCTCAGTATTTAGGAACTGAATAGAATTGTTGTTTCCTATAAAATGGAATCGCATCATTATATTTTCCTCTTTTCAGAGTGAATCCCCTGAGAAGTTCTTGAGGTATGGTCCTGAATCTAGAGGGAAAAAACACATGCATGTAAAAGAAGGTCAGACCTGGTGCAGTGCTCATGCCTGTAATCCCAGTACTTTGGGAAGCCAAGGTGTGTGGATCACTTGAGGTCAGGAGTTTGAGACCAGCCTGGCCAATATGATGAAACCCCTTCTCTACTAAAAATACAAAAATTAACTTGGCATGATGGTGCGAGCTTGCAATCCCAGCTACTTGGGGGGCTGAGGTAGAAGAATCACTTGAACCCGGGAGGTGGAGGTTGCAGTGAGCCAAGATTGCACCACTCCATGCCAGCCTGGGTGACAAAGTGAGACTCTGTCTCAGAAAACAGAAACAAAAACAAACACACACACACACACACACACACACACACACACACACACACATATATATATATTCAGAGATGTTAAGACTTCTCTTGTAACAAATTCGAATATTTCTCTCTAAATATCTGTATTATTTTGCTCCTCAGAGTATGGTCCACAGACCAGCAGCCTCAACCCCAACTCAGAAATGCAGAATATCAGACTCCATCTGATACTAAATCAGAATTTGCATTTTAACAAGATCCCCAAGTGACTTATATGCAGATTACACGGAAGCCTCTTCACCTGCAATTTAAACCCAATGGTTTAACATTAGAAATGGAATAGCTGATTCCCCTTAACCTCATATAATTAAGGGCTATCCTCACCCTTCTCCAGCAGCTAACCTCACCCTTCTCCAGAACCACTTTCTTCCAGTGGTTCCCAGCTTTGGTTGAACATTGGACTCACCTGGGGAGCCTTAAAAAATGACCAATACCTGGGCCCCATTTTCTGGAGATTCCAAATGATTGATCAGGTTGGACATCTGGGAATCAAGAATGTTTTAAAGCTTCCCAGGTGATGCTAATGTGTAGCCAGAATAAGAACTACTGTGAGGATTTCCCTATGAGATCTGTCCCCTGGTTTTAATCGTGTTGGCCTCTTTTCTCTGTGTTCTTTGACCTTCTTACGCTGGACAATGAAGTTTATAATCCAGAAACAGTTTCTTGTGTTGGAGTCTGCCATGGAGTCTGCCTATTAATTATCTCAAAGCTCTGAACCGTTCTTGTAATAGATCTATACACTAAAAGATTAACTGCCACTGTTTTCTGTCTCCTTATTATATGTACTGTAATCACTTTCAGTAACTTAATCCTCACAATGATAGTAGATGCAATTCTTATGCCCATTATACAGATGAGGAAATGGAGGCTTAGAAAGGTTGGATTTTACCAAGGTCATCCTATTTCTATTCCAGAGTTTGTTCACCTCCTACAAAATCTACCATTTTATAGTATCTTGCGTTCATTTAAGAAACACTAGTAATTTCCTAAGTCACATGGCCAAACAGCAGATTTACAATTATTCAATGTTTGAGGATTATTGACAAAGGAAATATAATAAAGGCCAGAAAAGAATTAAAGAGGTAATAGAATTAGCAGTAGTTATAATTCATTAAAGTTTGAAAATGGTGACTTTCTCTTCTTGCATACGGATGTGATAGTTCAATTAAAAAACAAATATTAAATACTCCAGAAATGCCCGGTGCTGGGACTGTAAAGATGACATCAGTAAGGAACAGACTTTGTCCTTGAATTTCAAGTTGAAGAGAGGATAAGAGCCTATAGTTGTCCAACATGTGACAGTTAATACAATCAGGTGCTACACTGTGCGGTAAAGCCATTATGCTTTGCCAAAGTTCAGAGGGTAGCAGAAACCAGGACAATGTAATGATTTAAGGAGGAGGTCTATCTGGAGTGAACTATGTAAGGATGAATGGGGATTGAATCTTTAGAAAAGACAGAGCTGAGCTAGGACATTGGCATAATACTCAATAGAAAGTTAGAATTTCCCCAACTGAATTGCCAGCCTGGTTTCTTGCTGGCTGAATGTCCCGTCTGTGGAGAATATATAGTCTTCGAATTAGAAACAAATGCTGTCCCAGCCACGTTTTGCACCGCCAATGTCCTGTGTGACCTATATCTGGAGCAGTGAAATCAATCAGATGCAAAGTGTTATTTACACAACTGATAGCTTCCTGCCGCAGTCACAGCTTCTTTTAAGGTTGCTGGAGCACACACTTTGCTTAATATTTGAACCTAGAGAAGTTGAAAGCCAAGGACCTCTTTAAATATTGATCAAGCTCTAGGCTTGAGAGCAGGCAAGAAAACTGAAGCAAGCATTGTATGTCCTTGCTGGTGAGAGTTTCACAATTACTAGTTTTGCCAGTTTGTTTCTTTTTAGTGGGGAAGGGGCTTGAGGGTAACTCCCTAGAATGTTTGTTCCTTATTCCACATTTTCTTGTTTTTTTGTTTGTTTGTTTTTTAAAAAATATATATATCTGCCAGAATTAGTAAAGAAAAAAAAAAGGAAAAAAGAAAGAAAAATAGAGATTCAATACTAGTGATATGAAAAAGGACAGTAACAACAAAAGCCTCTAACACATCAACATGTTTACTCACCAGAGTTTGGAAACCATTTTTGCCTGGCATGTTGATTCAGTTAATCTACAGTAAACATTTTGGCATTGGGATATTAAAACAAATTTTTTTTTATTATTAACTTTTGAGATGAAGTCTTACTCTGTCACCTAGGCTGGAGGGCAATGGAGTGATCTCGGCTTACTGCAACCTCTCTCTTCCGGGTTCAAGCGATTCTCCTGCGTCAGCCTGTCGACAGGCAAGAGCCAACATGCCCAGGTAAATTTTGTATTTTTGTAGAAATGGGCTTTCACCATGTTGGCCAGGCTGTTCTTGAACTCCTGACCTCAGGTGATTCGCCCGACTCGGCCTCCCAAAGTGCTGGGATTACAGACGTGAGCCACCACCCCCATCCCGAATTTTACTTTTTGAAAAGAATATTCTTGCTTTTATCTTTATCTTGTGTACCTTGACAATGGGCAACGACTTTTTTTTTTTTTTTTTTATGGCAGTGCCTGGGGGCCAGGCCTTGAGTTCATAGCTCTGTGGGGCTGTGCAGTGGAATCTGCTGGGATGACAGCCCAGGTCAGGAGTGCAATGCCAATGTTGGGGCCCCTTTCCCAAGGCGGAATTGCAGCCTTTGCCTTGCAACAGGTCTAAGACACTCAGACACACGATGGTCTTCTCTTGCTAATCTCAGCTTTCTCAGCATTCGCATCAGCAAGGTGGGCTAGGGAAGGTGGCTGCTGGAAGGGAAACAGAAAAGGCCCAGGCCCAGGAGAAGTGGTGGTGGCAGCCTGGGAATGGGCGCTCCTTTCTGGCTTGGTATCTTGGTGGCCAGCTTCCTCCAGCCACACCTTTGTTATGGTTCTTCCTCGGGCCACACCTTTGTTATGGTGGGTAACCCGTCTTAAAAGGAAAAATAAAGCAGAGACTCAAGGTGGTTTTATAAATTTTATTAAAACCTTTAGATTTCAATACTAGTTTCCCTACAAATAGTCTTAACCATAACACTCACTGCCACAAAAGACTCAAATCGGTAATTTTACCTTAAAAGCTGCAATAATGGTCTCAAGTCTGTATGATGAAAGCCTGGCTGATGAAGAGGCTTGGCTTCTGCCCTTGGGGTTGTCATCACTTCTAAGAGAAAAACCTCTTTGGAGGATAAGGAAGTCCCCTTCACATTGCTGTTCACTGTAAAAGTGGTTAGTTATGGTTTTCATACGTTTTTGAATTAAGACTTGCAGCCACTTGCCTGCATAAACGCGAAGGGAATCGCAGCTTGCAATGCTCTCGAGCAGGGAACATGAGCTTCAAATAAGAGGGCAAATGCTGTTTTAAAAGTAATACTTCCTATTGTAATAGACCTGGGCAGTATTATGTCATGGGTGTGGTGGCTTTTGGCTGAAGACAGCCTAAGCCTCCCTGGGGCCTGGCACAATTCCTTTAGCGAGTGGTCAGCCCATCGCCTTCCTCGGAGGCTCCAAGGCGTGGGGGCCCTCGGGGCGCAACTGGCCTTTCTGTGGCCCGGCAGGTCCGCGCCAGCCTCCGCGCCTCTAAGCTCCGGGCCAGGAGAGGGAAGCCGAGGCGACCAGCCGCCGTCCCCCCAGCGGGAGGGCGGCTGGCGGAGACAGCGCGGTCCCGGCAGCTTCAGGTTTCCTCCCGGAGCGGGTGTCGGGCGCGGCCGGCGGGCGGGTCTCGCCATGTGATGCGGCCGCCGCAAGCCGGGCCAGGAGGTGGGCAGGCAGGGATCCAGTGGCAGCGGGGAGGCGCGGGGGGAGCGGGGGCGGCACCCACTGCGGGCGCATCTAGCCCTGCTCGGCGCGCGGCCGCGGCTCCACCCCCTAGGCTCTGGTTCTAGCCGTGCCGCCGTCAGGCGTTGGCACCTCTGGGGAGAGCCTTCTGGGCTACGGGCCGCGGCTGGCTGGGGGCGCATTCCGAGGCGTCCTCGGGCAGGGCGCGGGGGCAGCGCCTCGCGTGGGCTCTGGAGGCCGCCGCGCCACCGCTCCAGGTAAATGCTCTTTGGGGTTCCATCGTCTGCGTTCCCTGAATCTCTGGGCGGAAAAGTTTGTCCACCTGAGTTCGCATCCGCGGGGTCACTTTCTCCAGGGTCCCCAGGGACGCGGGGGTCCCCAGAGGTGACCAGGGCAGCCGCTGCAGGCGCTGAGGTGCGAGGGCTGGGCGCCGCCTCCCGCTCCCTCGGGAGCAGCAACAAGTGGAGAGGGCTGCGCAGCCGGCGGCAGCTGCGGAGCGCGGGGTTGCTTCGGCGCACTGAGAGCCGGGGGCTGGGCGGGTGAAAGCCCGGCCAGGGTTCTTCCGGAGCCAGGGCAAACGCGGCACTCCTGCGGTGGAGAAGGGAGAAGGTCGACAGTTGGTGTCCGCCTTTCCCATCCATGCTTCTACTCCGGGGCTGAGGGTGCCTGGCGGGACCAGGACCGCAATGTGCAGACCGAGCGCGAGCTCAGGACACACGCACTACCACTTACTCGTGTGGAAGCATTTGCTGTGTTTTAAAAGGCATTTATAGTTACCTAGTTTGGGAAAGGCGGTCAGAGTTATGTGGGACTCGTTATGCTTATTTTATGGATTTGTTTCCTCTTGAATACCCGGGGAGTATGTGGTGGTGCCCAGGTTTCCTGTGGTTAGGGTTTCCGAATGACAGGCCCGTGTTTAGCCGAGAAGGCGCCCTTTGGGTAGATGGCTGTATGGAAACTGGGTGCTCAGGCAGTCCTGGAAACTCAGCTTTGGTTTCCCAGAGAACAGTTAGATTTCTAAGAAAGAATCCATCTCTAAAGGCCCACAAGGTTCCCGCATTGGCTGGCTGGGTGGGCCGAGGAACAGCGGCAACGTCTGTGTTTGCGCAGCAGCTTCTCCTGCCTTGACCCCTGCCTGGGTCTCCACAAATCTCCGCACACTAGGAGTTATAGAGATTCACCAGGGACCACACCAGTTGGGCCAAATACCAAAGAAAGTAAGAACTTTAGTTTTTGTTTATAAAGAACTGATCATTTGGGGTTCCATGGGGCCCTTGGCATTCTGAAGCTTGTGTTCCTAGGCTCTGAAGCTGTCAGGGTTAGTGAAACCCTGTTTCCACTGCAAAAACAAATCAAGGACCTGCCCTTGTTAGGTTCTGTGGCATCTACTTTGCACATGACAATCCAAGCAGAGTGATAACTTCTGGGAACCCGGGAAGGTATCTCTAGATCTGTCCTGGGTTTTTAGTTACACATTCTGAAAATGCATGGGTATTTGCCTAATCTTGATTAGTAGCCAAAGTAACCCCTTTGGAGTATTTGGAGGAAAAGAGAATACTGCAAAAGCCTTTGGGATTTTTAATACAACATAATCTTTCAATGTAATGTTCTGATGTGGACTTTATATGTGATTATTGTGCTGATTAACTTTGATCAAGTAGGAATTTGGCTAGCATCAGATCTTATATCTAATAGGGAAACTGAGGCACAGCTAGCTATTGAGTGTGTAACTCAGATAAATGTCTTGGCTAATGGGAGAATGGAGAACAGAGAATCAGTGTTTTTCCTGCTTTGGACTGTTTTTTTTTCCCTTACCAAAATCACACAATCTGGCCACTAAGAACAGGTTATATAACAGGTGTGTTATTAGACTTTCCTCTGAGGTACCCATCTGTGTACCTCAGATGTTAAGTTTATAAACACTTAAAGGTAAAGAAGAAAATAGTAGTTAATAACTAAGATTCTAGGAAATGTCTCAGAAGCCTCACTTGGGTTTCATACCTTTAAAAAAAAATCATGTGAGTACTGCAGAAGAGTTTGGAATATTTTCTTACTGTGTTTTTGTAAGAAACTATGCTTGTGGCTAAGACTTAAATTGGGCAGAAATTTCAGGTGAGCTCTGATACATTACCTCCTTTAGTATGCCCCGTGAGAAAAGAATCTGTGTTCTAAGTAGGGTTAAAAGAAATTGCAGCATATACTATTACTTTCACATTAAACATTCTGTACACCACTATATTGGTACCCAAGCTCCAACAAGTCCTGCCAGTTTATGACCAAGGGCTGAATTTCAAGAAGAAAAGCTTCATGATATAAATGTTGGAAAAGCTTCACCACTCGGGCACAGCTAGAATGGTGCTGAACAGAGCCTAAATTACCTAGGCTGTCTATAATTTTATTATGCTTTTATTTACTAATCAGATATGACATATCTGGTTTGTGTAGGTTTTGTGTAATTGCATTTGTATTTATGTTGCTTTTAGGGAAGCAGAGTTGCTCTGGGTTCCCCCCAGCCTCTGCCCGTAACCTTAAATAAGATTTGTTATGAAGAGGTGGGCCAGCCTGGGCAACTCCTACTGAGGATGTAAAAACAGTGTTACATTTGTAGTGCACCAAATTCAGGGAATTCTGCCATGCTAAAGTTGTGCTATAAACATGCCACCCTGTCAGGCTTGAGTCCTGATCTCTTAGGTAAAGCTGGGCTTTGAGATATTTTTCATGCTTAAGAAGTGTAGATCAGGTCCCGTATCACAGAGCATTTTGCTCTGATTGGATGGCACTCTGTCATTTTGTCCAGGCTCTGGGACCCTTAGTTCGTTGGTTATTATCATGGTATTGGAAGTTCTCAAAAGCCCAAAGCAGTGTCACTCTACTGTTTTGCATTTTGACATTCTGTTATGGGCCTTTCTTTCTGTGAACATGTTCTTCATTTACATGCATTCAACTAATATTTGTTGAAGGCTTACTATGTGCCAAGCACTGCTCTTTGCTTTGATTCTCAGAGCTTTGGATTCCATGTCAAAGGTGACACTTTTCTGGCTTTAGAGTTTTTAGAGTCTGCTGCATTTTCAGAGCAGACTTTTGCACACTTCGCATTAAGACATTTGGCTGGCAAGGGTGGCATGTGGCTCACACTCATAACCCCAGCTCTTTGTGAGGTTGAGGTAGGAGGATTGCTTAAGTCCAGGAGTTCAAGAGCATCCTGGGCAATATGGTAAAGCCATGTCTCTACAAAAAATACAAAAACTATCCAAGTATGATGGTGCACACCTATAGTCCCAGCTACTTGGAGGCTTGAGTTGGGGAAGTCAAGGCTGCTGTGAGCTGAGATGTCTGGGTGACAGAGCAAGACCCTGTCTCAAAAAAAAGAAAAAAAAATTAAAGACATTTGGCTGGCAAAGTAAGTCATGTAACTGATTTTTTTAATGCAGTAGTGGATCTTCTTAATTGATTTCCATTTTTCCCTTGAAATTTGATCTCAGACACAACTGTAATTTGCTTATTTGTAACATTATTGCTCCTGGAATTCCTCTCTTGGGTAACCAGGATAATGAGAACTGACATCATTTTTAATGAGGGAAAGCAAAAACGTATATAATTGAATATTGGGCATGTGTTCCAGTGATGTTGGTTTTGAGCACTTATATAAAAATGGATTTTAATTTTCAGATGTGTTTTCTCTTGTTTTAGTTTAATCTTTGCCTCGATTATAAATAACTTGAGGTTTGATTTCTACAGAAGGTTAACATACAAGTGATGTTCCCCTAAGGGCAGATGAAAAGGTATCTGTGAGTGAGGGCCTACAGGCAGAAATCAGCAGTGGTGCCTTCACTTTCCATCATAGCCTGTGCAGAAGAGATCCTTTCGAGACCAACAGGCAAATAGCATTCTGCCTATTTCAAGTGGCAAGCTTTGTGTGGCTGCTGTGCACATGATCATTGTGCTTTTTAAAAAATATACACTTGAAATGTTAATCTGCTTCAAATATATACATAGACATTCCCTTAATAGGTGAAGTGTGTGTATATTGCATATATTAATGACATTTATTTATGTGTTAGCTCTTCAATTCATCATCAAACACTAGTGATCATGCCCTTCGTGTTTAAGGCTTCCTGCTTTTTTCCCATCATTTTATAATTCAAGAAATTATATTTTATAAACTCTCACAAAGTGGTTTAGAATGTGGACTTTGGAGCCAGACTGTCTGGGTTAGAGAGCCCCCAGCTTTGCCCTGGCTATATGACCTCTTTCTACCTCAGGTTTTTCTATTTGTAAAATGAGGATAATAATAGTAACCTGCTTCAATTGTCGTGAGGACTCCATGATTTAACTTACAGAGAACCCTCCTGCTAGTGTCTGACAGAGAGTAAGTGCCAGAAAATCTTGATGGTTGTAGTTATAGCAAGTAGAAAATAACCACTTAAAAAGAATGAAAGGGGGAGCAGGTTTTTCAGCTTTCAGAAGGCAGTGAGATGTCAGTGTAACCTTGGGAGTAATTGCCCTGGGCTGGGAGTTGGAGGAAGGGATGGAGTCCTCTGGCTTTCTGGTTATTTGATCTTGGGTGAGTATTCCTTCTGGAACCCTTTCTGGCCCCAATTTCCTCATCCAGTAAAATGGAAAGAATTAGACTGGATGGTCTCTAAGAGCCACCCATTTTTTAACATTCTACTTGGTTGTCTATAAGTAGAATTTGAATGTGATGCATTTATCAATTTGTTTACTTGTCTTGGTCAACACTGCTAGAAATGTACTGTCCACAAGATTAGCATTGTGCCTGCGGTAGGCATTTGAATAGATGATGAGCTGTCACTCTTATTACCTTATCTCTCCTTGACTACCAGTCATCAGGTTGAAATAACTTGGAGTTAACTTCCTGGACTTAGTCCAAAGAGATTTCAGACATGCAAGTCCAGATCCCTTGTGTGGGTCATATGGCTGCCCTAGTCCTCTTCATCTGAAGGACTGCTCATGTAGAAGAGGGGTAGTATAGCTTGGGGAAGAGGAAAGACAAGTTGACTGTTTCATTTTATGATAAAAGTAATTTCTATCAGGCAAAGATGTCTCATGAAGGACTTCTAAGTATGGTGAAGATCAGGAGGTTTTCACTGGGCTGGATGGTTCAAAGTCCCTCAGGGGCTTATCTTTTTGTCTTTTCTCACTAGGACCCTGATTTATTGTCTGTAATTGTCTCTGGTTCTTTGTCAACAGTGTTCCTCCTTTTCTTGCTTCACCAGCCTCCTGGTTTGCTGTATGAGCAGATGTTAGAGTTCTGAAAGGTAGGGCACGTTCAGTGATTAATGAGACTACTGACTATCGGTTCTTTACTTTGAGCCTCTAACCCAGAATTTCAAGCCCTGTTGTTCACTGGAACCATCTTGGTTCAGAATCTCTCAAGTGGACCTGGCATCATTTTCTAAAGAGGTGATCTAATATACAGCTGGGTTTGATAGCTGCTTTCCTAATCTTTAGACATTTCTGGCTTTTTACATCGCACAGTGCCTAGGGAAGGGGTAACACCTGCTATTTCTCATGGTGCTCCTTTTATGCTGTCGGTGGTGTGTCAACTGCCCCCAGCTGTTTCCCCCTTGTGAACTCTTGAGTTCTATTAGCTGGGGCTAGTAACTGCTTATGGAACATGTTGTGTGTTTCTAATTTCTTTGACTTTTTCATAGTGGGCCCCTTTTTCTTTCTTGCCAACATGTATTGCAGTCCTCTAAGCCCAGCTTAAACCACTTTCTCTCTGTAACCTTCAACTAACTTAGTAGCAACCATGCTGCTTTTCCTTCTGAACTCCTATCACCCTCTCATTTTTTACTTACCACCTTCCTCTGGGTTCATTGTGTGTTCCTGTATATAAGACTCAACTTTACAACCTGACTGTAGCCCATTCATGACAGGGACCCTGATTTAGGCTACTTTGTAGGGTGCTCAAAGCAGAAAATACATAGGTTGGTTGGTTATTTAGTATTTTGCTAACTGTCTTCTCAAGTCCTTCTTGGTTTACAGCTTCACTGCAAGGACTAGTGGTGGTTTTTTCCTGGGTGGAAAACACTGGGATGCAGTGGGAAGAGGGCAAAGTTTGCTTGGGAAATAGCTAGTCCTTCCTAGATGTAAATGGTAGACTTCATGGACCTCTCTGAGGAAATGGTCTCATTCTGCAATGGGGAAATGAATGAAATTCCTGATGAAAATATGAGTCTTTGGATTGAAAGAAACCTAAAATTGTTTCTCTAGTCTCCAGAAGGTGCACAATTCCCCTGCATGGCCTATCTTTAAATGGTTGACCAGTCTGTCCTTGAATACCTTCAGTGATGAGGACCTCATGACCATAAAGATGATCCATCTATTTGAAAAGCTTAGGCTTTTAAAAACAATTCTCCCTTATCCTAAGTTTTTCATAGTTTTGTGTGGAGGCCATTCTGAACAATTTCTCTTATATGACAGCTTCTGACATTAAAAAGAAATTAATTACGTGTCCTACCTTCGAGTCTTCTTTTATTGAGATTGGAAAATAAAAATCTGTTTCTTCAGCCTTTGTTAAGTGACATGATTTTGAAGCCTTCACAAACCTGAATATTGAACATATTCCAATTTGCTATTTTCTTTCTAAAGTGTAATTCTTCCAGATGCTATCTGACAGTGTAGAGCGGCAGTCCCCAACCTTTTTTGGCACCAGGTATTAGTATGGGGAAGACAATTTTTTAGTGGACTTGGGTGAGGGGAGTGGTTTCAGGATGATTCAAGTGCATTACGTTTATTATACATTTTATAGAATGAAATAATTATACAGCTCATCATAATGTAGAATCAGTTGGAGCCCTGAGTTTGTTTTCCTGCAACTAGATGGTTCCATCTGGAGCTGATGGGAGACAGTGACAGATCATCAGGCAGTAGAGTCTCATAAGAAGCCTACAACCTAGATCCCTTGCATGTATAGTTCACAATAGTGTTCACATTCCTATGAGAATCTAATGCTGCCACTGCTCTGGCAGGAGTTGGAGCTCAGGAGGTAATGGGAGTGACGGAGAGCGGCTGTAAGTACAGATGAAGCTTCGCTCCCTTACCTATTGCTCACTTTCTGCTGTGTGACCTGGTTCCAAACAGGCCACGGACCTGTACTGGTCTGTGGCCCTGGGGATTGGGGACCTCTGGTGTAGAGCACAATAGAAATGTCCCCCTTTCTTCTAAAGAAGGAGTGAGACCTCATGGTTAAGATTAGCAGCTGGAGGTCAGAGAGACCTGGGGAGACTCATGGCCTGCTGCTTCTAGCTTGTCTTGGCCAAGTCACCTAAACCTTTAGCCTCAGTTTTTGTCTATTTCTCTCCTAAGATTGTTATAAGGACTAAATAAGATAGTCTATATAAAGTGTTTAGCATGGAACCTAAGATAGAATAACTCCTCAATAAACAATAGCTTTAAGAGGTTTTTTTTTTTTTTGAGATGGAGTCTTGCTCCATCACCCAGGCTGGAGTGCAGTGGTGTGGTCTCAACTTACTGCAACCTTCACCACCTGGGTTCAAGTGATTCTCCTGACTCAGCCTCCTGAATAGCTGGGATTACAGGTGCATGCCACCATGCCTGGTGAATTTTTATATTTTTAGTAGAGATGGAGTTTCACCATGTTGGGCAGGCTAGTCTCGAACTCCTGACCTCAGGTGATCTGTCCCCCTCAGCCTCCCAAAGTGCTGGGGTTACAGGTGTGAGCCACCGTGCCTGGCCTAAAAGTATTTCTTCACAGCACTGTTGAGTTTCCATGTTCATATTCATTTCTAAATTAGTTTCTTTTTTCATATATTGCTATGGAGCCATATCTCCTCAGTCATGGACTTGTGCAATTGGGTTTTTAGTCTTATGACCAGATCTTAATAATTATCTCTCTGGAATTCATTTTTCCTGTATTTGACCACTTTTTCCTAGCCTTTTAGAGTGTTTATACATTTTTCATATTCACTACCCCTTTTAGTTTCAATTTATTCACAGGTTTGACATACATTTATCCAATGCTTAAGGAAATAATGAAAGTGTTGTTTAGGCTGAAATCTAGGGCAGAGCAATTTGATGTGTCTATGCAAACTTCAGTTCAGGTTGATGTTTATCAATTTCAAGTAGAATTGTTCAACTAATTACTACTTATTTGTACCAGCATCTGGTTCTTAATCCCCCATCTCCTAATGAAGATATATGCTATGTCTATTATATCTCTTTGTCTGCCAGTCTAGTAAATTATCACCACGTAATAAAATGGGGTTATTCCCAAGTGACTTATTCTTTGGGAGCACACACTGGCGTTAAAAAGCCACTGCTTTTTCATCGAGGTCCTCATACACCACACTTTTAATGATCGGCTCTAGAATCTTAATCAAGGATCAACATGAAATGCCTTGTCTATAATTTGTAGAATCTGCCATTTTGAAAGTTGGAATGACATGTGCTTGTCTCCTGTATTGAATCCCTCTGTCATTGTCCACAGTTCCTGATGGATTATGATTAGGAAATCTCATCAGATTCTTTATTATCCTGGCATGTCCAGCAGCCTGGAACTGATTCAGAGCAGCTTGATGCTCTCTTTCAGTGGACTTTCCCACTTAGAATTGTCCTTTCTCTCTTCTTTAATTGAAAAATCATTCCCTTGTAAAAGGAGACAAAATACAAGTAGACATGGAGGAATTCTCATTTCTTTATCAGTCTTTTATATCACCAGCCCCAAGCCAATCTATCCCTTTCTTGACATTCTGAAAATAAGTTGAAATAAAAATGTTAGTATCCTTAGATTTTTAGAAAACTTCAGGTTATTTGAGCCTTTAGAGTGTCTGATAAAGTCCTAAAGAGCATGACCTCCTCATGTTTGTTCTTACAAAGGACCAGGGAGAAGGGTAAAAAGAAAGCCATTCTTGGGCCTGGTGTGGTGGCTAATGCCTATAATCCCAGCACTTGGGAGGCCGGGGTGGGTGGATCACCTGAGGTTGGGAATTCGAGACCAGCGTGGAGAAACCCTGTCTCTACTAAAAATACAAAATTAGCTGGGCGTGGTGGTGCATGCCTGTAGTCCCAGCTACTAGGGAGGCTGAGGCAGGAGAATTGCTTGAACCTGGGCGGGGTTGGGTGGGGGGAGGTTGCAGTGAGTTGAGATCGTGCCATTGCACTCCAGCCTGGGCAACAGGAGAGAAACTCCATCTCAAAAAAATAAAATAAAAGGCATTCTTTTCATCATTTATGTATTAATGGAAAATAGCACATACCTAGGAATCAGGAGGCCTGGCTTTAGTGTTGAGCTCATTGAAAGTAATCTCTTCATGTCTCCAAGAATCAATATCTTTTCCAAATAGAAGGACTTTGGTTGTTTGTATGAAACATGATGATTTCTTTAGGCAGTGATTTCATTGGCTATTTAGAAAGCTTAGTGGAGATGGAATTTGGATGTGGTAGGGTGGTAGGGAAATTAAAGTCCAGGTTTATCACTTTGTGGAATAACCTGTCTCCTTTTTTATTATCAGAAAGCCACATTTAGGTATAAGAATCAGCTCATCTAACTTAAGTGTTGTCTTTCATGGAGCTATCAACTTTGCGACTTGTCAAAAATGTTTTCAGAAATGGATTTCTGGAAGTTGCTTTTATAGCAGTTATCACAGCCCCTAGAAACGTAGCAGGTTTTAGCTAGTCGTTCCTATTCTTAGAGATAAAGAACAATGTACAAAACCTATTGCCAATGCTTTAATGGGGTTTTAAATAATGGATTCTTAAGGGGGTGTGAAATAGAAGTATTTCTCTTAAGTTCTATGTTTCCTGACATATGTAACTGTTATATAAAATACATGTATATTGTTTCTCTCCCATTTGATCACCAGAAATATTGATATCTTGCTCACTGACAATGAAACAGTATGAAGAACTCCTTGATGTGTAGTTGTAAAGGTTCCAACTTGGACAGAAATTTGTTTATTATGAGACAAAAGTCTCATGTCCTTTGATTTTTAGTCTTCTTGTAAAAATGTTTTAGCATTACATAAACAGGTGCTTAAGATTTCACCTATAGATAACTTAGGTTGTTATAATAAAAATGAACCCTCTAGGTTATCTTCTTCATATCTACAGAAAGTCCCAAATTAACTTTTCACTTGGCATGCTTGTCTCACAATGATAGGGTTGAGCTAGAGAAAATTCAGCTTTACCACGAACAGTTTAAAGAAACTGCATCTGAACATGAAAGCTAACAGTGATTTGGATATTGGTTTATCAGAGGTTGTTTTTTGGTATTAAAAATAAAGAGTAAGTTTTTTTCCCCCTTTCACATTTATGGTAGGAAGCTTTATCATTATCAGCTGTGTGGCACCTTTGTGGACAGCAGCAGAAGAAATTAGTGGAAGTGGAGAGATGTTTGGCGTTCAATGAATTGAAAAACAGTCTTTTTAGTGTGAGTCGGAAGTGATTGTTGGTGGTTCACACCATTCATATAGTAGCATAGTAGAGTGTGTACAAGAGGAAGGTTTTAAAAAGATTCTCAGTCTGAATGTACCAAAGGTTGGACCAGAAGTAGATTTGGGTTGAAGTCTTAGCCTTGCCGCTGATATACAGGGTGGGTCATGTCGCCTTTTTGGGCTCTGGTGGCCTCATCTGAAACCCAAGGGGCTGGGGGAAGACCATCTCCATGGCATCTTCCATCTCTCAGGTTCTGTGTTTCTATGGAGGTAAGGATGGTGTCGTAAGCCCCCCTCACATCGTGCTTGGCTCCCGGAGTGCTTTCAGACACTGGACTGGCAACATCTAGATTGTTGAGGAAGTTGAGTTTGAAGATGGTACTTCAGTGTTGCATCTTTATGGGGAGAAATGATTGCAAATACTTTGAGATTACCCTGTCATGGCAGCTCATGTTTATTGCTGTCAGAATACTTCATGAGCAGTGAGGTGGAATCAGCCAGTAATAATCGAGTAATTATTTTTAATTGAATTTTAGGATGAATGAAAATGGGTATTAATTTCATTTTAACATATTGAACTTAATGTACCTAACCCCACTGAGGCTGGGTGGAGAATATGCCCTGAAATGTATGGCATTTTTGATAAATGCAAGTTTTTAGATAAAATAAGAACTTTTATTATGGTTCATCCCTTGTCTCCCTCCATCCCTGCTCCCATCTTTCCCTACCTCTCTTTCTTTCTCTCAAGAAACTTAGGGATTTTCCTTCTGTTTAGTCTCACATTTTTTTTCCTCAAAAAGAGATAGCAAATCTCTAAAGCCTCTAGTATTTTATGTAGTTCTTGACTAGTGATATGAAAGAAAACACACTTGTACTCATAAAAAGGTAATAATTTAAGGCATGACATTCTTCCACCTCTCATAGAGCCTCAAGATAAAGATATTCTATTATGCCGGTGATTTGGACAATGAATTTATTCTATTTGGGATTTTACTTGCTGAGTGTAGGGACTCTAAGCCCTCTTATCATTTAGGAATTCTTTCCAAAGCTTTTTCACTCCAGGGAGTTTTGGGAGTGTTCTTTGATTTTTGAGCCTTTATTGAGTTGGGTTTAGCTAGTCATTGCTATAAGGCAGACATATGCTGCATGCTGGAGGTTCAGAGATAAGAGGCTTAGAGGTAGCTCTTGAGGAGCTCTCCAGGCTGACAAATTAGCTGCCATGAAAGCCAGTAAGTACACTGTGATATAGAGATGTGGTGGGCCAGGGTGCTCTCAGCAGCCTGAGTGAAGGCAATTTTCTGGGAGCCATGCCTGGTATAATAGAGATCAAGTATTGTTTAGTTTTTCTTTATCCTCTTTCCTGTTATGATGCTGTGAATGTAATCTATATTGTAAATATGCATCTGCTCCAGTGATGTTATAGAAACAAGTGAATTTAAGAAATTGACTTTTTAATGAAAATCTGTGTAAGTGGAGTGAATGAATATCTTTCAGATGTTAGAATGCCACCACAAACTCTACTTGCTTTAAAACTATTATTTTTTTTAACATACATAATTACTTGCTGCTAATAATTTTTAAAAATCCTTTCAAAGTTGGGCTTATCAGTAAATTAAACATTTACAGGAGCTATTTGGTGGGAGGAAAACTCAAATATTATCAAACAGAAAAGACTATTCCTTTATATTCCAGTTCGTTTCATTGCGGCAACATGCTCATCATGGCTTTACATCTTAACTTTGTATGGGAAAACCTAGTTACATGTGTGTGAATATATTTTTATAACTGTAGGTATTTGAGAATTGAAACAATTTTATAGAATCCTGGAATGTTTGATAAAGATCTTGATGTTGTTCTTGATATGTCAATAGCAAATTGATTCTAATGTTTCAATTGTTTGAGGAGAGGCCTCTAGTCCAGGGCCAACTATCCTACAACTCTGAGTTACGTTGAAGGCCACAGCTTAAGCCAAAACTAAACTAGGGAAGGTAAATTACAGTGCACTATGTTGCCTTTGTGACATTAAAGAATACTGTTGTGAATCTAGTGAGTACATAGCGGTTTTTATTTATTTTGGAGCACAGGGTGATTTGAAATGATTGGTACTTAAAATTAAAAAAATATAAAATCCTTCTGTGCGACAGTTGAATATAATTGAACTTATGGAGCATTTAAAATTGCACAGTATCTAGAAAATACTAATCGAATGAATCATCACCTCATGTGTTGTTTTGACAGGAAGTGTATCATGTCTCAATAATTTCCTTCACATTTTTTCCTGCCAGGTGCCTGTTTTCTTCTTGTTGTTAACTTTTTCCTATAGAATTCCAAATATGTGGTTGATTTCCCCACTGATATACTTTTGACAGTTCTTCTTCCTTTTTTCCCTTCTTTAGAGTAGCCAGTGCTTGTAGCTAGCGTTTCTATGCAAACCTAAGGCTTCTTATAGAGAAGAGAGAATGAGCAGCTGTTTTGGAGGCTGATGTCCAGCTGAATGCCTTTTTCTGGTAAGCAGATCTTCATGGTCCTAGCACATAGGATTTTACGAAGTGGGTTTTCAGATGTACCATGTCTAAGGCCAAATTTAGACGAAGTATTGTTCATGCAATCATCTCTGGAGAGATTAGGCAGGATTTTCATTTTCTATTACATATATATATTTAATCTTTTTAATAATGAGCATGAGCTATCTTGAGATACAACAAATTAGTAATCACCTTTCTCTAAATTAAAAGTTACACAGATGTGTGCAAAGAGACATTTGTAATTAGCTCAGCAACTTGTGCAGCTGTTGAGAAGATTCACGTGTTTGTTTTTGGTTATTTGGGTCAGTATATTTTTGGCTAGTAAGAAAATGTGTGTATGTATATATATATACACACACCATAACTATACATTTATATACATTCTACCATTTCTATACATTTTATATTTTATTGATTTTATCAATTTACTTTGTTATAGTTTACTTTATATTTTTGTGAGTGACTTTAATCTAGTGAATTACTGGCTACTTTCATTCTTTGATGGGATAAGTTTTTAATTTATATCCCTTCTATCTCTTTGTTGAAAATAGAATTATTGCGGTTTAAGTACAAGTATGTAATAGATAATTTCTAATAATGAAAAATAAGCGGTTTCTTCTACCAGACATCTTTTTTTTTTGCTTGTAACAGAGGACTACATAGCATAGATAGTGAGCCTTACATCACTAGACATTTAAAGGCATATAGCTATAGTGCATCCCATGTAACACTGAAGTCTATAAATAGATTTTAAGAAGACATGTTTTTAGGGGTTGACATTTATGCAATTAGTGGCAGTCCTGTTATTCATATCAGTGGTATGGGTTTTCACATTTGTGGTTTTTCATTTTCTTATTTAGAGATAACAAATTGTATAAAAATAAACACTATGCATTGGTAAATCAATCAATGGCCCTATAAATGTCAATATTGTAGTGAGTGTTGCTTTTTATATTATATTCTTAACACAGATGAATGTCTAAACCAGAATATGGTTAAAATGAGGTGCACATACAGGAAACAGCTAGCATTCTTGGAAATGGCAGTCTGGAACATTAGAACTATCATGTTGTGACCACTAGAATAGAGAAGATGGTGGAAGGCGAGGCCTGGGGTGGATACTTCTGATCTGGGCTCCTGCTCTTTGTCTCAACTCTCTTCCTTTGATTTTTCTCTGCCTTCCTCTTGAAAGGATCAGACAGGTACCTGACATAAACCCATAAGTGCTAATCCAGTCCTCAGTTTCCTTATCTGTCACTTTCTGTGATTCTATAAGCAATATATGAATAGTTGCATGTACAGTGTGAAAAGCCCCTAAGAAAGTTAAACAGCCTTATTAAGTATCTTTCATGCTTCTTACATTTAAGTACCAGTTTGGCAGAGATATGTTTGTAGTGCCAAAGGAAATTCCAGCTAGTAGAGGGCAAATGATCATATATTCTGTTTAAGCCAAAGCCAAACTTTCTTCTGTATTACTGTTAACAACATTTTTTTAAATTAAAAGAAAGAGAAGAAATTATCTCTACAAGTCAGCCAGCCAAGGATTTATTATACGGTTGTTCTTACTTAAGAATCTCAAAATTAAACTTGAGGAGGGTTTAAATCTAGTTTAATTGATGAGTGTTTTGCATTTCCAGTTTCCTCATCTGTGAAAAGGAAATAATACCAGCCCTTTACAAAAAACTGGATAGTTTGCTGAAGAAATGAAGTTATAGAACTTAACTTTGGAAACACTTTAAAAAGTTTAAATAATATTTAAATATAAAACTAAAAACAATAGCTCCATTTACAGAGAGCTATTTATGACATAGATTTACTATTGCTGTAAATATATGTGTGGAAAAGCAGGGAGTGTAATCAGCTGGTGCTGTTCCAGTTCCTAAGTCTCTTTGTTAATTTCGCACTTCTGCATTTAGTAACATGTAAGAAAAATGTGGAGCCAATTCAAATTAGGGGAAGAAAGTCTCAAAGAGGCTGTTGTGTGGAAGGAGGGACTAATGAGTGGCCATGTTCTGGTAGGAATCCCTGTTTCTGTGCTAATGGTCACAAAGACACTGTTCTTATATTCTTCCATTGTTTAGCTAGAGCATAAGGCCACTTGAGAAAAAGCATTGTTTAACCACAAATCCCTCTTTCAGGAAAAATAAGTTACCACCAAAGAGATTTGTGTAAATACTTCTGTCATATATTGGTGGGAATATATGCATTTAAATGGTTTGTAAATGCTTGCCCTCCTCTTCCATAAGGAAAGACAGTTTCAGGGTCCCCAAGCATTAGTCTCTTCTAATCCTTCAAACCTGGTGGCTGAAAGACCCTTTTCTCTTGGATTGGTGGGCATAATGAAAAAAATAATGGCAGGGGAAAAGCTTTTTTTTTTTTTTTTCCTTACTTCATCTGGATTTGGAGTCATGTTCAATTATAACAATAACACACTTTTAAAAAATTAGTTGCTTCCCCATATCAGAAATGTTTAGGCCCTAAGTACACTGACTGTCTTGGAGTCTTGAGTTTTTGTTGCCTCCTGGAGAAAGATATGGCTCTTTAATACATTTTAAAAAAATATCCTGTCTGAATCTTGTCTTCTGGGGGTACATGGTATTCCTACCACAGAAGACAGGGATCTCTCGTAATTAGTGTAGCCTCTGAATGTCGTTGTGCAGTTGTGTAAATGGAACTTATGAGGTTTAGTCAACCATCTAAGTAGTCCCTGCAACATTTGAGGGCTGTGTTATAGGGGGTATCTGATGACATTTTCATCAGCTATAGAAAGACCACTTTGTGTAATTTGGAGTTTGGAGTTCTGGATTTTGATATTAATAATGAAGAGGATGATGGACGTTTATTGATTACTGTTCCTTGTTAGGCACTGGACCTCATGCCTGCTACCTTCAATTCCTGCAACAATGTTACTATTCCAGGGAACTAAGAAGCTGAGAGGTTTTGCAAGGAGCTGCAGGATTTGAGGCCTGTTTATTGATCCCTAGTTTGTGGGTCCCTTGCTTTCACCACTTTCCCATGTGGCCTCTGTAGAAGGCTTGGAGGGGGAATCCTGCTTATCCACCTATGAAAAAGACCAGAAGAGGTTATGTTCCACTCAACTGATCTAAAACTTTTCCTGCCTCTGCATTTGCAGATTTGTCTTTGTAGTGAAACTAAATTCTTTGTTTATACTTGTCACCGTCTATGTTAGATATCTGTCTGTGTTTGGGGATCTGATTTGCATAGTTTGTCATCCTAAATATGTCCAGGAAGAAAAACAGGATTTGTTTTTGTTTTTGTTTTTTTAACGTTTCCCCCCTAGAGCTAACTGGCTCTTTGCTTTGGCAGTTATGATTTCTCCAAGTCCGTAGCTATTTTTTAGAGGAAAAGCTTCAGACTAGACACAATACTCTTGACCCAGAATTCTGACCTCTCAATACCTGTGCTCCATTCCCAGCATGCTTAATGCATTCCAGGAATCTGTTTGCATTTTAAATGCATTACATTTTGAACTGAGGGTGACTTCTCATTTGGTCACTCCCAAGGATTACCCTGATTTTTTTCTTTTGTTCCACTCTCTACCACACTTCACTTGTTCTTTATCAGCCTTGATTCTGTCTTCTGGGTTCTTTTCAGTTTCCAGTGGCATCTCAAGGACAGTGGGCACACTCATCTGCTCCCACTCCCAGGGTACAGATAGGAAGGGGTGTATTATCTGCAAAGAATTTAAAACACTTTAAAGACTGATTTTAGTTAGTTGGTTTTTATTATCATCGTGCTCTAGTATTTGTTCATGTGGCTGCCCCCTGAAAAAAAATCTGTTGGTTTAAGTTCTAAACAATTGTTGCAGTCACTATTATATTTTAATATCTATGTAAACTTCAAACTTTTTAATGACTTATCCTTTAATGCATGTTGTATTTGACATGAACTTTATGTTCGTGACAGCTCCCAGTTATATAGTTGGGTCACACATGCTATGTATTTACTCTGAGAGTAAATTCACAAAGGTTTGGTTGGCATAGTTCAAATTCACGTCATGAACATGAGTTTGATTACTATAGTATTATTTAACAGTACATTTAAATGGTAGGCTTGAAATAAGCAATTTGGCAACACAGTGATATTAAAGACCAAAAACAAAGCTTAGGTTCCTTTAAACCTGTCATTCTGTGTGATCACTTGGAGTTTTTGAGTTTAAAATGCAAAGCAGTGAAACAGTGGGAGCTGTGAGTTTTAATATTTTAGTTTCATAAGTGAACATTTTATACTTCAAATAATTTATTGAATTTAGACTGAAATTCAATTTTAAAAATTGTTTTAAAATTAAAAAGGAATGAAGAAAAAATGCTACATGACTAGTACAATTTAGTGGTTGCCTTTATTGCATTTTATGGAAGACATTTAAGAGTTTTATTTTCATTTGCTTTTTTGTTTTTTATTGGCATGATTATACACAGCATGTAGTCCAGTAAAGTAAAAATTTCAGCTGGGCGCAGTGGCTCACGCCTGTAATCCTGGCACTCTGGGAGGGCAAGGTGGGCGGATTGCTTGAACATAGGAGTTTGAGACCAGTGTGGACAATAAGGCAAAACCCTATCTTTACAAAAAATGCAAAAATTAACCCAGCGTGGTGGCGTGCGCCTGTAGTCCCAGCTACTCAGGAGGCTGAAATGTGAGGATCACCTGAGCCCAGGAGGTCAAGGCTGCAGTGAGCTGAGATTGTGCCAGTGTGCTCCAGCCTGGGCAAAAGGGTGAGACCCTGTGTCAAAAAAGAAAAAAAAAAATCACTGCATTCCTTTTCTGGTCACTATTACCATGCATTTTATATTGAGATTATTGACTGGACATACTTTTGCCATCTAGAGGAGGGGAGTATTAAATGACCTGCCTATTTAGGCATCAGATACACTAGGTGTGCTACTGCTAGGATCACTCAGTATGTAGCTCTTGTGCCTCCCATCATGTATTATCTACACAGTTAGTGAGAATCTATCTTATAGATAAGCATTTAGACTGTCAGTCTCCAAGTTAATTTTTGTGGTATTCTTCCTCGCCTATATCCACCTATGGTTCAGATTTTACTGTTTCTCTGGGTTACTGTGATGATTTCCTGACTATAACCTGTGTTTCCAGGCTCTCATACCTGTTTGCATCCCTCCTTTTCTCCCCCAGCACCATCCATACTCCACTCTGCTGTCAGAGCAATGTTTCTAAAATGCAAACCTGACCATGTCCATTTTCCACTTCAGTCCCTCACTAGCCCTGATAATCTTCAGTCCTCATAACCCTTCAGGCTGTGGCTCCTATATTTCTCTCTGGCCCTGCCTCCTGCCAAACAGATCTTCCAGGAGCTCCTTGAACATACATTGCTGCCTGCTTTTCTGTCTTTGCATTTACTTTTCCTTTGCTTACCATTTCTTTTTCTCTTCACTCTCTTCTCCCTGTACAAACGTGGCTAACTTCTGTTCCTCAGGACTTCTGGAGCCAGAGCCAGCTTCTACCTGTTGCCTGATCCATGAGCTCTGCAGGTACCATCATGGGTACCATCAGCCCACTTCTGTCTTGGCACTTACTGCATCCTGTTGTCATCACTGGTGTAGGTGTTATCTTGTCTCTCCACCCACTACAGTACAGGCTCCCAGCACATAGCTCAGTGTCTTGTGCAGACTAGGTTCTCTCAATAAATGCTGCATGAATGCACAGACTGACAGCCACAGATTCCAGCCATCTGAGTTCTGATGTGTGCTGAAAGGTTCTGTGATCCAGGACCTTGTTTTCCAGCTTAGGTATAGCAGTGGGTCCCAAATTTAGCTTGTCATTAGAACCACCTGGAGAGGTCTTTGAATTAAAAATCCCTTGGCGCTGAGACCACTTGAATTAGAATCTCTGGCAGGTGGGAGCTTGGAATCTGTATTAAACCCCTCTGATATAGATTAGTTTTTGCTCAGGAAGTTTTTTTTATGGAAATCATGGTTAATTATTGCTGTTGCTTTCCTTCTATCCATTAGTTGCTCCTTTATACAAGAAAGATATTTTAGTAGTCTTGCAGAGTTTCTTCTGTGTAAGAAAATAAAATTTGTATATCTTTTTACAGTTTTCAGAGGGCTCCTATTAACATTTCATTTAATCCTCAACAATTCTGGGAGGTAGGAAGGTAGGTCAGATTGTATCATTTTAAAGATGTGGAAATCAGAGTTCAGAGAATTTAAGCAACTTGCTTAGGGTCATTAAAAACATCAAATTATTGGCCAGGTGTGGTGGCTTATGCCTGTAATCCCAGAACTTTGGGAGGCCAAAGTGGACAGATCATGAGGTCAAGAAATCAGGCCATCCCTGCCAACATGGTGAAACCCTGTCTCTACTAAAAATACAAAAATTAGCTGGGTGTGGTGGTGTGCACCTGTAGTCCCAGCTACTTGGGAGGCTGAGGGAGGAGAATGGCTCGAACATGGGAGGCGGAGATTGCAATGAGCCAAAATTGCGCTATGGCACTCTAGCCTGGTGACAGAGCGAGACTTCATCTCAAGAACAAAACAAAACAAAACGAAAAAACCCCATCAAAGTATTAAGTGTTTTTTTTAGAGATAGGGTCTCACTGTGTTGCCCAGGCTGGTCTTACTCTCCTGAGCTGAAGCAATCCTTCCACCTCTGCTGGGACTACAGATGTGCACTATATCTGGCTTCTCAGAGTCATATTTTTAAAAAGTATTTACATAATTAGGTTGTTAGGGTTCCCAGTCACTGTCGTTTTTCAAAATTCAGATGGAATTTCTTCTCAGATTGTTTCCTAAAAAATAGTCAAAATGAATATGCAAGTTCTGAGAAAATACCATACTGTGAGAATTTAGAGAAGTAAGAAATTACTCACTATGAATTTCCATCTCACCTTGGCTAATATTAATTTTAATTAAGACTTAAGTGGGATTATATCTTGATATGTCTGACCCTTCCTCAGAAAACATGACAATGAACTAGAGAAAATAAGTAGTATAAGCTACATGGGATGTGCTATTATTACTAACAAAATTAATACAGAGGTTAAGAAAGAGCCATTTGAACAAAAGTTTTAAATTCTTGTAATAGCTTTAACTGTTTTTATTTTCCATTTTCCCCTAGAGGTCTTGTGCATTTCTATTTTCCCATTTTTTTTTTCTGAGAAGAACTTGGAGAGTTTCAGCAGTGTCTTTATATTCTTGTGATTTTGATTACTTTTCCCTCTTTTTCTTTCCCTCTCCTCCCCTTCCTCTTGGTTTGGATGTCCCTATCTGTGGTCACTGAGTAACTACATAAATGCACACTTGAAAACTACATCCTTGATATGATTCTGGTACCATACTTAAGCAGTGGGTGAGGGGAAGCTGTTAATGACATGATTTGGCACAAAGACTGACATCTCAGACCCAGCATCTGAAACTGCACCCCACTTCCCTACTGCACCAGAAATGGCTCCTCCTCCTGCCTTCCCTACCCTGGATGTTGGCACTCTCCTCTAGGACAGATACCCAAAAGTCTGTTTTTACATCTCCTTCTTGTTTATTCTGTGGGATTATTTTACCTGTTGCACAGGGCTTAATTCTGTCACATCCTCTCTGTACTGCATTGCTGTAGATCAGACACTGATTGTATTGTATCTGGAATGCCGCTATTCTCCTTGACTTCAATTTGGTCTCCTGAAAATCCATTGTCTTCCCTGGCACCAGAATGATCCATCTGAAAAGAGAATTAGCTGTTCCCTCCTTGGGTAGGATCTTCATTACCTACCTGTTTCACACCGAAAAAGTTCAAGGTTCTCCAGCTACCATTCAAAACTTTCTAGGATTTGAGCTGATTTTGCAGCCTATCCTTTGGTGCTCCCTCACTCTTGTCTTTTTTTGCTCTCTGTCTCCAAGCTCATGCTCCTGTCTGAGAGCTCACCGTACATATTCTGTGGGTCCTTGGCTTTCTGCCTTTGTTCTGTTGTCTCCTCTGCCACAAACACCCTTCATCTTGCTTCTGACCCTTTGGACCAATATAACCACTCTCCTTCCCCTGGCTGACACCTGTTCTTTAAGATGCCTTTAAAAGTATATGCTCTTTAGGAACATTTCTTTTCTACTCTCCTGGGCAAACTAGAATTTGGTTTAGGTTGCTTTAAAGAGATTTAAACAGAGGCTTAAATAAGATGAGACTGTGTCTCTTATGTAAAAGTCTAAGCAGTCTACCTACTCACCTGGAGAGAAGAGTGGCTTATCTATGAGGCTATCCAGGGACCATGTTCCTTCTATTTTCTTGCTCCACCATCACTAGGACATTATGCTTGTTGGTGTGGTGGCTGCTGGCTCACCACCACTGATCTGTGTCTTGCCAGTAAGAACAGAGAGAGACGTTGTGGTGGGCATATCCCTTCCTTTGAAGAGCCCAACTCAGACATTGAGCATGACTAATCTAAATATCCAAAATCTGAAATGCTCTGCAATCTGAAACTTTTTGAGGACTAACATAATGCCACAAGTGGAAAATTCCACACCTGAC
Organism: Callithrix jacchus; assembly: GCF_049354715.1. Lineage (NCBI taxonomy): Eukaryota > Metazoa > Chordata > Mammalia > Primates > Cebidae > Callithrix > Callithrix jacchus. The sequence continues at coordinate 137,439,596 of NC_133503.1, read as the reverse complement.
CTCATGTGATGAGTTGCAGTCAAAATTTCATTTTATGTATAAAATTATTAAAAAATTTTACAAAATTATTCTTAGGCTATCCATATAAGGTGTATGTGAAATGTAACTTTTATATTTAGACTTAGGTCATATCCCCAAGATATCTCATTATGTATATACAAATATTTCAAGAATCTGAAAACATTCAAAATCTGATCACTTCTGTTCATTCAAAATCACTCACTTCTGTTCTCAAGCATTTTGGATAAGGAATACTCAGTCTATATTAGTCTCATTAGCCAAAACATCACATACTCACACCTAACTTCAGGGAAGACTGAGTGATACACTCAGCACTGTCCAACACTAATATAACGTGAGCCACATATATAATTAAAATTTTCCAGTAGCCATATTAAAAAGTCAAAAGTTGGCCAACATAGTGAGACCCTGTTTCTACTAAAAAATATATATAAAAAATTAGTGGCGTGTGGTGGTGTGAGCCTGTAATCCCAGCTATTCAGGAGGCTGAGGCAGAATCACATGAACCTGGGAGGCAGAGATTGCAGTGAGCTGAGATCATGCCATTGAACTCAAGCCCCAGTGACAGTGTGAGACTCTGTCTCAAGAAAAAAGAGTCAAAAGTAGTAGGTGAAATTAACCCACTATATCTAAAATATTGTCATTTCAACATGTAGGACTAGCCACATTTCAAGAGCTCAGTAGCCACATGTGGCTAGTGGCTACCATATCAGGCAAAATAGCTTTAGTTGGTTAGCCATGCACTCCCCTAAAGTTGTGGGAGCCTACCATAATGAAGGGGAGAATGGATATTGAGGGTCAACCAGCAGTCTCTGTCATATCTTCTCATACCTACTCTCTGCTCCTACCTGTCTCAGTTCGATCCTACTGCTTGATGTTGTCATGGACATGTGCATGTAGTGATCTGTTTTAGTTTGGATTGAGCATCTTAAGGGCAAAGATTGTGTCATCTTTTCTTGAGATGTTTGCCTATTATTTGATACATTGATATGTTTTAGTTGAGTGAGTGAATGAAGTAATTGAGTGAATTTTATAAAATTGCTCAACTATTTTTGTTAGGCAAATGTTTTGACTCTTACGCATCAAAAGTTGTAATAGTCTAAGAATAAAGGCAAGTAGATAAAAAAGAAAAAAGTTGTAATATTGTTCTTAGAAGGGATGGATTTACTCTGATTCTATTTGGTAAACTTGTCATTAACTTACATTCAGAGAAGGTTTTGGCTGACAATCACATGCAAATATAATGTCAGGTTTCTGTTTCCAGAAATAATGTTTCAGAAAACCGTACGCCCAGTGTTTGGGAAATCTATATTTTCCATGAAATATGGAATTTTGCCTCTGTGGAGGGTGTTTCTGTACTGTGAAATAACAAGATCAAGTTGCTTATGTGGAACCCTTATACTGACAGTTCCTGTTCTGTCCTTTGAGAAATATGCCATTTCTAGGAAATATTATTATAAATCTATTAATGTCAGAAGACAGAGGCAGAGGATAATATTTGATGTGCAAAACAGTATTACCAGAAGTCAACAAGTCAGCAAAACTTATCAATGATTCCTGGAATTAAATGAATCATGAATGTGGATTCTCATTAAATGAAATGGAGGGCTGAATGTTCCCTAAACAAGTTAAATTCTAGAAATGACAGGCTGTTCCCGTCTCTCACATGCCTGCCTTGCATCACTGCAGTCAGGTGGCTGCAGGAATGCCTTTCCTGGGCTGGCCCCTGAGATATCACAGCCCTTCTCTCTCAAGAATGAAGAGTAGTAAGTTGAGGGCTGAAAAGAAGGATAAATTGACAGGACTGCACCTCTTCCTCCTCCTCTTCATAAACAGCTTCCCACACCACTCATCCTGTCTCTCATTTTCCCTGCAGACAGAAACTTTTCTTCTCCTTTCCATGAATGGTTCTCGGGATGAATTTTCTAGGTTGGCCAGCCTCCAGGGAGTAATCTCACTTCAATCAGGCAGTGCCATCTTTCAGGAAAATAAGATTTTTAGCAGTCACTGCCATCACCGCAATAATGGTATTATAATGTGTGCATGTGCCAGGCTCTTGCTAAGGTTGTTATATGTTACTCATTTATCCTTAAAACTGCCTTATGAAATAGGCATTAGTATGTATGATCCCCATTGTATAGATAAAGACAGACTAAGTGGCCTGCCTAGGGTCATAAGCTGCATTGCTAAACAGATTGATGTGCATGTCTGAATCTACATCTTGTTTTTTTTTTTAACAGTAGATGGTCCTGCCTCCTAAATATCCCTCATGTGGCTTTTGATATATTTGTTTGTGGTAAAGGGTGAGTGGGAAAGAGCCGAGGAGAGGAAAGGGGACAGGAACTCAGGAAAGAGCACCTGATTCAGAATAGAAAGAGCCCAGAAGGGTTTGTATGAGGCTTTTTGGGAAAAGGATGCCCTGTTAGTAGAAAAAGGAGGAGCCAGAAACATCAGACTCATTGGTATCTGAATATTGGAAAAACTTTCACTGTGGCCCTTTTTAAGATGAAGGCACTATGGCCATAGGTGGTTCAACTGTCTTGTTCTATCCATCAGGAAATGGGAGCTCAGAGGCATGAGATTACTTGCCCAAGGGCCTGCTCCTAGTGAGTAAAGTGAGTTCTCTGTACTTGAATCTGTTCTTTAGTTCCACATTAATTTTGTTTAGTTATATTGTTATAACTAATATGTTTGTTATATTTAGTGTGACCTTTTAGACCTTTGTAACCGACCCTTGTTTGTCATTTCTGTTATATGTTGCTACTTATTACCAGTGGAAAAGGGTCCAAAAAGTAACAGAAGGGAGTGTGTGCTTGCTTCAGGCGGAATAGCAGGGTAACGGAAAAACTGGGACAGAAATCTGTTCCTCTGCTGCCCAAGAAGCCAGAGAAAAGATGGGCTGGGACAGTGTGTGGTGGCAGGGACAAGAGGCTTGTGGGTGATCCCTTGGTCCCTCTGCAATAAATTGGGGACAGACCACTAAGGGGAGATCCTTGGAGTCCCTCATCCCATGCTGTGGCAACCTATACCCAGGTCCTTTTTTTTCACCTGAGTTGGGTGTCCTGGTTTCCATACCTCTGTGTGTGTGGGCAGAGGGAGAAGTGTAATCCCACTGCCAGGGATGTGTCAGGAGAAAGTATGTTCTTGGAATTCTAAACAGGAATTCTGATTCTCCTGGGAAACATGGCTGAACGTGATGCTTAGGACAGTACTCATGGGTCAAGACATGAGTTAAAGTGGCTCTTGTAAGCTGGCGCACCAGTGTGTAGGGTTGTTTTGGAGCTGCAAATAATTCACTTATAGTCATTAGGCATTGGGATCTGGCCCATTCATCACCTGAGAGATGTTTTCTAATGATGGAAATTACCTGTATACACATAGGCTTATTCCTTCTTCTTCTTTTTTATTTTTGAGATGGTGTCTCACTCTGTCACCCAGGCTGTTGCCCAGGTGGGAGTATAGTGGTGCAATCTTGGCTTACTGCAAACTCTGCCTCCCAGATTCAAGTGATCCTTCCACCTCAGCCTCCTGAGTAGCTGGGACCACAGGCATGCACCACCATGCCTGGCTCATTTTTTGTATTTTTATAGAGACAGGGTTTTGTCATGTTGCCCAGGCTGGTCTTGAGCTCCTGGACTCAAGTGATCCTCCCTCCTCCGCTTCCCAAAGTTATTAATACATAGGCTTCTGATGTATCCAAAGAAAAAGCTTATGTAAACATGTCTGGACAACTAGTGCTTGGAGGAATTAGTAGAAATTCTGAGAGACCGAAGTACTTTCAAAAGACGAATGCTACAATTAGTTCTTAGACATTTAGGAGAATTAGAATGAGGGCTTGAACTGGGTAAGATTTCATGAGAACTCAGCCCTGACCTGTTTACTTATGTGGGATTTTAACAGTCACAGAGTTTGGTTGAGCCTAAGAAGAAGGGGATGGAAAATGCTCTTGGAGGTGTGGTCCAGGTCATGAGCTCTGGAATGAGATAGACTTGGCCTTAATTCCCAGCTCGACTGTGTTTTAGCTGGTGACATTGAACCCCAGTCTGTTTTCTCATTCATAAAGTGGGAATAGTAACATTTTATGGATTGTTGTACAGAATAATTTATGTTGAAGCAATTCCAGATTTTCCAGATAGCACTAATGGAGGGAAAATCATTGCATTAGAAGAAGATCTTGTTTTGAAACCAAACATATTGTTTTACTTTGATTGATTATTTAGGGGAAGCTGTTAGAGATTGTGGGGAATGTCAGTATCTCACCCAAGCTATTCTCATTGCTTTTATTCTGTGAAGTGCTAACATATAGGGCCTGGTGTATAGAAAACCTGCAGTCAGGACCAGGCGTTGTGACTCACACCTCCAAAAGTGCTGTAATCCCAGCACTTTTGGAGGCTGAGGTGGGCGGATCACAAGGTCAGGAGTTTGAGACCAGCCTGACCAACATGATGAAACCCTATCTCTACTAAAAATACAAAAATGAGCCGGGTGTGGTGGCGTGCACCTGTAATCCCAGCTACTCGGGAGGCTGAGGCAGGAGAATTGCTTGACCTAGGAAGGGAGAGGTTGCAGTCAATGCACCATTGTGCTCCAGCCCTAGTGACAGAGTGAGACTCCAACTCAAAAAGAAAAAAAGAAAAGAAAACCTGCAGTCAATGACAACTTGTTATTTCAAGTGAACACAATTGAGATCACCCAGTGTATACACTGAAAATCTTTTATTTTTTTACTTTTTATGTTACTAATGTTTTTATGTTATTAAATATCCTTCAAAATAATCATATTAAGTGACTATATATACACAAATATCTCTCATTGTATTACTCTCATTGTGGGACTTTTAGATTATTTCCAACGTTTTTCTTACAACTTGTGAAGTGTATCTTTTGAACTTATGGCTCCACTCCTGCAGGGAGAGAGGCAATTCTGTCTGAACTATGGTTGTCAATGGCAAGTCTGAGCCAGAATCTGATGCCACAACCATCCTGGGCCCAGCTACCATGCTCCGTTGTTTGTCAATGGCCTGTTTATTTCTCATGCCTCTGAGACCTGTGAAGTTACCCTACTCATTTTGGTTCTTTTGGTCCTCAAGTACAGAGTGAGTGCTTGTTAAATGTTTGTGGAGATAAACTGAGGATAAAAGTTTTGGGATTGCAAAGAGGTTTGAGAACTGCCAGTCCATGTTCTCCTCTGTGTTGTATTAACTATTTTTAAGTGCTAGAGAATGGAGATATAAAAGACAATATGATCTTTTTCCTCAAGAGGCTTATTATCTAGTTGAGAAGGTCACACTAACAGAAAGTAAATAATCAGAGAAGGTAGTCAAGTCATATAACGGCAACTCAAAGTCTGGTTAGGAGTTTAGAACTAGGAGAGAATTCTTATTGCTAGCCTCATCAGAGAGGGCTTCATGGAGGAAGTGAAGTGAGATAGGTTTTAGGGTTTACCTATTCATAGAGATGGAGGGTCTGTGGGCTTTTGGGCAGGAGCACCAGTGTGAGCAAAGGAGCAGGAATGGGAATGAGTGTGGGGCCTGAGAGGACGCAGTATGCACATTAGGGGGAGCAGAAGGAAATAGCATTAGGGGCTAGGCAGGGTGGGGCCACATTCACGAGGGCTGGAAGCCAAACAGTTGAGAGGCATAATGAGAAATAAAGAGTCTTTGTAGGTTTACGAGTGACAAGAGGAAAGTGGTTGAACTGGAAATTCAAAGGTGGTGTCAGAAATATTGTTCTGAAAAGGTCATTTATAAGTACACAGGTATTTGGGAATAATAATATGTTACACATCTGGAATCCTTTAAAGCTTCCTCAGATATCATTTAATCCTTATATGTTCGGAGTGGGCAATGATTATTATTCCCAAATTACAGGTGGGGAAATTGAGCTTTCAAGTGGTTGAGTGACATCTCAGTATCACACAATTAGAAAACGGGCAGATGGGAAGAACCCAAATCTCCTCATTACTGGCCCATTGGTTTTTCAGCAATGCCTCTGTGTACAAGGGACACATCTTCCATGGTTAAAGGAACTACTTGGAAAGAAAGAGATTACATCAGTGTGGAGCTAATGTGTATCAGGTACTTTACACACATTTGGCATCATCAGCTTAATAGTCTTATAGCTGTTGGTCAGTAACTCCCTTTTACAGATAAGGAAACTGAGGCTTAAGGAGGTTAAATAACCAAAGTCACAAATCCGGTTAGAGGTAGAGTGAGGGCCCTACTCCAAATGTGCATGACTGTTTCTCACCTTGGTTCTTTCCATACCTGACACTTGGACACACTACAGCTACTTCTACTTCTTGCTTTGCTCAGGAATGTGAGGGGTTGATTTTTGAGTTGTATATACAAAATTAAATTACTTTGGAATGTGTTTAAAGCAAGTGTCTTGGCTGAATATTATATTTTATGGAAGTGACTGTATATCGAATGAATTATTAGGAATTTCAAGAAACTAGGAAAAACAGAAGTTTGATGTCTTTTAGAAGTTTGAGGATTTATGCTTATACTTCTTCTAAGCCCCTCTTAACTTCAGGATGGAGGCTTCTGTCTTTAGCACAGCATGCAAGGTGCCTGGTGAGCAGACTCTTGCTTATGTCTCTAGTCTCAGCTTCTGCCTCCTTGTGTCTTGCACATAGCTACGTGGAAAGAACATCTAATCCTACACTGAGTGTCACACGTTCTCTGTGCTCCATGTATGTGCTATAAGGTGCTAAAATGTGCCTCTTCTCTGTAGCCCCCATCTGTCTTTCCCTTTAGCCTAGCTAACTTGTGTTCATCCGTCAAGACTCAGCACAACATCTATCTCCTCTGGGCTTCCCGTATTGCTCCTTCCTAGCCCTTGGACCAGGTTTGGCATTCCTGCCCTCAGCTCATCCCTGTCAGGGTACTTCTGCTCTGTGTTTTCCAGGAAGATAGCAGAGGTGGAAGTGCATATGTGGTATGCAGGGATACTGAATTGGCCACCCTGGGTAAAATGAGTTTGCATAGGAAAGGTGTATAAAAGAAAGAGTCCTCAGTCATAGAGTGCTTCAGCCATAGATTTTGGGTGCAAACAACAGAAATAGACTTTTTGGGGTCTAAATATCACCCTAACTGCTCCATCTGCTTGGGAGTGGACCCCTGCTTAAGCATCCTCATGTACCAGCCCCTGGCTATACTGGGGCAGGGAGAGGAACAGCAAAATCCCAGTGGCTTCTGTAAGAACAATGGGGTCCTACATCCTGTCTACGATATCCACAGTGGCTGCTTCCCCAGAGGGGAGATCCATGTTCTAGCAGAAAAAAGGGAAGGATTCCAGACAACCAGAACCCCACAAATGTCTGCTCTAGAGAAACAAGGAAGGAAGTGTGGCCTGAGGCACTGGAGGGGCTCTCAGCAGCAGCCTCAAATGGCAGGTCCAGGGAGAAGCCTTTCCTCTGCAGGAGTCACTGAGAGATCTGCAGTAGGGAAGGGGACTAGGCACCCAGAGCAGCTCTTAGAGATTCAGAAGCTGAATCACAGCCTGGAGAGAGCTAGGGCAAGTTGGGGGACTAGTGGGGAGATTAGTGTCCATGTACAGTAAACATGGAACTGGAAATCTGGAATTCACCATGAGTCATTAGCAGAGGAGGGATTAGAACTTATTGACCTTGGGGAAGTCACCAGACTTTTCTTGACTCAGGTGAACAAGGTGGCATAATTATGCTGGCCCACCCAGTGAAATGCTGCCGGAATGAACTCGGTCATCTCCTTAGTCCAGATTCAGATTCATCGTGGTGTCCTGTTTAGCTCATTGCTTGTTTCTATCCCTTCTGTGTCTAATAATTTTCTAGCCACCACTCCCTTTTTTTCTGAAATGAAAAGTCAAGGTATGTGAAAACCTGATGTTCACAGTAATCTAAGCACATCCTTGCTCTCACAGGGAGAGATTTTGCCTCCAGATGGTGCGTTTGTCTGGTCTTTGGCATGTTCTGAGACAGGAATTAGACGAAATGAAAGGTTGTTTCAATACTAATATAAAATCCCCACATTGGGCAAGGAAAACTGTCTATTTGGATTATGAATAGAATCTGTACAGTGGCCTATTCACTTCAATGTTAATTGTCACCATTTAGTAGAGCTGGACAGCATTTGGAAAATGAGGAATAACGCCTTCAACAAAGCTCTTTTCATGGACAGCTTTTACAATGTGCTCAATTCTATGGCTCTTGAACAAAAGTCCATATTTTTTCCTAGGGGTTGTCATACTCTGAGCTTGCACAACAACTAGGAGTTTGGCCTAACTATGGTTCAGAGGTCAACATGTTTAACCTTTATGTGGAGGCTTACTAGAATGGCAGTTTCTTTTTAGTTTTTAATGATTTTTGACCTGTTTCATATTGTGCTTTTATCTTGAGAAATGATTTCTAGACGTCCTTAGACTGGAATTATTCTTTACAGAGACTTTTAATACATTATCTTCTTTTATCTCCATAGGCCCATAGAAGATAATGTTTTAGTCCAGTTTCCAGTGGGGTTTGTAAGAAGAGGGTTAAAATTGCTCTGTCCTTAAGAACTTACAAATAGAGTTTCATTGTCTATTTATTTGAGTATCTCATTAATTCTTTAACCCTCAACAAAGCACTGTGTGTAGGCAGTGGAAAATATTTTTTTCCCTGTGGTAGTATTTACACATTGAGAAACTAAGTCACTAGGCACAGCAGGGTTGGGCCCATCCACAGGGAGCCAGGGGTAATTTGGGCCGCCCAGTTCTTAGCCTAGCCCTCTTCCTTGACCATTAGAAAACCTGAACATGTTTTTCTTTGGAAAATAATAATCATGATTTCCAAGAAAAATAGCCCTGAAGGCCAAATTCCGCCTGGAGAACTGAACTGTAAAAGGGAGGAATTTTGGGGTGGTTTTCTCACAAAATGGTTGATGTGGTTTCATTTTCTTATGTTGTCACCATGTATTTTGTCTGCTATAATCAGAAACCAGATGGTCAGCGTGACAGTATGTTTTTGTTTCTAAGAACCACTTTTTGAATGTCCCCATCTTGTTTCACTGCTGATGCCTTTCCAAGTGTCAGACGAGCAAGGCAGCACCTGCTGTTCCAGCTCAGGCTTCGCAATAGGTGCCGAAAAGCCTCCCTTCCTCCCTTCTCAGATTTCAACATCCTTAAGGGCAGGAATAGTCTCTACTCTTCCTCCATTTTACCTCTTTTCATTTTTCCACCAGTGCTTTGACAAGAGAATACCTCAGTAAGAGGATTTGATGGGCCAAATAAAGCCCAGATCTGTGTATTTCAGTATCCAAGATGCAGCTTGCCACATGTAGACACCTCAAACTTACTGAATTCCTGGTTTCCATCCAAAACAGAATTCTTGTTTCCTTTCCCAAATCTGGACCATCTATGTCATTCCCCATATCTTGCTAATGGCAATTTCATTCTTTTTTTATTTTTTTGAGATGGAGTCTCACTTTGTCACCCAGGCTGGAGTACAGTCGGGCAATCTTGGCTCACTGCAATCTCCACCTCCCAGGTTCAAGCAATTTTCCTGCCTCAGCCTTCTGAGTAGCTGGGATTACAGGTGTGTACCACCATGCCGGGCTGACTTTTGTATTTTTGGTAGAGATGGGGTTTCACCATGTTGGCAAGGCTGGTCTTGAACTCCTGACCTCAGGTAATTCATCCATCTTGGCCTCTCAAAGTGCTGGGATTACAGGCATGAGCTACCATGCCCAGCCAATTTCATTCTTTTCTCAGACTTCAAACTTGGGATATATTTGTCTCTCTTTCTTTCATATCCCACTTCCAAGCTGTCAGGAAATCCTATTGGCTCTCCTTTCACAATATAGCCAGTTACTTTTCTTACCACCACTTCGCTACCCTCAGGTCTCAGATACCATCATCTCTTGCCTGGATTATGGCAACTGCATCTAAGCACATCCTCCTGCATCTACCCTTGATCCCTCTTAGTCTGCCTGTGACTATTGTCAGAATGATTCTGTAGTGTGTCTGTCAGATTATGAACCCTCAGGACCCTCAGGAAGACCTACAAGGCCTTGCATGATAGAATCTTCGTTTTCCTCTGTGTCTTCATCTTCTGCTTCACATCTTCTTCATCACTCTGTTTCACTCTGCTGCAGACATACTGGCCTCCTTGCTGCTCCTATAAAAAGAATATTGGACTCTTCTATTTTACATTTCATATTTCTTAGCATCTCTTTCCTATGTTCCACCTTCTCTAGCTCTGTGCTGTATTCTGGGTAATTCCTAAGATTCAAATTCCAATATATTATTGACCTTTTCCCTTTTCTCCTTTGCTTTTTGACTTGTCCAGTGAAATTTCATGCATAATACTTTTATTTTTAGGAGTTCTATTTGGTTCTTTGTTAAGCTGGCCTGTTCCTTTCTGATGCTTTTAGTTATTTTTAACATCTTTATTTAAACGTAGTTATTTTGCAAAATATTTGATTAGTCTATTATTTGAAGTTCTGAAGGGCCTAACTGCTGCTTGTGCTGTCTTTTTCATGATGGATGGTTTTGTCCTGTGTTTCATAATAGGGAATGGTGAACCTATGTCCAGTTAAACTTTGACTGGGGGAGCCCTGTAATTGTGAGTTAACCCCAAATGCATTACCAGTCTGGAACCATTTTATATGTTAATTTTTCAGTTAAAGGGCTCCAGGGAACCCTGATTTCCTCATTCATCAAAGACTTAGGCTAAGACCAAAAACATTTGTTTTTTCCTTTGGCTAGTGATCATATTTTTAAGTTATCATTATTTGAAAAAAGGTGTGGCCCTTTGGGATACTGTTTTATTTAGTTCTGACTTTACCACACATGGGCAAAGTGTTGTCTCCTGCCCTCAGTGGCCATTAAACCCAATCTTCTGGGCTGCTGAGACCATTACAACCCTTTAGCAAAGATTCTTGGTAGGACATCACTGTTTTTCATTAAGTCTTTATTTTATGACTTTGGGAGGGCTCTCTTGTTTTCTTGGGAGGGCTCAACTATGCGTTTAAGTAATTCTGAAACATAGTCTAACTAATGCTTCAAGCAGTAAGGTTTTCATCTTATTCAATTATTTGGATAGAAAAGAAGTCCATTAAAAAAGACTCAGCAAACCTTTATCAAGTCTTCCTGTAAGCTCACCCTGTCCACTCCTGGCAGGATTAGTCCCTCTCCTGTGTTCTCTGCTCGCACCCCAGTGCTTCTCTTTACTCTAATGTTCGTTACCTGGCATTGGCTGTTTCATCTTGTACTTCTTCTGATAGACTGAGAATTCCTGATGGCAGAGACCTGTCTTATTCACCCTAGAATTTCCAGTGCTGAGCACAAGGTAGAAAGGGAGGGGAACACTGGAAAGGGAGGATTTGAACACATCAGAGAAGAAGAGGCTATTGTAGGCACAAAGTCCTTCAGCTGTTAGGAATGAATGGGATTCAGGTCACAAGAGGAAGGAGAAGAGATGGATGGAGAGAATAGATGCAGAGCCAGAAAGGAGGAGTTTCAAAGGCCTAACCTATGACCAGTTGATGAAGAATATTGATTTCAAAGTAGGGAGTGTTACCTTCTGTTCAGAGTGAGATGTGATCTTAAAGATGGAGGAAAACCGAAAGCACCACTTTTTAAAAGTTCTTTTTAAAAAAGTATTGCAGTTAGGAAGGTGAAACTGAATTGGCAGAACATAACCTGGTGTGAGCTCATGACAGAATTGTAGAATGGATTTCGTCTAGAATTGGTATTATAAACTAGCAATAAATCACTGATTGTAATTAAGTTTTGCTAGGCATCTTCTACGTCTGGGGAATTTTGCATAGTATCTGTATTTTACTAGGTGCTCTGTGTATTCTCATCTGAAATGAGTTTTTCTCCACAAATGTGTAATCTAAATGTATAGACCACACACCTAGACAGATCTAGACAGGTCTGTGATGCATACTGGTACACACACACACACACACACACACACACACACTCACATACAGGGGACTATATATTTCTTGTAACTTGTTAATAGGCCTGCTTGGCCCCAAACTGTGTATGCTGACTGCCTTCTGTGTTCCCATCTTTGAGTCAGTGTTTTGAATCAAGGAGTAGGCTGCTGGTAGGAAAGATCAAGATTTTATACTCATTACTTCCCCCTGTCATATTAACCTGGGTTATATCACTCAGTTAATTAACTATCACCTAGTACAAAATAGGAACTTAAAGAACTAGGGAACAAGATAGGTAAAAGTTTGTTATGTGTTTGTGTGTACATGTACATGTGTATGTTGGTAGTGTGGTTGAGATGAACTAAAGGTCCTATTAATGTGGTAAGAAGTACTGATTAAGTATTGACCATATACAGGCATATCTTGAAGATATTACTGGTTCAGTTCCACATTACCATAATAAAGGAAATATTGCAATAAAATGAGTTACATGAGTTTTTTGGTTTTCTAGCACATATAAAATATATATTTACATTATACTATAGTCCATTAGGTATATAATAGCAGTATGTCTAAACATAAATACCTAAGTTAAAAATACTTTATTGCTAAAATATGCTAAGAATAATCTGAGCCTTTAGTAAGTTCTTTTTTTTTTTTTGCTGATGGAGATTCTTCCCTTGATGTTGATGTCTGCTGACTGATCAGTTTGGTGGTTGCTGAAGGTTGGAGTGGCTGTGACAGTTTCTTAAAATAAAACAATCATGAAGTTCATTATTTTGATTGACTCTTTCATAAAAGATTTCTCTGTATCATGTGATACTATTTGAAATAGCATTTTATTCATGGTAATACTTCTTTCAAAACTGGAGTCAATCCTCTTACACCCTGCCTATGCCTTATGAACTAAGTTTATGTAATATTCTAAATCTTTTGTTGTCATTTCATCAGTGTTCACAGCATCTTCACTAGGAGTAGATTCCATATCAAGAAACCACTTTTTTTTAAACTCATCCATAAGAAGCAACTCTTCATTTACTCAAGTTTGATGATGAGATTGCAGCAGTTCAGTCCCATCTTAACATTCTACTTCCAATTCTAATTCTCTTGCTGTTTCTATCATATCGGTAGTTACTTCCTTCACTGAAGTCTTGGACCCCTCAAAGTCATCCATGAGGGTTGGAATAAACTTCTTCCAAATTACTGTTACTGCTGCTATCTTGTCCTCCCATGAATCACAAATGTCCTTAATGACATCTAGAATGGTGAAATCTTTCCAGAGGAGTTTCAATTTACTTTGCTCAGATCCATCAGATTAATCATTATCTATGGCAACTGTAGCCTAACAAAATATATTTCTTAAATAATAAGACTTGAAAGTCAAAATTACTCATTGATCCATGGGCTGCAGAATTAATGTTATTTTGGCAGGCATAAAAACAACATTAATCTCCTTGTACATCTCCATCAGAGCTCTTGGATCCAGATGCATTGTTGGTGAGTGGTAATATTTTGAAAGAAATCTTTTTTTCTAAGCAGTAGGTCTCAATAATGGCCTTAAAATATTTAGTAAGCCATGCTGTAAGAAGATGTACTGTCATCCAGGCTTTGTTGTTCTATTTATAGAGCACAAGCAGAGTTGATTTAGCATACTTCCTAAGGGCCCTAGGACTTTTGGAATGGTAAATGAGCATTGGCTTCAACTTCAAGTCACCAGTGAATTAGCTCCTAATGAGAGAGTCAGCCTGTCCTTTGAAGCCAGGCCTTGACACCTCCTTCTTATCTTTGAAAGTCCTAGATGGCATCTTTTTCCAATAAAAGGTTGTTTTGTCCACATTGAAAATCTGTTGTTTAGTGTCGCCACCTTCATCAATGATCTTAGCCAGATCATCTGGATAACTTGCTGCAGGGTCTACATCAGAACTTGCTTCCCTTGCATGTTGATGTTCTGGAGATGGCTGCATAAACCTCATGAACCAACCTCTGCTAGTTTTCAACTTTCCTTCCACAACTTCCATACCTCTCTTAGCCTTCATAGAATGGAAGAGTTAGGGCTTTGCTCTGGATTAGGCTTTAGCTTAAGGGAATGATGTATCTAGTTTGAACTTCTATCCATACCACTCAGACTTTCTCCATATCAGAAATAAGACTTTTTCACCTTTTAAAAAAATCATTCATGCATTCACTGGAGAAATACTTTAATTTCCTTCAAGAACTTTTCCTTCACATTCACATCTTGACCGTTTGGCACAAGAGGCCTAGATTTCAGCTTATCTTGGCTTTTGAACATGCCTGTCTCACTAAGCTCAATCATTTCTTGCTTTTGGTTTGAAGTGAGAGACATGTAACTCTTCCTTTCACTTGAACACTTAGAGGCCACTGTAGAATTATTGATTTGCCTAATTCAGTATTGTGTCTCAGGGAATAGGAAAGTCTCCAGGAGAGGGAGAGAGAAGAGGGAATGGCCAAGTGATGGAGCAGACAGAACACACATAACATTTATTTAGTTCACCATCTTCTATGGGAACAGTTTGTGGCACCCCCAAACAATGACAATAGTAGCATCAAAGATCATTCGTCATAGATCACCATACCCGATATAATAAAAATGAAAAAGTTTAGGCCAGATGTGGTAGCTCATGTCTGTAATTCTAGCACTTTGGGCGGCTGAGGTGAGTGGATGACCTGAGGTCACGACTTTGAGACCAGCCTGGCCAACGTGGTGAAACCCTGTCTCTATTAAAAATACAAAAAAAAAAATAAATTAGCTGGGCTTGGTGGTGCATGCCTGTAGTCCCAGCTACTTGGGGAGGCTGAGGCAGGAGAATCACTTGAACCCAGGAGGCATAGGTTGCAGTGAGCCAAGATTATGCTGCTGCGCTCTGGCCTGGGCGACAGAGGAAGACTCCATCTCAAATAAATAAATAAATAAATAAGAAAAAAAAAGTTTGAAACATTGTGAGAATTTTCAAAATGTGACACAGAGACACGAAGTGAACACATGCTGTTGCAAAAATAGTGGGTATAGACTTGCTCAATGCAGGATTGCCACAAACTTTCAATTCATGAGAAAGGTAATATCTGCAAAGCACACACACACACAAAAGCAAAATGCAATAACTTGAAGCACAATAAAACAAAACATGCCTGTATTTGGTATGCACGTGCTTGCATATCCTGTTGCTGCTAATGTTAGTTTCTTGGATTACACTTCTTTTCCAGAACAGGTAGAGAGTAGTTCAGTTCATGGCATGTGAAGATCTGCTTTCATTTGGCATTTACTGACTTAGGTTCTGTAAAACATAGCATTTAGTTTCTAGTAACTTTATAATAGTGCATTGGCCAACATATCGAGCTGAGTGTTGCTTCAGGAAACACATCGATAAGGGAGGGCCATAGGAAATATGATCTGAGAAGGGGACTTCTGATTTTCTGAGGGCTTGAGGATAAGTTATTACTGTGGAGAGGGAAAAAACCCAAGTTCTCTCTGCCTCACAGCAGGCATGGCATTTTTTGGAGCACATCCAATATTAACAGTTACCCACTTGTCCAAGTGAAGATTGCCTGGAAAGACAAAACCTTATTCTTTGGTTTCTCTTGGTGGGAAATATTGATGAGAAACTTATATATCATAAAATAAAACCATGCACTGCAGTGGAATCTATGCAGATTATATATTGTTAATTTTCTTCACAAAATATTAGAATATAACTAATATTATATCTTCATACTTAACATAGATTTTCATATAAAGTATAAGTTATCAATTAAATTATAATGTAAGCTAAAATATTCATGGTTTTATCTGGTAGATATCTTTTTTTTTTTTTTTTTTTTTTGAGATGGAGTTTCGCTCTGTAGCCCAGGCTGGAGTGCAGTGGCGTGATCTCGGCTCACTGTAACCTCCACCTCTCGGGCCCTGGTTCAAGCAGTTCTGCTACCTTAGTCTCCCAAGTAGCTGGGATTACAGGTACAAGCCACCACGCCCAGCTAATTTTTGTATTTTTTAGTAGAGATGGGGTTTCACCATGTTGGCCAGTCTGGTCTTGAACTCATGACCTCATGATCTGCCCACCTTGGCTTCCCAAAGTGCTGGGATTACAGGTGTGAGCCACCGCACCTGGCCTGGTAGATACCTTTTAAGAAAGGAATTTATATACTACTTTCCTAGGTGAATACACCAAGTATATTATTATGTAGTTAATTGATGTGACTTTCCTAGAATGTAGGAACCTGACTGTGAGGAATACTCTTTCTGGAAAAGTTTTGAGGAAGCTAATCTTTTCTGTTTTCTTTAAGGAAAAAGTACACCTAAATAAAAAGAAGCAAAATTAAAATCTGGCTGAATTTATATTTTTAAAATTTATTTATTTCTTTTGAGATAGGATCTCACTCTGCTGCCCAGGCTGGAGTACAGTGGTGCAGTCTCGGCTCTCTGTAACCTCTGCCTCCCAGGTTCAAACAATTCTCCTGCCTCAGCTTCTCGAGTAGCTAGGATTACAGGTACGCACCACCATGCCTGGCTAATTTTTAAATTTTTATACAGACAGGGTTTTGCCATGTTGGCCAGGCTGGTCTTCAACTCCTGTCCTCAGATGATTTGTCCACCTCAGCCTCCCAAAGTGCTGGGATTACAAGCATGAGCTACCATGCCCAGCCAAAGTCTAACCAATTTTCAAAGAAGGTTGTGGGACAGTTCTTCAGTGAGCAGGACTGCTCTTATTACAGGACATTCAACATCCATGGGCATTGGGCACCGAGTGCTGGATCTGCTCTCTCCAGGACTTGTGTGCCCTCATTTCTTTCCTCTGTCCTGGCAAGCAGGCACAGGTCTCTACTAACTTAAAGACCAACACAAAACAAAAGCTCCCTTCATCTTATCTCCATCGCACTTGAACGGGTGACTAGCAACTTTCTGATTTGCAAACACTATGGCCCCTTTTGAGTCCTTGTCTTTCTTGGCCTCACCACAGTCCTCTGTAAGCTCCAAGCATTGTGCATTATTATCAAACTATTTGTTTAGCTTTCGATTGTTGGCAAACAGTTCATGTGTTTGGATTTGGCTCTCTGTAAACTACAAGGGCAGGACCTTGTATTTCTTCATGCCCTTTGTAATATTCAGGATGATTTTTAAAAATAAATATTTGTTAGTTGAAGATTTATTTGTAACTCATTGCAGTGTTGCAGGAAAGATCTTTTTTGTTTTAACCTTGGATTTTAAATGCTGACTCTCACAAGCTTCTGTTTTGTATGTGATAGAAATTTGTAGTTCTTGTTCTCAGCATATGTAGTTATGTTTGTGCAAGTCACAGGAGCCCTGGGATAGAGGTGGATTTCAATCATAATAGCAATTTTTTGACTCAGCTTTCACCAGTGACACCATTTGATCTTCGGTTCTCAAATTGTTTCTCCTTTCCTAAGACATCACACGAGTCCTTTTCCCAGTGCAGGCTTTTCTGATGACTTCAGCCAGAAAGCCCTGTCTTCTTCTTCTTATTATTATACTTTAAATTCTGGGTTACATGTGCAGAACGTGCAGGTTTATTGCATAGGTATACACATGCCATGGTGGTTTGCTGCATCCATCACCTTGTCATCTACATTAGGTATTTCTTCTAATGTTATTCCTCCCCTATCCCCTCACCCCTGCTATTCGTCCCATAGCCCCCCACCCTCTGACAGGCTCCAGTGTGTGATGTTCCCCTTCCTGCGTACGTGTGTTCTCATCACTCAGCATCCACTTATGAGTGAGAACATGCGGTATTTGGTTTTCTGTTCTTGTGTCAGTTTGCTCAGAATGATGGTTTCCAGGAAAGCTGGAACTTTTCCTGTCTTTTCCTAAAATCTCACAGCGCTTACTGTTTAACTTAGTCATCCCCACATTTCCCTCCTTATTGCTCCACCTGCCCATGTCATGCTTTTTTTTTTTTGCCAACACAGCTGTGGCCAAGGGGCCAGCAACCTGTCAAATCATGGAACCAGTGGGTTCTTTTCAGTTCTTATGTTGGTTTGCTTCATTTACCCTATGACATTTGCCTTCTCGTCCATCTCGTTGTTGAAACTGTCTTCTCTCTTGGATTTTGTCACATATACCCCTCTACATTTCTAACACAGCAATGGAATTGGGTGGTTGGGAGTAAGGATCTGGATTTGAATTTTGTCTGGGTTTGAATCCTGGTTCTGTCACTTTCTTGTTGCGTGACCTTGGGCAAGGTGCTCAACCTCCCTGTGCCTCATTTTCCTTGTATGTAAAATGGAGATAATAATAGTAGGTACCATATATAGTTGTAAAGATTAGATAAACTAAGAAGCATTCAGAACATTGTCTCGTATAATAAAGAGTGCTTAATAAATGTCAGCTCTGATTGTGTTTCTCAAGGTATTCTTTCTCGATGTCTTTTGTGAGCTCCTCTTCCTCTAGTTTTCTCTTGGAGTTCTCCAAGTTTCTGTTCTATAGTAAGTCATTTTGGATTTGCAAATAGCAACTCCCTTGATTACCTCATTTATTCCCAGTGGCCTTAGCTACTGTGTCATATCACAAATCTTTCTTTCCAGCCCAGACTTCTCTTTCTGGAGCTCCAGAACTGTGTTTTCTGGAGCTCCCTAGACACAAGTTATCACATTTATTGTTTTCTTCTCCTCATATGCTTCTCTTTGCACCTTCTCGGCCTGTGCACCATCCACCTAGTTTCCCATGCTAGGAACCAAGGAGTCACTTCAGTTCCCCCGGTTCAGACCCCTGAAAAATAGCAGGGGTCTCTTACTTGGTTTCCCTGACTTTGGCCTTTCTCCCCTTCTAGTCCATCCTTCACCTTCTGCCAGAAGATCTTAAAAAACAATGCACCTCACATCCCTTCCCCACTTAAAATTCCACTCACTGTCTTGACGTTCACAATACTTAGTAAGAAGTATCATTGAGGTGCAGAAAAAGTTCCCATCCTTCTCTCCCACCACAATTACCTTAGTCTATTTGTTTACTTTTTTAGAGACAGGGTCTTGCTCTTGCTTCCAGGCTGGTGCTCGGTGGTACAATCACAGCTTGCTGCAGCCTCAAACACCTGGGCTCAAGAGATCCTCTCACCTCAGCCTCCCAAGTAGTTGGGACTACAGGCATTGTCAATACACTTGGCTAATTTGTTTTGGTCTTAATCTGTTTTGTGCTGCTCTAATGGAATAACACAGATGGGGTAATTTATAAAGAAAATACATTTATTTGGTTCATGGTTCTGGAGGCTGAGAAGTCCTAGCTAGAGGGGTTGCATCATCTCATGGCAGAAGGGCAAGAGAGCATGAGAGAGGAAGAGGGGGCCAAATGTCCTTTTATAACAGACCCTCTCTCATGATAATAAACCCACACCCATGGTAATGATAGTAATCCATTGTCCTCATGACCTAATCACCTCTTAAAGGCCCACCTCTCAATACTGTTGCATTGGGGATTAAGTTTCCAACAGGTGCTTTTCTGAAGGTCACATTCAAACTATAGCATTCTGCCTCTGGATCCCCCCAAATTCCTGTTCTTCTCATAATATAAAATACATTCATTTTATCCCAACAGTTTCAAAAGTCTTAACTCATTTTAGCATCAACTCAAAAGTTCAAAGTCCAAACTGTCATGTAAATCAGATATGGGTAAGTCTCAAGGCATGATTCACCCTGAGGTGAATTCCCTCCACTTGTGAGCCCGTGAAATCAAAAGAAGTATGTATTTCCAAAATATAATGATGGGATAGGTATAGGATAGACATTCCCTTCCCAAGAGGGAAAAGAAGGCAAGAAAAAAAGAAGTACCTGCTCCTGAGTAAGTGTAAAACGCAATAGGAAAACAACATTAGGTCTTAAAGGTGGAGGATAGTCTTCTTTTATTCCATATCCCACATGTTTGGCACACTAGGGTGGGGGTTGGACCTCCAAGGTCTTAGGAAACCCTGCCCTGTAGCTTTGCTGGGCTCACTTAACCCAGCAGCACTCACAGGTTGGGGGCTTATTCCTGCAGCTTTCCCAGGCTTGAGTTGAAAACTGGTGGCCCTACAGTTCTGGGGTCTCAGGGGTTGCCTCACTTTCACGACTCTACTTGGAATTACCCTAGTGGGGGCTCTCTGTGGTGGCTCCATTCCTATGACAATTCTCTGTGTTGGTTTTCAATCTGTCCCAACTTTCCTTTGAAATGTAGGTGGATGCTGCCATGGCCCCACAGCTTCTGCATTCTGCACACCAACAGAATTAACACCATGTGGATGCTGCCAAGATTTGCTGCCTGTACCTGTCAACTGAAGAATGATGCGGTTCATAAATTTGGAAGGAATAACTTTCTCATAGAGGGTTGTGGCCAGCAGAGTGGCCATTCTGACAGACTGGGAAGGGTAGCCTCCTGCCAGAATCCAAAAACAGACACTTTGGGAGAGGGACAAAAAGAACCAAAATGTCTGCTGAGTGAGGTGGCGGAATACATATGTTCAGTAAGCTATAGGAGAAGTTACAAATATTTATGAAAGGAGAAACATGAGCATGCACAATTGAGCTTCATGTCCCTTCATGGGTCCCATGTTCAACAAATGGCAGCCTTAGCATAATCCAAGGGTGGAGTTTTTGGCCTTCTCACCTCAAAAGCAGAAGCAGAGGACACAGAAATCCTTACTGTGTATTCTCTGTAGATGGGTCAGAACTATTCCATGGTTGGTGGTTACTTAGGCAAAAAAGGAGGAGCAGCATCAGGTGGTTGACTGATATCAGCAGTGGAGTCTTTTGAAACTGCTGGTTCCTGTTAAGCCCTTAGGAAAGAAAACCTAATTGTGGTTAACAAGGGAATGGGTATAACATGAGGTATGTCTGAGCCCCCATCCTATCACGGCCAATAATTCAGTTTTCAAGGTTACACTGGGGTCCCCTCTGCTAAGAGATGATCTGTTCAGTCAGTTGGGCGGTTTAGAATTTTAGTTTTAGTTTATATACCTTTGAACCCCTTGAGCCATACCTGGTATAACTAAGGAGTGCTGCCATAGAATATGGAGAGCAGAGACTTGAGGGCAACACTGGGAAACTAGCCCCAAGTTCCCAAGGGTGCCCTGGGCCCCCCCTTTTTTTGAGATGGAGTCTCACTCTATTGCCCAGGCTGGAGTACAATGGTGCAATCTTGGCTCACTGCAACCTTCGCCTCCTAGGTTAAAGCAATTCTCCTGCCTCAGCTTCCAGAGTAGCTGGGATTACAGGCATCTGCCACCACGCCTGGCTAATTTTTGTTTATTTAGTAGAGACGGGGTTTCACCATTCTGGCCAGGCTGGTCTCAAACTCCTGACTTTAGGTGATCCACCTGCCTCAGCCTCTCAGAGTTCTGGGACTGCAGGCATAAGCCACTGTGCCCAGCCCCCTGGACCTTTCTTTTGACATATTTCCTTCTCCCAGGCCTTGGCACTCTGGACTGGTGATGAAAGCAGGTGGTACCAGTACAGTAATCTCTAAAGTGCCATCAGGGTCATTCTCCTATTGTCTTGATGAATAGACTCTGGCTTCCTTTTATCCATATTAATCTCTTAGCAAACAGTTGATTGGCCATGCCTTTGGTATTCTTTCCTGGACAGCTTTTCTCTTCTTTACTGGCTGGGCTGAGAGTTTCCCAAACCTTTATATTGTGTGTTTCTTTTAATTATGAATTTCATTTAAAATAATTTGCCTTCTCTCATTTTACTGTAAGTGGCCAAAAGAATATTATGCTACTTGAATATTATGCAGCCATTAGAATAATGCTGCTTAGATATTTCTTCTGACAGAGATCCTAGTTCATTGCTTTTAAATTCTGCCTTCCACAAAGTCCTAAGACATGGACATAAATTTGAAAAGTTCTTTGCAACTTTATAACAAGGGTGGCATTTACTCCAGTTTTTAATATCTTGCTCCTTATTTCTGTCTGGAACCTTATCAGAATGACCTTTAGCATTCATATTTCTACTACATTCTGATCATGGCTCTTAAGGAATCCCTAAGAAGATTTATGCTCTCTATATAGCTCTTGTCTTCTTCTGAGCCCTCACCAGAATTGCTTTGAAAGCCCCACTTATGGCAATCTAGACTTTTTCTAGCTCCCTCCTCCAAATTCTTTCAGCCCCCACCCATTACCCAGTTTCAAAGCTGCTTCATTTTCAGGTGTTTGTTATGGTGACAGTCCTTCTTAGTACCAGTTTCCTGTCTTAGTCTGTTTCGTGCTGCTGTAGCAGAATAACACAGAGTAATTTACAAAGAAATGTATTTGGCTTATGGTTCTGGAGTCTGGGAAGTCCAAGACTGGGGGACCACATCTGCGGAGGGCCTTCATACCACCCCATCCCATGGTGGAAGCTAGAAGGGCAAGAGAGCATGACAGAACAAGAGGGGGCCAAACCTGCTTTTATAACAAACCCACTCTCATGATAACAAAACCACTCATCCGATAACCACATTAATCCATTCCCAAGGGCAGAGACCCCTTAAAGCTTCCACTTGTCAATGCGGTTGCACAGGGATTAAGTTTCCCACTTACGCTTTTTGGGGAACACATTTGAACCACAATAACCACCCATAAGCATTTTCACAATAGCCCTGGAGGTGGTCATAGCTCTATGAATAGGCTGCCTGAAAGACAGACAAAAGGCATGGGAGAGGTGATGCTGTCTTTTGAGTAGTTAGATTTGTTAACTTCTGAGAACTCCTACTTGGAAACCCTTTTAAGTAGCAGAAGATTTTTCATGTGCCTGTGTCTCCAGAACTACTCTTTCTGCCTCTACTTTTTTTTTCTCTCTTCAGTCTATTCAACAGTCTTGGGTTAGTCTCATGAAAATATAAATTTAGGTGAGTTATTGCCCCACTTCAAGCGCTTCAGTAAATTCTTGCTGACTCTGGGAAGGGATTTTTAACCAGAAGATTTTTTTTTTCTTGAGTCTCAGAACCTTAAACTAAACCCATGACCCCCAAAAATAAAACCAATCTCATGATTTAGCAATTGCTTTGTTTTTGCCCATAAATGGCATAACTTACCTTGTTCATTAACTTAAGTACCTGAGGTGGTCGTGAATTTTTTATATATATTTAAAAAATTCCAATATATTCTTAAAGGATAAAACCTTGCTGCCACACAAAATAATCCAAACAACATGTCAGGACCTGTGAAATAAATTCTAAAAGTGTTTTCTGTAATGGCAAACTCATTGGAAAATGTAAATAGTAATAGTAAAAAAGAAAACACCACTTGTGGTAGCCACCACAAAGAAGAGAAAACTAATAGGATGCATACATCCCAGCATAATTTTTAATTGAAATTTTAATTGATGTAATTGTAGGCCCACATGCAGTTGTGAGAAACAATAGAAATACTTTGCATACTCTGCCCAGTTTCCCCAATGGAGACATTTTGCAAAGCTTCAGACTTGTTGTGGTCTTAATATAACAACCAATATAGACATTGACACATTTTATCCATCTCATTTAGGTTTATTGTATTTATTTAGAGACAGAGTCTCACTCTGTCACCTGGAGTGCAGTGGCATAATCTCAGCTAGCTGCAACCTCCACCTCTCAGATACAAGCAATTCTGGTGCCTCACCCTCCAGAGTAGCTGGAATTACAGGTGCGCACCACCACACCCAGCTAACTTTTGTATTTTTAGTAGAGATGGGGTTTTGCCATGTTGGCCAGGCTAGTCTTGAACTCCTGACCTCAAGTGATCCACCCGCCTTGGCCTCCCACATTGCTGGGATAACAGGTGTGAGCCACTGTGGTAGGCCAGTTTTACTTATTATTTTAGTATGTGTGTTTTAAAATTTCAATACCATTTTGTCATTCATCTAAGTTCATGTATCTACAACCACAGCCAAGATACTGAACAGTTCCAAAACCACATGGATCCCTCCTGTTACCTTTCTTAAGTCAGAGCTACCTCCCTTCCCCCAATGCTCTGTCTATCCTTTGGCAACCACTAATCTGTCTTCCATTTCTATAGATATTGCATTTAAAAAATATTATATATGTATGGAATTATACAGACTGTAACCTTTGGGATTGGCTTTTATCACTCAGCATAATTTCCTGAAGTTTCATCCATGTTCTTGTATGTATCAATAGTTTGCTCCCTTTTATTGATATGTAGCATACATTGTTCTGGTCTCTATATTATGTATATACTGAAGTTTAACCATTAACCTGTTGAAGGACATTTGGGCTGATTCCAATTTTTGGTTATTACAAATAAGGCTGCTGTGAACAATCATGTACAGGTTTCAGCATGAACACATTTTATTTCTCCAAGGGGAAAGTGCCCTTTTGCACAATTGCTGGTGGCAATTGTGGCAAATTTTTGGTCTTTAAGAAACTGCTAAACTGCTTTCCAGAGTGGCTTTATTGTTTTGCATTTCTACCATCAATGTATGAATGATCCAGTTTTTTCACATCTGCTATAGCATTTGGTGATGGCCCTATTTTTTGTGTTAGCCATTTTGAATGGTAGGCATTGATGTCTCATTGTGGTTTTAATTTCCATTTCCCTAATGGCTAATGATGTTGAACATGTTCATTTGCCATCTGTATATCCTTTTTAGTGAAATGTCTGTTCATGTCTTTTGTCCACTTTCTAATTGGATTATTTGAGAGTTTTTTATATATTTTGCAGACTAACCTTTTAATGGATATGTGGCTTGCAAATATTTTCTCCCACCCTGGAACATGTCTTTTCATCCTCCTTACATGGGCTTTCAAGAGCAAAAATGTTGATGTCTAGCATGGTTTAAAAGAATAGTTCTTAGCCCTTTTTTCAGATATAATGAGCCCTTGAGGATTAGAAGAAAAGCATACAATCTTGACAGAACAATGTACATGCACACAATAATTTGCATCTAACTTTGTCGAATTCATGGCCTCTATAAAGTTCATTGATGGACCGTATGTTATGAACTCATAGCTTAATTAATGTTGCATTAATTTCCAGCAATCTCTCATAAGATTCCAGGGAAAGTTACCCTCCCTCATCAAAGTAAAAAGTGGGAAACCCTGTAGCTTACAAAATAAGAGCAAGTTTCTTAGCCGGGCTTTATCTAGGACCTGACCCAAGTGTTCTTTTCACAGTAATACATTTCTTTACTTCTCTAGGAGACATTGTCAGATTGCTACTTTAAACATTTATAGATGAAGAGCTACTCCATAAGAAGCAATCTTTTCATATTGAATTCAGACTTTTAGGTATAAGCAAATGAATGAACTTTTGGGCTTTTGTACCTGCCTGTTCAGTTTTAGCAGCATGACTCTTGTCTATGTTATTTATTATTTTTCTTGCTCTACCTTTATAAAAATGAGGGGAAAATCAAGAAATATAAATAAGATATTGATGAAGAAGCATGGGTCTGATAAATTTGATATGATTATATGCAGTTGTAAGAAACAATACAGAGATACTTAGGTGTGCCCAAGCAGAGAATTGCCAGTAGCAGTTGGGTTTTCATTGAACTTGATTATGTGTATATATTGATCACAGTATATATAACTTTATTTTATTTTTTTGAGATGGAATCTCATTTTGTCACCCAGGCAGGAGTGCAATGGTGTGATCTTAGCTCACTGCAACCTCCGCCTCCTGGTTTCAAGTGATTCTCCTGCCTCAGCCTCCCGAGTAGCTGGGATTACAATCGCCTGCCACCATGCCCAGCTAATACTTGTATTTTTAGTAGAGACGAGGTTTCACTATGTTGGTCAGGCTGGTCTCAAACCCCTGACCTCAGGTAATCCACCTGCCTTGGCCTCCCAAAGAACTTGATAATACATTTCATCATGAGGGGAGAGCAAAAGTAAAGCACATGTAGGAAAAGGTAGAATATATGTTGTTGAAAATTCTGGCTGAAAGGAAATGTGTAATTAATAGTGTTATTGCTGGGTCTCTGGCAAAAGGACCCCTGACCCCTATAAGTATATGCATTTTTGTCACAAATGTATCATGTGCATTTTAAGGATGGATGATGTATAAACTTAGGAGGCTGGTGACATTTGCTTTGGTTCACAAAACTGCTGCTTCAACCCCTCAAACTCCTTTGTGTTTTCTAAGACAACGTGTCCGTATCTGTCTTCATGCTGAACCCCAGCTTTCCATTTAGAGAACTTCTTTATCTGTTGATGCTTGCCTGACATTACCATGTTCTGTCAGTCCAATAGTCTTCCTCCTTGTATCCTCTAGCTTCTCATGGATGTAGCTCTTATCATCCCAACAAGATCCTGAGCTCATCAGTGATACAGTCAGCATTCTGTAGATTTTAATATCCTTCCCTAGAAGGCCTACATAGTGCTTTATACATAATAAGTGACAGTACGTCGGGCTTTGGACATGAAAGACATACTTTAGAAATTTATTGCTAATGAGGAAATTGATACCTTGGTAGGTCGTATCTTGCCCATGATGCTTGAGTGATGATTGAGCTTTGCATTGACATGAACAATACATTAAACAGACTAATAGCATAAGTAAGATTGTAAAGGGGATGTCTGATAGATTTAGGAAAAGCTTTTAAAGGGCTTAATCACTTTGTCTGTGTGCAAATATATCCTGTGAAATAAAAGTGAGTGTGACAGGTTTGGCGGAACATTTTGCCAGCAGCTAACTCCTGCTCCTCTTTGTACTTTATAAACATTAGGCTGCACAATTTCAGACTAACTGGCTCTCCTTCTTCCTCCCTATCCTCACCACTGCCATTAGTTTGAATTAATGAGATCTAAGTAAATAGTTAATGTGCTGTTTCCTTTCTAATCTTCAGACATCTCCCCACTGAGTTTACCAAACAATTCAGCCCTTTCATTTAAAGCCACTTAAACCTGCATAACTCAGGTAGATAACTCTAGTCTGAAACAGGTCTATTGACACCGTTGTATGTTCAATAATAGGTTTATTTCAAATGCTCTCTCCCTACCCATCTCCATTGTGCTGGCATTGAAGGCTTTCACTTAGACTCAGCTTTGTCTCCTAGTTGTTCACTGTTCTTTTCCAGTTAGTATAACAGTTGTGAAATACAATTATAAGCCTACATTTCCAGGTTAGTAGAAGGAACTGTGAGTCAACACTTCCGTCCCAATGCAGAAGGGTTCAAATGAATGTGGCAAATGGAATTGCCTCAATATTTGTTGTTCTGCTCTTTGAATTTTCAAACTGGAGGGGGACCATTCAGCTCTGTAAAATCAAATAAAATTCTATGGAGTTTTATGTCTTATATTTATCAATGTATTTGGAATTCCTGATCCCTGGAGGGTCCTCTGGGCTGTCAGGTTGAGGCTGAGCTGGGTAGGTCCATTTCAGACCCTCCTGGCCCCAATTACCATTTACTGCTGAGTCATTTTGGTCAGTTTAATATTTAGAGATAATGAGTGATTTCATTTGAAATAAATATTGAAAGTCTTAAAAATCCTTTTATATACTTAACATGTGATAATAATAATAATGGTTATAACTAGCATTTAGTGTTTCTGGTAGATACTAGTTCTTTCTATTTTTATCCTATCAAATCTCTTAATTCTCACAGCAATCTTATGAGGTAGGTACTATAATTAGCTCTACTTGACAGATGAGGAACTGGCCAAGGAAAGTAAAATAATGAACCTAAAGCCACACAATTAAGACATACTGTAGGCCAGGGACAGTGGCTCATGCCTATAATCCCAATACAGGGAGGCTGAGGTGGGACGATCACTTGAGCTCAGAAGTTCAAGACCATCCTGGGCAACATAGTGACACCCCATCTCTAAAAATATAAATAAATAAATAAATAAAGTGGGTGTGGTGGGATGCTCCTGTAGTCCCAGCTATTCAGAGGGCTGACGTAGGAGGATCACTTGAACTGGGGAACTCAAGGCAACAGTGAGCCATGATTGTGCCACTGCACTCCAGCCTGGGTGACAGAGTGAGACCCTGTCTCAAAACCAAAAACAAAACATACCATAGCTGAGATTCAGTGCAGCTTGTTTCCAAGCCTGCATTCCTAACTGTGAAGCTTTTGCTGCCTTTTAGTCAAGCAAATCACTGTCTTTCAGACCAGTTGTATGTTACAAAAGGACTTTGTGCTGAGGCAACAGAGAACATGGGATGGGATCAGGCAGGCTGGATTTTCATCTGCTAAGCCACTTCTAGCTGCTGGACCTCAGTCAAGTGTCACAACCTTGCTGGGCTTTTTTCCCTCATATGTAAAGTGAGGGCAGGAACATGTGAGGTCCCCGAATCTGAGAATAGCAGGTATGATATTGTGAAATGAACACAGTATTTGGTCTTCATTCTTTCTCATTTTTCCTGGCATACAACTCCTAAAATCCTTAGAATCTCCCAAATGATGTCTTTTTATATGCTAATGAAGTGGCCAGTGGCTGGCAGCCCCTAGGTAGTTTCAGGAGAGAGGCTGGTCATAGGAAAGACTAAGGGAGAATTAGAGGATTGGGATTTTCAGCTCCACCCCCCAATCTCTGTGGAGACGGGAGGGGTTGAAGGCTAAACTGATCACAAATGGCCAATGATGTAATCAGTCATGCTTACATAATGAAGCTTTCTTGAAAACCCAAAAGGACTGGGGTTTTGGAACTACTGGATAGCTGAATACGTGGAGGTTCCTGGAGGGTGGTGCACCCAGCGGAGGGCAGGGAAGCTCCTTGCCTTGTCCCTCATGCTTTACCCTGTGTGTCTCTTCATCTGTATCCTTCGTAATATCCTTTGTAATAATCCAGTACATGTAAGTGTTTCCCTGAGCTCTGTGAGCCACACTAGCAAATTAGTCAAACCCAAAGAGGGGGTTGTGGGATCCCTGATTTATAGCCAGTTGGTCAGAGCACAGGTGAAACAACCTGGGACTTGCATTGGTATCAGAAATGGGAGACAGTCTTGTGGGACTGAGCCCTCCACCCGTGGGATCTGATGCTATCTCCAGGTAGTGTGGGAACTGGAGGACACACAGCTTGTGTCTGCTGCAGAATTGCTTGCTTGCTTCAACAAGCAAGGAAATTCCCCATCCCCCTGCTCAGGCATGTTGTGAGAGTAGAAGAAACTGGTTTTTTTTTTTTCTGTTTTCTACTGAGTGGGTCACAGGGAAAGTCCCTTAATGTGAATCTCCATAAAATGGGGACCAAAATTTCATTGCAAACAGTGGTGGAAAGAAGATTTCCCTGCGGTTCCATTTTCTGAAAATGAAACTTAAAGTATGGAAATAAGCATATTTATAAAGTTTAAATTTTAATTCCTTGGCTAAAAAGGAACATAGGATCATGGTTAGCTGTACACGCTCTGGAGCAGGCTGCATTTAAATAACAGCTCTACCATTTTCTATCTATGTGGTCTTATGCAAATTATATTTTTCAATTTTTTGGTAATTCTAAGAATAAACAGAAAGTGAACCGTGTGTGTGTTTGTATGTGTATATGATTAATTAAGAAGGGGGTGTGAAATTTTCTGATCAAATTGATTGACTGTACCCCATTACAATCTACACTGTCACATTTGATTTTCTTTCTTTTTTTTTTTTTTATGGAGTTTTGCTCTTGTTGCCCAGACTGGAGTGCAATGGTGTGATCTTGGCTCACTGCAATCTCCTTCTCACAGGTTCAAGCGATTATCCTGCCTCCCAAGTAGCTGGGATTACAGGTACCACCATGCCTGGCTAATTTTAGCATTTTTAGTAGAGACGAGGTTTCACCATGCTGGCCAGGCTGGTCTTAAACTTCTGACCTCAGGTGATCCACTCACCTCGGCCTTTCAAAGTGTTAGGATTACAGGTGCGAGCCACCATGCCTGGCCTCACATTTGATTTTCAAAGCATGATTATGAGGGTAATTTGTATTAGAAATACCCCCAAATTTCTTCCATTTTCTCATGGTAGGGGGAGGTCCTTTTATTCTTTGAACATGTACACCGTTATCTTTGAAACCTTTGTCTTATGATTTTCTTTTTAAGTTGTTAATGGATCTCTGCCACATTCTCATTGAACAATAGCTTCATATATAATTTCAGCAGTTCTCATGATACTATTCTTTATGAAAAATGTCATGCTTTTAAAAATATTCTAGATTCATTGTAAGTTGATTTGACTTTTATTTAGGCCATTCAGCGACCACACCAAGACCAATGCAAACAAACAATATACACAAAATCTGTCCTCTTTAAATACAGGATGGTTAGAGAATAGATACCAGCACTGAGTGGAGTGGAGGAAGGGAAATAGAGAATGAACAGAGAGGGAGTTGCTTGTGTGGGCTTAATTTTATAATATAAGCATATAAGTGTTCAGCTCATTTTTTGAGTATTTTTATGTGTAGATAGCATTGGCTTCTTCCTATAATCTTGTAATAGCAGGGTCTTGGAAGGGAATATTCAAGTAATGAGGTCTTCCTATCTATTCCTTTCAAGGCTACTGTGAGGATCATCTGAGATGATATTTATAGAATATTGAGCAAAGTACCTGAGCATTACCTGTTAATTAGTTTTGTAAAAGACATACAAACCAATGTTTATTGGCATATTCAAAGACAAAATTAAGGTCATAGGTTTTATACTCATTCTGTCTTAGAATATTTTACTTAGATGCAAAAACATGAGAAATTCAGAATTTCATAAAGTCAAGAACTGATATTTTTGTGTGTAAGTTAAATGTTATATTTACTTTCCTCTTTTATTAAAAACATTTTTAGCCTGTTTAAAATGGTCTAATACTTTTCTTTAGTGTCAACAAGAAATAAAAGATATTTGAATATTATGTATGTTTTGTGAGTCTAAAATATTGTATCTTGATGTTCTTTTTATAAGAGTTTCCCCGCTTTGGGGAAAAAACTTAAAAATCTGGCTGTGTACTAAGGCCCCACATCATTCTCTGGTGTCTGCCAGCAGAAGTTTGGAAATACTTTGGTTTTTTATGTCCCAAGAAACATTTTTGAAAAATGTGGTACAATTTTTAAGTAGTTAAGTATGAAAAATTTGGAAATTGCAGATGGAGAACTCAAACTTTCGAAGATAAAATGAAATATAGAAGGTGGCATTTATATAGTGAAAAGCGACACCATATCAAGGACTTAAGCGGTTGTAACTTGCCTAACAAATACAAACTTGTTTTATTATCAAACTTGGTGTGAAAGGAGGCATAGCATGGGTCAGCCACGTGGCTCGGCAAGTGAGCACAGAACTCAGTGCTCTACTGTGAAAGTGAAATTAATTTGGGGAAAATCCAAATGAGAATGTAAAACTGTAAAATATATTTCAGTTTGAAGTTTCATGGTTTTATTGAGTATATATTTGCTCCAGACTTTTTCTACAATTAATCTGGGAAATTCTATAGGGCTCTTAGAAGGATTAGGACTGAGATTGAGAACTGTGGGGACTTCATCTCTTTTTCAAGGTGTGAAAAGTAGTTGCTCTGAAAAATGAAATTAATTGCTATTCAAATGGTTTTTGAATCTCCGTACTGAAAAATGGCAAATGATAGAGTAATAAACAATGAAATACAAGTTATTGGATAGAAATTGAAATGTAAATAACATTGTCTAGCCATTGACATTTCACCTTTTGCTGAGATCATAGTATAATCCAAATTTGAGGGAGGCCTTTGATACAGCTGGTTTCTTCATGATGGAAAAGTGCAAAGCATTGGCATCTGGGTCCTTTGTGAAGCTGTGTGATGCTGGATTTTGCACTGTAGTCCACTGTAGCCTGCCTTCTCACTGTGTAAATACACAACTGCATGGGATCCAATCAGCTTGCCACATGCCACAGGCCATGCTTAATCCTCTGAAGCCTGAAGGAAAACTACTGGGAAAATTACTTACAGCCTGACACCTAAGGAAAAAGGCTCGGTTTTTAGGGGCAGATCTTCAAAATGTGCCTTTATCAAGTTAAAAAAAAGTGGCAGCAGGTGGGGGGGTTAGCATGTATCCTTTTAATTTTTTTTTTTTCCTCTTCTCTGGATTTTTATTTAACCATCTCTGATACTCTTAAGACCTTGGGTACACACATCAGAGTATATTAAACTTTGAGATGGGGATGTACGAGAAGACATTGCTTGACAAATGTTATTTGCCAGACTTTAAGTCCTGTCTATGAGAATGAGAACTACTCCGGAATCCTTCATTTTCTGATCCTTTGTGGCTAGAAAAACAGAAAAGGTCATTAAAGATGAAAGTATTGCAGGGAAGGGATGATGGGAAACTTGGAGAAGACCATCCTGTTGCATTTTTACTTGCTTTTTTTTTTTTTATTTCTGAGGTAGATTTCAAAATGCTAGCTCTTCTCACGATGAAGACATTTGGTTTCTATTTCTTTCTTTTCTTTTTTTAAGGAGAGAAAAAGAAAGAAAAAAAGGAGTGAAGGAGAGGAAGAAAGGAAGAAAAAGAGGGAGAGAGAACGGGAATGTTGCTTTATTCTAAAAATGCGTATTGAAAACCTCTTTTCTGCCAATAATTGTACTTAATAATGGCCGATCAATATTTCATTTAAACCTATGAGTAGGTGCAATGTGGTACTGACAAAAATGTATATTTTATTAATTTAAAGTGGAGAGCTCTATTCCGGATCTGAGTTTAAGTCCTGAATATCCTTATTAATTTTCTGTCTTGTTGATCTATCTAATATTGATGTTGAAGTCTCCCACTATTATTGCGTGAGAGTCTAGGGAGAGTAAGTCTCTTTATAGGTCTTATGTATCTGGGTGTTAGGATCCTTAGCTCTTCTTGTTACACTGATCCTTTTACCACTATATCTTTGTTACTTTAAAATCTATTTTATCAGAGGCGAGAATTGCAACTCTTGCTTTTTATTTATGTATTTATTTTTGCTCTCCATTTGATTGGTAAATCTTTCTCCATCCCTTTGTTTTGAGTCTTTGTGTATCCTTGCATGTGAAATGGGTCTGGATGTAGCATACCATTGGGTTTTGGCTGTATCATTTGATTGGGGGATTTCGTCGATTTAAATTTAGGATGACTGCCATTTGATGTTAACTGGCTGTTTTGTCCATTCGTTGATGTAAATTCTTCTTTATGTTGATGCTCTTTACTTTTTGGTATATTTTTAGAAAGGCTAATACTGGTTGTTCCTTTCTATGTGTAATGCTTCTTTCAGAAGCTCTTGTAAAGCAGGCCTGGTGGTAATAAAATCTCTGAGTACTTGCTTGTTCATAAAAGATTTTATTTTTCCTTCAGTTGTGAAGCTTAGTTTGTCTGGATATGAAATTCTGGGCTGAAAGTTCTTTTCTTTAAGGATGTTGAATATTGGCCCCCACTTTCTTCTGGCTTGTAAGGTTTCTGCCGAGAGATCTGCTGTGAGTCTGATGGGTTTCCCTTTGTGGGTAACTCGACCTTTCTCTCTAGCTGCCCTTAGTATTTTCTCCTTCATTTCAACCCTGGTGAATCTAATGATTATGTGGCTTGGGATTGCTCTTCTTGAGGAATATCTTTGTGGTGTTCTCTGTATTACTGGAGTTGAATATTGTCCTGCTTTGCTAGGTTGGGAAAGTTTGCCTGAATAATATCCTGAAGAGTATTTTCCAGCTTGGATTCATTCTCTTCATCATATTCAGGTACACTTATCAAACGTAAATTAGTCCCATATTTACGTTTCACATAGTCCCATATTTCTTGGACAGTTTGCTCATTCCTTTTTATCCTTTTTTCTCTATTCTTGTCTTCTAGTTTTATTTCATTAAGCTGGTCTTTGAGCTCTGATAGCCTTTCTTCTGTATCTTTTTAATGTTTTTATTTATCATCATTTATAAATCATAGTACTGTAACAATGTATGTGTATATTTTGACTAGGGACAGGGTCTTCCTCTATTGCACAGACTGTAGGGCAGTGTTGCAGTGGCACAATCATACCTCACTGCAGCCTACAACTCCTGGGTTTGGGAGATCCTCCTGCCTCAGCCTCCTGAGTAGCTAGGACTACAGGCATGCACCACCATGCCTGGCTAATTTCAAAATTATTTTTGTAGAAATAGGGTTTTGCTATGTTGCCCAGGCTGACCTCAAACTCCATGACATGTTCCCTTTGGAAGATTAAAAAAAAAAGTTAGAAATATCTTTCTCCAAAAATTTACAGGATGCCATGTGAGGGCTTTTGTAGGTAGCAAACTTTAAATAATTTTTTGCAACAAAATCAATGGAAACATGGACAGATACTCTTTAAAAATGTTCTTAGTGGCTGGGCGCAATGGCTTACCCCCATAATCCCAACATTTTGGGAGGCCAAGGCGGGCAGATCACCTGAGGTCAGGAGTTCAAGAGCAGCCTAGCCAACATGGTGAAATCCCATCTCTGTTTCTTTTGAAATACATTTTCTCTTTCACTTATTAAAATATCACCTTTTTTTTGGAAGTGGCAGGTCAATAAGAGAAAAAGAAAAAGAAAGAGCCTGTTTTTCTCAAAGGAACAGGCTAATTGTTTGAAAACCCAGTAGATTGTTAACACTTCTATTTTTGTAAGAGAAAATCATCTAGCACATGTTTAAGTTTGACAACTTTTTAAAGTACTTTGCCACAATATAACCAGCACATCTCAACATAGTATAGATTTTTATGGTTACTTCCATAAAAATAAATTGCAAATATTTGACTACACTGAAGTTCTTATTTCCACAAAATTAACCATGTTGATTGAATAATGTTCCATAGAACATTTTGTGCTTTTGGCTTCAAGTTCTTCATTGCAGTACCTTGCTTGTGAATGACAAAATGAATGCATATTGTGTGTGCTGTTTTTTAAACTTCCTATAAGAGCAGCTGCCTTACCAGTGCTTATACTTGAACAGTTTTTGATAGAACACTTTTTTTATTAAAAAAGGAATTCATGGATGGGTGCCCTGGCTCATACCTGTAATCCCAGCAGTTTGGGAGGCTGAGGTAGGTGGATCACCTGAGGTAAGGAGTTCAAAACCAGCCTGGCCAACATGGTGAAACCCCATCTCTACTAATAGTATAAAAATTAGCTGGGTGTGGTGGCAGGTGCCTGTAGTCCCAGCTACTCAGGAGGCTGAGGCAGGAGAATCGCTTGAACCCAGGAGGTGCAGCTTGCAGTGAGCTGAGATTGAGCCACTGCAACCCAGCCTGGGCAACAGAGTGAGACTCCATCACAAAAAGAAAGTAATTTACTCTTCAGAATGTGTCTCCATGTTCTCACTTAAAAGGATGGGTTTTGGATGGGAGAAGAGTGAGGGATAAAAAACTACAAATTGGGTACAGTGTATACTGCTCGGACGATAGGTGCACCAAAATCTTAGAAATCACCGCTAAAGACCTTATCTATGTCTTATAAATACTAATAAAACATAAAAAATTTTTAGTATATTTTATTATCATATAAAATCTAGCAAATGCCACAAGTTGAGTTGTGAAAAACATCTGTACTTTTTACTAAGTATACAGCAAACTTCTTGCATAATTGAATTTGTTCTAATAAACTTGTTCCTTAAAATATTCAACACTATTTGATAGTTTTACGCATAAGGAATGTATTTTATCTTTTTTTTTCTTTAGTGACAGAGTTTCGCCATGTTGCCCAGGCTGGTCTCAAACTCCTGGGCTCAAGCGATCCACCCACCTTGGCCTCCCAAAGTGATGAGATTACAGGCATGAGCCACCAAGACTGGCCAAGGAATGCTTTATTTCTCTGTTTTATTTTAGCTATTTTTTTAGCCACCACATTCCCTATAGTAATGCTTTTTTTTGGGGGGGCTATTAAGTGGAAATCCCAAAGATCTGGGATTATGTACAAAAATACCTAAGGTTTTTCTAATTTTATCATCAAATTAAGGAAATTTTGTGAAGGACTGGAATATCTTAAAGTGCAGCAGACATTTAAGGGGAGGATCATAGTATATGCTAGTGGATATAAATTCATTTTTAAAATGCCTTCTTGATAATTTAGAATTTTGGAGGGATCAACTTGTTAATGTGCTTGGGTTGGTCATTATTTTTATTTATGGGTGACTAGTGAAGAATTTATATTCGGAATAGGAGTCTCAGTTTTTTCATATTCTTGTTAGTATTATCTTTAGTTTGAAGTTTCTTTCTCAGATTCTGGTTTGCAAAGCTAGTTTCATTAAAAATGGATGATTATAGGCTGGGCATGGTGGCTCACACCTGTAATCCCAGAACTTTGGGAGGCTGAAGCAGTAGGATCACTTGAAGTCAGGAGTTGGAGATCCTCCTGGCCAAACATGGTGAAACCTTGTCTCTACTAAAAAATACAAAAATTAGCTGGGCAGTTGGTGCATGCCTGTAGTGCCAGCTATTCACAAGGCTAAGGTATAAGAATTATTTGAACCTGGGAGGCAAAGGTTGCAGTGAGCCGAGATCATGCCATGGCACTCTAGCCTGGACAACAGAGTGAATCTGTCTTAAAAAAAAAAAATTGATGATTATTTCCTGTAATCTCAGCACTGTGGTAGGCCAAGGCAGGAGGATCGCTTGAGGCCGGGGGTTGGAGACCAGCCTCAACAACGTAGTGAGACCCTGGCTCTACAAAAAAAAAAAAAAAAAAAAAAAAAAAAAAAAAAAAATACAACTTAGCACACCTATTGTCTTAACCATGTGTTTAAGCAGGAGAATCTCTATAAACTAATTTAAGTGGGTCCACATAAAGTGCCACAGGGCATGATACTTTAAATAAAAGTGAGGGCTGAGAAGGGCCATGCTGTCAAACCCTCTGCTTTGTAGTACCCTCTGTCATCTCTCAAGATGTCTCATGAAACCTGACTGGGGACCTAGGAGGGTGCTATTACCAGTGTGTATATGAAGTATTAGTAAAACTTAATTTAAATGGTTTTATTAAAAAATACCTAAAAATAGGATGTTTCAGAAAATACTCTTTCTTGTCAAGTGTATCCTCTCGGGATTACTGTATGAAATGTCACAGTTCTTTTTTTTTTTTTTCTTTCTTTGAGACAGAGTTTTACTCTTATTGCGCAGGCTGGTGTGCAATGGCTCAATCTTGGCTCATTGCAACCACTTCCTCCCGGGTTCAAGCGATTCTCCTGCCTCAGCCTCTGAAGTAGCTGTGATTACAGGTGCTCATCACCATGCCCAGCTAATTCCTGTATTTTAGTAGAGATAGAGTTTCACCACTTTGGTCAGGCTGGTCTTAAACTCCTAACCTCAGGTGATTCACCCGCCTCAGCCTCCCAAAGTGCTGGGATTATAGGTGTGAGCCACCACGCCCAGCCCCACAATCCATTCTTAAGAGAAATCCTTAAAGTACTGCAGCAGGGCTGAGGCTGGGCATGGTGGCACATGCCTGTAATGCCAGACACTCAGGAGGCTAAGGCAGAAGAATCACCTGAACCCAGGAGGCGGAGGTTGCAGAGCCAGGCTTGGCTTAAGGAGTAGAACCCAGGCCTCAAGTGTGCAGCAGGAGGGAGACAAGGGTGTGGGGACCAGTGAGTCTCCCTGTCTGCCCCATTTAGAATTCTCATGCAGCCTGCTCCTCCCTTTCTCCCAGTCTTTCATTGTCTATTGCTCAGCTTGGAACCCTTTCAGGGTTGGAACACTTTCTGGTGGACCCGGAATGCATGTCTTTATTATCTTTGTGAAATACCTGACCGCAGTTGGTGTTCAGTGAGTGATGCTGTTGTTATTTTTTCCTAAGTAGAAAACAAGTTTCGAAGTGCTATTTGTTTTTTTTTGTTAATTTTTAATCGTGGCAAAATCGACAACATAAAATTTACCATCCTAATCATTTTTAACACAGACCAGTAGTGTCGTGTTAAGCATATTCACCTTGCCGTGAAACCATCACCATCGTCCACCTCCAGAACACGGTCATCTATGCAGAACTGAAAGTTCATATCCTATAAAGAGTAAACTCCTCTGTGCCCCACCCCTGGCAACCATCAATCATTTTTTTTTTCCGGCTTCTTATGTCAAACTCATGTTTAATTACTTTAGGTACCTCATATAACTGGCATCATATAGTATTTGTCCTTTCTGTCTGGCTTATTTCACTTAGGGTAATGTTGTCAAGGCTTGTCCAGTTGTAGCATTTGTCGGAATTGTGTATCTTTTTAAGGCTGAATAACATTCCACTGTATGTATTCACCACATTTTGTTTATCCATCCATCTGTGCTATTTTTAAAGAGGTGGGCACACCCAGAAGCAGATCCAGGTGCACATACCTGACAGGTTGGTTAGCTTGACAGTGGGCTGCATCCTATCCATGCGATTGTGCAGCTGAACTCTCTGGCCATCTGTGTAGGAGAGACAATAGAACTATCTTGTCACTGTGCTCTTCTGCCTCACCTGGCCAAAAGTGGACTCTGACTTTGGAATTGCCTGTGAGCCAAGCAATGAACACAGGTGAAACTTTCAACATGCATATGTTGACCTTCCTTGGCTTTCTGAAATATTTTTGTTTTAGGAGTAGTCTATGGGATAGTGTCTGGGGTCAGAGAGTTTCTTTATGTGTGGAAAATAATATAAAATAATTAAGGTAGTGGGATATATATTTTTTTCAAATTAAAATTATTTTTATTTTGCCTCATAGACACTATGTATACTATAATTACTATGATTTTTTATTTTGATAATATATATAAGGTTTACCATTTGAGCCATTTTTCAGGTACAACTCAGTGGAACTAAGTACATTCACATTGTGCAAGCATCACCCCCACCATCCATCTCCAGAACTTCTTTATTTTCCTAAACTGAAACTCTATAGCCATTAAATAATAACTCTCCATTCTCCCCAACCCCTGGCTTCTGGTAATCTCTCATCTACTTTCTTTTTCTATGAGTTTTTCTTTTTCTTGACTATCTAGGTACCTCATATAAGTAGAATCATACAGTATTTGTCCTTTTGTGATTGGCTCATTCATGTTATTGCATGTACCAGAATTTTGTTTCTTTTCAAGGCAGGATAATATTCCATTGCATGTGTATACCACATTTTGATTATCCATCCATCCGTCAATGGACATTTGGGTTTTTCTATCTTTGGCTATTGTGAATAATGCTGCTGTGAACATAGGTATAAAAATATCTCTTTGAGTCCCTGCTTTCAATTCTTTGGGTATATGCCTGGAAGTAGAATTGCTAAGTCATAGGGTAATTCTACATGTAATTTTTTGAGGGGCCATCATATTGTGTTCTAGGGGAGGATATTTTATTTAGATAACATCTTAGTCCTTTATTCTTTTATGTTTTGTCTCTGCAGTTTTCCTATCGAATGAGCTTGCTCCTCCCTCCACAATGTTGATAACTGCAGGGCAGGACACAGAGAGCTCTGCTGGTCGGTTTCACGGGGCCTCCCGCAATAACTGCTCTTGTTTATTATTTTCATTGCAGATGCCAAAGCCATGGAGTTGAGCTGCAGCGAAGCACCTCTTTACGTAAGTTGCTAAGCACTGGGCTTCAGGTCCAAGGGGCCCTTTCTTAACTCCAAACCATGTGATTGAAGTGGGAGAAATATTTTTCTTTCTATTGAGTTAAGGCTTTAAAAAAAAAACACCCTGAGTGTTACTGTCTAGTTCAAGTATTTGCATGGAGCTTTTAAAAACTGGTTGGCTCCTGTTTTCGAGTCTGGATTTTATATTTCCCTCAGTATTTTTTTAACTATGTAATTTCTGGATTCAGAAACACTCAGTTCACTCATGTGAGTGGTATGTGAACATATTATTTTATGATAATATCCTGATAATAGTCAAGATTTTCTGTGTGTGTCTTTTTTGAGGAAAGGTTTTGTGATAATTGTGTCAGCTAAAAGTATGAAATAGGATTTCAAACAAAAAATGCTGGACATAAACAGAAGTGGGAGTTGGG
The DNA here is from genome assembly GCF_049354715.1 of Callithrix jacchus. Taxonomy (NCBI): domain Eukaryota; kingdom Metazoa; phylum Chordata; class Mammalia; order Primates; family Cebidae; genus Callithrix; species Callithrix jacchus. The sequence goes on along the minus strand of NC_133503.1, from coordinate 137,399,904 downwards.
GGTATTGGGGGATAGGAATGCCCAGTGAGATTCATAGTCAGATGTGTCGTCTAGGTCCAGGAGGATGCCATTTTTGAGAACAACTCCTGGGGGTAACAGGGGAGTGAACAGATAGTTTCCTCACACAGAAAATGGCAGATGGCCTCATATCTCCTCCTTCCTTCTGATTTCAGGCAAAACTTCCTTCCTTGGAAAGGAACTGTGTCGGTGTGGGGCCTGGGCAGGTGGGCGTAGATGTGTGGGGGAACTGGGGTTTCGAGCAGAATTTCAAGGAACGGGAGCAAATTTAATCAGAATCCTCAATTGATGAGAATAGATTAATCCGCTTCCCACACTTTAGTACACAGCCCGGTGCCTACTCACTCACCCTCACTCCCTTCCACACACGACACATACTTCTCTGGAGGAAGACAGAGTCATAGACCAAACTGATTCCAGAATAATAGAAAAGCTGCCCTTGGGCTGCCCAGTGATCTCTAGTACTCTCTCTAGGTTGTGATTTGCAGGCCATAAAATGTGTCTGTAGACAGTTGGGCTTGGCCCAGCCATAATTAAAGGTAAAAAAAGACTAGTCTGAGGCTAAATTGTAAAGTACTCCAAAATCTTCCTGTTGCTTTTTTCTGTGTGTGCCTTCCTATTCCTTACTCATGCCACCCTCCTCCCCCACCTCAAAACAGACAAACAAATCCACAAGCCTAATCAGGATAGAAGCCCTGTAGCTGACCAACCTCCTCATGTAGCTATTTTGAACATAGACTTTCTAGATTGTGACCAGTCTTGGGGAAAAACACAATACACATTGCCCAAGGAGAGAGGAGATTTAAATGAACCAAATGAAAACAAAAACAAGTTTTTCTAGTTATTACAAAAATGGTGATTCAAGTAAAATGAAAAGTACAGAAAAGTGTTAATAAGTCATAATCTCCCCTCCATGGATAATGTTGTTATATTAAAATATAAATATATTTTATAATTTTAAGGTTTAAATTTTTTTCTCATTTTAACATCTCTAAAATTGAGATGCTCTTACATTTGCTGTGCTTCCTGACAGATGTCATTATTTACATGTGTGTGACCTTGGTCACAGGGTTCATATTGTTGTCACTTTAGTTTATTTATATATCTTGCTGGTACTGCCTAAGTTAATTGCTTTCAAAATGACATCACTATGATCTAGCATTATAAGGCAAAGTTAGTACGTAACCAGAAAGACATGAAAATAACAGCATGTTACATGATAAAAATCTGTATATAGATTAATTTGGAAAAGGTCTTTTGATAAATATAAAAATCTAGGTAATTAAACATTACATCCTAATTGGTAGTTTTTCTTTTCTAGTGGAATATTAAATGTATATGGTAAATAATGATATCTTAGATAAAATATATGAAATATATTTAACATAAATGACTCCTACTATATACAGTAAAGTATATAACATTTTTTGATTTAATTTAACATTTTTGGTCAATATTATTGCAACTGATGTAAGCCAATCTAGCCACTTGGTCTCATCCAGCAAGAAATAAGTAGAGATATATTAAAATGAAAACAAGCCTTAAACCAACATCCACCAAATGAGTAATGCCATGCAGACAGAGCAGACACAAAACTGTCCTACAATTTGTTTCTGTATCTTGGGGAAGAACCTGCTCTCTGCTCTTCTATCTTCAGAGGTTTGATAAATATTCACTTCTAGTTTCTCTTAGTTTACTATATTTTGGTTTATAAAGCCTTAATAGTTTTTCTTATTTAAATATATTTATTGTAAAATATTAGAAAGAGACACAGCAAAAAGAAAACATTAAAACCTCATGTTTAATCCCATGATGAATGCTAAGCTCTGTTGACATTTTGATACAGATTTTTCCAGAGTTTTATGTATATCTATGTTGAATTTTATCAAGGGTCCTTTTGACATTTATTTAGATGATACTGTGTTTTCTCATTTGACCGTGATTTATTGGCTTGATGACTTTATATATGCACTACTAGTAATCCTGCTTAGTTATTTTGACTATTTCTTTTGGAAAAACAAATTAAAATACCTCTGTCAATTGTATAATAAACATACCCTCTCCACTGGAAATTGCAAAGAGTCCATTACCTATTGGGAGACTGTATTAAAATTATAAAATAACATTATGCATAATTATATGCTAATGCCCTTGAAAAATCTCATTACAACAGACTTTTAAAAATATATAAATAAGAGTTACCTCAAGGACAATTAGATTACATAAGTGAAACAATAATTAGGAAGAAAAGTTGATTGAAATTATTTCCCAATTTCTACCCACCTCTCAAAAAAAGGGCACCTCATTCAGATGTGTCTTATAGGTGATTTTTTTATTCCTTTTCTTATCAGTTGTTTTGATGGAATTCTTATAACATTTTTATGGCTAAAATGCTTCTTTGACTCTGTCAGGTCACTATAGAGACTGTTTTTCCTAAAGATGATAGATATCTTTATACCTATAGAAAAATCTATGAGGAGCAGTGATGACTCCTTCAACACCTTCAGGGAGACCCAGGCTGGCAGACATGTGTCCCAGGCTGTCTTTGTGGACCTGGAGCCTGCTGTCATAGGTTGGCATCAACTACCAGCCCCCTATAGTGGTGCCCAGGGGTGCCCTGGCCAAGGTTCAGCAGGAGGTCTGCATGCTGAGCATCACCACAGCCATCACCGAGGCCTGGGTCTGCCTGGACCACAAGTTTGACCTGAAGTATGCCAATCGGGCATTTATGCATTGGTATGAGGGCAAGGGCATGGAGGAAAGGGAGCTGTCAGAGGCATGAGGACCTGGCTGCCCTGGAAAAGGATTATGAAGTAGACACAGAGTCTTTGGCCGGCGAGGACGACCATGAGGAGTTCTAGGGGTCCTGGCACCTGTAACACCTGGTCTCTCATACCTCAGTTGTGTGTGTATAGCTGTTTCCTGAACCCCTACTCATACAGTTGATGCTGCAAGTGAAAAAAAAAATCCAAGCATTTTGTTTGGATCGATGAACACTTTTGATTTTTCTTTTCAAGATTGTTTCTTCCACTATTGTTTTCCCCTTCTAGAACAACTAATATCCAAGGATTAGATTGGATTTTCTTTTTGGGGAGGGAGGAGGGTTGCATTCTGGAAGAATGTTTTTATCTTTGTTTCCACTTAAGTTTTTAGTAGTGTCAAGTTGTTTTTTTTCTTGCTTGCCAGCACAATTTTAGATTCTATCACTTTTAGTTTTTATGTAGCATTGTCAAATCTTGGCCTTGTTATGCCTACAAAAGTTTTATAGAGATAAATTTTTATTATGAGCACAAAGGAATAATTAATTTTTTTTCTCTATGTTCCAGGAATCTGTTTCAGAAGGAGGTGGAGTCTTTGGCTCTGTCTCTTGTTCTGTAGAAGATTTTGGCTCATTTCTGTTTGCTCATTTTTAGGAAGGAGACTATCTTCTTCTTGGAGATACAGGAATGTTCCTGAACTCAGCCACAGAGTCAGTCAAACTTTTATTATATTTATTATTTTTAAAAATTTATTTTGAGATAGGGCCTCACTGTTGCAGGCTGGAGTGCAGTGGCATGATCTTAGCTCACTGCACCCTCGACCACCTGGGCCCTAGCAAGCCTTCTGCCCAGTAGCTGGGACTACAGGCACGTGCCACCATGGCCAGCTTTAGTCTAATTTTTAAAAGAAACCATGGCAGTCCCCTGAGTTGCAGTTGCAGAAAAAGAGAAACCCTGTACTGTAATAAGATCAGAAAAGAAGCAAGAATTGGTGAGACCGGCAGCCAAGAGCTTTATAATATCAATTTGCAGAACTTAGGGATATGAGCATTGCAAATCCAATTCTGAGTCTCTGAGCAACTTCCTGCATTCGTGCTTGGAAGGAAACTGAAGGAGCTGCGCTGGAAGGCTAATCTGTTTATTTCCAGGAGAAAAAAAATGCCAGAGGCCTGCAGTCTGGTTTGAAGGCTAGGCTTAATTTTTAGATTGAATGGTACAATAGTATTAGGAGGTGTGTTTTAAGCTAGAAAAAGAGTTGTGGTGAAGCTAATGAAAAGTGCAAAAGCCTGGAAAAATGTAAATTAGAATCAATGTAACCAACCTAAGGTGTTTATTTTTCTGGCTTAAAACTCTTCAGTCGACACCACTTGGGAGCTTAAAAGTTATGTACTGGAAATTATAAAGATATTTTAATTTTGTTTTAATTAATTAATTACTTTATGTTTTAATTTCATGTTGCTATGAGAAAGTAGATTATTTTCTTTTTAGATTATTGCTCTTAGTCTTCTTTTTCCTAGTTTGCATGTAGAAAGAGATAGGAAACGAAGCAAGGACAGCTTAAGAGGAGAGATTTTGGGCCAGGCGAGGTGGCTCATGCCTGTAATCCCAGCACTTTGGGAGGCCAAGGTGGGTGGATCACAAGGTCAAGAGATTGAGACCATCCTGGCCTCAATCCCATCTCTACTAAAAATACAAAAATTAGCTGGGCCTGGTGGCATGTGCCTGTAGTCCCAGCTATTCAGGAGGCTGAGGCAGGAGAATTGCTTGAACCTGGAAGGCAGAGGTTGCAGTGAGCCGAGATCGCGCCACTGCACTCCAGCCTGGCGCCTGGCGACAAAGCAAGACTCTGCCTCAAAAAAAAGGAGAGATTTTGCTTACTGGACACTTAATTAAACTTTGAGAGAGGAAGACATTTTGCATTTATAAGCCTATTTGTGTTTTTGCTAATGAATGTTTTTGATTACTTTTTATATTGTTTTCTCTAAATTTTTGTAAATCAAGAGAGTTATAAAACAAATACATGTTCTACTTATTTATCTGAGAGCTTTCTTTTTTACATTAATTATATTTTATTTTTGTATAAAGTATACTTGGGTGTGGTGGCATACACCTGTAATTTCAGCACTTTGAAAGGCCGCTTGGTCCTCCCGACATCAGCCTGGTCAACATAGTGAGACCTGTCTTTACCAAAAAAAAAAAAAAAATTAGCCAGGTGTGAAAAAATTAGCTCAAGCCTGTAGTCCCAGCTACTTGGGAGGCTGAGGTAGGAGGATCGCTTGAGCCAAGGAATTCAGGGCTGTAGTGAGCTATGATCACGCCACTGCACTGCAGCCTGGGTGACAGAGCAATACTCTACCTCAACATAAACAAAAACTGTTTGTACAGTATAATTAATGCTAATCTTTCTGAAATATCAGTTTAGTGCTGTGAATAAAACAGAAAAAATCTTGCTTGATAAATTGTTAATTCCACAGATATTTCCATTTTTCCTCAACTAAAATGGCTTTATTTAAAATGATTAAATAATACTTATTATAAAGCATATGGTAAGTAAAATTAAAAAGAAAGTGAAAATCATGTGAAATTCTACCTTTTTTCTGTTTGTTTTTGTTTTTCGTTTGTTTTTGAGACAAGGTCTCGCTGTGTCACTGAGGCTGGGGAGCGTAGTGTAATCTTGGCTCACTGCAGCCTCCACCTCTCGGGTTCAAGCAATCCTCCTGTGTCAGGCCCCAGAGTAGCTGGGACTAGAGGCACTCACCACAACACTGGGCTAATTTTTGTAGTTTTTGTAGAGATGGGGTCTCGCCATGTTGCCTAGGCTGGTCCCAAACTTCTGGGCTCAAGTGATCCTCCTACCCTGGGCTCCACTCCTAAAGTACTGGGATTACAGGCATGAGCCACTGTGCCCATGCCTGTAATCCCTCAAATTTCTTAAAATAAATTTATCAAAAGAAATTCTCCATTTGAGATAACTTTATTAGCATTTTGGTAAATACTAAAATTTGTTTGGCAAATGTAAACACACACACACACACACACACACACACACACACAATATACCATAAGGAATACTATGGAAATGCTGTTTTTATTATAATGGCTAGGACCCCATTTCCCCTCACCCCCATTTTATACTTCCCCTTCCTGTACTCTGAGCTAACCCTTAGAGTCACCTCCTGCAGGGGGTCTCAACAGCATCAGCCTCCCTAGGAACTTGCTAGAAATGCAAATTCTCAGACCTCACCCTGGACCTACTGAATCAGAGACTCTGTGGGTGGGGCCCAGCAATCTGTGTTTTAATGAAACTTTCAAGTGATTCTGCTCTGTGCCAAAGTTTGAGAACCATGGACTTAGTGCAAACATTTTCATGTTTTTCTGTATTCATATATACATATACAAGATTTACTACAAGGATCATATTATGTGGACTTCTCTATCTTTTCTAACTCAGCGATACTTTGTAGAAACTCCTATAAGCAAGCCATAGACATAGCTCAAACTCACTCTAGTTAATGAATAGGTATGGGACAAGCTCATTCCTTGTTGATGGACATTCATTTTATTTCAGATTTTGGCAACCATGAACAATTATTCACCAGGCATCCTGCCCATATGACCTTATATGTTGATACTTTCATCTCTGTGGGATAGATTCCTAGGAGTGGAATTGCTGGATGAAGGGCATACATATTTTAAGTTTTAGTGGATTGCTTTGCAAATAAGATCTAATAGTCGAAATTTTATTCAGCAACTTTCAGAAATATTTAATGTCTATTTCTTTAGCTTTAATGACTGATAATTGTGTAATTGGGAATTATATTCTCATTTTCATTGTGCGAAGAAAGGTGGGATGTTAAATTTGGTATGTTGATTAAGTTGGTGAAGGGTTAGAAGAAAGAAATCTCCTTGCTTGCTTTAATCCTCCTTTTTTGCCATGGTTCTTCATTTCTGCCATTTCTCAAATTCTGACTAATATGAGCATCTAAGCCATGGAGATTTTTTAACCTCTGCAGAGGGTGCATGTGTGAGACCGGGGGCATGTGTGAGACCGTGTGTGTGGGCTCTTGCTCTCCTCCACCCTTCGACATGCTTCGCAGACGTGTTGATCATAGCACTGACTGAGAAGAGTGTAATCACTTTTTTCTCTGGAGCCTGCAAATTGTATAACCATTTGGGCAGTGGAGTTTTTTTCTTCAGTAGCCTGCTGCCAGCTGGATCTGAGAAGCTTCCTTATTCCCTTAGCATTTTATGTTTATGTTATTCTTTTATTCTGAGTCACTGCCTCCTCCTGTGTTTGGTCCCAGGCACGTTGGTTGCTGCTGGGCTCATCGTGTGTGTTGAAGGTGTAATCTGGTGTCTAGAGGTAATGAGGCTAAACTCTCTCCTATTCAGCCTTTTCTAATTTCTGGATCTTAGTATAGCTTCCTTGAATACTTGGTGGAGCATACTCCCCTTGGTCCCAGCCTTCTGGAGGGAAAGCCAGAGGACAGGGCCCAAGTTATCTGGATGGACTCTTCCCCAGCCCAGAGAAGCAGCTTCCTATTGAGGTGGTGAGTGACTTGGTGGCTTTGTTCTGGGGTCACCGGGCAGATGCTTTTTTCCGGATTCCCGCAGATTCCCTGTGGCTTTTGGTTCCTGTGGAAGGAAATCCTGTCCTCCAGACACTGCCTTTCTCTCTTGGTGGCTCTGCATTCCCCCATGAGCCACTTATGTATGACTGGCTCATCAACTCAAAATATTAGTCTGTGAGGGCATCTTGGGGACCTTTGCCTGGGCACCCTCACTTTGCTGATGAGAATAGTCTCCAAGAGGGAGATTGACTGGCTCGACTAAGTTAATTCAGCTGGCTTGATGCTCTGGATTTTTAAATGCTCTATTAGAAGTCACGAAAATATATAAATTTTTTTTCTCAGAAAGTTTGTTAATGGCAGATCCCACAATAAGCCTGGGGTTTTCCCATCTTCACTGATAATGACCTCCCCCACTGCTCTGTCACATCTCCACTTCCTCATTGGCCAAGTACTCAAGGGCACCGTTTTATCCTTTCCTGTCCTGCAGCTGCCTTTGAGCTTTCTTACATGAAGAATGGTGCTCCTTCCTGGACCTTAAATTAAAGCATCTCTCTTTTCTTTTATCTCACTAGAGGATGCTGCTGGTAACTATGTCTAGATAAGCTCTGACTTTCTAAAGCTCATTTGCACACAAGAAGCCAGACCTATTAATTGACAGTCATTTGCTCCATTCAGCTCCTCCACAGCTCAAAATAATAGAAATTTCATTAGCTCAGGTGTCAGAGGGTGGTAGGTAAGGGTATCTTTTAAAATAGGTTAGTAAAGCTTAGTCTGGCTTAGCCAATGGAATCAGGTAGGCCTTTTGCTTGAATTCAACTTCTAGATTATGTGTTTACTTTGTGCAAATTTGTTTTTAGCAAATTACATGAACATTACTTGTGTCTGAACTTAAAACAGAGCTGCACGTGCATCTCAGCGAATTGCCACCTGCTGGGGGTTTCTGCCATCGCTGGTTCATCTGTGCTCCCTGAAGTCGGTTCTCTTTGGTGGCTTTTGTTTTCTACTAACTTAATTTGACCTTTTCCTACCCTCTTTGGATGGCCTTGCTTTTATCTCTTTACTTTTTCTCCTGTTTTCCTCCTGAGGGTGCAAACAAATTCCAAAGCAGCATGTTCTAGCCATAAAGCGAAGAGGACCATGCTAACTGTTTCACCCAGGCTGGCCAGCAGCCACGAGATGTCAATTCCTGGGAAGTCTGAAGCTCCTTAGCTGCTTCGGGAGATTGCTTGTTAGTTCTGGCAGGAGCAGAGGGGAAAAGCCACTTCTTAGACTTTAGCAAAACCTTTGATTTAGAAACATTTTACAAATCCTCCATCAGCTTCATCCCATTTCACATTTTGAAAGAAAGAGCTTCCTTTTCTCTCAATACAATACCACTTTATGGTGACCCCTCCTACTGTCACAACTGAGATGATAGGCTTCTGGGGAAAGGCCCAAAGGTGAATACACAACTTCAGAAGACCACAGGAAGAGTCAGCCCAGCGCCCAACTTTGAAGAAATTTCTTTGTGGGTGTGGGTTGAGGTCCATGGGTAAATAAGTGCCAAGTTTTCTTAAAGTCTGATGCTGCCTCACTTCGTATATTTTAGTGACAGCTCCCACAATTTAGGTAATGTGCAGCTTGTATTTTTAATAAAGAACTTGAAGTAACCGATATTTTTGTTCTATTTGAGTTTTTAAAATGTCTTACCTTCTAAGCAAAGATTTTAGGCACGATGGAAATGGGTCAGAGTTTTCTCTGGGAGAAGCCTCAGTAGAAGAAATAACATGTGATCCAGGTAAAGTGTTTTATTTACATATTCTAGAAGGGCAGCCCTTATAGAAGGTGTGATTGTAGCTATCCTACCTTATCAAGTTCCTCTCTCTTACACCTGAGGAGGGTGCGCATGTTTTAAATAAGTGTCTCTAGCTCTGGCCTTCTTTTCCTCTCTTGATACTGTTATTTTATTTTATTTTTTTTCTCAGTTATGTTAACTTTATTTAATAAGTTGGCAGTCTCAAAAATCTTTCTCTTCATCGGGTATTTGCAAAATTTTTGGCCTTTGAGCTTGAACCTGGAGCTTTACTCCATCTATAATATGATTTTCCTGTTGTAGTGCATTCTGAAGTTCTTCTTCTGAAGAAAACTGAACCCGACCCATACCTCTGTGAAAACCAGTCTCCTTGTCCTTTTTATATGGCCAAACTGTGCAAAATGTTCTCTCAGCTGACTCGACGCCGCGGTCCAAGGAATTTTTCTCACAAAATCAACTGGCCGACTGACGTTTCTACGCAGCGCCACAGCACCAGTCGCTGTTAAAGCCGCCATCTTTAGACTCGATACTGTTATTTTTATTGAAATGGATCTTATGAAGGTCACCAAGTTTGCTCTTGCTTAATCTAAGGTGTTTATTTTCTCAAGGCCCCATTTAGTTCCACACACCGTAAGGGCAGAGAGTGAGCAACAAGGTCCCAAGTCCCTGTTCTCTCCCAGAACGCACACAGGAGTGAGAGACAATTTCAGATGGTCTCTCACGGGTTAGGGCAATACAAGGCTATGGCATGGCAGAGAATGGTGCGTGTGTATTATTAGCCTCTCTGGGACCTCCTGGAGAGCAGTCTAGTAGAGGGACCAGAAAGCACAAAGGCCCTAGAGTGGAAATGAACTTTTGTATTTGACGGACAACAAAAGGCCAGTGTGGCCCTTGTGTTGTGAGGGAGGGGAGAGAGTAGGAGACATGTCAAAGAGGTCGGTGGGGCCACGTCATGCCCATAGATCAGTGGGGGAGTTGCGTGATTTGATTTATGTTTAAAAAGTGTACTTTTGGTGTTCGTGAACCCTGCTGGTTCTTTTTCAAGTTCTCTCTTTGCCTATTGTGCTTTCTTCTCTTCTGTTGTGTGGGTTTTCCCCAGGGCCCACTGCTTTCCCCTCTCTTTCTCGAAAGCTCATCTATTCTTGTTATTTAGACCACCGCTCCTCCTGGAAGACTCCCACGTGCGGGCCCTCTCGTCTTGACCTCTGCCCAGGCCTCATCTTCCATTTCCAGCTGGCCTGTTTTCTATTATCACTTAATTAGCCAGGATTTGACTTTAAATTCAGACTGTTATATTCTGTAAAAGTTTTCTAAGTTTTCCTCTAAGCAACTCCTCTTTCCAACTTGCTGATTTCGGTTACCATCCCACCACTCTCCCAGGAGTCCCGCTTTGAGTTTTCCTAATTCCTCCATCCTTTGTCCTCTGTCAATAGTCAGTCATTCCCCTCTCTCTCCGCAGCTGTACCTTTGGATTATTGCCCCTGGCCTCTTCAGAGTTGCCATTTTCTCAGAATTGGTGAAGACTTTTTCATGCCTTTCAAATATTATTTCCCTGCATTCATCTCTCAACTTGCAGCCATATCATTTAGCTGTTCTAATCAGGCAAGTTCTAATCTCTCAACCCTAGTGGGCTTTCCTCATTCTCTTATTTCTATAACATCACCCAAGGTGTTTTTGTTCCATATCCAGGAATGCCCCTAAGGTAGGAATGGGATGTAATAGTGTATGTTGGTTATGACTTCGGACAGATATGCATTTGATTCTACATCGTCTCCTGAACTCAGATTATCACCCTTTATGACATTTCAATACCTCATGCAGCACCCAATGCACTGTAGGCTTTTAGTAAATGTTTGCAGATAGAGTTTCTGGAAGATCACTGAGGGGAGGCAAGCTTGCTCTCTGACCCTTTATAGGAGCATTCCAGGCAATGGCTATGGTCATTAGGGAGAGGGTACCATCGACAAAAATGGTTGATAATTAAAGATGATTTGGAGTCACATGTGTAGGATTGCAGAAACCCTTTACACCAGAAGCTCCAGCCATACCCTCCTGCTCTCAGTTCTTCGTGAATGCGACGCTTCTTCCCACCCCAGGACCTGTGTGTGTATGTGCTGTTTTCTTCACCTGGCATACTCTTGCTCCCTTCCTCTTCATATAATGACATTTTTACTCACTCTGCAGATTTCAGCTCAAACGTCACATCCTTAATATGGTCCTCTAGACATTTTCTATTTTGAGAGAGTGGTGTTGTTACTGTTCTGTTTAGTGTCCCTTCTATTGTAAGCACCCATACAGCAGAGACTCCAACATTCAATTAAAATTTGCAGTTAATCATTGTAAATGAATATTTGCTTTCAATCTAATTTTGTTTTTATAATTTTATTCCTTTGCTGAAAGGGAATCCTTCCAATGAAATAATCTTCTAGTGGACAATTCTTTTTGTCCACTGATTTTCCATCACTAGTATAGTGCCTGGCATGTATTACGTAATAAATATTTGTTGAATTAATACGCAGTTCTAATTTAGTGCCATTCAATAAACAGTGGTTGAGGCTCCTCCCGGAACACTCTTTAATTTTGTTGTTTGCTTATTTCTGTACTGTGAGTTTTCCCAGCAGGTATGTGACCATCACTATTTTGGGACTGGGACTCTCATTCGAGTGTTTGTATTCCAGCAGGAATACGAAGAGATAGAAGGTCCAGCAGGAGGGGGCTGGCATCATAATGGTAGTAAATTTGGAGATTTGGGGAACATGTCTCAGAGTTTGAAACTTAACATATTTAAGTTACTATATGGACTATGTAAACATTATGCAATACAAATTAAGGAAGTCTTTTTGAGGTAGACAATTCCTGGCTAAGAACTAGAACTTAACAGGAAGTTGTATTAAAACTATAGGGAATGAAAACCTTACTTTATCAGACAGAAAGTTCCTGAAGAATCCCCTAACTCAGAAAAGATTATCTGTGAGCCATGTCATATGAACTCTTTTTTTTACCCCCTTCTTTAGCATTCTTTATTAGTATCTCCCAGCACTTATAGTTACTATAATCTGCATCTTTGAAAAAAAAAATTGTGTTAGTCTGTTTTCCATTAGTTATAACAGAATACCTGAAACTGGGTAATTTATAAGAAACAAAATTTTTATCTTACAGAACTAGAATCTGGGAAGTCCAAGTTGAGGGGGCACATGTAGTGAGAGCTGCCTTGCTGGTAGGGACTCTCTGAAGGGTCCCGAGAAGGCAGAGGGCCTCGAATCTGAGGGGCTGAGATTGCTCACAGGTTTCTCTCCTTCTTTTTATAGAGCCACCAGTCCCCCTCCCAATCTATGCATGGACTAATAACCCATTAATCCATGGATTAATTAATAATCCATTAATTAGTAACCCATTACTCCATGTATAGATTAACACATTCATGAGGTCTCTGCCCTCATGATCCAATTACCTCTTAAAGGACCTACCTCTCAGTACTACCACACTGGGGATTAAATTTCAACTTGAGTTTCTGGAGGGGACATTCAAGCCATAGCAACCATGAAGTTACTCCCTTACCTGGTGAGGGCATCTCCATGAAGTTACTCCCTTACCTGGTGAGGGCATCTCCATGAAGTTACTCTCTTACCTGGTGAGGGCATCTCCATGAAGTTACTCCCTTACTTGATGAGAGCGTCCCGTAGTGCCCTACAAAATGTTTTCATACATTCGCTATTTCATTAGAGCCACACATTGTTTAGCAGTGGAGATGAACTTGGTGATGTTAAGTGACTTGCCCTGTGTACATTCTTGCATGCATTAATTCATAGGACAGATTTTAAGTTTCAAGTACTAAGTGAAATACAGGCAGGGGCAGATGCAGGTTTTGTGAGGCCCGAAGATTATGCCATTGGAAGGATTCCCTTTCAGAAGAGGAATATCATTATAAAAACAAAATTAGATTGAAAATGAATATTCATTTATAATGTTAAATAACAAATTTTAAAAAGTTGGCAAATTCCATAAACATCACATTTCCAATTCAGATTCCTCTTATCTAGATCCTGAAAATGCCCTCAGACATTCCAGTGCCACCCAACAGGAAGGGGAGTGTTTCTGAGGGGAAATTGAATGGAAAGAAAAAGACACCTTAACAAATCATGGTTAAAATACCCACCCCACCTTAAGCCTGAATAGAACACTTTTATTTAATTTTTCTGTAACATCATTCACCCAGAACACTTTGGATAAATACCAAATTAAAAGCTAATCTTGTGATATTCTATGTTGTTATTGTTGCTTTCCTCTGATGGTGATCTGGTGACCACCCCAGCTTTGTACAGGTCAAATTCGATCCCATTTTGAACAGTATCTTGCTACTGAGGATTAGAAGGAACTGATTGTATGACCATGTTGCTTAGGGTCCTCCCAAAGCGTTGGAAGAGGTCTCCGGGAGCCCTGAAGCTTTATGGAAAAATCTGCCTTTGGTTTCTTCTGACTTTTTTCCAAAGGTTGAGGAAACAGGCTGCCCTGACCTTGAGAATTCACTACTGAGCAGGCAATCGCATCATTACAGAAAGTGATTATATGTGATAATTGTGATAAATGGTTGGATAAGAACATGCTGAGAATGCTTCCGAAACCACAGGAGAGGCAGATGGACTGCAGAGCCTGGGTAGGAGCTGGGTTCACAACGGAGACTGGAATTAGCCAGATCATAGGCAGGTGAAGGGTGGTCCAAGGAGAGGGCATGGTCTGAGAGAGGGCGCATGCACTGGTTGGCACTGGCTGACTAGAGGGGAGGGTTGCAGTGAGCCTGGGAGAGGAGGTTGGAGCCATCACACGTCTGGTGAGGGCAATGCTGGCATTGGAACCCGTGTCTTTGGCCCCTACCCCCATCACCACATTGTATAATGTTCTATGTGTTCTCCATGTACTTACACTTAATTTTGCAAACACTTTACTTTTGAGTTTTGAGAATGACATCAAGCTTTGCTTACAGATGGTGGAATTATTGGGGGCAGAAGAGGTAGCCCTCGTTTCTCCCCTAGAGGGGTGTGTGTGTGTGTGTGTGTGTGTGTGTGTGTGTGTGTGTGGCGGGGTGGGGAGGGCAGTTTCTGAATAACAATGAGGTTATGCTCATAGAAAGTGGCCCTGATGTGGGGATCCTTTAAGGGTGCATGGCTAGCAAGATTCCCTATTTCCCCAGGGACTTGTCCTCAGGCCTGCCTTCTTTTGTGCAGATCAATAATAAGGGGAATCATGGGGTTTCGGGGGAGAGGAGAGAGAGATTGATTTAGGGGAAAACGCTAAACAATTTAGAAAGAGTTGCAGGTATAGACCATGTCAAAGACTTAAGGCTGCCTTTTATAAAGTTGTCAAAGACTTTTATGCCACCATGGAATTAGAAATTACCAGGTTGTGGAGTAACATTATGGGAGGGCTCTCTTTGTGGGTGATCTGGGTGTGGAAAGTGCTGAGCAGTAGGTGTGCTCATGGGAGGGAATTTGAAAATCTAGGTTACTGAAACAATATATTTAAGCACCTGACATAACTATTATTTAGAATATGGCTGTAGTTACTGAAAGTGACTGTGCAGAAAGAGGAAACATAGCTTCTTGTATCCCTTTGAGAAGAGACAACCAAGAATCTACAGAAAAAGTAAAGTGATTACTGGAGTATTCATTTTCAGCAGATTATCTAATAAAGTTGGATCATTAAAGCATTAATCTATTTAAATGTACCTGACCACTCACAAAATTAGATTTAAAAAATTTGAGTCTCACTTGCCAACCTGACCATACTGCTTTCAAAAGTCTATTCTCATCAGTAGAATCTATTTTGATAACTTCTAGTCAATGAAAAATGTAAACTCTTACGAGAGAATGTTTCTTAGGACTCATCACTCCCATTCAATGTTCCAATATGTAAAGAAAGTTAAACATAAAATACTGGGATCAATCACAATATCCATCTTTAGACAGTTGGTTAAATCAATTATCCGGTCTTTGAAAAGAATGATGGAGGTCCGAATGTGCTGAAGTGGAAAGATATCTATGATACATGGTAGTTTTTCAAAAACGTAAGTTACAGAAGAATATGGAATCCTATGTGTGTGTTTTTTAAATGAAAAATACTTATGTATTGACAGAACACTTCTAGAATGATATCCAAACTCCTGGAGTGGGAGTGAGGAATGCCTTCTATATACGCACTGTTTGAATTATTTACTATGAGCCCAAATTGTTTAATATTTTTTTAAATAAAGAGAAGAACAATAAAAAAAATTTTGTGAGTCCATCAAGAATCACAGATTTTTCCATTTGAAGTCATTGCAAGGGGAGGGGAGAGGATGGGGAGAGGTTGGTCAGTGGGTACAGAGTTACAGTTGTAGAGGAGGAATAAGTTCAGGTGTTGTATTGCACAGCAGGATGACTATGGTTAATAGTAAAGTATTGTGTATTATAAAAGAGCTAGAGGAGAAGCTTCTGAATATTCTTGCCCAAAGATATGATAAATGCAAGAGGTGATCGAACACACGAACTGCCTTTATTGGATCATTGTACAATAAGTTCATGTCAAAATATCAAAATGTCCCCTATAAACATATATAATTACAATGTATAGTTTAAAAATTAAATTCATCCCTGAAAGGTTTGAAATAATAAAGTCACCATAAAATGTTGTGTGAAAGGAATAGTCCATATTTTGGTAAGAAACTGAAAACACTTCCCATGAGTTGGAATATAAGAATATCCCAGGGGCTAGTGGAACAAAATGAGTTAAATGACTTTTTCAGTGGGAAGCCCAAGATTGGCTTTCATAATAATGCAGTTCTCTGTTTTTATTTTGAATTGTGACTTTTATGGTTCTTTACATTTTTACTGAATTCTTCATTAAGAATTCATTAATAAAGGTACTTTAGAAAAGTTACCTATACATAAAATTCTGTTTGTAGCAGTACAGTGTTTTCTTTTTTTTTTTTTTTAATTTTTTATTGGATTTTAGGTTTTAGGGTACATGAGCAGAGCATGCAAGACAGTTGCGTAGGAACACACATAGCAGTGTGCTTTTCTTTCCTTCTCCCCTTCACCCACATTGGCAGTTCTCCCCAGGCTATCCCTCCCCACCTCCCCCTCCCACTGGCCCTCCCCTTTTCCCCCCAATAGACCCCAGTGTTTAGTACTCCCCTTTCTGTGTCCATGTGTTCTCATTTTTCATCACCCGCCTATGAGTGAGAGTATGCGGTGTTTCATTTTCTGTTCTTGTGTCAGTTTGCTGAGGATGACGTTCTCCAGATTCATCCATGTCCCTACAAACGACACAAACTCATCATTTCTGATTGCTGCATAATATTCCATGGTGTATATGTGCCACATTTTTCCAATCCAGTCTATTATCAGTGGGCATTTTGGTTGATTCCAGGTCTTTGCTATTGTAAACAGTGCTGCAATGAACATTCGTGTACATGTGTCCTTATAGAATGATTATAGTCTTGTAGAATGATTTATAGTCTTTTGGATATATACCCAGTAATGGGATTGCTGGGTCAAATGGAATTTCTATTTCTAAGGCCTTGAGGAATCGCTACACTGTCTTCCACAATGGTTGAACTAATTTACACTCCCACCAACAGTGTAAAAGTGTTTCTTTTTCTCCACATCCTCTCCAGCATCTGTTGTCTCCAGATTTTTTAATGATCGCCATTCTAACTGGCGTGAGATGGTATCTCAATGTGGTTTTGATTTGCATCTCTCTGATGACCAGTGACGACGAGCATTTTTTCATATGATTGTTGGCCTCATATATGTCTTCTTTCATAAAGTGTCTGTTCATATCCTTTGCCCACTTTTGAATGGGCTTGTTTGTTTTTTTCCTGTAAATCCGTTTGAGTTCTTTGTAAATTCTGGATATCAGCCCTTTGTCAGATGGGTAAACTGCAAAAATTTTTTCCCATTCTGTTGGTTGCCGATCCACTCTAGTGACTGTTTCTTTTGCCGTGCAGAAGCTGTGGAGTTTCATTAGGTCCCATTTGTCTATTTTGGCTTTTGTTGCCAATGCTTTTGGTGTTTTGTTCATGAAGTCCTTGCCTACTCCTATGTCCTGGATAGTTTTGCCTAGATTTCCTTCTAGGGTTTTTATCGTGCCAGGTCTAATGTTTAAGTCTTTAATCCATCTGGAGTTAATTTTAGTGTAAGGTGTCAGGAAGGGGTCCAGTTTCTGCTTTCTGCACATGGCTAGCCAGTTTTCCCAACACCATTTGTTAAACAGGGAATCCTTTCCCCCTTGCTTGTTTTTGTCAGGTTTATCAAAGATTGTATAGTTGTAGATATGTTGTGTTGCCTCCGGTGCCTCTGTTTTGTTCCATTGGTCTATATCTCTGTTTTGGTACCAGTACCATGCTGTTTGATTACTGTAGCCTTGTAGTATAGTTTGAAATCCGGTAGTGTGATGCCCCCCGCTGTGTTCTTTTTGCTTAGAATTGACTTGGCTATGTGGGCTCTCTTTTGGTTCCATATGAAGTTCATGGTGGTTTTTTCCGGTTCTGTGAAGAAAGTCAATGGTAGCTTGATGGGGATAGCGCTGATTCTGTAAATTACTTTGGGCAGTATAGCCATTTTCACGATGTTAATTCTTCCTAACCATGAACATGGAATGTTTCTCCATCTGTTTGTGTCCTCTCTGATTTCGTTGAGCAGTGGTTTGTAGTTCTCCTTGAAGAGGTCCTTTACATTCCTTGTGAGTTGTATTCCAAGGTATTTTATTCTTTTTGTAGCAATTGCGAATGGCAGTTCGTTCTTGATTTGGCTTTCTTTAAGTCTGTTATTGGTGTAGACGAATGCTTGTGATTTTTGCACATTGATTTTATATCCTGAGACTTTGCTGAAGTTGCTTATCAGTTTCAGGAGTTTTTGGGCTGAGGTGATGGGGTCTTCTAGGTATACTATCATGTCGTCTGCAAATAGAGACAATTTGGCCTCCTCCTTTCCTATTTGAATACCCTTTATTTCTTTTTCTTGCCTGATTGCTCTGGCTAGAACTTCCAGAACTATATTGAATAGGAGTGGTGAAAGAGGGCATCCTTGTCTAGTGCCAGATTTCAAAGGGAATGCTTCCAGTTTTTGCCCATTCAGTATGATATTGGCTGTTGGTTTGTCATAAATAGCTTTTATTACTTTGAGATACGTTCCATCGATACCGAGTTTATTGATGGTTTTTAGCATAAAGGGCTGTTGAATTTTGTCAAATGCCTTCTCTGCGTCAATTGAGATAATCATGTGGTTTTTGTTTCTGGTTCTGTTTATGTGGTGAATTACGTTTATAGACTTGCGTATGTTGAACCAGCCTTGCATCCCCGGGATGAATCCTACTTGATCATGGTGAATAAGTTTTTTGATTTGCTGTTGCCTTCGGCTTGCCAATATTTTATTGAAGATTTTTGCATCTATGTTCATCATGGATATTGGCCTGAAGTTTTCTTTTCTTGTTGGGTCTCTGCCGGGTTTTGGTATCAGAATGATGTTGGTCTCGTAAAATGATTTGGGAAGTATTCCCTCTTTTTGGATTGTTTGAAATAGTTTTAGAAGGAATGGTACCAGCTCCTCTTTGTGTGTCTGGTAGAATTCGGTGGTGAACCCATCTGGACCTGGGCTTTTTTTGTGTGGTAGGCTCTTAATTGCTGCCTCGACTTCTGACCTTGTTATTGGTCTATTCATAGTTTCAGCTTCCTCCTGGTTTAGACTTGGGAGGATGCAGGAGTCCAGGAATTTATCCATTTCTTCCAGGTTTACTAGTTTATGTGCATAGAGTTGTTTGTAATATTCTCTGATGATGGTTTGAATTTCTGTGGAATCTGTGGTGATTTCCCCTTTATCATTTTTTATTGCATCTATTTGGTTGTTCTCTCTTTTATTTTTAATCAATCTGGCTAGTGGTCTATTTTCTTGATCTTTTCAAAAAACCAGCTCTTGGATTTATTGATTTTTTGAAGGGTTTTTCGTGTCTCAATCTCCTTCATTTCAGCTCTGATCTTAGTTATTTCTTGTCTTCTGCTGGGTTTTGAGTTTTTTTGATCTTGCTCCTCTAGCTCTTTCAATTTTGACGATAGGGTGTCAATTTTGGATCTCTCCATTCTCCTCATATGGGCACTTATTGCTATATACTTTCCTCTAGAGACTGCTTTAAATGTGTCCCAGAGGTTCTGGCATGTTGTGTCTTCATTCTCATTGGTTTCGAAGAACTTCTTTATTTCTGACTTCATTTCATTGTTTACCCAGTCAACATTCAAGAGCCAGTTGTTCAGTTTCCATGAAGCTGTGCGGTTCTGGGTTGGTTTCTGTATTCTGAGTTCTAACTTGATTGCACTATGGTCTGAGAGGCTGTTTGTTATGACTTCAGTTGTTTTGCATTTGTTGAGCAGTGCTTTACTTCCAATTATGTGGTCAATTTTTGAGTAGGTGTGATGTGGTGCTGAGAAGAATGTATATTCTGTGGATTTGGGGTGGAGAGTTCTGTAAATGTCTATCAGGTTTGCTTGCTCCAGGTCTGAGTTCAAGCCCTGGATATCCTTGTTGATTTTCTGTCTGGTTGATCTGTCTAATATTGACAGTGGAGTGTTAAAGTCTCCCACTATTATTGTGTGGGAGTCTAAGTCTCTTTGTAAGTCATTAAGAACTTGCCTTATGTATCTGGGTGCTCCTGTATTGGGTCCATATATGTTTAGGATCGTTAGCTCTTCTTGTTGTATCGATCCTTTTACCATTATATAATGGCCTTCTTTGTCTCTTTTGATCTTTGTTGCTTTAAAGTCTATTTTATCGGAGATGAGAATTGCAACTCCTGCTTTCTTTTGCTCTCCATTTGCTTGGTAAATCTTCCTCCATCCCTTTATTTTGAGCCTTTGTGTATCCTTGCATGTGAGATGGGTTTCCTGGATACAGCACACTGATGGGTTTTGGATTTTTATCCAATTTGCCAGTCTGTGTCTTTTGATTGGAGCATTTAGCCCATTTACATTTAGGGTTAATATTGTTATGTGTGAATTTGATACTGCCATTTTGATGCTAAGTGGCTGTTTTGCCTGTTAGTTGTTGTAGATTCTTCATTATGTTGATGCTCTTTAGCATTCAGTGTGATTTTGGAATGGCTGGTACTGGTTGTTCCTTTCTATGTGTAGTGCCTCTTTTAGGAGCTCTTGTAAAGCAGGCCTGGTGGTGACAAAATCTCTGAGTACTTGCTTGTTCACAAAGGATTTTATTTTTCCTTCACTTCTGAAGCTCAGTTTGGCTGGATATGAAATTCTGGGTTGAAAGTTCTTTTCTTTAAGAATGTTGAATATTGGCCCCCACTCTCTTCTGGCTTGTAGTGTTTCTGCCGAGAGATCTGCTGTGAGTCTGATGGGCTTCCCTTTGTGGGTAACTCGACCTTTCTCTCTGGCTGCCCTTAGTATTTTCTCCTTTATTTCAACCTTGTTGAATCTGACGATTATGTGCCTTGGGGTTGCTCTTCTTGCAGAATATCTTTGTGGTGTTCTCTGTATTTCCTGCATTTGAGTGTTGGCCTGTCTTGCTAGGTGGGGGAAGATTTCCTGGATGATGTCCTGAAGAGTATTTTCCAGCTTGGATTCATTCTCTTCGTCCCCTTCTGGTACACCTATCAAACGTAGGTTAGGTCTTTTCACATAGTCCCACATTTCTTGGAGACTTTGTTCATTCCTTTTTGCGCTTTTTTCTCTAATCTTGGTTTCTCGTTTAATTTCATTGAGTTGGTCTTCGACTTCAGATATTCTTTTATTTATTTATTTATTTTTTATTGGATTTTAGGTTTTGGGGTACATGAGCAGAGCATGCAAGACAGTTGCGTAGGAACACACATGGCAGTGTGCTTTTCTTTCCTTCTCCCCTTCACCCACATTTGGCATTTCTCCCCAGGCTATCCCTCCCCACCTCCCCCTCCCACTGGCCCTCCCCTTTTCCCCCCAATAGACCCCAGTGTTTAGTACTCTTCTTTCTGTGTCCATGTGTTCTCATTTTTCATCACCCGCCTGTAAGTGAGAATATGCAGTGTTTCATTTTCTGTTCTTGTGTCAGTTTGCTGAGGATGACGTTCTCCAGATTAATCCATGTCCCTACAAACGACACAAACTCATCATTTCTGATTGCTGCATAATATTCCATGGTGTATATGTGCCACATTTTTCCAATCCAGTCTATTATCTATGGGCATTTTGGTTGATTCCAGGTCTTTGCTATTATAAACAGTGCTGCAATGAACATTCGTGTACACGTGTCCTTATAGTAGAACGATTTATAGTGTTTTGGATATATACCCAGTAATGGGATTGCTGGGTCAAATGGAATTTCTATTTCTAAGGCCTTGAGGAATCGCCACACTGTCTTCCACAATGGTTGAACTAATTTACACTCCCACCAACAGTGTAAAAGTGTTCCTTTTTCTCCACATCCTCTCCAGCATCTGTTGTCTCCAGATTTTTTAATGATCGCCATTCTAACTGGCGTGAGATGGTATCTGAATGTGGTTTTGATTTGCATCTCTCTGATGACCAGTGACGATGAGCATTTTTTCATATGATTGTTGGCCTCATATGTCTTCTTTGGTAAAGTGTCTGTTCATATCCTTTGCCCACTTTTGAATGGGCTTGTTTGTTTTTTCTTCTGCTTGGTCAATTCGGCTATTGAAACTTGTGCATGCTTCGCGAAGTTCTCGTATTGTGTTTTTCAGCTCCTTTAATTCATTCATATTCCTCTCTAAGTTATCCATTCTTGTTATCATTTCCTCATATCTTTTTTTAAGTTCCTTAGTTTCTTTGCATTGATTTAATACATGTTCTTTTAGCTCACAAAACTTTCTTATTATCCACCTTCTGAAGTCTAATTCTGTCATTTCGTCACAGTCATTCTCCGTCCAGCTTTGTTCCCTTGCTGGTGAGGAGTTTTGGTCCTTTCTAGGAGGCGAGGTGTTCTGGTTTCGGGTGTTTTCCTCCTTCGCTGGTTTCTTCCCATCTTTGTGGGTTTATCCGCTTGTTGTCTGCGTAGTTGCTGACTTTTCGATTGGGTCTCTGAGTGGACACCCAGATTGTTGATGATGAAGTATTTCTGTTACTTGGTTTTCCTTCTACCAGCCTAGCCCCTTTGCTGTAAGACTGCTGAGGTCCACTCTAGGCCCTGCTTGTCTGGGGTGCACCTCTAGCAGCTGTGGCACAGTGAGGGATGCTACCCGTTTCTTTTTCTGCTATCTTTGTCCCAGGATGATGCCTGCCAAATGTCAGTCTTTTGGATATAGAGGGGTCAGGGAGCTGCTTGAGGAGACAGTCTGTTCTTTTTAGGAGCTCAATTGCTGAGCTGTGAGCTCTGTTGTTCATTCAGGGCTGTTAGGCTGCTATGTTTGATTCTGCTGCAACAGAGCTCATTAAAAAAACCCTTTTTTTCTCAAATGCTCTGTGTTGGGGGGTTCGGGCTTTATTTTTCGATGTCCGTTGAGGTGTCCTGCCCATCTAGGAGGCAGACTAGCCACTGTTTGCCTGCCGAGTCTCCGCCCTGCTGTTGTGTGATTCGCCCTGTTCCTGCAGGCTCTGCTGTGGTCTCTGCCACGCCCTGTGGCGGAGTCTCTTCGTTGTAGTGTGTTTCCTCAGCAACGGCAGGCTGCGTCAGCAGTGGGCGTGTATCTCAGTAGGGACGGGTTGCCTTGGCAACGGGAGGCTGCGTCAGCAGTGGGCGTGTATCTCAGTAGGGACGGGTTGCCTCGGCAATGGCTGGCTGCGTCAGCAGTGGGCGTGTATCTCAGTTGGGGCGTGTTGCCTCGGTAGTGGTGGACGCCCCTCCCCCACAGAGCGTCTCGGACCGTCTGCTCGGGATAGTTTGAAATCGCGGTTTTGTTCGTCCCACTGGGTACCCCCAACGCTCTGTCCCTGCAATCCCCTGGGCTGGCCTACTGTCCAAGTCTCGTTCAGTCTCAAGTCCAGCCCTCTCAAGTCTTAGGTTGCCAGTTCAACAGGGCACCCAGACAAGCACGCCATGTGGGGATTGCTGGGTAGGGCCGGCCGCCGCCGCCCCGGCTGCCGGCTTCGCCAGGCAGACTTACTGCCTGGCGTCCCGTGTCTCCCTTACACTTGGGAGTTTCCCCGTTCTGTGGGCAACAAAGATCAGTCTGGAAATGTAACTCCGACTCACCTCTTTGCGGATTCAACGAGAGCTCCAATCCTGGGTTGTTCTCACAGCGCCATCCAGTGTTTTCTTTAATAAAAGCCAGTGGTGAACACTTTTCATAAATATACTAAATTGTATGTTTGAAATTAAATTTTTAAATACTTGGTTTGTTTTGAAGTGGAACACCTTATACATCATGGTATTTTTGAATTTTAAAAAGATATTCATTCACAGATGGCAGAGGATTAAATGTGAAAATAGATAATATTGTATCAAAATCTCTGACTGAATGCAATAGGGAGTTTTCCCCCAGGCAAAACAGGGGGAAAAAATAAGCCAAATAAGATGATACCTGACATGTTGCCAGTGAGATTTCTATTGGTAACCGTCATTGTGCTTTCAGTGGAAGTTGGGATGATGGGAAGGGGCAATTAGCCATTAAATTGGATGTGGTCTGTAGTTAAAAATGGAGATACAGATTAATTTTTGAAGTATTTTTGATGTTCAGAATTGCCAGTATCTTCAGCTTTCATCGATGAGTAGAAGAACTGTGGTGCATACATATGCCAGCCCTCCCCCTCCAGCATTCCTAACCCAACAACCACTAATCTGTTCTTGATCTCTATAATTTTGTAATTTCAAGAATGTTATATATATGAAGCAATACAGCTTATGGTCTTTTGGGACTGCCTTTGTAATCACTCAGCATAATGCCCTTAAGAAACAGCCAGTTGTTGCATGTATCAATGGCTCGTCCTTTCTTGCTGGTGAGTTGTATTCCACGGTACGTGTGTCCAGTTTGTTTAACCATTCACCTCTTGTAGGACATCTTGATTGTTTCCAGGTTTTGTCTATTATGAATAAAACTGCTATGAACAAATGTGTATAGGTTTTTGTGTGGACATAGTTTTCATAACGTTTCAAATGTGGATGTTCTTGAGATAAATGTCCAGGAATGTGATTTCTGGGTTGTATAGTAAGCATATGTTTAGTTTTTAAAGGAACTGACAAACAGTGTTCCAGAATGGCTGTATCATTTTACATTCCCACCAGCATTGTATCAGAGAGCCAATTTCTTTGCATTCTTGTGAGTATTTGATATTACCACTATTTTTTATTCTAGTTATTATGATAGGTGTATAGTGATATCTCATTATGGTCTCCAGTATATATCTTTTTTAAAAAAAATTCTGGTAAAATATCATAACATATAATTTCTCATTTAATCAATTTTAAGTGTATAGTTTTGGTGGCATTGAATACATTCACATTGTTGTGCAGCTGTTAGGACCATGCATATGTAGAACTTTTCCATCTTCTCCAACTGAAACTCAGTATCCTCTGAGCAATAACTCCTCGTCCTTCCTTTTGCCAAAGCCCCTGTCAGCTATCATTCTACTCTTTGCGTCTATGAATTTTATTACTCTAGGAACATTGATGTACAAGTATCCATTTGAGTCCCTGCTTTCAATTTTTAGGTATACACCTAGAAGTGGAATTGCTGGATCATATGGTAATTCTGCGTATAACTTTTTCGGGAACTGTCAAACTTTTCCGCAGTGGCTGCACCATTTTACATTCCCACCAGCAATGCATAAGTGTTCTTTTTTCTCCACATTTTTGCCAACACTTTTTATTTTTAAATAATAGCCATCCTGATGGATATGAAATGGTATGGTATAATTTTGTTAAAGATACTTGAAATGATTATATAGCCCTCTCAGGAGCAGGGATTTCTGATTAGGGTTCTTCCAACCTTTAGAGTTGCAACCAATCTTCATCCTACCTCAGTGTGAGATTAAAGTTGACTTTTTCGTCACTGAAATTATAGGCATTCCCTGACATCTAAATGTGTTTGGATCCTGAGTTGAGATAGCAAGAGTTTATATGGTGAGTTTAGATAGCAAAGAATATCTAAATCTTTTGGGGTAGGAAAAGTTACAGATCAGGTAACAATAGATTAATCTAACAAGTTACCTGCATACAACTGGAAAGCCAGAGTTCAGAGAGTGGAAGTTCAGACAATGGAGGTTATCTCTATTTTAATGTTGGTTGGCACACAGATAATATAGTAGGGAAAGCTCAGTTTATGCAACTCTGTGTTCCATGGTTAAATGGATGACACTTAGTCAAATTGCCTGAATGGTACTGAAGACATAAATCATTTCTATAATGCCTTGCAAATCTAAATCTAGATTTTTTTTTCAGGTCATTGGGGTTCTCTGATTCTCAATGTATTGATTCTTTACTTTGATTCCTAGAAGGCAAGCTCTTAGGAGATATGAAAAAATAGGGGAGAATCTGGTTCCTCTTGGGAGTTTCCATGGGAACAGGATGGCACTCAGGTGGATCTCAGGCCCTGGGCCTGGCCAGACTCAGGAGTCCCAGGGAGGAAGAGGAGGTCAGGCAGCCCACAGGAATCTTTAACTAAAAGAAAGTCTACTGTACTCACCTGCTACCTTCAAAAAGGTCAGGAGGGAAGATTCTAGACTTTGCCTGTTTTCCTCTCTATCTTTAATTCAATTATTTGAAAGGCTTTAAAAATCTCTACTTATCCTTTCCCAACATTGTGTGTGTGTGTGTGTGTGTGTGTGTGTGTGTGTGTGTTATGAGTTTTGTCTGTCTTTGTATAGAAGTATAAACTCTACTCTTTTTTACAAGTCATCTTGGTTGGTATAAAAGATAATTTGTGGCCAGCTACAGTGGCTCGCGCCTGTAATCCCAGCACTTTGGGAGGTCCAGGTGGGTAGATCACAATATCAGGAGTTCGAGACTAGCCTGGCCAATATGGTGAAATGCTGTCTCTACTAAAAATACAAAAATTATCTGGGTATGGTGACAGGCATGGTGATGAGTGCCTGTAGTCCTAGATACTCAGGAGGCTGAGCCAGGAGAATCACTTGAACCCAGGAGGTGGAGGTTGCAGTGAGTCAAGATTGCGCCATTGCACTCTAGCCTGGGAGACAGAGCGAGACTCCGTCTTAAATTTTTTTTTTTTGTAAAAATAAAAGTCACTTAGTGTGGGTGTGTATATGGGTAGGAATAGGGGAGGTAATGGGAAAATGGCATTTAGGACATTTCCTGCTTTGACAAAGATGAGTTGCTGGGAGAGCTGTGCTTCTTCTCAGATAGATTAGTGAATGTTACTCTGTTGGCCTCATGATGTTAACAGCCCTGGGGGAATCTACTCATTCACTCAGGGTAGGTCAGTGAATTTTCTAAAATAACTAAAGGATATCATCTACATGTGAGAAAGTAGCCACTTCAATCTTCTCTTTAGAGGTTGCCCCGTAGAAAATACCAAATAGCCTAACGGTAAACATGACCAGTGCAGAGGCAGGAAGCCAGCTTGTGAACCCACAGATGATGATTATTATGATTTTTGATTATTTATTTAATTTTATTTTTTGAGATGGGGTCTTGTCCTGTTACCCAGGCTGGAGTGCAATGGCGTGATCTCGGCTCACCGCAACCTCCGCCTCCTGGGTTCAGGCAATTCTCCTGCCTCAGCCTCCTGAGTAGCTGGGATTACAGGCATGCGCCACCATGCCCAGCTAATTTTTTGTATTTTTAGTAGAGACGGGGTTTCACCATGTTGACCGGGATGGTCTCGATCTCTTGACCTCGTGATCCACCTGCCTCGGCCTCCCAAATTGCTGGGATTACAGGCTTGAGCCACCGGACTTGGCCTTTATTATATTTTTTTAAATAAAGGCAGGAAAACATGTGTGCCCAGAAAGGCCACATTTTGCCTCATGATACAGTTGTTAAAGCTCTTCGGTTGAGATTTGCCATTGGCCATGATGGCCACCATGGTATCATCACATCTGGGTGGAATAAGTCCCGTAATAGGGCACTTTGGCTCACTGGGATGTTATCCTGGTGCACTGTAATGTCTGCACTACTGTATGTTAATATTTAACAGAGGCAGGACTGGAAGGGGACAGGAGGTTCACATATACAATTTGTAAAGGTAGATGGAACACTTTTATGTATGTGTCGAAAGAGTTCACATTTTCAGAACTGAGGTATTTAGACATTTTGGAATTATGATATTTCTACTTGTGGCTGTGATCTCTTTACTGTTTTGTTTTGTTTTGTTTTGTTTTGAGAGGAGGTCTTTCTCTGTTGCCTGGCTGGTGGCTGTGATCTCTTTACTTTTTTTTTGAGACAAAGTCTTTCTCTGTTGCCCGGCTGGAGTGCAATGGCGCAATCTCAGCTCACTGCAACCTCTGCCTCCTAGGTTCAAGCGATTCTCCTGCCTCAGCCTCCAGAGTAGCAGGGACTACAGGCATGTACCACCATGCCCAGCTCATTTTTGTATTTTTAGTAGAGATGGGGGTTTCACCATGTTGGGCAGGCTGGTCTCAAACTCCTGACCTTGTGATTCCTTCCCCACCCTCACCTGCCAAAGTGTTGGGATTACAGGTGTAAGCCACCATACCCAGCCTCCTGCGGTGTCTTTTTTATAGGTGGCAGCTAACCCTGTAAATTGCTTTGTCTGCGTAAAGCATTTAAAACAGAAGTGGAGGTGCTTTTATCTATGGAAAGCCATTGACAGTGGAGACCGAAGCAACCAAGGCAAGCAACCCAACCACTAAATCAGGCTTAAAAAACACTTAAAAGATACACACTTCGCTGCCACCTCTTTGAGTTACACTCTTCCTTCTCTGTTCTGGCTCAGTTGCAACCTTCTTTACCATGGTTCTTGCCTTCTCTGTTGATGCTTGCCAACTTCATATACCTTCTACCTACTGTCTCTCTCCTTCCGGCAGTTTTTCTTTTTAAACTATGCGACATTTGATGTGAACATCAAGCATCACCTGGCAAGTAATAAGCACTCAATATATGTTTATTGACCTGACTGATCATACTGAGGTTAGCACTGTCCTTGGGTTTTCCATACCACCTGGTATTCACTGTGTGCATGCCTCTGAAAGAAGAGTTGGCCATGTGGATTTGTGTTTTGATTTGATGGGATGGGAAGGAGAGCTGGGGATAAGGGCAGCCTGCTGAAGGAGGCTTATCATTTTAGAGTATTTGCTATGGGCCAAGGGAAATCCAGTCTCTGGCTAGAGTTTTCAGAGACTGTGATTTCCTGGACTCCCCTATGTGTTTGAAGGATATGTTTTTATAGACCATGTTGTCATCTCAAATGTTGACCTCCAGTGATAGAAATGACCCTGGCAGTGAATGAAGTTGCTTACCGTAGGCAGGTGAGTGCAAACCAGTGACTTCCTGTCTACTGTCTGCTTAGACTAGGTTTCAGATGTGCTGAGCATGTGGTGGTGTTCAGCAACTGCTGCCTTGTTATGCTGGTACACTTAACTGAACTCTAGTGGAATAAACCATTTACCCTGAAAGGTGGAAGTTCCAGCAGCGATCAAAGCTCTGAGCAGAGCTGAGCCAGGGAAGTGGCTTGCATTTTCACACCCTTGGGTCACACACTCCTTCAGGTGGCTATTGGCCTGAGGAACCGAAATAGCCTGGAGAGGAAGCAGGTAACAAGAGCGATACGCTGTCTCAAAAATAAATAAATAAATAAATAAATAAACCAAGAGAGACAGGAGAATCGCTTGAACCCAGGAGGCAGAGGTTGCAGTAAGCCAAGATCATACCACTGCCCTCCAGCCTGGGTGAGAGAGTGAGACTCTGTCTCAAGAAAAAAAAAAAAAAAAAGCCAAGAAACAAAACCACATTGACGATGATTTTCTCTGTGTTAAATGTCCCATGGAGAAACATACAACACTGAAAAAAAAGAAGAGTCTACTGAAGTTCATGTATCACAATTAGTTTGTTTTCTCACTTGAATACGAGCTCTGTGAGAACAGAAACTTTGCTTCTGCTTTTTCCTGCCAATTTCTGGATACTGTGTTTGGCACAGAGTAGGCGCTCAGTAAATATTTATTGACTGACTGACTGAATGAAGCTTACATAAAAGAAAATGATACTTAGTCTTACGTTTATAAATCTCAACTTTTCAGGAAGTTTTAGGTCAACTGAGAAAATTGGGAGAAAACATCCCAGTGTATGCCTTGAGTAAGACCAGAAGTAATTACTTAGGGGAAGTCCAGATGCTGCCAGCGGGGCAAACAACTTCCTCAGTGGGTGCCCTCTTTCTACCTTCCCCCTTTCTTCTCTATCCCTTCCTGCTATGGCCATAGCATCAGCAAATAGGGTTATTTGAGGATGTGTATGAGTAATGTGTGACTTGAGTCCTTAATTAGCAGGGCTCTTCAGCAAATAGGGGTACTCTACCTTGTTCTAGAACAGCAGCCCTATCCCTGTACAACTTGGGCTCTGTGGAGTCACCAGTGCTAGAATTGGGATCCTGGCTGGTCACTTGAAATCTGTTGTCCTCTGCTCTATCTGATTCTGACCTCCCCACTGACCCCTTGGACTGTGTCACTGCCACCTTGCTGCCAGAGGTACAGCATCACATGCTCTACCCCATGTGAGCAGCTGGCTAGAGTGGGACAATAGTCAGTGTCCCCTAAGTCCTGGCCCTTCCTGGCTGGTTCTGTAGCTGCCTGTCACCAGAGTAGAGAAGCAAATTCAGAAGTTTGGAATATTTGGAAGGCACATTTGTTTTGCGGCAATAGTGATGGTGTCTGTATGTAAACTGTGCAAGGAAACAGTAGCTGGCAGTAAGTGGGTGGCTATGGTTTGACTATCCAAAGCTTAGCAGGGATTCATATCTGCCTCTGTCCAGGAAATGGCATTTCTATCTCAGTCCCACACAGGAGAAAGGCTTTTTTATGACTGCGTAGTATTCCATGGTGTGTATGTACTACATTTTTTTTTATTCATTCTACCGTTGATGGACACCTACGTTGATTTCATTTCTTTGCTTTGAGAATAGTGCTCCAATAAACATACAAGTGCATGTATTTTTTTTTGGTAGAGCAAATTAGTTTTCCTTTGATTACATACCTAGCAATAGGATTGCTGAGTCAAATAGTAGTTTTAATTTCTTTGGGAAATTTCCCAGATACCTTCCACAGTGGTTGAAATAATTTACATTCCTACCCACAGTATATGAGTGTTCCATTTTCTCTGTAGTCTCACCAGCATCTATTACTTTTTGACTTTTTAATAGTAGCCATTCTGACTGGTATGAGATAGTATCTCATTATGGTTTTGATTTGCATTTCTCTAATGATGAGTGATGTTGAACTTTTTTTCATGTTTGGCCATTTGTCTGTCTTCTTTTGAGAAGTGTCTGTTCATGTCTTTTGCCCACTTTTGAATGGGGTTATTTGTTTTTGGCCTGTTGATTTAAAACAAGGCTATTTAGGTCAGCTCCTTTCTTTACAATCCTCTTTTGTATGCTTCTGTCATACATTTGTAATACAGTTAGATTCATTGCTATAGTTTATGTTCCACCCTGGATTCTCCCATAATCTTGGTTGATTTTTAAAATTCTACATACTGCAAAATTTACTTCTTATATTGTAGAGTTCTGTGAAGTGTGGCAAATGTACAGTTTTGTATCCATCTCCATAGAACCATATAAAACACTTCCATCACCTCTCAGATTTTCTCATGCTGCACTCTTACAGTCAAACTCTCCTCCAATCTTTAATCCCTGGCCACCATTAATCTGTTTTTCCTTCCTATAGTTTTGGCTTTTCTAGAATGTAACATAAATAGAATCCTACAATACATAGCCTTTTGTATATGACTTCTTATACTTAGCAAAATGCATTTCTGATTTATTCCTGCTTTTATGCAAAACAATAGTTTGTTCCTTTATATTGCTGAGTAGTATTCCATTACATAGATGTACCACAGTTTGTTTAACCATTCATGTGTTGAAGGTTTGGTTTTTGATGCCTATGAATAATGCTGCTCTAGTTATTTGTGAATAGGTTCTTATGTGAACATAGGTTTCAATTCACTTGAATGAAATACTAAAAGTAGTATTCCTGCATCTTATAAGCTATGTTTAATTTTATAAAAAATGGAAACCTGTTTTCTAAAGTGACTGTCTTGTTTTGTATTTCCACCAGAAACATATGAGTTTTGCTCCAGTTGTCCCACATATTCACCAGCACGTTGTATTATCAGTTGTTTTATTTGAGCCATTCTAAAATGTGCATAGTAGTGTCTTAATTTGATTTTAATTTGCACTTCCCTAATGAGCAGTGATGCTGAGTATCTTTTCATATGCTTATTTGCTGTTTATATATTTTCTTTGGTGAAGTGTCTGCTCAATTTACTCCCTTTTCTTTTTTATTTATTGGATTGTTTACTTATTATTGAGATGTAAGGGTTCTGGATATAGCTTCCTTTTCAGATATGTGATTTAAAATATTTTCTCCTAGTCTCTGGCTTATCTTTTCAGTATTTTAATCATGGTTTTCACACAGCAAAAGTTTTAAATTTTGATAAACTAAGTATATTTATCAGTTTTTTTTTATAGATTACACTTTTGGTGGTGTATTTAAAAACACTTTGCTAAACTCAAGGTCATGCAGATTAAAAAAATGTTTTCTTTTAGAAATCATCTTGTCTTACATTTTACATTTAGATCTGTGATACATCTGAATTAATTTTTTTTTTAAATTGAGACAGAGTCTCTCTCCGTTGCCCAGGCTGGAGTGCAGTTGTGCAATCTCAGCTCACTGCAGCTTCCGCCTCCTGGGTTCAAGTGATTCTCCCACCTCAGCTTCCTGAGTAGCTGGGACTACAGGTGTGTACCATCCATGGCTGGCTAATTTTTGTATTTTTAGTAAAGACAGAATTTTGCCACGTTGGCCTGACTCATCTCGAACTCCTGATCTCAAGTAATTCACCCACCTAGGCCTCCCAAATTGCTGGGATTATAGGCGTGAGCCACTGCTTCCAGCCTGAAAATTTTTAAAAATACATATGTTCAATTGTTCTGATACAATTTGATGAAAATACTATCCTTTCTCCATTGAATTGCCTTTGTCACTTTGTCAAAAATCAGTTGACTAAGGCAACTGATTTTATTATTTTATTTTAATATATTTTGTATGTGTGTATATTTATAGGCTCTGTATTGTGTTTCATGGTTCCAGATTATATGCCATTTCACTGGTATCACACTATATTAATTATTGTAGATTTATTGTGTTGAAATTGAGCAGTGTTGATCAATTTCAAAACTTTCTTATTCTTTTTCAGAATTGACTATTCCTATTTTCCTTTTCACACAAGTTTTATAATCAATTTGACCATATATACAAATAAAGCTTCCTGAGATTTTGATTAAAATTGTGTTATATCTATAGATCAACTTGGGAAAATCTAAAACATTAAAAATGTTGAGTCTTCTAATCTATAAACATTGTATATTTCTCCATTAATTTAGGACTTATTTCTTTCATTAGGGTTTTATTGTTGTTAGCATGCAGAACATATTATGTTAGATTTATGCATAAATATTTCGATTTTTGGTGCCATTACAAATGACGTTTGTTTCTAAAATTTCAAATTCTAGTTTATTGCTAGTGTATGGGAATACAGTTAATTTTTGTATTCTATAATTTTGCCAACCTCATGTGTTAGTTGTAAGAGCTTTTTTGTTGGGCTTTTTTTTTTTTTTTTACAGAGATGATAATCTCTGCATTTTTTAATAGATAATAATCATGTCATCTATAAATAGAGACAGTTTTATTTATTTTATTCTTATCTTTGTGACTTTTTTCCATATTGAATAGAAGTAGTGAGAAAGAACATACTTTTCTTGTTTTTGATCTTGGTGGGAAGGCATTTAGTCTCTCACTCTTAAGTATTAGTTCTAGGTTTGGGTTTTTTTTTTTTTTTTCTGTTTATTAGGTTAAGAAATTTCCTTCTAGTTCACTGAGAGTTTTATTTTTAAATCATGAAAATGTTGAATTTCATAATTTTTTTTTCTGTATATATTAGATGCTATGGTTTTTCTTCTTTAGCCTGTTAACATGGTCAGTTACATTGATTGATATCTGAATATTGAACCAGCTTTACATTTCTGGGATGAACCCCGCTGGTTGTGATGTATTATCTTTTTAATGTATTGCTGGATTTAATTTGCTAATATATTTTTGATAAGTTTTGTATTTATGTTCATGAGGACTACTGATCTATAGTTTTCTTTTCTTGTAAAATCCTTGTCAGGTTTTGGTATTAGTATAATTCTTTTATTTGAAGAAATGAATTCCACACAAGAGGACTAGGAACCCTTCGTGCTTGTGAATTGTGAAGGAATAAAATGGTAAATAATACTATGATAATATAGATAGTCTACCTTTTTGACTGAGGTGAAATTATAGATCTCTTGATCTCTGTTCATCTTTCTCTGCCTCTTGGTGCAGTGGACGCTTTTTTGTCCTCCATAAGTGGCTTGGTACCTACAGTGCCAGCACCAGCACAGGTATATATTTTGTTGCTAAAGCTGTGCCAGCCTTCTGCAAAGGGCAGAGTTTGAAAATTCCAGCAAACTCAGACCCAATTTGCATAGAATTTTGCATGCACATTAGCCAGTGGGAAGAAATGAAAAATAAATATTTGGAACTGGCACAAAGTTCAGTGAACTTTTCCCTCGAAATTATCAGCATGCTTCTATTATACACAGAACAATAGAAAAGTCCTCATTAAACTAATAGAATGGAGGCATATTCCCACTACTTGCATTCCAGGCTCATAACCTAGTTCATGAGTTGCCCTTCTTTTAATCTCTTTTGGAGGAAAAATAGAAATAATTAAGTAAGTTACATGATAATATAACTTTGTTCTGGGGTTGGAGATCATTACTTTATCAATCTATTAAATGTAATTATTTAAATATAAATACAATGAGCATTAGTTGAGGGGGTTTCTTTATTTACCATTTATTACGGTTTCCCTAAATATAATTATATTTCCTTTCCCTTTCTCTTGTAGATGGGGGAAATTCAACCACCCTAAGGAAATGAAATAAAATTACTGTATGAAGACTAAATTTTTATGAAAATGCAATATTTAAGGTGGTTACTATTCTAATTGTTAAAAAAAAATTTAATTTCCCCACAAAGTGTTTAAGTCAGTGTAGAAAACCTATTTGTCAGAGGTCAGACTAGGGAAATCTATTGCACAAGTGAACTCCAATGACATATATCAACAAATGCATGCAACCATTCTCCCAGGATTTCTCTCCATCTTGTTTTCTTCATACTTGTTTTTCAACATTCTTCTTTGTTTTTATTACATTTCTCTATCTTTATCTCTTTTCTGTCTGTTAGGTGGTATGGAGAATTCAGGGCTAAAATCCAAGATGATATCATTTTCATGCAGACACAACTTACCTATACCACTTGGAATGGTTGAGATTGACTTGATGGGCAGAATGAGAGAGTAAGAGGAAGTTAGGCTACTAGCATCTTTCCAGTCCTATTGATTTCAATTCTGAAGAGATAGAAGTTCTAGCAAAACTATTTAAGATGTAATCTTGACATGTTTGTGAATATGGTCACCACTTAGAAATCTGGAAAGACAGAAACTTTTTTGTGGGGGAGGTAAGCAAGAAAGGTCACTAAAGGGTAGGCTATTCTGAATCCATGTTATTTCTAAAGTAGATTTTTTAAAACTTAGGAATGACTATAGAATTTTACATGGCAAGTTAAATATTATTTGTGTTCATCTTAAAGGAGGAAATATGGACTAACAATATATACAGCTCTGGGCTGAAGTATCGTTTCCTCTCTTATTTGGCATTATCCATGTTTTTCAGAGAGAGAGAGAGAGAAAATGAGAAAATATGTGCAAAATAAAAAATGGCAAATATGTGTCTTTAAACAAAAATCATTAATTTGTTATCAGGGAAAATGAGAGAAAGGAAGAGGCTGAGTGTATCTTGGATTTTTTTGACCTAAGTAAGAGGAATAAGCTGGGACGTACAGGTCATGTTAGGTGTCCTGTATTAGCACTTAAACTGGGGCCTTTATTTAACCCCCCCTTCCCCCACCCCCATGTCTTGGTTTCCTCCAGTGTAAAATCATCTCTGGGACCAGATCAGGAGAAGATCAAGGAAACCAACGGGAAATATGAGGTCAGGATTTAAAGAACAAAGAAATCACTTTGTAGCTTTGGGGATTAAGATACAGTGAGGTGGGGAATGTAAGACAGATCTTTCTGGTGGAACTCCTCTGAGTTTTTGATTAAAAGGTTGAAGGTATGAATAAAAATAAAACTGGAACTGATTATGTGTCCATCACCAGGAGACACTAAAGAACGTCACTGGGTGTTGAAATATGTCCAGTGATAATTCTACTATCCTCAGAATAGAATGCCCAGGAAAGTCCAAGGGCAAGGGAGACAGCAAGCACAAATGAAGATTATCCTGAAGACATCTGTTGGGTTTGCTTTACCATCAATACTACGGTGTCTACATCAACATAATTTTGGGGCCATATGTCTTTACATCTCTGGGTGTATGCATGCATATTTATTTAGATAAACTATGCAGTCATATGCACAAATCTTAGGATTATACATGATATATTTTTACAAATATGTACACCCATGTCACTGTCACCCAGAGCAAGATATAGATTGCTAGCACCCCAATACTCCCTTGTACCCACTTCTGGTCATTACCCTCTCCAAAGGTAGGTAAACACTATTTAATCATCAGAGATTAGTTTCATGCAGTAATAGGTGTGAATAGAATGGTTTTCTCCCTAACATGTGAATGTTGAGAAAATAAAACTTCAGCAAGATGCGAAAATGTTTAACTTAGGAAAAAAAGGTGAGATCTTTGATTATATGATCTTTATCAACAAATCTATTATCACTCCTTAATACAAAGTGAATGCTAATTCATGAGGTTTATTCATTTCTTACCACCCATGTGTAAACATTTTTCCACTTGTGTGAGTCAGAGCTCTTAGTTGCAAGCAACAGAACTCTGATTTAAGCAAAAGATAAGGTAATTGGGAGATGGCTGAAAACCAAGCTCAGAAAAGAGATAGGAATGACACAGGGTCACAGGACCCACAGCCATGTCCTGTCCCAGGTAGAGTCTGGCTCTGGTGCTGTTGCTGCTGCTGAGTTGTGCTGCTGACTCAATTGTGATTGTCCCTGCTCCTACCATGAATAGGCTCTGAGGACCTGGGGCCTTTGTGTCACTCACTGCAAATTCAAAGCCTAGCAGGAGACACAAGAGTTGAGCCTAGGTCAGCTATATGACTGCTAAGGACCAAGAGAGGAAACGTCCACTTCCGTATTAAAGGTAGGGTCTCTTCTGCCACTGAAACTCACACAATGGGTGACTCTCTAAAAATAGGAAGGAAGTTTGGATGCTGATCAGTCAAAAAAAGAAAAACAAAACAACCCAAAAGGCAAATGTCTACAATATCATAAAGTTTCTTTTATTAATGTTATTTAATCATTGCTATTTTAATCTTAT
This sequence comes from Callithrix jacchus, assembly GCF_049354715.1. Classification (NCBI taxonomy): domain Eukaryota; kingdom Metazoa; phylum Chordata; class Mammalia; order Primates; family Cebidae; genus Callithrix; species Callithrix jacchus. The sequence goes on along the minus strand of NC_133503.1, from coordinate 137,363,227 downwards.
TTCAAAGTCATTGTTTACTCCAAAAATAGATGTTATCTATAGCTCGTAGCACATCCAAAGTGTAATTCTGTGTTGGATAGAAGATGCCAGGTACCTGCAGAACAAAGTGCTATCTTGATATGCTGTTCACTTGCATATTTAACCATTCATGGACCTTCTAGCAGCCATCTCTGAGGAGTAGTGCATTGAATTTTCAAATAAAATTATTTTGATGTCATTTCTCTGCGTCTGGCTTTGCAAAGAAGTCTTGCCTGCAACTGAGAGGTGTCATGTGCTAATCAGAGTTCCGTCTTCATGCACTTTTATGGGTATCAGCTACTTTCATTCAGTTCAGCTGGTGCTCAAAGATGAGGGTTTATCAGTTTAATTTGTTACAAAAGGAAGGGAGGATAATATCTTCTGATTAAAACTACAGGTTTGTTTTGGAATGAAGACCAATGTGAATTTAATTTACTTGTCCTTAAGTTAAAACCTAACTAGGGAAGACTGTTTTTTTTTTTTTTAATGAGAAGCTGTAATGCACCAGGTACTTTTATTTCCTAAATTAATGTTGTCACCTAACCATGCATGACTCTGCTAGCTGAGAATTATTGCTTTTTGCATTTTGATGACAAATCTTGAGAATCAGATCAAAATTCTGTGTAGTGTCCATGTCAGCATGCAGGATTTGGAATGTTGAGGGCCTGTTTGGAGACATTCTATTCTTTTTATTCAGGATATTAGTTTCTATTAATAGTAGGTTTGTATACCTGTTACATAGCCTGGATTTTGCTTATGTTTGTTTTGACTAGAGTCAATTTGGAGGAAGATAATGCTTATTGCTAGGGTAACCAGTTGTCCTATTCAGGTACTGGTGTCCCATCCAACCAGTGTTTGCGGGATGACTCTGTGGCCCTAGGAGCATCCTCAGTGTGGGGAGAGTCTGAGCACCTGAGCTCAGGCTGGTGTTTGTTTCAGTTTGCTTTGTTATGGATATGCCACTTATGTCATACCTAGCCAGCCCCAGCTACCACAGGCTCCTAGTTACCTTCTTTAGACTTTTTCAGAGTGCATGTTTTTCTACATTGTCCATAGTAATATCAGTGTTCAATGATGAAGGTAATTTAAAGGATTATTTGGTGGCTTGGAGAAAATGCCTGTTCCAGCTAAATGAATTTTATTTAAAAATATTTAGTTAAACTAAATAGGAAAAGAAACTGTGAATTCTAAAGATTTGTAAATATTATAAAGTTCATGTTTAGCACATAAGTCTTGTTACTAAGAGATGCTCATGCCTCCTGTGCTCGGAATTTCTACTGGTTTCCCAGTATAAAAAGGATACTGCTACTTTTAGATGTGAGCTGTTAATATCCTTGAAGTGTATTCTTTGTTCGAATCATTGTTGTTGGTGACCTTAGAGAATTTCTTGAGACAGAGGATCCAGAATGAATTTTTTAGAATCCAAGCAAACCCTTAACTAGTTCAGGTTGATTAACAGGATGGGACTCCATAATTCCACAGTGACAGTTTGTAGCTATGCTGAACTTTGTAAATGCAGGCCTGTTGCTACTCTAACAAAACAAATTATTTAGTACGCTGGCTTTGCTCCCATGGTAGACTCAAGCCTAAGGCCTATTTGGCCCCTCTTCCTCCTCTCTGTTCCTTATCTCCTGTCTTCCTGGGAATTTGCTTATTAAATTGTTCATGTCAGTTGGATGGTTAAAGTCCTTTATTTCTCTCTTGTCTTGAACTTTGTCTTCTTCACATTGTGTCCAATCTCCCCATTCTCTTCCCTGTAGCTGCCACTAGTCCTTTCTAGGAAATCTGTTTATGTATTATCAATGTGATATTTGGGAAAACTGTAATGATTACAATAACTTAGTTTCAGGCAGTATAGCTACACCACCAATAATAATAATGTAGAAAGTGGTTGTGTTCTTTTTTACTGAAAGCTCATCCTTTGTTACTACTTTTATTTATTCAGTAAAAAGTTAAAGTGCCAACTACCCGTCAGGTATTGTGTTAAGTGCTAGAAATACAACAAGAACAGAGCCCATAGATAAGGTAGAAGAAAGGCCAGTCGTGGTGATAGCGTGTAAGCCTTTGAAAGAGTGTCATGTATAAGTTTATTATTGTATCAATCGAAGCACTAATGAACTGTTGCTGTTGGCCACAGAAATGATGCTATTACACTGAAAATAGTATTTATCAATATGGAATTTGTCTTTTTCGAGACGGAGTTTTATTCTGTCACCAGGCTGGAGTGCAGTGGTGCCATCTCGGCTCACTGCAATCTCCGCCTCTTGAGTACAAGTGATTCTCCTGCCTCAGCCTCCCGAGTAGCTGGGATTACAGCCACGGGCCACCATGCCCAGCTAATTTTTGTACTTTTAGTAGAGATGGGGTTTCACTATGTTGGCCAGGGTGATCGCAAATTCCTGACCTCAAGGGATCCACCCACCTTGACCTCCCAAAGTGTTGAGATTACAGGCATGAGCCACCATGCCTGGCCGAAATTTGTCCTTTATATGTATACTCGTTAACAGGATTATAGACCTCCCAAAGTTGTACTCAGGTATGGGGAAGAAATGTAGTTTCTTCAGGTCTTTCTGAGAACCAGTTGATCCTCCTGATCCCCTGTTTGCTGGGTAGCAGGAGATGACAAAATGAGTCTGCTCTACTGTATGTGTCTGATGCAATGATCTAAACAATTTGTTTAGGTCTTGCATGTTCATTTACTTAGATAAAATACTCAGCCTCCTAGATATTTGAATTGCTACTCTGCTCCTTTCTAGGATGGTTTCTGAATGTATGGGGAAGGGGCATGTTGGAGGTCAGGGATTCCGTGGCTTCATGCAGTCCTCACTGACTCGTTTATCTTTGGGTGTCTGCTTGCATCGTGTCTACAGTGGTAAATTGTAGGTTGGCCTCTTTTAGCTATGTCTGGGCCCAGGTGTGTACCTGAGCTGATCTTGACTCCACTTCCTCTTAGTTCTTGCTGATGCTCTTCGGACCCCTCCAAATCTCTGTCACATTTTCCACCCAGCCCATGGCCTAGGATGTCACCCTTGTGATCACTCTACTCCTAAGGTACATCTTTCTTCTCACCAGGCTGAGCCTGCTGCCACTCAACTCACTACTATCGTTAAAGTCCCCAGAGGTGCACAGGAACTTCTGGTCCCATCCACACCACACTAGAACTGAAGCTGGCAAGAGAAAGCTAAATACTATCCTTCCCTCACCCAGCCACTCAGCACTGCTGTGTTTACTATGCTCTGCCCATCTCCTGGGCTGATGCAAGAACAGCCTTCCCAAATCACAGTAAGTCAGATGCCACTCACTCAGATGTGTGTCATAACTTATCTGATAACCATTTCCCTCTCTGGGACCAAAACCCAGAAAAGGCAATCAAGACTCAGCTGTTTCACCTCCTGCCTCTCCTTGTAATTCCCTGAGTGAATGTTGATCTTTCCCCCTCTTTCCTTCTCCCATCCTAAGGCAGCCATCTTCTTCCCTAGCATTAATAGCAGCTTTGTCTTCTATAAAAGAGACCATGACCTGAAGTTTTCAAACTCTGTTCTTGGTAAGGCCTGCATTTCCAGCCCATTGTCTTGCTATAAAGTTATACTTGGGATCTCAGAAACTGACATTTCTCTTTTCCTTTCTGCTATGCTAAAATGTTTCTTCTCCTCACTTCCAGCCCTGAGAGCCCCAAGGCAGGTGGATGTTTCAGGCTGACAAAGGAAAGCTCCCATATACAAAATGAGAGAGAAAAAAAGATGCATGTCATGATTTTTCAAATTTGTTATAGTAGATGTCAGTAATTCATAAATAATCCCTTCTGTACAAGTTGGAAAATATATACATAGCACTGAAGACTATAAATATGTCCAGGGTGAATGCTGGCAATTCCATAACTAGAGGCAAGCCCTCAGTTATGCCACTATAATGGATTATTAGTGTAATCAAGGCAAGGCAGTTTACATTCTTAGACTGGGGATTTTATCTCTGACTAATTACTGGATATGACTAGTTGCCAAATGTCATTAAAGGAAAGCTATTGAATACCATGCAATGAAGAAAACCTACAGGCTAAATAATGAGCAGGCACAGATTCTAATATTAATCCTGCTTGTTGCCTCAGAGGCAAATAGTAAAAATAAAAAATGAGTTCCTGTAAAATACACGTGAGTTAATGTATATCAACTTTCTTCAACTATGGTAATTTTCCTAAGAGCATTAGGTATAAATATTTAAAATAACATAGATATGTATTTCCAGTTGTGCCATTTTAGATTGTGGAGATTAATAATTATTGTATTTTGAGATGAGAAGGGTCAAATGACTTCATGAATAGACATGACAGGTGGTCCTTGGAGGAAGCATGGTCTTTCTCTTTAAATGCATAAATGACAGAAACTTGGAAAACTAAGGGACAGTTGAAAAAGAAGAAAAAGGAAGGGAAAATGGGAGTTTGAAGGCAGGGACGTATAGAATTTCTAGAAGGGAGTAGTCATCCAAAAAAGCAGGCAGAGAGAGGTCAGGAGAGTAGACTCAGCCTCTAAGACCTCAGTGGGGGGCTTTGATCCAGGGGTTTCAGACGTGAGATGTCGGCCAGAGTGTGGAGGGTTAGAAGGGAAATAGGGAAAATGCAAGAGGAGGAAGGGGAATGACAGGTGGGATGATAAAATTCGACAAGTTGGGAAGAGGTTCACAGATGGAGTTTGAAAAGAGAAGTGTCCTCCTCTGAGCCTTGAAGAAAGGCATGAAGGAGAGTCACAGGCTGGATGGCCCAGGACTGTGCATCCAGGTCTTCTGGCCTTGCTCATTGTTTTTCCTGCTAAGCAATTGCTCCTTATAAATGGCACATTAACATGAAGATCTCAAAGTTGACATCCAAAAACCCCACAAAAACCTGAAGTGCCAGCTCTGACAAAAAAATCAAAGAAACATATACTTAGTCATTTTGCTGACCACATTAGGATCTGAAGAACCTTTGGGAGAACCAGAAAGATCCATGTCTGTTCAAAATAACAGCTTTATATAAAATGTTTTGCTTCTCAAATTTATTCATAGCAAGAGAGGTTCAAGCTCATTCCATTCATCATTAGTTTTAAAATAGAGGTTAGAGAATTTCATTATTTTAATTCTCACTAAAAATCTTTGTTTTAAGAATCTGAAGAACAGGAAACTCTTGAATCTGGATATCTCTTTCCTTCTTTCTCTTTTTTCTTTTCCCTTTGGCCTGGAAGAGCAGGAGAAGCCAGAGGCTGCTCTCTACCATGCATGACAAAGGATGGGGGCCTGGGAATAGGCTGGGTTGCATTGCCCTGCCCTAGTGTCTGTGGGGCCTCTGTAGCATGAACTTCTATTTCAGGGCTTTGGGGACACCTGTTAGCTTCCTTCTTCAGCCTTTTCACTTTTACCATCTTCTTGAGTCACTGCCTACATGAACCCTCTGTGGAAACCCTTGAGAAGTAAAGTGAAAGTATTACATACTTAAATGCTGTTGAATGTGCAAAGAGGGAAAAATCTGGACTCTCTATAGTGCCTGTGGTTTGGGCTACGGGTCAGCGACTTTAGGTATGTTTTCCTTCAAGAAGTTGCCACTGCTGTAATCACTGTTGAAGCCTCTGTTTAAAATGAATCTGAAATTGGCTTATTAGGCTAGCTGCTTTTTTTAAATTATTTTTCAAAGACAGAGTCTCACTCTGTCTCCCAGGCTGGAGTGCAGTGGTACAATCATAGCTCACTGCAACCTGGACCTCCTGGGATCAAGGGATTCTCCCACCCTGACCTACCAAGTAGCTGGAATTACAGGTATGAGTCACCATGCCCAGCCCTAGACTAGCTGCTTTTGATTTAGAATTTCCCCACAGGTTTTATTTATTTTCAGAATTAATGGTAGCCTTGATTTTTGACCATGTAACTAATAGTTGTCAGTCCTGTGCCCTTTGCATGGGAACTGTTTAGGAATCTTGCTCCCATCTGTCGGTATTCCCTTTGTTAGAGATGCTCTTGGTATAAAGGGCTTAGCAGCAGTTTTGTCATGAGCTCAGTGCTGGCCCCACCCTAACCTGGAAATTTCTCTGCAGGTTTAGGCACACAATATCTAATGAGTATATCTGGGAGCCTGTCAATTATGATCTTTTGCTGCTATTCAGTGGTAATTGAAAAATAATTAAGCAGTAGCATACAGGTATAACTGACACATGTGGCTTAGAGATAGAAAAGCTTGCTGTTATGCTAAACTACTTAACAGACTAAGCAAAAAGATTCATTGTGAATATGTAACAATAGTTTTTCAGAATGAAGGGAGAGTGGGAAAGATAGTTAATATTCTTGAACATCCATGACATATCAGATACTGTGCTAGCTGTTTCATCAACCTTTTATTTAATTCCCATCGCTTACCCAGTGTGCTAACTATGTTTTCCCCTTTCTAAAATTCAGAGAGATTATAAATGCTCTGTCCAAAGCTGCACGGCTATTTACTAGATGTCTTGGGTCTACCAGAGTGTAAGGACTCAATAAATGTTTGTGCTATGGATGAATGGAATGAATGAAATGGCTGGCAGCCCAGGCAAGTTTTCACATTGCCATTTGTCCCTCATCTCACCATGTGTTTCAAAACATATAATGCTTTGTTTATCTTGTAGGAAGACCCACTTTTCTTTGAATAGGACATGAAAATAATGGGTGTGGATATTTTTACTCCTATTTATTGTTGGACATTTGGTTCCTGATTTAAACATAAAAGTATGATTCCTATGAGAGTTTAACCTCCAGAAAAGCCCTGATGAGAAACAGGCAGATAGATATCTATTTTATGAGAAATCCTTATTCATTTAGAATTTCAGAGGCAATGAAGATGAAAAAGGTGAATGCATATGTATCTCTGTATCCATATAGATTAACAAATAAGGCTAACCATGTTTTAAAGTAGCCATTTTTTTGTGATCTGTTTTAATGAACAGATTAGTATAGTACTGTAGTTTTATATTTTTAAATTTAGACAGTCATATCGAGGCCTTAAATATAATTTAATATCTTAATTAGCCAAAACATACTCTTTCAAGAACATTAGCTTGCTAGTCATCCTTTTTGTGTAGCGTGAAGATGTATTTTAATCCATATTCTAATTTAATAAAGTTTTATATTATTTTTAAAGTGTCTCTGAAGGAGATTAATGTAATTGTGGTTAGTAATTATTACTGTCCCTGTTCTAGGTCACTCTCCTTTCTTATCTTCTCCATAGAAAATGGGTATCACAGTTTTCAGTTTGGAGGAAAAGAAAGTTTTTTAAGAAAAATAATTTCTTGCTTAATGAAATTGGTTTCACATCTTTGGTCTAATTATGCTGTTTTAATTTTCAACAAAGATCAGGGAAGGTTTATTTGTATGCTCTTCTAAATGAAGGGGGAAGAAAAGAACAAAACAAAAAGCGAGTTTCCCCATTAGGCTCAAGAGGAAGTTTCTTGTTCTCAAATCCGTTTAAGAGGATAAGCCATTCTAAATCTCCTCTGTCACCTCTCAGACATATTTTTTCTAATATCACAAAGGCGTGGAGGGCATTCTAAGCCCTAAATTGAGCAAAAAAATTGGCCTGGTGACTATTTAGCCATGCATTGATTGATCTAGGGATGATTCTAGAATGAACATGAATAAAATTAAAAGTATTCAACTATACCTAAATCTACTCTCTGGAGTGAATTCTGGGGTTTGCATTTGGGGGCAGTTCTTTAAAGTATCAGGCTAGAAAATGTCACTTCTGTCTCAGTTTCCTTTTATCTCAAGCTCCTTGGATTCCTTGGTGGTATCCAGTGGCCCCATAGAGGTACTCATGCAAGGGTCTGCAGGGCCATCCCAGGCAGGTCCAAGCATCCTGAACCTTATTTCATCTATATATCTCTGTTAAAAATTCTCATTCCTGTATTAAAAAGTCATGGAAATTCAATAAAAGATTGATGAAACAGCTAGCACAGTGTCTGGTTTATCATGGATGTTCAAGCAAAATTCTCATACCTCCATTTAAAATTCTCTATTAAAAATTAAGAATTATGTGCCTACTAAATAATTATGTAATTAAAAATCAACCTCTCTTTTTCCCTTAGGAAATATAGATACATTTTGGAGAAAGAATTGCCCAGAATCTAAATATAATCTGGACATGAATAGAATTTCAGTTCTAAATGCATGATTCTTTTTAAAAAGGCAGATACTATATGCAGTTTGAACGTGTGCATAGTAAAATTCACCCTTTTTAGTGTACAGTTCTGACTGTTGACAAATACACACAGTCCTGCAACCAAATATACAACATTAGCATCCCCCCAAAATTCCCTGCGCTGCCTCCTCTAACCTCAGTCCTTGTCAACTGCTGTTCTTTTCCCTATAGCTATAAAAGATAACATTTCCAAGATGTCATATCATTGGAATCCTATGTTATGTAGCCATTCGAGTCTGGCTTTTACCATTCAGCATAATTCATCCATTAGTTTCATGTTTTAATACTTTGTTCCTTTGTATTTCTTAGTAGTATTACATTGTGTGGACAGCTTATTCACTGAAGAATATTTGAGATGTTTCTAGTTTTTGGTGATGACAAATAGAGTTACTATAACCATTCATACACAGGTTTTGTATGAATGTAAGTATATATAAACCTTGATAAATATGTAGGTCATATTGTAAGTTTATATTTATCAAAGGGAGATTGTTAAATGCATTTCAGATTTTATTACTTTACTTCTAATTATAAAAATGATGCATGTTTGTTATAGAAAACTTAAAAAATATAAAAAAAGTACCAAGAAGTTTAAAAAAACCCTTAATTCCATATGTATTTCATTTTCATGTGGGTATGTGTATAATCTATTTACCAAGTGTTTTGTGTCCTATTTTTTCATTTCACAAGTATTTTCTGTATCATTAAATATTAAATAACTTTTCATAATACCAAAGAAGTACATTTAATAATAGGAGTATTATAAACTATGGCTGACTGATAGAGGAGACACTTTTGTATAGAGGAACTCAGAATCCTTGTTTGTGATTGTTTAAACATGCCTTCTTATATTTGCTTAGCCCTCTATTATATGAATTCATTTAGGAACAGTTAGAACTAATATGGCCAATTGCCTTGTATAGATGTGCCCTTTAGGTTTGAGGTTTATAGGTAGTAATAGAATGTTGGTCCACTGGACATTATTTTTTCCCTTGGATAAACTCAATCCTTCTTAACCGTTATTTAAATGGTGACTGTAAGAATATTATTATCCTTTGCTTTCATAAAATAATTTATACTAATCTTCTTAAATGAAATTAAGATGAGGGACTATCATGTTAAATAACCAGCTAATCACTAAAGATCTTTTTTATTTTATTTTATTTTTTTTAATGCTACCTGCATTAGTGACTCAAGTGAGATCTCTATTTTGAGAGAATCAGTAAGTTGGCTGTTTTGTTGGTATTTGGGAAAGCTAGGGATATGCCTGGGTTGTGGTGTAATTCATTCACATGCCTGATTTGTAAAGCCGGGTATATCTTCCTGATTTTCTGAAGACTAGGCTCACAATATTTGGGTGGACAATGAGGAAGAGTAGAAAAAGGGTCTGAGAAGAATTTAAAGATTTGGCTACTATTTTGGATGTCTGGAAATGCTTACTTTACCTAAGTATCAACCCTTTATTCTTTCAGGGCTCAACTGTAAGACATACATTTCTGAATTAAGACAGCATTAACAATAAAATACCTGTCAGGGTCAACTGTTAAACTAGCAATCAAGGTGACTAACTTGGGCAGTATGAAACTTGTGCATTTTCCCTCTTAGTGTTGAGTGGTTTCTATCTAAATTTTCCCTGTTAGCCTGAGTTTGGTTGCAAAGACCATATCCCTAAAAGTTTAAACCAGGGAGAAAGTGTGCGAGCATGTGTGTGTCCATGTGTGCACAAATACCTGTCAGTGAAAAGCTCACTGCCAGCCCAGAACAGAGTGGGGTTCAGTCTTGAGAATGATGAGAAAGTCCTTTGGAACTTCTGGGGGCTCTGCACTTCCTGCCTGCCAGGGATGACTAGCCATACATACCGCAAACAAAATCCAAGTTACATAGCTACAACTTTGCTGTCTTGTTTACTGACATGTTTTATCTAAAACCAAGCTGTAGCAGTTACAGAAATTAATTTATTTTCAAAGCATTGATTTAGAGCTTAGCCTTGTTTTTATTTTTGCTAGGGAAGCATTTAAAGAGAGTCTAAAATAAGCTATCCAGCAGCTAACTAAGATAAAGGGAGTTTTAATAGAAAATTGATTGGTCTACTAGTAGGTAAATTAGTTCAGTGCAGGAATGTATTAATACAGTATATGATCAATTTACTAAGCACAGTGTAAGTTGCTAGGAATAAGGCCAGCCAGAATTCTATGCTAAGCAGCGTTTCAGGGTGGCTTTGTATTTTGGCATATCCTAGCCAGTTACTAAAGAAATGAGAGAACATGTTTTATTTAATTTGTATTTTGCTACCTTTTATGTGAACTAGGCATTTTTAAGCACTTAATGTTGTCACCAGCCTTTTGAAGCTATCGTTTGTTCCGCTGCCCAACTACAGTTTCCCCTCAACATTCTCGTCTAAACACATTAAGTTTCTGTCTTGTTCTTTTTGCAGAGGTAGAAAGCTGGGTCTGAAAATAAAAGCAGAGATTTTATACAAGGAGGTCAGTGTTTGCACTCAGAAAAGAAAGTATGTAAACTAGACTTCTAACGGGTTTTTATAACTGTTCTGAATGACACTGGCATTTAGAGATTGGAAGGTTTTAAAATTCATTGCTTAATATTTTTTTCTCTGCAAATATTTTTCTTTATTACCTGTTCTCATGTCAGTTTTCTTCCTGTCATGATCATGACAGTGCCCATTTTGGTACCCATGTGAATTGGTGTAATTGGAGCAGGAGAAATTCAGATTAGACATCAGGAAGAACTTTCTGGAAAGCCAGGATTGTGGGAATACTAAGAAGATGGGCAAGTCTCTTCTTGGAAACCTATGAAGAAACATTTTAAAAGTTATCTTCTTGGGTAGTTTGTCTCCTTGCTTAGACCTAGAGGGAGTGTGTGAAATAATCTTTTGTGACCACTTTCACTTTGTGTTGTTGTGATTCTCTGAATATCAGCACGAGGGAAAAGCCCTACATGTCCGGTGTAAGTTTAAATGATTTTTATCACGGAATCTTATGTGTAGCGATTCCTTCTTATGACAGGAATAGATAGCCATCTACACCTCTTAAGCTCTTCTGTGGTGACGAGAAACCCACTTCCCTGGATAAGGAAGAGTCCATATTTGGACAGTTCTACTTACTACAAGATAATTTTTAACTGTGGCTTAAAATCTGCTTCTGGTCATTCTCTCCACTCATTCTTGGTTCTGTCCCCATGAGGCATTCTGAGTCACTTTGTTTTTTTCTTTTCCATCCTTCCAGACTTTGAGAACAGCTGTCATATCCTCTCATGAAGTGTCCTCTTTGCCAGAATAAGCCCCAGATTTCAACAGCCTTTCTTTTCACACTGTGGCCTTCAACATCCAGTTACGATGCAGTGCCTCTAATTGAACAGAATCCCTCTGCAGGCTCTGCTCAATGCAGAGGATCATGCAGTCATCACCTTCCCTGTTCTGCCCACTGTCCCTCAGTCTCAGGTAGCCCGAGTTCATTTTGGATGGTCGTATCACACTGTTGACCCATCCTGAGCTTACTGCTGTCTGAAATCTCTAGGTCCTTTCTACATCAATGCTGTTTATCTGGTCCTGTTGCATCCTCTGTGGTGCTGCTGAGGTCTCTTTAAGTACAGCATTTTCATTGTTATTTGACGAAGTTCATCTTGTTAGCTCGGCCCTGTTAAGATCTTTTTGAGACTTAATGTATCCTGACTGACTCTTCCACCTTTGCTCCTACCATTGGTAAATTTGATAATGGTATCGATGCTGTCGCTGCAGCCATAAGTGAACATGTAGAACAAAATAAAGCACTGCTTGTTTTGTGGAAAGCCCTCTTATTCTTAAAATAATATTTTCTTTGTTTTTAGCCCAATAAAGAAATGGTCAGGCTAGCGGCTGATTAAATCATGGGTCACAACTGGTGGCTTCCCTTTGTTGTGCCACTACAGACCTTCACTCCTTAGCCTTGCAGGTCTGAAAACTCAAGTTTTCTTCCAAGTCAGATGTGTTATCTAAATCTAGTGTTGGAAATCGCTTTGTAAAAAGGGTTTCAATTATGAAAGATTGGAATCATAGAGAACAGTATAGAAAGTAATATGACAGAGCCCTCTTTGAACTTATCACCTATAATTAAGACAAGTTGAAAGGTTAATGTTTTTCCTTCGCATTCAGAAAGCCAAAGAATGTTGTCAGCCAAAGAGAGCTGTTGTGGCACCTTGTACTAAACACACCGTACTGAATGTTCTGGCCAAAGAGAAGTTTCTCACTGGAGAACCCCGATGAGGTCAGCCAATGAGAGCGCTGCCAAATGACTCTGGGTTGAGCGTGTTCTGCAAACCACGTTGCTGTCTGTGGCTGCCCTTTCAATGTTTATCTTGTGTTCCAAAGGAGTAGTTTCGATGCAGAATAGTTGACCAAGAAACTTGCCCCAAGAAACGAAGGAAGAGTATGGTGCCTGGCATTAAGAAGTGCATTTTATAGCAGTTCAAGGGACAATCAAGAAAATAAATAATGAAAGCAGAAAATGGCAGAAAGCTCTGGTTATGATAAAGGCCCTCAAAAATATCACTGCAGTCTGAAGGGACTGACCCACAGTTGTATATAACTAGAGGCATATCTTGACTTCAAGGGATTTAAAGGACCTGTAAGGATTGCCAGTATGGGTAGCTGCACCTCTATGAGGATTTGGCTATGAGAGGTTAAGAGACTGCCTGACTCAACCTCCTAACAAGCTGTGCGATCTTAGGCAAGTTATTTAAGTGTTCTCTGCCTCAGTTTCCTCATTTGTCAAGTGATGATGATAATAGATACCTACCTCAAAGGACTGTTGTGGGATTAAACTGAAAGCTTAATCAGTTTAAGCTTTAACTGAAAGTGGTTAGAACTGAGTTTGACAAATTGGTTAAGGGGTGATATGTGTTGCTCTAATCAGGAGAGGATGACCACATGTAGTGCTGATTTTATTTTTAAGAACATATCCTCTGGGATAAAGGAATGCCGCTTTAGGTGGAGCTGCAGAGTCCCCTCTATCTCCTGTCAAACAGAGTGAAACATTCACATTTGCTGGCTGGATCTTTTTGTCCTGAGGACAATGCTAAATAAATGTTGACCAATTCTCATTCTCTAGATTTTCTATTTCTGAATCATTTAGATGGTCATCCTCTTGTTTGTATTCTTCATTAGAACATCACCCTTTATTTCAATACACAGCATGTGTTAGATTTCTCAAGTTGCCACCGATCACATTTCAGGTGGGTGGCTGCTTTTGATATTATGGAGGCAGATACTTTTCTTTCCTTGATAAGGTGTGTAGTAAGTAGCTAATTTTACTCCACTGTATAGACTGTTTTTGTTAGTGTTAGAGAGTATAACTTCACAAGTTGGGAGTTTGTCTTTTGGGGGCCTTTTAATACCTATGAACCAGTTACACACTAACTACTGTTTTAATCTTGAAATAAGAGCAATCGTGAAATAAGAGTAATAGTTAGTTACACACTAACTATTGCTTTAATCTTGAAATAAGAGCAAGTAGATAGACCTGAATTCAAGTCCCAGCTGTAACTTTTCAATTTGTACTATCTCATTTTTCCCATTTATAAAGTGGGAATAACAAAACCAAACTTGCAGTGTTGTGAGATTTAAATGTATTTCCAAACAGTGGTTTCCACTGTTATTCAATGAATATATCACCATCTAATTCTGATCTAAAAAGTTTTTCTAAGGTTCAAGTTTAAATGTAAAGCATTAACAGGCATATTATTTATAGTTTACGGTTAAGTTTATAGCATATAGTTCTGTGTATAAATTTATAAAATGAATTTAATGAAATCTACTCAACTTATCCTCAAATCTAGAGTTTTTTAAATAGTAAACTGCCCCAGTCAGATATGTTGTATATGTCTGTGACCTGCAGAGCAGTAGTTGGGGGTAAAAATGCTTCTTCCCCTGTTAAAAGGTGCTAGCAAGGCTTGGAGAATGACTAGTGATAGCTGTGTAGGTAGTTAGATAGTTAGGGATGTCCTACTTACCTTGTAGGATCCCATGTTACCGTGCATCAATAGGCACCTTTAAGGCAAAATAAAGAGAATATATATCTCAATAGACTGCTGACTTGATCATGTATGCAACCTAGAATCAATATAGGTTAAAACTGTCTACCATAAGGAAGATTTTTTTTTTTTTTTTTTTGAGTTAGGATTTCGTCTGTTGTCCAGGCTGGAGTGCAGTAGCACTCTGCAGTAGCTCACTGCAGCCTCAGCCTACCTGGGCTCAGGTGATCCTCCTACCTCACTCAGGCCCCTGAATAGTTGGGACTACAGGTGTGCACCTCCATGTCTAGCCAGTTTTTGTATATTTTTGTAGAGACAAGGTTTTGCGATGTTGGGCAGGCTGGAATTGTTTTGAAGGTTGGTATTTTTAATGGTTTAAAATTTTAGATTAGAAAATGAAAAATTTATTTTCAAGTTTATCCTAAAAATTAAGTAGCTGTTTAGAATCTTTTGGTTTTTTACTTGCTCTGTATTGAGTCTTTAATCAAACAATTGAAAACTAACATCTTAGATGTCTTTGGGACAGTATGTATTGGGCTAGATTTTTTTTGAATGATCAGATGAAATAATTTTTTCCCTCTTCTCTGCCTTTAAACCAAAAAAAAAGAAACCCTCTAATCTCTTATGCAGAAATGTAGAAAGCTCTTGATGTTCTTTCTCTGTGACAAGAATAATCCATTTTTAGTAACTGTGCTCAACTAATTTATCATATTGGATTTCAATGGGAATGCTTTAATTTTTGTGATTGTTGTGAAGATGTTTATATTGACTTGGGAATTATATGTGCTTTTCTTACGTGGTCAAAAGGTTTGGAGTTGTATAGTTTGGAAGGAGGGTATAACCAGCTAAAAACAAATTCGGGTCTGTGTCTATCTTGTCAGGAATGAGATAAGGGGTTACTGTAACTTAAGGGTTCTTCAGGTAGACAAATATCTTTAAAAACTCAAATAATCATACGTTTGGGAAGCATGCCTTTGCTTGGCTGTTAAATAATTTGTTCAGAGAGAAGGAGTCTTGTGTAATATGTAGTGGCCATTTGGGTTTGAGGAAAGAATTGGGATACCGTGGCACAGTCATCAAGATATTTGACAAGTTACTGTGTCATAATGGACTTCCATGGAAGACCCGTAATTACTGTGTGGCCAGCAAACTTCTCTTTGAGTTGTTTTTGAAGGGATAGGGTGGTTACGCAATGAGAATTGCTTTCCTTTCTGACAGACAAATTGTAAAGTCATGAGTCTCTGGAAAAGTTTTTGTATTCATTAGGTGTGCTGGATTTTTGGGTGATTTCAAGAGGCCCAGAGTAGACAGCATAATATTAATATAATGCTACAGTGTCAGAAACATCCTAAATTATTAGGAATGGCATTTAAAATGGTGTAGCTTTTCTTTATTATATAAACAGTTCTGTATCGATGAAGCTATTTTCCCCTCATTTCTGAATTAAGGGTAACTTGTAGCCATATATTTAGCACTACATTTGGGGTAAAATTAAGAGATTGAGAGGGAGAGGGCTGTGTGTGTGTGTGTGTGTGTGTGTGTGTGTGTGTGTCCAGCGTAGCCTCCCCCATTATTCACATCACAATTTAGTGATAAATTTTTTACTATTGATGAACCACATTGACACATCATCATCACCCAAAATTCATAGTTTGTATTAGGGTTCACTCCTGATGTTGTATATTCTATGGGTTTACACAAATGTATCATGACATATATCCACCGTTATGGTATTGCACAGAGTATTTTCACTGCCCTGAGAATCCTCTGTGCTGTGCCTATTCATCCCTCCCCCTCCTACCAACCCTTGGCAACCACTGGACTTTTAACCATCTCCATTGTTTTGCCTTTTCCAGAATGTCATCGAGTTGGCATCTTGTAGTATGTAATTTGTTCAGATCAGCTTTTTTCACTCAGTGACACACATTTAAGTTTCCTTCATGTCTTTTTGTGACTTGATAGCTCGTTTCTTTATAATGCTAAATGATATACCAGCAACTGAATGTACCCCAATTTATTTACCCATTTGCCTACTGAAGGAAATCTTGGTTTGCTTCCAAGTTTTGGCCATTCTGAATAGAGCTGCTGTAAACATCCATGTGCAGATTGTTGTGTGGATATCAGTTTGTAGTTCCTTTTGGTAAATATTGAGGGTTATTCTACTACTTTTAATTCTCTGTGTAGCACTTACCTGATATTTTCTTATTTACTCTGTCTTTCCAACAGAATGCTCTAAGTCATGAGAACAGGGATTTGCTCAGTTTATTTCTGCATCCCTTATTCGTAGAACCGTGTTTTGAATATACTTTAATAAGGGCTTAATATATGTTTGATGAATTAATATATGAGGCTATATTTTACTTTCATTAAGAAAAAAGTGGTACATGAAAGGGCATAGTGGAAACACACAGACAATAGGAAATGATTCTTTCAGTTTTCACAAATGTTCTTCCATTTTAGTTAATTAACTTTTGAGTCCTTTTTGTGCATAAGAAAATTTGAGGGAAATTTGAGAGGAAATAATTACTTTATATCTTGCTTTATTTCTTTATTTTATTTTTTGTTTCAATAGGTTTTGGGGGTGTGGGTGGTGTTTGGTTACATGAATAAATTCTTTAGTGATTTCTGAGATTTCAGTGCACCTATCACCCATGCAGTATATACTGTACCCCATGTGTAGTTTTTATCCCTCAACCCCCTCCCACGTTTTCCCCTGAGTCCCCAAAGTCCATTGCATATCATTTTTATGCCTTTGTATATCCTGCTTTATTCCTAAAAGAAATTGAGGTAGTTTAACAATGGAAAATTAAGAGACTAAACATACAGTGGGGTCTTACTCCATGCCAGGCAGAGGCATTCCTTATTACATTTGACTGTCACTAAAATCGAAAGGATTATATTTAATTCCATTTTCAGATGAGGAAAGGAAATTAAGGCACAGAAATTAAGCCATTTGTTTAAAGCTAAACGGTGATAAGTGGTAGAGGAAGGCTTGGGATCAGGGCCATCTGACTTCAGATCCAGGGCTGACTCACTTAACCGTGATGCTCTCCAACCTTCATTATATAGGAGGATATATTAGTACATTTTTGCATTGCTATAAAAAAAAATCTGAGACTGATTACACTAAAATCTCAGCAATCACCGCTAAAGAACTTATCCATGTAACCAAAACCACCTGTACCCTGAAAACTATTGAAAGAAAAAAAATTTTTAGCGAAAGGAATGACGGATTTAGAAAATCATCATTTGACAACTATTATATCAATCATTCATTAAGGCAAGAAAAATCAGATATTTCTTGAAAACAAGAAATACCAGAGAGTAGGTAATTTATAAAGAAAAGAGGTTTAATTGGCTCACAGTTCTGCAAGCTGTACAGGAAGCATGGTGCTGGCATTGGCCTGGCTTTTGGGGAGGCCTCAGGAAACTTACAATCATGGCAAAGGCGAAGGGGGAGCACACAGCCACATGCCCAGAGCAGGAACAAGAGAGCAAAGGTGGGGGGATATGGTACACACTTTTAAAAAACTAGATTTTGAAAGAACTCACTGTCACAAGAACAGCACCGAAGGGATGGTGCTAAACCATTTATGAAGGATCCACCCCATTATCCAATCACCTCCCACCAGGCCCCACCTCTAACACTGGGGATTATAATTGAACATGAGATTTGAGTAGGGAGATGGATCCAAACTATATAAGAGGGTTAAAAAAAAGATGGAAGGAGAATAAATTGGTAAAACTAAGGCCCATAGTGTTGGCAGAGAGAAAAGATAGAAAATAGGGAGGAACAGTTAAATACTATGAGACAGGTTGAGATGAGATGACCTGGAGTTCAGAGGGGCATCATGGGCATGCCTGGAAGAGTGGGGCCTTCCAGGATAGGTAGGGTTGGGATGGGCAGAAGGGTCAGGGCAGCATGCTCACTGGTAATGAAAGATGTGAAATCCTGGGGATTTCACTTCAGCGTCTTCAAGAAGACAAAGGAGCAGGACATACTTCTAGGCAAATGTGCTGCTAGAATTTGTGCATTAAAGAGGAAGGAAGATGATCCTGTGTTCTTGGAAGGCCACATAAAGGATAGACAAAGTGGTGAGTTAGCATATAGCACAGGTAACATTTCTCTGTGCACTTACAAGCTAATGCTTGTACCACCTTCTATCCCAGAAAAAATCAG
This sequence comes from Callithrix jacchus, assembly GCF_049354715.1. Classification (NCBI taxonomy): domain Eukaryota; kingdom Metazoa; phylum Chordata; class Mammalia; order Primates; family Cebidae; genus Callithrix; species Callithrix jacchus. The sequence continues at coordinate 137,344,817 of NC_133503.1, read as the reverse complement.
ATATACCACTAAGGTAGATTAAGATCCTAGACGATGAGTTCTCTGTTGATCTTCTAAACAGATGGTAGGTAGCATCCAGTTCCAGAAGAATGTATGACCTGATATTACTTTGCCAAATTAGAGGGAACTGTCTTTGGGAAAAAATACCTCTGTTTTTTTTTATCCTTTTTAAAGTTTTGTTTCTGCAGTGTAGAGGGAAGACTTTTTTGAGGTAGAGAGGGCTTTCATTTATAAAACGGAGTCTTTCAAATGAGTGCTTGCTCCACCTTCTATTCTATTTCTTTGAATCCTGTTGCCAGCTTGGAGAACTTGAGGAGGGTCATTGTAACTTTGGTCAAATAATGTAGCCTTCTGAACAGAATATCCTCTTCTGTAAAATGAGGGTACTGATGATGTGCTGCCAACCTTCCTGTGCTGTTTTGAGAAAGTTGAGGAAACTTCCTGGCACTTATTAGATATTTAATAAATACTTCTTCAATGAAAAAAGAATATTGAGTAGTAAGAGTGATATTGATTTTAGTAATCTCTGAGTAGCTGGCTAATTTATTAATTTATTAAGCACTTATTAAGTGTCATAAGTGCTGTGCAAGTGTCAATATATTTTATTTCATTTAGCAATGTTAAGAATCCCCTAAGATGGGCAAGTACTGTTTTTATTCCCATTTTACAGTTTAGCAGCAGAGGCAGCCAGGATTGGAGTCCAGGTCTAATTGAATCTTAGAGGCCTTACACTTCCACTAGAGCTTCAGGAGGTGGATGGATATCCAGACCAGTGTCTCTGGTCTGCATGTTCAGGCATATTGAGCCAGACCCATGCTTTTCTAATATCTAGGTTATTTTGGTACTCTTAAAAATTCCAGAGCAGTAGTGTACTGAGAAAGAAAGAGACTGTACCTCAAGGAAAGCCAATCTCAACAGCAACCTTCCTGGTATGGACTGGTCTTTGTAAAATGCAAACCTAATTGTGTTACTCCCCTGCTCAAAACTCTTCCAGGGACTCTTGTCTTCTAAGCCCTCCATGAGGTGGCCTCTGCCTTCATGTCCAGCTTCCCCTGCTGTCCTGCTTTCCACTTCAGGAATCATAGCCTGGCAATAATAAACTATCATTCTCCAAATGAACCATTCTCTCACCAGTCTTCACGCCTTTATTTGGAATTCCCTTTCATTCACAGCATCCTCTCCATCCTCGGAGAGGCCTTTCCTGACCTAGTACTCCTCCCATCCATGCAGAGACCCTCGTACTTACTTGTGTTTGTTTAGATTCTTCTCTTCCTACTAGGCTGTGAACTCTCTGAAGGAAAGAAAGGATCAGGTCTTGTCATCTTACTACCATCTATGCCTAACACAGTGCCTGGTGCACATTAGGTATTTGTTGAATGAAGGAAGAAGAGCAAATAATCTAAAAGAAGTCATAATATTCATTGTCCTTGAACATGGTCATTTCTTCTAAGTACTCAATGGATACTCATGTATAACTTCTTAAGACTTCATTGTGGAGTTAGGTGTGAGGAGATGGTCATGGAGTCAGTCAATGCCCTGGGCTGTCTCTTGTTTTCTGCAGAGGCTTTGCTGTGGCGGATGCAGCACTGATCACAGTGGCAGGGTTTGCCGGGAGGGAAGCAGAGATGGGCTTGACTCCTGGTTCTTCATGACCCACCCAATCACTGTATGATCAGGGTATTTACTTCTCAAACCTCTGTTTCCTTATCTATAAAACGAGGATGATGGTTTCTACCTCATAGGCCAATTACAAGGAATTAATGACATATTCATTGAGAATGGTGCCTGGTACATTCAAATGCACAGTACTGTTAATTAAAACACAAAGGGTCCTACCATGGCCGTTTTTATCCTTATGTGTCCCTAAGCAATCACGATTAATAAATACTACCGTTTTTGCATTAAGGCTTTCTGTTAGGAAGTGAGAAATTTCATATTTAATGTGAGTTAGTACAATACCTGATGTCCCTTTATACCTGAGATTGCTTCAGTGACATCTATATGGTAGGAGTTTGAGGACAGTAAAATATCTGCAAATAGGTACCTGCCATGGTAAGATTTGTAAACAATGTTGGATTTTAGGGGACCATTGAAAGTTGGTGAGCAGGGATGGAGAGAGATAGAAGAGAGAGAAAGAAACAGTAAGGGGCAAGAAAAGACAAGGCCAGAAAAATGAGCTCCTTCCTTTCAAAGCCATAGCTGCTTCTGCCTAACGTGGACAGGATTGAGAAAGAAGTCCCCAAGTCTGCTCTCCCTTCTTTCTGCAGGGTTATAGGGAAAGAATGGGCTCCCCAGAATGAGGCTGTCCCATTAGTGGGATGTGATCAGTGTGAAACATTCCCCCATCCGCCCACGGGTTTATGATGTGTCACGAAGAAACACATCCAAGGTGATTCTTTGGCCCCCAGCTCCTGATCTGGATCAGATGAAGTGTTCCTTGTCAGCACCAAAGTTTAAATCCTTTTCTGCCTCCCTCTCCCCTCCTGCTTTTTACAAGTGTTTCCAGATTGCCGTTCCTGGTGGGGTGAATCTTTCTCTCTCTTCCTCATTTTTGGTTTATCTGTTTATTTTCCATCTTTCCCATGCTTTTCCTGTTTCAACTAAGCTCCATGTTGCTTTGTTTTCCCAGCTCTTTCTCCACTTGTCCCCATCATCAGTCTCCAGGCTGCTGCCATTGTTTTCATTTTCCTCCCCACCGAGCCCTCTTCCTTATGTCCTTTTCTTCCCCCTCTTCTGTAGGCTCTTGGAGTCGGGGCTGATCAACTGCTGGCGGCTCCTTACACGTGCCCTGCTTTTCTAGTTTCCATCAGGGCTTCGTGGTTTCCATGTAACTGGGCTGGGGTTTTTCCTGCTTTTGCTTTGATTTGAGGAGAACAGCAATAGGACCTGAAAATGCTCTATGGTTTAACAAAGGTGATGGGAGCTCAGAAGAGAAGAGACAAGACAGTGGAGGCTGGGGATGTTGTGGGAGTCGGCATTGAAGAACTTTAGAAAGAATTCATTGATTCTGATCCTAACTTCTTTCCATAAAGGCTCTTCCCAGTCCCTGGGGGAAGAATGGGATTTATTCAGGGGTCAGACTGTTGCTCTTCCCCATTAGTAGCTTGGGGGAGTGGGAAGGGTATTGGATGGAAGGTGACCACCAGGGATTTCTGGTCTGAGGTCAGCTCTGTGACGGAACCTACATCAAAGTTATGGGGCTTCAGTTTCCTGTAATGTAAGGGGTTTGATTCAGATGAGGTCTAAGGCTTCTTTCAGATCTATAAATTGTACATTTCTGAATTTCTGCTTTTCTTAGTGAGGATTCCCAGTATCTTTCAATGAGCATTACTTGGCAGAGTCTTTAGCATTCTTAAGAGTGGCCTGCTCTGTGTGTGTGTGTACGCGTGTGTGTGTGTGTGCGTGCGCGTGTGTGTGTGCGCACCTGTGTGTATGTGTGTATGCACACTCAGAATAGAGGCTGAAAGAAATGCTCTCGCACAGATCCTGGTCAGATGAGACCAGGGACAAGGGGTACTGTCTCTAGGTTTTATACCTTTGTACAAAGGAGAACGACTTCCAGTGAAACAGAAGGACTTGGTGGTCTACCATGAAATAAGAATTGATGGTTATGATCGGGTTATGCTCAGGAGTAATCAATCCATGGAGACTTGGGGTTGTTTGTATTCCTGATAGTCTTCATTTTGGTTTGGGATGTTCAATGCTGTTAATTGGCCCACCGTGACCTTCAGACAGCACTTGATTTGACATAAATCTGTAGGCCTCAAGTGCTAAATAATAACCATGTGAGGTTACGGTCTGCATGGGTTCAAGCTGATTCTGAAGTTGACAAATTGTAGTCTTTACCGTGGTGCAAATGTAAAGCGTATTTGAGACATGAACCATAAAATGGGCTTAGAGGAGTATTTTCTTAAACCATTAGAGACTTTGGTCACTGATAGAACTTATTTGTCTTCCCAAAAGACAGCAGAGGGTATCCTATAGTCCTTAGAGGGGCCTTAGAGACCCTAAGCAGGTGATGTGGAACCTTTCTTATTTGATAAAAGGAAACCTTTTTTCCCATGCAAGTATTCTGAGGATGCTGGGAATGGCAACTGGTATATCAAATGCACAGTAATGTTAATTAAACACAAAGAGTCCTATCATGACCATTTTTATCCTAATGTGTTCCTAAGCAAACACAATAAATTGATAAATATGACTGTTTTCTGCATTCAGGCTTTCTGTTAGGAAGCTTAATATGTAAGCTTGAGAAAACTTTATTATTATAAAAGTATTCTTTCCATTTATTGCATTTGTCAATTCAGTGGAAAAATGACTTAACTTGGCAGTTCAGGTCCTCTCCAGTGTCTTAAAATTTGGTAAATAATAAATTTAAGTGGATGACAATCCTTTTAGGTTTAATACTAATTGGAAGCATATTTCCCAAATGAAATTTAAATGGAATGTTTATGAACTCCCAATATCCTCCCATTACAACTTAGGGTTCCCCGATCTCAGTTTGAAAACCATTAATACAGAGAATAAAACTAAACTAAGCATAAATCCAAGGAACTAGAGAAATAAGCCAAAGCAAAAATATAAGGGAGAAATTGGAAAACAAACCTGGGGCTGAACACAGTGGCTTACATCTATAATCCTAGCACTTAAGGAGGCAGAAGCGGGCAGATTGCTTGAGCCCAGGAGTTCAGGACCAGCCTGTGCAACAGGCAAAACTCTGTCTCTACCAAAAAAATTAGCTGGGCGTGGTGGTGTGTGTCTGTAGTTCCAGTGCTGCAGGAGATTGAGGTGGAAGGATCACTTGGGCTCAGGAGGCCATGGTTGTGGCAAGCCGAGATCGTGCCACTGCGCTCCAGTCTAGACAGCTGAGCAAAGTTCTGTCTCAAAAATATAAATAAATAAATAAATAAATAAAATAAAAAATAAAAAACAAACCTGGGGCTGGGTGTGGTGGCTCATGTCTGTAATTCCAGCACTTTGGGAGGTTGAGAAGGGAGGATCATTTGAGGCCAGGAGTTCACTACCAGCCTGGGCAACATGATAAGACTTTGCCTCTACCAAAAAAAGAAAAATTAGCTAGGTGTGGGGTGGTGGTGGTACCTATAGTCCTAGCTACTCAAGAGGCTGAGGTGGGAGGATCCCTTGAGCCTAGGAATTTGAGGCTGCAGTGAGCTATGATTATACCACTGCATTCCAGCCTGGGTGATAGAGTGAGAACCTATCTCAAAAAAGAAAAAAGCAAAAACCAAAGAGAAACCCCCCAAAAGCCAAATCCACTTATCTAGACCCACCCTTTTTAAGAAATATTGAAGCAATTAATCTAGAATTATATACCAGATATTATAGATTCTAGACACTGAAGATTAGAGCGTTCTTTAAGTTCTCTAGCCTCATTCTCTCTCAGACCAAATTAGCAAAACAGAAAAACAAACAAAACACCCCATCTCCTGGTAGTGCTTGTTCCTCCTAAGCTGAAGCCGTCCTTATCGTCTTTGGGCATGTCTGATCCTTAGAGGGCTCTCCCCGTGGAGCTGAACTTTTGTTGCTTGTCCTTCCCTGTATTGTTTTGTGCTCTTCCCTTGGGGCCTGCGAAACATGTCTAATCCCTTGTCTGCATGACAGACCCTCAGATATTTGCAGTGGTAACTGTTTACTCATGAGTCGTCCCTTCTTTAGCAAAACAGTCCCAGTTCCTTCCATTGTTCCTTATATGACAGCATGGTTTTTGCATCCCTTTGGCATTCTTGTCCTTTTCCTCTGAATGTGTTGTCAGCTTTGTCTATATTTATATTGAAGTATTCCATGGCCCAGGTGTGTCTGTCAGGTATAGAACAGAGCTGGACCATACTCACTCTTAATGGAGTTACTAAATTTTCATCAACATAGGGTAGGGCAGGTTGATCTCCCAATGATGCTAGTGGATTATTGATTAAAATCCCAACTTGTGTCTAACTGTTAAACTGCATTTTGCTTCATTCTCTATTTATATAGTTGGTGATTTTGGGATCAGTATAGGGCCTTTATTCCTCAAGGATTATCAGAATAATGCAAGAGAGATTATACTTTCTCTTATACCCAAGCCAATACATTTCCCACTATGATCTGCTGCTTAAAGCGCCAGATATTTGTTTTTACTTACTAGGAGTTCTCTGTTTCCATGGAATCTGTAAGTCAGGGATTTGTAAAGGAAGCAAGCTAAGGGGCTTTATAAAGCCTGCCTCTGGTCTTGTGAGGAATCTGGAGTCATTTGCTGACCTCTGTTATGAATTGTCTTTTACTCAGTTGTGCTGTGTTACAGAAACAAGGGCAATTTCAATAGTGGTGAATCATTCCATCAAGGCTTAAAGTCATCTAGATTTTAAATTTGTGTGTGTGTGTTTATACATATATATATATATGTATATATATATATTTTTTTTTTCCTTTTTTGAAACTTATTTTTGAGTTTTTAAAAGACTTTTCTTTTAAAAGTCTTACTCTGTTGCCCAGGCTGGAGTGCAATGGCATGATCTCGCCTGACTGCAACCTCTGCCTCCTGGGTTCAAGTGATTCTCCTTTCTCAGTCTCCTGAATAGCTGCGATTATAGGTGTGTGCCACCATGCCAAGCTAATTTTTTTGTGTTTTTAGTAGAGATGGCATTTCACCATGTTGGCCAGGCTGGTCTCCAATTCCTAACTTCAAGTGATTCACCTGCCTTGACCTCGTTGGGAGTACAGGCATGAGCTACCATGCCCAGCCTGTGTGTTTATATTTTTTGAACTGTGTTTTATGCAGAGGTTTGAATAATGAGTATCTTTTACAAATATTAATATGTGCATTTAATTTATGGTAATTATTTCTTTGGAGAAGTGATTTTAATTGTGTAATTTAGATCTTTGATATTCTTGTCAATTTTTTGCTTATTAGTTCTATTAGCTATTGAAAGAGCCATGTTAAAATCTCCCACTCTGACAGTGAATATGTCTATTCTATTGGATTTGTTAACTTTTGTTTTGTATCTTTTGAAGATGTGTTATTAGGGTCATACAATTTAATATCATGATATTATCTTATTAACTGACTTCATTAAACTATAGCGAAACATTTCTCTTTCCCTAGTAATATGTATTGCTTTAAAATCTATTTTGTCTGTGCTAGCTTTTTCTTGGTTAGTTTTGTGTGGTACGTCTTTTCACTTTGAAGCTTTCTGTGTTATTTTAAAAATATTACTCTTGTTGGCAGTGTGTAGGTATTGTTATTGTTTTTGGATTTAAAAAATTCATACTAGCAGATTTGGTGTACTATTTGGAGTAGTCTATCTACATTTAATATAATTGCTGATATAGTTGGATTTATATATATATATAACTATTTGCACACGTTTTAATTTTATATTTTTTGCTTCTCCTGTCTTATTTTCTTTTTGATTAATCAACCATTTTAATTTAATTTTCCTTTCTATAATGTATTATACATTCTTTTGGTGGCTACTCTCAAGTCAAAATATGTATATTTAATATATTATAAATATAATAAAAGTACTTTTGGCAATTTCCTAATATGGCTAGATGCTTTAACTTCATCTACCTTTTACATTATTGTTGTCATACATTGTAGTTCTACAAATATTTTAAACTTCATGACATTAAAATATTTTGTAAAACATTTTCTTATATATTTGATATTAATTATATCTATTCACATAATTACCTACTCACTATTCCTCATTTTTCCTGTATTTCCATGTTTCTGTTTGAGATCATTTTATTTCTGCTCAAATAATTCCCTTCAGTATTTCTTTCAGTGCTGGTCTGTTGGCACTGAATGCTCTCAGTATTTGTCTTAAACATTTTAATTTCAGTTTCATTTTTAATTGTGCTTCTGTTAGATGTGGAATTTTCTTTCATCCCTTACAGATATCACTCAATTGTCTTTTGGCTTCCATTACTTCCGAGTGGCTCTCCTCTCTGGATTTCGTTACATTTTCTCCTCGTTGTATTTGCCAGCCTTTGTTATTCCTAGTTGTTTTCAGCAGGCCTGTGGGCCTGCTGCGGTCTATTTTATCCTATCTGCAGACGGATGCCTACTCACAAGGCTCTTTCTGAAAAAATGTCTTAGAAATCTTTTAAGTTATTTGAGTTAATCTTCCTTTAAAAAAATGGCATTCTGACATTCCCCCCTGGATTTAACCAATTTGTATTTACGTGACTGGGACAACAAATTTGAATGATGTTGATATTTTAAACTATATAAAAGTCAGACACTTTTAAACATGTTTTAAATCAGTGGTTCTTAAGTTTTTTGATTCACATGTTCTTTGTGTACGCTTCTCAGAATCTGTGACTGATAGACAGACTCCCCAAATAAATGCCTAAAACTGTTGCATGTATTTTCCGGAGGATTAACGAACATTTCCCCCTCACCATATCTATCTATCCTTAGATTTTAGGATGAGAACTCCTATGTTAAGTACATAAAGCAAGGATGGAGTTAAATGGAAAGCTGTAGATAAGTCACTCAATATTTGGGCATTTGCTGTTTGTTCACTAACACAGTGGGGAGAAAATGTACTGAGCCTGGCACAGAAATATGTAGATTTGATTTCTGGCTCTGCTGCTCACTAGACCTGTAATTTGAAATAAAATAGGTTGCACCCACAGCATTTCCTTTGGTATCACAGATGCTATTGTACTTGAGAAACTGTAAGGAGGATAGCCTAACTTGGAGGTTGAGGCAGAAATTAAGAATATTACACATCTGGCTCTGGGATCCTGAGCTAGTTAGCAGTACTACCTGTACTTGTATTTACTTACCTATAAAATGGTAATAACAACATATCCATTTTTTTCTTTTAACTTTTCAAGGATCTTACAAAGTTCAATGCACTGTGTTTGACAGGAAAGGCTCTGTATAGAATTTTTTTATTGTAAAGAAGACAAGTTTCAAATATTGAAAACAAGTTTTATAGTTCACTTAGCACTATATGGAACACAATGGTTTTCATGTATTAGTAAACATTGATTATAATATTTAACAGTAAACTTATATTTACCTTTTTATGCTTTTTTCCCTAAATCATCCCATATAAAGGCTGTGTATAACACTAGAATCCATTAGAAGACAGTTTATGTCTTCCTTCAAAAAGGTGACCATTACCATTGAAAAGCATTTATTAACTTCCCATTTTTGCATGTTACTATAAAAGCTAGAGTTCAGAAACTTTTGAATCTTTAGACGCCTTTGAGACTGTGATGAAAGCCATAAACCTTTCCTCAGAAAATGGACATATATATACAAACAAAAAACCAGTTTTGCTAATAATTTTCAGAGGTTCTCAATATTCAGATTCTTTTCTTGGTTAAGAAACACCACTATTAAAAGGTGTATTCTTTTTTCTCATTGTCATAATTTGAAAATCAATACACTATTTGTTCATTGCCCATTCATCCTGTATATTTAAGAAACCAGAGAGTTAAGGTGTTGTTCAGCAAATAGCATTGTTCTTAACCAAGTGTAATTATATACAGATGCTTTGTTTATAGTGGGAGGGAAGGAAAGGAGGAAGGGAGAGAAAACATTAGTACAAGAATACCCAGCAATTAGGCTAATACAGCCACTCAATTACGCAGGGTATTAGAGACATAGATTAATGAAAAAAATCTTTAGAACATGCAAACTAGTGTCAACAACCATTTCCACTTTAAATACCGTTTGGAAAGGAATAGGAAAGTTGGATGGGATAGTTTAAAGTGGCAAAAACATTTGCCACGTTTTTTGTTCTCTGGGAAGAAATCCACAGATATCACAGCATTTCAGCAGAAGGCTTGGTCTTTGAAAATTATTGAGATTTACAAGTAGAATTTCTCTAAAAGATGCTTGATGGTAAATATGTTAGTTTAATTTACCTGATTCTTTGTATTTATATTAAACAACTATATTTAGGATGATTACAGTCAGTTCAGCTTTTCTACTCTGCATTTGTGATTCCTATTTTTCATGTGACTTGGCCTTCTAAGGTTTTATGGGAGTACTGATGAGTATTTTTTATTTGGGCACGATTGGGTAAGAGGTGATACACCACTATTTGGTGGGGAAAGGGAATGATTCTGACACTGATTCCAACTGGTTCACTTGGGAAGCTAGAAATTTTGACCTGCCAAAGGCAAAGCTTATAGGTGAATTCATACATGAAACAGAAGAGGGAAGACTGGTTTATTCAAATGGAAATTTGGTTTGCCCATTAACAATGTTTGCGTTATTTGACAATAGACTTTTATAAAAGTGGGCAATAAATTTCAGCGGCAATGGAAAAAAAAATGAAATCAGGGAGGAACTGTTTATGATCTGTTAACATAGGAAATGATTCCAAAGATAGTTTTGGCAAGGTTGGGGTGAAAATGACACTCTTAACCAGCACATGTGGTGATAAAAGTTGATACAAAAGTTTTGGAAAGAAGTTTAGCAATTTGTGACAATTTTTTCATATTTTTGGAAGTACTTCTGGAATTTTCTAAAATAGTAACTTAAAAGATAAAAAATGTACCCTAAAATATTTATCAAGAGTTGTTTAAAATGTTAAAAAGTCAGAAGTACACTTAATGAACCATAGATGAATATTTAAGTAATCATGGAATTATGGAACATCAAATGCTTGGTGGAATGCAATTTAAAAAGGGTGCCAAAGATTGTAACAACATGGAAAAATATTCTTAATAGAAGAGAAGGAAGCACACCAGTATGTATTAGTATATTATGCCATGAGTATAGTTTGTAATAATTACTTGTGTATATGAATAAAGACTGGAAGAGAATAGGAAAAATGAAAAGGGTTGATACTTTAGGATCATGTCAATATAGATGAAATCTAAATACCTTTAATTGCTATTATATGGTCAATAATGAAAACTTTTAAACAGTCTTCTAATTTTATGCTTTTATGGATTTTTATGTTAGATATTGAATTAATTAGAAATTTAATCATTTAGTAGAAAGCATGTTTTTCCTAATGGATAGCTATTGTTCTAAAACCATTTATTGAACTGTCCATTCCTTCCCTGCTGATTTGAAATGCCACCTATTATTACATAATTTCCATGGGTAGATGTGTCTGCCTTGGACTTTGCACTTGTATATCTCTATGCTACTATTACTCTGTTTCAATGACCCTGGTTTTATTGTATGTTTTGCTTTGTGGTAGAGCAAGTTTTGACAGCCCAAACATTCTCTCTCAAAAGTATCATTTTGATTTTAGTGTATTTTCTCCTCCAGATGAACTTTAGAATAAGCTTGTTGAGTTTCATTTGAAAAATGGATTTTGACTGGAGTACACTTGTTGATTAATTTGGGGAGATAATTTTGCCTAACATGTTTCTTATTGTTTTCAAAAATTTCAGTGGCATATTTGAGTGTTTATAATTTTGGATATAGTGAGTTGGTAGAAAGATGATAACACATCTCTATCGCTTCTATGTATCAGAGTGATTCTGATATTTATGACAACACATTTATTTAGGAAAGTTTCTAGTTTTCAATTGCCTAAAATGAAGAATGCAATTGAATCTAGATGGGGAACTGAAAGAGGTACTCTGGAATTCTATACATTGGAATTTTATCTTTGCCGTATATGAAATTAGTGGCCTTTGAAGAAGAGTAGCAGATTTTCAGTGGCCTCAGTGATTAGAAAAAAACTCAGTCTTACCCAAAAAACTGCCACCTGTGGTTGGCTATTTTAGGTGTACTTAGATATTCTTTCCGAAGGCCTTTCTTCCTGCTAATCTCCTAAGTAGCTTTATCTAAATCTGTCTTCTTTGAGCTTTATCTACCTTTTCTGAATGAAAATGTTCTTGTTATTTCATCTTCATATTTTCTTTCCTTGTCTTCCTCTCCTGCCCATCCATTTCTGTCTAACTGCGTCTCTCTGTTGGTTTCTGTATCACCCCCTTCTTCTCCCATAGCATCTTTAACTGAGTCTTTCTGATGTTTTTCTGACTACCATATAAGAGACTCTTTTTATTGCTGAATCTCTTCTAAGTGTTAGGACTTCTGGACATCTGTCTTTAATGGCATGTCTTATTTCTCACATGGCTGTCGGTTATCCTTTTACTAATGTAAAGCATGGCATAGTTCTTGAAAGGCAGGCATGAGGAACTACAAGACTGTAATGTTGCGGGCTGTATTGCATTGGAAAGGGTTGCAATTAAACACTTTCATAAATTGTAGTCCTTGTTCCCCCAACCAAATAAAATAGTAATATGATCGTTGTTTTGAATAGATGCAGGTTAGATATCCTTGTGATCTGTGAACATTTTTGGTTTATTTATGTAATTGTTTTTTATTTACAAAAAGTCATGAACAGGTCAGGTCAGATTCTGCCTGTGGATAGTTAACAGTCTCTTTAGCAACCAGGAGCATGACTAAAGCAAGCTGTTCTTCCTCTTTTAGGAAGTGGAATTTCGTCTAAGTTTCCTCTCTCAGTCAGGTTAGACATTTGTTATTGTTTTTTGCTTTTCAGATCTCCTTCCTGAACTTTTTTGGAAGCTATTGTATGGTACATTTTTTGGGGGGGGCATGTTGCTTTTCTATTGATTACGTTTCTGTGTGCACACACACACTCCTGCTTGTATGCAGTAACAGGGCAATTCACAACTGCAAACCAGTGATTTTTTTTCAGAACTCCATGCCTTGTATTTATACCAGTTCATAATTTCAGATAACTCTGTGTGTGTGTGTGTGTGTGTGTGTGTGTGTGTGTGAGAGAGAGAGAGAGAGAGAGAGAGAGAGAGATAGGTTGCAAACCACCAGTTCATAATTTCAGATCACTGTGTGTATGTGTGTGTGTGTGAGAGAGAGATAGGTTGCAAACCCCTTTTGTTTATTGTAAAAAAATTCCATTAAATGATCATGTGGCGAATGGAAAATCCTGCACTGATTTTGTTTTTGATCCTGATTGGCTTAAATCTTAGTGTCCTAGGAAATGTCTAAGGAGTCTCTGTAGGCTTTTCTCTGTTCATTTTCTCCTCTATCACAGGGTAAGGATATCTTGGCAAGCAGGTTTGTTATTGTTGGGCAAGCACACAAAAGCCCAGATGCTTCTCCACGCAGGGCTGAGCTCTGGAGGGCCTCCAAAGTGGGCGACCCTTTCCACCTCCAGGTTTCCATTTCCCCGCCACTCCCACAGGCTGGGCAGACTGCGCTTTCTCTCTGGAGGCCCCACTTTGTATTGCCTTTTTGTGTTTTGGGTAGGAAGTAGCACAAATCCTTCAAAGCCTCTGAGGTCTGGAGACGCCCTGGCAATCCCTAACATAGCTGCTATTCCCCTGGGTGCAACCTGGCTGCTTTCACCCCTCCATAAAGCCTCAGGATGATGATATACCCCGGGAGCCCCAGACTGCTGCCCCAATTCCTTTGACATTAGTCCTCAGAAGATGCCTCGGTGATCTGAGGTGGCAGCTCTTCTCCTTGGGACCAAGGCACTTTGCAGGCTTTGTGCCAACCAGAAGCTCTTAAGAGAAAGGCCAGATGAGAAAGGGCACTTGGAAATCCCTCAGAGAAGACAAATAGCAAATGGAAATGGCATAGCAAGGGAGAGGGAGTAGCCCTATTTGTTTGGCGATGTTTGTAAATATTTAAGATTCTTACGACTGACTACAGTCTGGTACTGGGTAAGGCCAGAGCTAAGAATAATTATCTTGACCTTTTGTACTAATAACAGCATTTTAGGTACAGGATAAAAATTAACATAAGCCATGATGTTCAGCTGGTAGAAATTCAGAGTAAAAAACTGCTGGGTGTGGTGGTGTGTGCTTGTAGTCCCAGCTACCCGGAAGGCTGAAGTGGGAGGATTGCTTGAGACCTTGTCTCTAAAAATAATTTCTGAAAAGCAAAGGCAATGAAGTATTATATTCCCACATCTAGTACATTTTAAAGAAATAAAAAACTCTTTCCTGTGCCCTGAACTTCTTTAACTTTAAAAACAGAACATACCAGGTGCAGTGGCTCATGCCTGTAATCTCAGCACTTTGAGAGGCCAAAGCAGGCGATTACCTGGGGTTGGGAGTTCAAGACCAGCCTGGCTAATATGAAGAAACCCTGTCTCTACTAAAATACAAGATTAGCTGGGCGTGGTGGCCCATGCCTGTAATCCCAGCTACTTAGAAGGAAGATTGCTTGAACCCTGGAGAAGGAAATTGCAGTGAGCCAAGATTGTGCCATTGCACTCTAGCCTGGACAGCAAGAGTGACACTCTGTCTCAAAAAAAAAAACCAAAAAACAAAAAAACACCAAACAAACCAGAACAAACCAGCTCTGCTACCCATACCTAAATACATCAGGAAGCATCTTCCGTAATGTCAGATGTGTTGTGCTTAGAAGGAAGCTCTCATGCTATTTGAACTCAACCACATGAAATGAATATAACAAATGACACTGTTTTTATTGTGCTTTCTTAGAGCCAGGACAAGGAAGTGTGACAATGCCCTGACTTATTCATTTTTCAGGGGCAGATGACAGTCTATGCGAAGTTTGACAAAAATGTGTATCTTCCTGAAGATGCTGAGTTTTACTTTACTTATGACGGATCTCATCAGCGACATGTTGTGATTGCAGAGCGCATCGAGGATAACGTTCTCCAGTCCAGCATCCCAGGTCAGGTATCTTCTTTGTTGTGCAGCTGGGAAATTGGTCTGCAGATATCTTTCCTCCAGGGATGTAGGCCAGGAAGAAAAAGAAAACAGTTCTGCAAGGTCAGGAAAGTATATGTGTGTGTGTGTACACTTACGTTAGGAAGAACACTCATGTCTGAGATTCCTCCAGCTGTCTGCTGCTTCGTTAGGAGTCTTGAGTTAGACCAGGCAGACCTATCCTATTGACTGCACCCAACTTTTATGGTTGGATGTGCTTTAGTTGCAGTCAAATAGAGGAAACACTCTCTGTTGAGTATTACCTCCTAATCACTTCCTATAACCTCAGACCTATTGCTAGGGTTGGCTCTGGCAGAACTGACATTGACAAAGTTTGTCTTCATTCTCTCTTCCTCATTCTTCTGTGGGCAGCCTGGCAGCCATGGGTCTGCCTCGCCTCTGCTTGCTCCCTTTGGTCACTGAGGTTTTTTCCTTGATGCCCTGTCCATCCAGAATCCTCCTTGGGGGAATCTCTGGCTCCAGAACTTTCTCTCTCCATCATCAAAATTGTTACATTTTGAAACCTGTAATTTCCCCAGTTGTCTTCTTGATAGATGCCAAAATTAATATATCCTGTTTATATATTGTGATAAGCTAATAGCCTTTCTCAATATACTTGTTTTATATTTTTATTGGTCTGTGGGTTATGCATTTAAGAGTCAGCAGGCTTTAACTTAATGGTGGAATTAGAATGTTATTACCTACAGAACAGGGAGGCTGTTTTAAAATTCTTTTTATTGATTGGTTGGTTTTCCTTAACTGTGTATCTTTCAGGCCCTTTTAATTTGTATCATCTTTAATTTTTCTTAGAGTTAAGATTGAGATCATTTTTAAAGGAGTATGTTCCTAAGTGCTTCTGTAATATATCTGCCACATGTGGGAAGAAGGTAGCCAGTGAATATGCAAACAATGCAGACACAGAATTGTAGAGAAGTACAGATACCTCTCAGCTCTGCCTCGTCTTGGTCACTTAATTAATCTGTTGTCCAATTTCTGAGACCATTGGCAAGTTTAAGCACTTCTCTCTTAAGCCCAGTAAACTTCATTGTTAGAAGGAAAAAAAAAACAGTCAAACTGAATTAAAGGGCCAGGCATGGTGGCTCATGCCTGTAATCCCAGCACAATGGGAGGCTGAGGCGGGCAGATCACCTGAGGTCAGGAGTTCAAGACCAGCCTGGCCAACATGGGGAAACCCTGTCTCTATTAAAAATTAGCCAAGTATGGTGCCCAGCACCTGTAGTCCCAGCTACTTGGGAGGCTGAGGCAGGAGAATTCATCGGACCTGGGAGGTGAAAGTTTCAGTGAGCCAAGATCGTGTCAGGGCACTCCAGGATGGGAGACAGAACAAAACTCCATCTCAAAACAAAAACAAAAACAAACCTAATTAATGGCACATAGTTACTTTGGCTGTTGGTTGCTTTCCCTCTGCCCTTTTGCCCTAGCAAATGTTTTCCCTGCCTTTCATTTCCCCCTCTTTTCTTGGTTTTCTCTTTTCTCAAGCCCTTATGGAGAAAGAATAAAAAATAATAACTACAGGAGGCTGAGGCAGGAGAATTGCCTGAACCCAGGAGGCGGAGGTTGCGGTGAGCCGAGATCGCGCCATTGCACTCCAGCCTGGGTAACAAGAGCGAAACTCCGTCTCAAAAAAAAAAAATAATAATAATAATAATAACTAAAGTGCCACTTCTGTTTTTAAAACATTTTATCTTTTTCTTTACTTGCATTGGTGGTGACTTTCCTCCTTCCTTAGAAGGAAGAGAATATAATCTTTTGTTTATATTGTGGTCTACTTAAAAGTGAGTTTTCTTACCTTCATTTTAACAGAATTTCTAAAGGCAGGTGACAGTTTCTATTTCTGAACCTTAAATTTCCCTGGTGACAACTTTACCAGGGCAACCTTTCAAAAATCTGTAAAACAGATTTATTTAATATTTACTGGGTATGTTTAGTCTGGTGGGAGGTGGGTGCATTTTGTGCCTGTACCATGAGACCACTTACAAAGAGTCAATGACAAAGTGACAGTAATTCTCTTTTAGTAAACTTAGGATGCTCTTATTTTTTGGATCCCTAGCTGCACAGCCTCTGGGAAAAGTCTTTAGAGAATAAGGCACAGGAGGAATGACTAGTACCCGTTAGCCATTTGATTGGGGGCAACAGGGTGCTATGGACCAGTGTTAGCTGAATAACTTTTCTCAGTCCAGTCATGATTATCATAATCACAGTGATTTAGTGCCACCAATTCCTGAAAATCCTGCCAAGGGCAGCATGAAAATGTACCCAGGTAAGAGCTTCCCAGCCCTGGCAAAATAAGAGAGTAGGGCAAAGAAGAGGAAGAGTGAAGGGAGGGCAAAACAGCAGGATTTGGTGACCACTCTCAGGAGAAACATTGAGAACACCTACAAGACAGAGACACTATTATCAGAAAACGGGGCAATGAACACCACCACCACACACACATAGATATGGATATGTATTTTCCCTTTTGTTTTCTCTTTGGGAGTCTTCACCCACCTCAACTCACATTCAAAGGAGCACTATGGAATTAGGGCAAACGTGTAATTGTGTGGTGCTATCTTACAAACCTATAACTTAAATAAATATGTAAAAATATATGACTCAGGAGGAAACAGCAGAGTGGAAGAGAGCAAAGGACTTGTCATCTGACAAACACAAATTCAGAGGTTGGGTGGAAGCAAAAGGTTAAAGGAATGCTAAATAGTAGTGTTTGGTAATGACAGGAGAATAGACGCTCAAATGCTCAGAGCTCGTAAAGGTGAGTTTTAAAATCAGGAGTTACTGAAAGAAGGTGGAGTCCATGTTAGTTTGGCCCACAGGCCTGGCAGTGCATAAGGGTAGCTGGCCGGCTTTCCTTTCTGCCTTGTTCTCCTGGAGTGTGTTATCTGCTTAAGCTGTGTGGCAGAGCTAGCACATCGGACCCCTGTGAGAGCGTCTCCTACAGGCTTGGGGTGAACTCTTCACTGTCTTGTTGTCTAGGCCATGGGCTTCAGGAGACTGTGTCAGTGTCTGTGTGCCTCTGCTCAGAAGGCTACTCTCCGGTGACCATGGGCTCCAGTTCAGTGACCTACATGGACAACATGGCTTGCAGGCTGGCTCGTCTGCTGGTGATGCAGACCGATCGCCTCACAGCCAGCAGCCACCAGACCCTGCTGACCCCATTTGCCTTGAAGGCAGAAGCGCTGCCTGCCTTGGATGAGGAGCTCGTGCTGGCTCTGACCCATCTGGAATTGCCTCTAGAGTGGACTCTGTTGGGAAGTTCTTCACTCGAAGGTGGGTCATCACCAGAAAACTCAGATATCTATCTCTTCTGTGTGTCAAGTTCAGAATGTTCCTTACACTGTACTGTGTGTTCCCCTGGGCAGGTTTTCCTGCCCACTTTGTACCTGAACTTTGCTCTGATATGGAGGGGTTCCCTGAGGTCCTGAGCCACTCATCTCTGGACTGGTTTATGTGACTGTGTACCAGGAGGTTTGGGGTAAATGAAGAGCCTTGTCTCAAGTGGGGAAAGACTATTTTTTGAGCCAGCTGCTCGGGGCAGTGGCTCCACTTTTCTTGGCAAGTTTTCTTGCTGTGAGAAGGGGACATTGCTGCCCTGTTTCCAAATAGGTAGGGTCATTGGACAAGAAAGATAATGTCGCCAACTCTGTGAAACACTTAGAAGACATGTGATCACATGGGAAAAATAACCAATGCACTGACATCTTTGAAAATGTCAGTGTCACTGAGAGCATTTGTGCTACATTTATACTAGTTTTTGAAGTACAAAAGACCAAATGGACTCTGAATACCAAGTATTTGGAATCTGTGTGTGAACAGGGCTATAGATGTTATATATAGGCCCATAGTAGACATGAGGCTAGACTGATCAATAGATGCTTTTTAAAAATGAAAAAAAAAATCTTTTTTTGAGAGATGGGGTCTCACTGTGTTACTCAGGCTGATCTTGAACTTCTGACTTCAGTGATCCTTCTACCTCAGTCTCCCAAAGAGCTGGGATTACAGGCATGAGCCAACATATCCAGCCAGTAGATACTTTTTATTGGTGATTACAAGTTATATAATTTTATTGGAAATACACAGATGTCGTTTTGTGATTTATTGAATACAACATATATTATTGCTGTTTTTTGTATTCTTCCTGTGACCTTAGCTTTGGGGTCAGATGATGCTATTTTTGAGAGTTTCTGCTTCCTGATAAATTCTAGTTATAAGTTTCAGGTTGGCTTAAATTTGATCATGGATGAGATTAAATCTACTACTCTAGGTAAAGCGGTGTGAGTTTTGTAAATAGAATTGTAAGGTTATAAGTCACAATCAGAGAGGATCTCTGTTTTTTTTTTTTCATTTAATCAGGGTCACATTAAAACTCTCCTAGGCACTTAATGATGTCTCTTGTTTTTAAGACCTTGGATGAGGGAAATCACAAGTTTAGTCCAGCACTGAGCCATCCCTGAATCCTGTGTGCTGCACTCTGCTGTGTGGTTGCTGATTGCTATGTATGGAGTGGGCTCCCTGAGGGTGTGGGTTGTGTTTATTCTGCTCACTGTTATATCCAAGGACTCAGCAAAGAGATATGAAATATAAGGGGGAGTTGCAATGATGATACTTGAAAGGTCTGAGCATATACCATTGATTCATTCAACAAATTCTTAAAAAAAATTTTTTTAGGGACAAGGTTATCTTTGTTTCCTAGGCTGGAGTGTGGTGGCACAATCATAGCTCACTGCAACCTCAAACTCTTGGGCTTATGTGATCCTCCTTCCTCAGCTTCCCGGGTATCTAAGATTACAGGTGTGTGTCACATGCCTGGCTAATTAAAAAAAAAAATAGTTTTTTGAGACAAGGTCTTGCTGTATTTCTCAGGCTAGTCTCAAACACCTGGCCTCAAGCAATCCTCCCACCTTGGCCTCCCCAGTAGCTGGGATTATAGGTGCCTGGCTCAACAAACACTTCTTGAACTCTTGCTATGTGCTAAGCCCTTATATAAAGGAGAATTGCAGTAGTAATACTTGATCGTCTCGAGGTATGCCCTTTCTATCTCACATATGTAAGTGATAGATGACAAATACAATCTATATTAATATATAGTATATATAGATTTATGTATCTATGATACATATTGTCTATATCTAAATATTATATACATATAATGTTTTCTGGCTAAGAAACTTCATTTCCTCAAGCCTCTTGGATGTTTTAAAAGGTTCCTAACTGTAATCTTGGAAGGTGGTATGTTTGTGTGTGTGTGTGTGTGTGTGTGTGTGTGTGTGTGGTTTTTTTTGAGAATGGATCCATTTGACAAAGCCACAAAGGTTTCAGGATTTCTCACTTGGTGCACTCAAGCCCATGAGTAAGGAAGAGCATCACAGCCTCATGCAGGGGCAGATGTGGGGCAGCTGTAGGTCAGTCCCAGAGCTCCTCCCCAGGCTGACAAGTCTCTCAGCAAAACAGCTTGGTGCCTGCAGTGGTTTAACTTGTGCCTCTAAGAAATTACAAATTGTTGAAGGTTATGGAACCACATAACTGCCCACAAATAAGCTTAAACTAAAGGTCTCCAAAATGGAATTCATGTTACCCACATGCCATATTTATTTTTCATGCTGATATTTAGAAATATGTTAATACTGTCTGGTATTTAATATGTGGATTACAATAATACATATATATAATTTTACATTCTGGCATGTCTGGTCAAAGTTATTTTTAGGTAGAGGTACCTAAAAAAATAAGTTTGGAGAACACTGAGCTAAACTCCCAAGTTGTCAAAAGTCATCTTATTGCCATTTCCCTTGCTGTTTGGAAATATATTCTTGTTTACCAAGCTTTTTAGCTGTTGCAGCCTTTGATTTATCCATATCTTTATAATGGATAGATTTATGTCACCAGGAGGTCCTTTCTGACTCCTCTGCCAGTATTTATATATGATATATGTATTTTCATGAGACAAAAACTTGAGTGGTTTCTTTTCACGGTAAAACGCTTTTCTATTCTAGTGTCCTAGTTGTTAAGAAAGACTATGTACTGTGGAGCCAGGTTCAAATCCTGACCTTATTACCTCCTGGCTATGAGACCTGGGCAAGTTATATTAGTTCTGGTGCTGCACCTTTTTAATTCCTAAAATTAGGCATAGCAGTAGCTGCTTCTTTGGCTGGTTGTGATGATTAAATTAGCTAATGTATGGTAAGACCTCTGGAATAGTATCTGAACATATTAAGTTCTCAGTAAAAGGGGATGTTGGTATGTGCATGTGAATACATTTTCATATATAGAGTGTATTGTTTGCACTTGTATGTGCATAGATAGAAAGCAAATACGATTGGTTTGGACAAATGAAGCTAAAGGCAAAGTATAAAATCCTGGCATTGTAAACAATTCCTTGAAAATTTCTAGGACTGTTTCTAGACTTTCTCTAAAGGCAGTTTATGGTATTTGAGGTAACATTGTCTGCGGCCTAGACTTGTAGTGTAGCTTCTCTGCAATCTTAGTGGCAAGCCACAGGGTCAATCCTCATGTTTGAAGCTAAATTTTACCCTTAGGTTCATGACCATCTTATGAGATCTGATTCAGCCTACTGTGTGTTTAAATCTCTATATCTGCCTGTTCACACTTCAGTTCTGGTGTGTAGGTATGTAAGGGCTCATATATGGATAATGGCTCATTTTAGACTGGTAGGTTTTAACAGATGTATTTATCAGGACATTTCTCTTGAAATTATTCCAGTTAAAAAAAAAAAACCAACAAATTGGGCATTTAGATGAATAGATTGAAATATAAATTTTTCTGTGTCAGTTTTAATTTTGTACTTTAGAAATTGTATTAGATACTAGATAGAAGGGAAACATGAAATTTTTGTTGTGTTTACTAAACCAAGTAGTTGGACACAGATTAATCATTTTATGATTGGGAATAAGCACGAGCATTTGGTGAAGGACTAACATTGATTTCCTAGATGAGCTGGGTTGTATTAGGTTTTTACAATGCATACGTACACTCTATGGCTGTATTTTGACTCATTGCCTATTCGTAATCATTTGGGGGGGGGGTTCTGCTAATCTTGAACTGTTTTGGATTTCTTTTTTGTTGCACTTTTAATTTAATACACTTTTAATCTAATCAGTTAAAAAACTCTTATGTGCTTATACATCTTTTCTAGTATACATATTTTATTTGTATTGCTTGTCTTGAGGTAGATAAATTATAATAATGAAGTGAGAAATAAACTGCTACATAGGTCCCACTCGGAGTTATGATGTATTAGTGGCAGTGGCATCACAGGTGGAAAACAATTCTTTCCCTAGTAATTATTTCTCCCAGTACTTACCAAAAATTATTTTAATGCTCAGTGTTCACTCTTATTAAAAATTCTTTGTGTTTATTTATTTATTATTTCTCCAAATATAAATAGATTTTACTAAATAAGTATTCATTGATTTCTGTTATGACTTTTCTTGGAAGAGTGATCAAAACCTTACTGTGACACATTACTGTATTTCTTGCATTTTATAATAAACTTCTCATTTTTTTCCCCTTGTCAATCATTGAGAGTTATCAGGAAGGACTGGGAACCTGGAAAAAGGACAGAGTCTGAGTGGAACATGGATCTCATAACAAAAAGCAGAGTCTTCTTTCAGCCCTGTGTCTTACCCATCATTAGTCACAATGCAACTTCATTATGTGTTCAAGGAAAGGAAATATCCCAGATTTTATTTAATTTTAGACCATAAATAAAATTGGATTTCCAGCTCATAAAAATTAAGCCCATTTCTTTTATGAAATAGCATTCATAATAGAGTCTTGTGCAGGGTCTCAGAAGCCCAAATTTGTAGTAAAGTGTTGAATAGTAATATAATTATCCAACAGAATCTCACAATTTATTTTATTTTATTTTTGTTTAGGGTTTTTTGCTTGTTTGTTTTTTATGCAGAAATCTTTTCTCAGAGATTTGTATAATTTTGACAATTAGGTTAACTGGCATAACAGATTCTAATGTTTTATGTGTTGATGCTCAGATGACTTTGGAGTTGAAAGCCCCCGCACCTTCCTGCTCCATCAAACTACCTCCCTTTACTTATGTTCCCAGTAGCTTGACATGGCTGGCAGGCACCAAGTTTGCCATCACCAGTGAGGGGCTGCCATGTGGGTAAAGAACCCAAGGGTACTACAAATGGCATCTCCCAAGACAGATGGCATCATTCCTGTGAACATAGTCACTTCTCTCCTAACCTATGAAGCAGGTCAGGCTTGTCCTGGTTAGGTTTTCTAATTTAAGAGAAAAATAAAGCCCACTTCCTTAAAAAAAAAAGTCATATGAAGAATATTTCTCACATATGTTTACACATATAAACTAATATATAACAATTTGGAAGACTCGATATTTTTTGCCAGAATAAATTACTATTACTTTGAAAAATGAACTTGGACTCTTCTGTAGTCGTCTAGGTAAAAGTAGTTCATATGATCAAAGGTCTCCTAACAGGCAGAAGTTCTGCTCATTATGGACAAATGGTTAATTTGTTTTATCAATCATGAAAATATAACCAAACCTGTTTTTATTTTATTTATTTATTTATTTGTTTATTTTTTTGAGACGGAGGTTCGCTCTTGTTACCCAGGCTGGAGTGCAATGGCGCGATCTTGGCTCACCACAACCTCCGCCTCCTGGGTTCAGGCAGTTCTCCTGCCTCAGCCTCCTGAGTAGCTGGGATTACAGGCACACGCCACCATGCCCAGCTAATTTTTTGTATTTTTAGTAGAGACGGGGTTTCACCATGTTGACCAGGATGGTCTCGATCTGTTGACCTCATGATCCATCTGCCTCAGCCTCCCAAAGTGCTGGGATTACAGGCTTGAGCCACTGTGCCCGGCCTATTTTTTATTTTTTGAGACAAAGTCTCACTCTGCTGCCCAAGTTAGAACACAGTGGCGTGATCTAAACTCACTGTGACCTTTGCCTCCTGGGTTCAGCCGATTCTCCTGCCTCATTCTCCCAAGTAGCTGGGACTACAGGTGTGTGCCACCGCACCTGGCTAATTTTCATATTTTTAGTAGAGATGGGGTTTCACTGTGTTGGCCAGGCTGGTCTTGAACTCCTGACCTCAAGTGATCCACCTGCCTTGGCCTTCCAAATGCCAAACGTGGTTTTGTAAAGATACTACCATGAATTGAATCTGCAGGGCAAAAATATTAAGATATTTAACAAAACAAAGTGTTACCTGGTAGATTGCTTTGTCAAGTTTAGAGTTAAGCTTTTCTGCTGCCTTTATAATTGGTTCTATGAGTGAAAGAAAAATTTAAGGTTAGCCAATTGAACTTTTGGAACTCTTCTACAGGACTGTTTTGGACTTAAACACACTGATGTATTTAGAGGATCCAACTTCTCTTTCTGTGGGTCTATGGTTGGTTGGACAGCTGTTCCCAAAGAAAACCAATTGGTGGAACTATGAGGACCCATTGAGGATGGCTTAGAGAATTTAATATTTTAATTATTTATTCCAAAAATTAGATTAAGAGCACACTCCTTAACTTGCATATAAAACCAACGAAGTTCTAACAACCACAACAGATTTAAACTTGAATCCAGAAATTAGAGAAATGATTCATTAGTTTCAAGGATAAATCCAAGTACTGTCTATTTATATAAGTCACAGCATAATTAGTACTTTACCTAATGTGTAGGTAAAGTAATGGATGTTCTTACTACGAAGAAGGGTCATTAGTATAATGCTGTGCTCTTGCCTTAATAGGGTCTTCATACATTAGTACCTTTAGAAGGAGGATGTTTGTTTTTCTGTGCTTTACACATAATGGAAAGAAAAAGAAAAGAAATACAGAGGCCCAAAAGGACGTCAGAAGAAAGTTTATAAGAGCTGGGGTATCCAGCAGTTCTTTTTTGCCCCTAAATTTATTATTTGTTAAAATTTCAATAGGTTTTTGGGAAACAGCAGGTGTTTGGCCCAGCAGTTCTTAAAATGTGTCTTGATTGTTTGATGTTCACTTAAGTTTAAAAAACAGTTTTAACATTGCTTCTCATCTGCAGGAAAAGCCATTACGTGGGAATTAACACTTCATTGTGAAAGAGTGGATGGGAACTACTCATTTTATGTGACAGTCACATCTTGCTTCAAGCCACATACCCTGAACCTTCTAGGCAACAGGAGAAGGGAATGTGTGTCTTAGCAATGTTTAACAGAGAAAAATATCTGTTTCTCTTTCTTTGAATAGAGAAAAGAGATCTGTAGCTAGTAGAATTTGTTTAATGATTTAAATGGAGCATGGCTTGTGTTTTTATCTTTGAATACTGTCTGCTGGCCTTAGATATAGAAAGAAAATAGAGCAAGGCCCCAGAACCTGGCACTATAGGTTGGCCTGATGACAGCACTGCGTCCAGGTCTTACTAACCAGAGAAGGGCAAACTGATTTATAAGACTTACTTGCTGGCCTACAGACAAAGTAAAATGTCAGCTTTGTTACTCTGCTGTAAAGCTTTGTACTGGATACAAGTTTGAAATAACATTAGCTGAAACATCAGTGGGTAGGAAATCCATAAAGGACAGATTTATTACAAAATACAAGTTTCCAGTATTTTTTTCTAAGTTTTGAAATTAATACATTATGAGTAACAACTGATTCTGGGATTTTGTATGTTCTCTTGGAAATTTTGACATTTTTTAAGGGGTTGGTACACAGTCTTGCTGTCTAGCTTCTGTCACTGCTGCTAGTATCTATTTTCTGACATTTCAAGCTGGTAGTATATTCCATCTGTTGCTAAGGTAACCCACTGGATGAACACTAGGGGTGGAGAGAATGTTCTTGAGATCCTATGGCACTTGTTATGATGGTAAATCAATAAAATTGTTTCACAATCCTCAGCTATACATATGTATATTATTTGTGAAGTTTTAAATCCTTAATTTCAAAATGTCTTCTTTGTCTTACATTCCTTTTGTAGTTTTAATTTTCGAAGAATATGTTTTCTGGCAGTAAAGAATTTAATATAGAATTAAACTTCTAAGGAAAAGGACTCCTCTCCCTCCAATCATTTGAATTTACTTTTCAGTTTAAGTAGATAAACTCTTATTGAGCACGTTCTCTGTTTAAAGTACTACATGTTAAATAAGAAACAGCAGCTTAAACTCTTCCTTAAAAAATAAGCTTCCTACTTTTGTCTGGCAACAATGGCCCTTAGACTGGAACAGAGAATTACACATTTATTCTCACATCTGGGAAATAGAACATAATAAGGTTGGATTCAGGTCACTTTTTCTCCCTCAATTATAATTTTCAAGGACAAAAAAATGTAAATGAAGGCTAACAGCCTATCTTAATATGCTTGCCAAAGGATTCAGGATTGTAGAAAGTTCTGAAGTCCCATTCCTGACTTCCTTCCTCTGGGGCTTTTCTACCCTTAAAACATAGCACAGACTGGGTATGGTGGCTCATGCCTGTAATCTCAGCACTTTGGGAGGCCAAGCTGGGCGGATCATGACATCAAGAGATCGAGACCATCCTGGCCAACATGGTGAAACCCCATCTCTACTAAAAGTAGAAAAATTAGCTGGGTGTGGTGGCACATGCCTATGATCCAAGCTACTCGAGAGGCTGAGGCAGAAGAATAGCTTGAACCCAGGAGGCAGAGGTTAAAAACCAAAAACACACACAACACCCTCCTCCACAAAAAAGTAGCAGGATGACCATAGCAGTTTTTGCTTGCATGCAGGAGATTAAATTGAATTTGAAAATGACAATAAGCAAGGAATTTCTTCATAATCTTGAAGGAGAAAGCTAAAATTTTGCTATTCTCATAGATTTCTTAATAGGGTTTGAATGCTGGCAGTTGTCCTTGTGCTACTTTATCTACAAACCAAATGAAACATTGGTTTGTAGATAAAACATTGGTTTTAAAACTACCAATGTTTGGAAGTTAAAATGCTCATGATTGAAAAAGTTGGGTAGGAGATATCTGGGGAGGAGAGTGGGGCAGGGAGCCAGAGGAGATGGTATATTCTTAGAGAAATGACCAATTGTGCATCACATTGCAAAGTGACATTTAAGAAGGCTTGTCTTGATTCTCTCAATTACAAGCCTTGGTGTGGGCATGAAGCTGTATAATAGAAGCCACAAAAAATCTTCCATAATCCTACCCTAGGTTTCCACATACCTACTGTCCTCTTCCACACCTATAACTGCAGTTGTTTTTATTTTGCAAGTTTGACATGAGAATGTATGTATGCTGTGTGGCAACACATCAGGTCAATATCTGGAGGAGAGGAGGGCCTGAGTGTCAGGCTTGAGCCTGGGTCCTTAGAATTCACTCAGCTCAGGTTCCTTCTGCTTGTTTTCCCCTCACTCTCATCAATTTGTTGATTTTTTTAAGGTTTTATATGTGTGTGTGTGTGTGTGTTTAGTTTTAGATGGGGTCTTACTGTATTGCCTAGGCTTTTGTCTCAGACTTCTGGGCTTAAGTGATCCTCTTTCCTCATCCTTCCAAGTAGCTGGGACTATAGGTGTATGCCACCATGACTGGGTCATTTTTTTTTTTTTTTTTGTGGAGATGAAGGTCTCGCTATATTGCCCAGGCTGGTCTCCAACTCCTGGGCTCAAGCAATCCTCCTACCTCAGCCTCTGAGTAGCTGGGACTACAGGCACAAGCCACCACATCTAGCTGGTTCTATTTTTTCTTGCCCTCTTTAAAAAATCTATTTTGAGCATTTTATTCTTGTATAAATTTTTCTCCATAACTCCCATCTTTCCATCTGCAGTTTATGATAGGAGATATAAGTATATATAGTATTATATAAATCAATTCCTGACTTTTTTAAAAAAGAAGTTCCCAATTCTTTTTTTTTTTTAATTTTTTATTGCATTTTAGATTTTGGGGTACATGTGCAGAACATGCAAGACAGTTGCATAGGTACGCACATGGCAGTGTGTTTTGCTTCTTTTCTCCCCTTCACCCACATTTGGCATTTCTCCCCAGCTCCCACCCTGCACTGGCCCTCCCCTTTTCCCCCCAATAGACCCCAGTGTTTAGTACTCCCCTCCCTGTGTCCATGTGTTCTCATTTTTCATCACCCACCTATGAGTGAGAATATGCAGTATTTCATTTTCTGTTCTTGTGTCAGTTTGCTGAGAATGATGTTCTCCAGATGCATCCATGTCCCTACAAATGACATGAACTCATCATTTCTGATTGCTGCATAATATTCCATGGTGTATATGTGCCACATTTTCCCAATCCAGTCTATCATCAATGGGCATTTGGGTTGGTTCCAGGTCTTTGCTATTGTAAACAGTGCTGCAATGAACATTCGTGTGCATGTGTCCTTATAGTAGAACGATTTATAGTCCTTTGGATATATACCCAGTAATGGGATTGCTGGGTCAAATGGAATTTCTATTTCTAAGGCCTTGAGGAATCGCCACACTGTCTTCCACAATGGTTGAACTAATTTACACTCCCACCAACAGTGTAAAAGTGTTCCTTTTTCTCCACATCCTCTCCAGCATCTGTTGTCTCCAGATTTTTTAATGATCACCATTCTAACTGGCGTGAGATGATATCTCAATGTGGTTTTGATTTGCATCTCTCTAATGACCAGTGATGATGAGCATTTTCTCATATGTTTGTTGGCCTCATATATGTCTTCTTTTGCAAAGTGTCTGTTCATATCCTTTGCCCATTTTTGAATGGGCTTGTTTGTTTTTTTCCTGTAAATCTGTTTGAGTTCTTTGTAAGTTCTGGATATCAACCCTTTGTCAGATGGGTAAACTGCAAAAATTTTTTCCCATTCTGTTGGTTGCTGATTCACTCTAGTGACTGTTTCTTTTGCCGTGCAGAAGCTGTGGAGTTTGATTAGGGTCCCATTTGTCTATTTTGGCTTTTGTTGCCAATGCTTTTGGTGTTTTGTTCATGAAGTCCTTGCCTACTCCTATGTCCTGGATGGTTTTGCCTAGATTTTCTTCTAGGGTTTTTTATGGTGCCAGGTCTTATGTTTAAGTCTTTAATCTATCTGGAGTTAATTTTAGTGTAAGGTATCAGGAAGGGGTCCAATTTCTGCTTTCTGCACATGGCTAGCCAGTTTTCCCAACACCATTTATTAAACAGGGAATCCTTTCCCCATTGCTTGTTTTTGTCAGGTTTATCAAAGATTGTATGGTTGTAGATATGTTGTGTTGCCTCCGATGCCTCTGTTCTGTACCATTGGTCTATATCTCGGTTTTGGTACCAGTACCATGCTGTTTTGATTACTGTAGCCTTGTAGTATAGTTTGAACTCCAGTAGTGTGATGCCCCCTGCTGTGTTCTTTTTGCTTAGAATTGACTTGGCCATGCGGGCTCTCTTTTGGTTCCATATGAAGTTCATGGTGGTTTTTTCCAGTTCTGTGAAGAAGGTCAATGGTAGCTTGATGGGGATAGCATTGATTCTGTAAATTACTTTGGGCAGTATAGCCATTTTCACGATATTAATTCTTCCTAACCATGAACATGGAATGTTTCTCCATCTGTTTGTGTCCTCTCTGATTTCATTGAGCAGTGGTTTGTAGTTTTCCTTGAAGAGGTCCCTTATGTTCCTTGTGAGTTGTATTCCTAGGTATTTTATTCTTTTTGTAGCAATTGTGAATGACAGTTTATTCTTGATTTGGCTCTCTTTAAGTCTGTTATTGGTGTAGAGGAATGCTTGTGATTTTTGCACATTGATTTTATATCCTGAGACTTTGCTGAAGTTGCTGATAAGCATCAGTTTCAGGAGTTTTTGGGCTGAGGTGATGGGGTCTTCTAGGTATACTATCATGTCATCTGCAAACAGAGACAATTTGGCTTCCACCTTTCCTATTTGAATATCCTTTATTTCTTTTTCTTGCCTGATTGCTCTGGCTGCACCATCCTGGGTTCAGCTGTGCCCACAGTGAAACTCTCCACCCGGAGCGTTTGGAATCGCCGTTTTGGTTGTCCCACTGCGCTGGCCCAAACGCCGTTTACCTGGAATCTCCCGGCCTGGCTCACTGTCCAAGTCCCATTCAATCAGATGGATATGCCAATCTGCCCTCTCAAGTCTCAGATTGCTGGTTCAACAGGGCACCCGGACCAGTGCGCTTTGTGTGGAGTGCTGTGGAGTGCTGCTGTGCTGTGGTGCTGGCCGCTGGCTGCACCAGCCAAAACCGCTGTGCTGGCATCCCGCGTCTCTCCTATACCTGGGAATTTCCCTATTCTGTGGGCAACAAAGATCCGTCTGGAAATGCGGCCCTGACTCACCCTCCACGTGTTCACCGAGAGCTTCAATCCTGGGTTGTTCTCACTGTGCCATCTTGAGTCAGTCCTCTAATTTCGTTCCCAATTCTTAATGTATATGACTCTCCTATGTTTCTTGTCAAAACATTTAATTTTTATAGTCTTGGTTTTTTTTTTTCATCATTGTTGTTGGCTTTAATATATTTTTTCTTGAAAAGTGCATGAGATATAGCACTGCAGTTGAGGCCAATTCAAGCTATCCTTTTTATAATGGGAGGCATAATGGTTAAGAACTTGAGTTTTGGAGGTAGAAAAATCCTTCATGTTTCAAATCCTTCATGTTTTATATACTACTTAAGTGAGCCTGGGCAATTGCATAATTATGTCAAGCCTTAGTTTCTGCCCCTATAAAGTAAGAATAATAATAGTACATATATCTAGAATGGCTGTCAGGATTAAATGACATAATGCATATAAAGTACTGAATAAATGTTAGCTCTTTATAGAAACAAGGATGGCAAAATATTTATCATAGTCACTGACACTGAGTAAGAACAAAATAAATGTGATATGGTGGTTCGTGTCTGTTTTTCACTCATGGTAATCATTGCCCATCTGTATTCCTGGTTGACTTTTTTCCAACCTCCCCATCCTCCCTCCAGATATGGCAGCACCTTTTATACTGATTTCTTGTTTGATTTATTCCATTTACCTTCCTTTTCTAGTCTCACCAGAATATCCCTTGTTAATTGTGCCTTACTGAAGGAAAGGATGAAATAATCCATTGAAGCTGTAGGTCATAGCCAAAGATTATCATATTTCTAATATTTTTCAATCTGTGACTTTGGACACAAGACTCTGGCCTCCAGTGCAAGGGCACTGAGTGGACCCTGCCTGGCTGTAGGCAAATATCTGTTGAGTGGCCAGTTTCCAGTTTATGTTTGAAGGCAGACTACCAATGCAGACTTCAAAGGGCCATCTGCGAGGCATGGTGAGTCCACACTTTTCCCGCTTGTCAATAATTAAATTAGACTGCATGTATTTTCATTTGTCTCCCAAATAGAACAGGGTCCCTGGAGAGTCAAGTGGGAAGATGTCTGAGAATTCTAGCTCCTTTGGGGTGTAAGTAGTGGGGAGATCTCGCAGAAGAGTGCCTGTACACGGTAGCCTATCAGCAAATATCTGTTGAGTGAATGAATCTGGACTTGAATCATAGCCTTGAAGCAACATTAACAAATGAAAGAAAAATGGATACAGGCTGGAAATAGGAGGTATGCCATAATTGCTACTTACAACACCTAATGACTGCCTGCTGCCTGAAGCATGGGATTATAGCACATTTGTCTTAATAGTGCATCTGGTATGCTACATTGATGCAATTACAGTGCCCCATAAGCAGGCAGCTAGTTCCTTGCAATTATACCTTTAAATTGTAACCAGAGGGAAATTGTTATCAAACATACCACATATCTATTTAGTGACTGTTTGTTTTATTTTTTGTATTAAAAAGATCAGACAAATATGTAAAACTGCTTAGTCCCCCCAATACTGACTTTAATAGTTCTCGAAAGCCCGGTCCCATTTGTTATTTTCATTACAGCCCCCTGGCAGTCCCAGGTAGTAGGCTAGGCAGATAACATGTTACTTTTACAGATCAAATCTAACTTGAAACTTGAGAATTAAATGGTTTTCCATCGAATTCTAGTTATTAGCTGTAGGCTCGGTATGTGTTCAAATCCAGAGCTTTGAATCCTTCGTATACCATCTTTGCACCATACAGTGTTGTATCTGGGTCTTAATATCTTAAAATGGTGGCTGTCTGCATAATTTAGTCTGGAAATGTCCCCAGAATGTGAAGGTCAAAAATTGAGTTGGCATCTTGAAATTCTGATAAATACTTTTAAAAGTTGCAACTGATTTAATACTCATTCCACAAGCTAAAATAAAGTATATCTTGTCAATATGAGATGCAAAATCCAGAAAGTATATTCCGATGTTATACATCACGATGTGAATTTTCTGGAATGAATGTCTGTGTGATGGGTGTTTTCCCAGATTATTTTCAGATGATCTGTTGCCAGAGGTGGTTGTAATATGAGTGTCTCAACTGTGCTGAAGCAGAAAACAAGTTTTAGGGAGCAAAAACCTGCCTTTATGCTTGTTTCAGTCCTCCTCCTCCACCTTTTGGGTTTATGATCCAGCCATGCCCACCATGTTGGTCTTGTGCTCTGTGGAATATTCTGTTTTTATGCCTTTCTTATAAGTGTATTTGTATTTGCAATTCTTATCCTGGACTCACCAACTTCTGATCTCCTGTATAAAAGGCTGATTTGTTTATCTACACACCAGAGCTCTGAGTAGGCTGTGTAAATGGAAGATGCTCTAAAGCACAACCCCTTTCTCATTCTGATTGAGAATCCTGAAAACATCTTAAAGATTGTGTATTATACCCATGCCAAATTCTCTCTTCTACTCTCCATGTAAATTTTTGATAATTTTTTTCATTGTCTATACTTTTTGTTCATCATTTTTGGCATTTTATAAATATCTGTAAATTTTCATATCATGATACATGATGTAGGTTGAATTAATTTAATAAGCAGATCAGTTTTCTTGCAGTCCAGGCAGTTTCCTTACTTCTATTCACATTCTTTGTGTCTAGAGCTACAAAGAATGAACTAAGCCTAGAGCTGTAGTTCAGCAGAGAGTGATTTCATGGGCCAGATATTTATAGACAGTCCCTGATTTATTATGGTTTGATTTATGGTTTTGATTTTATCATTATGTAAAAGCTGATGGTGTGAAAGCAATATACATTCAGTAGAAACTATACTTCAAATTTTGAATTTTGACCCTTCTCTGGGCTAGCCATATGCAGTATGATACCCTTGTCATGCTGGACAGTAATGGTGAGCCATGGCTCCCAGTCAGCCAGCCACACAATCACAAGGGTAAACAGCCAGTATGCGACGGTGCATACATTGTGTGGCCAGTGGTTTTTGGATATTGTGTTTTATTTGTGGCCATCCCATCTTATCTACAAAACACTCATTTTCAACTTACACTGTTTTCTACTTACGATTGGTTTATTGAGATGTAATTCCATTGTAAGTCAAGGAGTATCTGTATTTAATTTGGAACAAAAGTAAGCTAGCTGTTTGCTTCTCAAGGGCAGGGACCATACCCATTTTTGTATCCACAGGGCCTGGCAGATAATAATGGTCTCATTTCATTTAATGTTTGTCTATTGAATGAAATAGATGAACAAATTAAGACCTGCATGAATACGTATGTGATTTTGGACATCAGAATAGAACTTATTTTAATGAGTTAAATTTAATGTTAATTAAAAAAATCTTCTAAAAATGTATTGTGTTGAATACATTTTAATGGCTCCACTCAGGTGCTGTGAAATATTACTTAGCTCTAAAAAATATAAGTACTTCTGAATAAACTTGTATTTAAAATGCTATTTGCTTCTAAGTGATTGTATCCATACCATTTTAGCTTTTATATTTTGCTAAATGTTTAAGCTCTTTCCTGGTCTAGCAGTAAGAAATGTAAATTAAAAATAACTTGTAAAACTCACAGAATGCTCTTTTTGTTGTTCTTTGGTAAAATCTTACATCTAATAGGTCTTAATTAAGAGCTGACTGGGTAGGCTGTGTTATAAAAGGAAGAAATATAAAAGTTGTATTTTGCTAATCACTTATTTATTTAAATTAGCAGAGCCCAACTCTGGCTTTGCATTGGATTCACTTGAGAATCTCTGGAAAAGTATGATGGCTTAGCTCTGCCAGAGAAATTCTGATTTAATTTTTCTGGAAAAGACCTTGAACATCAGTCTTATTAAAAAATAATAAAATAAGCTAAATAATTAACCAAGTTCTCCTGAACTCACAATCACTGCTAGAGGAAATGTAAATTATTACTACCACTTTGGAAACCACAGCATCATTATCTAATACATTTAGATAAATGAATATCTCATAGCAAATCCATTCCACAGCAGTTCCATTCCTACCTATAAACCCTAGCAAGAAAACATGTTGATCTGGTTTGGCTGTGTCCCCACCCAGATCTCATCTTGAATTGTAACTCCCACAATTCCCACCTGTCATGGGAGAAACTGGTGGGAGGTGATTGAATTATGGGGATGGGTCTTTCCTGTACTGTTCTTGTGATAGTGAATGAGTCTCATGAGATCTGATGGTTTTTAAAATGGGAGTTTCCCTGCACAAGCTCTCTCTCTCTTGCTGCCACCATGTAAGAAGTGCCTTTCACCTTCTGCAATGACTGTGAGGCCTCCCTAGCCATGTGAAACTGTAAGTCCGTTAAACCTCTTTCTTTTGTAAATTGCCCAGTCTTGGGTATGTCTTTATTAGCAGCATGAAAATTGACTAATACAGTAAATTGGTACCAGTAGAATGTGGTGTTGCTGAACAGATACCAAAAATGTAGAAGCGACTTTGGCACTGGGTAGCAAACAAGGGTTGAAACAGTTTGGAGGGCTCAGAAGAATACAGGAAAATGTGTAAAAGTTTGGAACTTCCTAGAGACTTGTTGAATGGCTTTGCCCAAAATGCTGATAGCAATATGGACAATAAAGTCCAGACTGAAGTAGTCTCAGAATGAGGCTCTTGTTGAGAGCTGGAACAAAAATAACTCTTGTTATGTTTTAGCAAAGAGACTTGGCAGCATTTTGCACCTGTCCTAGAGATTTGTGGAATTTGGACTTGAGAGAGATGATTTAGGGCATCTGGCAGAAGAAATTTCTAAGCAGCAGAACATTCAAGATGTGACTTGGGTGCTGATAAAGGCATTCAGTTTTATAAGGGAAGCAGAGCATAAAAGTTTAGAAAATTTGCAGCCTGACAACATGATAGAAAAGAAAATCCCATTTTCTGGGGAGAAATTCAAGCTGGCTGCAGAAAGTTGCATAAGTAACAAGGAGCTGAATGTTAATCCCCAAGACAATGGGGAAAATGTCTCCAGGGCATGTCAGAGGTCTTCATGGCAGCCCCTCCCTTTACAGGCCCAGAGACCTGGGAGAAAATGGTTTCATGGACTGGGCCCAGGGACCCCATGCTGTCTGCAGCCTAGGGACTTGGTGCCCTGCATTCCAGCCACTCTAGCCATAGCTGAAAGGAGCCAATATAGAACTCGGGCTTTTGCTTCCAAAGGTGCATGCCTCAAGCCTTGGCAGCTTCCATGTGTCAATTCTTGACACAGAAGTCAAGAATTGAGGTTGGGGAACCTTGGCCTAGATTTCAGAGGGTGTATGGAAATAAATGCCTGGATGTCCATGGCAGAAGTTTCCTGCAGAGGTGGAGGTCTCATGGAGAACCTCTGCTAGGGCAGTGTGGAGGGGATATGTGGGCTGGGACCCCCTACACAGAGTCCCTACTTGGGTATTGCCTAGTGGAGCTATGAGAAGAGGGCCACCATCCTCCAGACCTCAGAATGGTAGGTCCACTGACAGCTTGCACTGTGCACCTGGAAGAGTCACAGACACTCAACACCAGCCCATGAAGACAGCCAGGAGGGAGGCTGTACACTGCAAAGCCAAAGTGGCAGAGCTGCTCAAGACCATGGGAACCCACTTCTTGCATCAGTGTGACCTGAATGTGAGACATAGAGTCAAAGGAGATCATTTTTGGAGCTTTAAGATTTGACTGCATTTTGGAATTGCATAGGGCCTGTAGCCTCTTTGTTCTGGCCAATTTCTCCCATTTGGAATGGGTGTATTTACCCAATGCCTGTACCCACATTGTATCTAGGAAGCAACTAACTTGCTTTTGATTTTACAGGCTCATAGGTGGAAGGGACTTGCCTTGTTTCAGATGAGACTTTGGACTTCGGACTTTTGAGTTAATGTTGAAATGAGTTAAGACTTTGGGGGTCTGTTGGGAAGGCATGATTGGTTTTAAAATGTTGGGAAGGCATGATTGGTTTTAAAATGTAATTTGGGAGGGGTCAGGGTGGAATAATATGATTTGGCTGTGTCCCTACCCAAATCTCATCTTGAATTGTGACTCCTACAATTCCCATGTGTTGTGGGAGGAACCTGGGGAGAGGTAATTGAATTATGAGAATGGGTCTTTTTTGCACTGTTCTCATGATTGTAAATGAATCTCACAACACCTGATGGTTTTCAGGATGGGAGTTTCCCTGCACAAGCTCTCTCTCTTGCTGCTGCTATGTAAGACGTGCCTTTTGTCTTCTACCATGACTGTGAGGCCTCCCTAGTCATGTGGAACTGCAAGTTCATTAAACATCTTTCTTTTGTAAATTGCCCAGTCTCAGATATGTCTTTATCAGCAGCATGAAAACAAACTGATACACATGCAAACATAAGAAAAAATATTTTACCTCATGTCTGTATGTGTATATATATATATATGTGTGTATGAGAGAGGGAGACAGAGACAGATAAACAGAGAGGTATACTCATACCAGTGGACCCCAGGAGTACAAATACCCTTCTTCCTATCCTGGTCACATTCTTCTCTTTTTCCTAAGTGGTTTTATGCTGACTTTCATAGTAGCCATTTCCTTGCTCTCTTTATGGTTTTATTACCTATGAATATGTGCCTAAGTAATAATTTTAATGTTTACTCTTTTTGAAGTTCATATTAATTGAAACATATTCTGTGTGTTTTGTGACTTGATTTTTCCCCTTTGACATTATATTTATTACTTCCTTCTGTGTTAATATGTAATTTATTTTGATTGTTAGAATGTTATTGTATTATTACACTGCAATTTATTCCATTAATGAACATTTAGATTGCTTTGAATTTTGACCATTTACATTTTTTTTTTGCAGGTTTTCTTGCTAGGATTTACAGGTAGAAATGGAATTGTTGTGGAATGAATTTGCTATGAGACATTAGTTCCTCTAACTTTATTAGATAATGCTGCTGTTTTCCAAAGTGGTCATAATAATTTACATTTTCTCTAGCAGTGACTGTGAGTTCTAGAGACCATGGTTAATTATTTAAAATATATAATTAATTTTTAATAGGCTTTTTAAGAACAATTTGTTCATGGCAAAATCAAGTCAAAGGTACAGATATTTTCCATATATTCCCTTCCACTACACATGCACAGCTTCCCTTATTATCAATACTCCCCACAGAGTGGCACATTTGGTTATGATTGATTAGCCTACATTTGAGAGATGAATTTTGTTGTTTTTGAGACAGAGTCTCACTCTTGTCAACCAGGCTGGAGTCCAGTGGTGTGATCTCGGCTCACTGCAACCTCTGCCTCCTGGGTTCAAGCAATTCTTCTGCCTCAGCCTCCTGAGTAGCTGGAATTACAGGCACCTGCCACCACGCCTGGCTAATTTTTGTATTTTTAGTAGAGACAGGGTTTTTCCATGTTGGTCAGATTGGTCTCAAGCTCCTGACCTCAGGTAATCCACCTTCTTCCACCTCCCAAAGTGCTGGAATTACAGATATGAGTCACCATGCCCAGCCCAGAGGTGATTTTAGTTTTTAATCTCCCAAGCTAAGCCTTCAGCTAATTGAAAGGTATGGCCGGGCCTTGTGTAGATATGATAATGGTTCCATATTGATCAGTAACAAAACCACTTTCCTTTAGTAACACTCAAACTGTCTGGCCTTCCTTGCCCTTGTGCTTTAGATGCATGGAAATTCTCTTCACCTGTGCTGTTTTTGCAGTTAGTAACCATAGAGTTAGGACAGGATTGAATACTCTAAGGAACCTTGGATCTTTATTGTGACAGACTCATTTCATGGGCAAAGAAATCAATGCCCAGCAGAGTGAGAAGCATGAACTCTGCACTCCCTTCCGACCTGGAGCCAATGGCCCCCTGTTATACAGTAAGGAATGGTGAATGGCACAGCCTGTTCAGTTCCTTTTTGTGTCTCGGTGGTCATGCTTTCATGATGTTATAGGTCATACCTTTTAATGTTTGTCATTAGAGCAGTTATTACTAATTCTGCTTTGGTTACATTAGTTCAAATAACTCCTGGCACCAACCAAACAGGCAGAGACATTTATTTAGTTAAATAAATTATTTTAAACACTCCCATCTCTGCCAAATTATATAACTTCTTTCAACAGTTTTTTCCTGGCTGCTGTTGAGAAATCTGAAACTCTATGACAAGCAGAATTATTTATATATGTCATGATGCTTCCTATTTCAAGCTGTTTGCCTTACTCTGGACTCTGAACTCTCACACTGAATGAGAAGGCTCTCTCTTACAACATTTTGGTCAGTTTTTATTTGTTTTCTTTAAACATCAGAAGATCCTCTCTTCCCCTGCCTTCCCTTCCCCCATCCCCCCAGGAAATGGGTAGATTCTCAACAGTGAGCCATTCAGTTCCACATGCTTACTGTTCTCTCCCATTGAACAAGTTGTAAGGATGGAGCTAGGAGAGAAGAGGGAGCTGGATTAGCAGAACAGGCTTGGAGAGTTCTCCTGGTAGACGAAGCAGATCTGCCCACACTCACACTGTCGGTCAGGTTGAATACGGTGAATTACACTCCAGGTTTAATGGTATTTAGGGCATTGTACCAGACACTGCAAAAAGTGTTATTTTAATTGATACCATGCTTCTGTTTACCAATGGTATAATTTGAAAGGGGAACACAGACAGTTTAGATGTTCCCTTTTGATCATTTTTTGGGAGGGGAAAGAAAATTACAATCCATACAACCATGGGTTATTTCTCACTATATTCAGATTGGGAAATACGTCTTAGAAATTCTATCCTGGCCAGGTGTGGTGGCTCACGCCTGTAATTCCAGCACTTTGGGAGGCCAAGGTGGATGGATCACCTGATGTCAGGAGTTCGAGACCAGATTGTCCAACATGGTGAAACCCTATCTCTACTAAAAGTACAAAATTAGCTGGGCATGGTGGTGCATGCCTGTAATCTCAGCTACTCAGGAGGCTTAGGCAGGAGAATCACTTGAAACTGGGAGGCAGAGGTTGCAGTGAGCCAAGACTGCGCCACCGCACTCCAGCCTGGGCAACAGAGTGAGACTCTGTCTCAAAAAAAAAAAAAAAAAGGAAAAGAAAAAGGCCACCTAGTATGCTTGGTTAGTATCTCATGCTGACAGGTTGTCCCGTGTTGGACATGTGCATATGTGTGCATATGTATATTTTCTACCTGATCCTAACAAATCTCTT
Source organism: Callithrix jacchus (assembly GCF_049354715.1). NCBI lineage: Eukaryota > Metazoa > Chordata > Mammalia > Primates > Cebidae > Callithrix > Callithrix jacchus. The sequence goes on along the minus strand of NC_133503.1, from coordinate 137,305,746 downwards.
CCTGGTTATTATTTAAAAAGGAAGAAAAATGCAAATATTATCAAACATACCCTGCTGTGAATCTAAAAACTAAAACCTAACTTTTTAATCAAATGAGTATAATGGTCAAAAAGCTAAAAGATAAAATAGTCAAAGATAAGTTCTTTGATAGCTAACATAGTTCTTTATAAATTTTTATAAAGCTGAAGATATCAAGTATATTAAACAGTGTCTGGCAGGAGTATACTGCCTTGTCTGTTTCTAGATATTATGGTATTTTGAATGTTATTTTACTGGGGGATGTGTTCCATGTCACACAGACAATTGATAGAGCAAATATACTGAGAAGTTGGTGGCATTTCACTGTGAGGAGTTCATTTACATATTTTAAGCATAATGCCTTACATTCATTGATCTAGATATAGAAATTACAATATAAAGAATTAAAAATGTAAACTAAACCTCTTTTTTTTTTTTTTGCATTCATTTATGGTGGAGTGTTTCCTTCTAATTGTTTCAAATTAGAGCTTTGTAGAAACCTGGCTTCCCCAGTATTATCATTATGACAGCCTATTGCATACTTGGTATGGGAGAACACCACCTCCACAGGGCCTTAGCGGTTTCTTGAATGGAGACCAGTGAGGGGGGAATTTATCTTAAAGTTTGGGTTAATGAGTGTCTTTTTTTCGAGACAGGGCCTCACTTTGTGGCCCAGGCTGGAGTGCATTGTTGCAGTTTCCACTCACTGCAACCTCTGCCTCCTGGGCTCAATCCTCCTACCTCTGCCTGCTGATTAGCTGGGACTACAGGCAAGTGCCACCATGCCTATTTAATTTTTGTATTTTTTGTAGAGAGCGGGTTTCACCATGTTTGCTAGGCTGGTCTTGAGCTCCTGAGCTCGTGATCCTTCCACTTTGGCCTCCCAAAGTACTGGGATTACAGGCATGAGCCACCACCCTGGCCTTATAAGGGCCTTTTAATGTTGGGGAAGGTGGGGGGCCAGGGATGGTAAACAGGGAAGGAGCTTGATCAGGACTTGAGAAGGACCATAATGTAGTTTAGGATCGGTATTAGGGTTTAAACTGCCTTTTGTTGGTTCCTACTGAAGAGGAAGGTTCCTGTAATGAGCAATCATTCACTTGCCTGGGCTAGCAGTTCCTGGAATAGTAAAAGTGTGCTAGTGAAGATAGTGGAATAGTAAAATAGTGTTAATATGGACAGGAAACTGTGGTCATTTTGTCCTCAGTGTCCATTTTAAAGTGAACAATTCAGTGCACAGACTATTCAAACTAAGTAATTTAAATATACACAACTCGTAGAGATTTTAACAGCCAATTGCCATTTAACTCCACAAATGCTAAATGGCTTTAGTTTGCTAGATACTATGCTAGGTATTGGGAATAAAATACCTCAAGGACCCCTCCACCTGGGGGATGATAACGGAGAGAGGCAAACACCACAGTGGAGCTGACACACACGGATGGACCAGGGGCCCTCTGTGTAGGGGCCTTACAGGCCAAGCTTTCTGAGCTGAGCATCGGGGGGCTTTGACAATGTTGACATAATCTCAGGAATTTAGTAGATGGGTAAAAGCACTGCTGTGAGGTTTGAGAACGACCCATATGAAGCCATATCTGTCACAGCTTCTCATCAGGGGAGGAGCAGCTCTGAGGACAAAGGGTAGAAATGGAGGCCCCTCTGCAGTCTTGGCCTCTAACAGCCTCCCTGCCTGAGCAGTAGGATCTCCTCAAAGAACATTTTGCATATCAACAGGTATCTGTCTCCAAAGGATGGTCCTTTCCTAGAACCTGCTTCCCTAGGTGACCGCACCACATGTCTAGTGAAAGATGATGTGCATGTGTATTGAAGTGGGTAGAAAGAACACTCTAGCTGTGCTGAGCAGACCTGGCCCCAGCACCTACTGGCTACCTGGCCATTCACAAACCTCTTGACCTCTCCAAATTTGTGAAATGAGGTATAGTGATTAGGTGCCATTGTTAGTTTCTTCCAAGTCTAACATTCTTATTGTGTCTAAATACATTGTCTCTTTGATAAAATGTATAAAATAAATTTTGTAAATGGAGAAACTAATATGGTATGTGTTTTTTCCTCTTCAGTATCTTCTCACAGAGAATCTCTTCTACACCTGGCTATGAGATGGGGCCTGGCTAAGCTTTCCCAGTTCTTCTTGTGTCTCCCAGGGGGAGTCCAGGCCTTGGCTTTACCCAACGAAGAGGGTGCCACACCATTAGACTTAGCTTTACGTGGTGGACACTCCAAGCTGGCAGAAGATGTCACAAAGTGAGTTTAGCTACTTGATAGTCTCTCCCTTAATCTGTTTTTGTAAAGTTGGCCAAGAATTATAGAAAAATGGAAATAACCAAACCACAAGCTAATGTTGGTTTATGTTTTGCTGTTAGCTCTCATGTATACATACAGATCGCATGTATATAGATTACATAAACAGATATACTGATATAATTGGTGTTAATATTTCATGAGGGAGAGACAGGAAAAAAGGTCTCAAAAGGCTCTGAAAGGAGCGATAATAAAAAAAAGTTGGGAAACACTAGCATTTCGGTTTCAGCTTAAATGTCACCCCTTCTGTGTTATTCTCTTTGATGATTATGATTAATTTGCAATGTTAAGTATGAGTAATATTATGACTACTACACAATATTAATGCTTTATAATTAATATATGTGATCATTTGTTTCATATATATTTCTTTCCTTAATCATTTGAGGACTGGGACTATTTCTCTTTTACCCACTGCAATACTTCCAGTACAATGTCCAGCACATAGTATTTGTTGAAAGGATATAAATGTTTTTGAATCGATGAATAACAGACAAATGCTATGGTAAGATTTTGCCAATATGGTGGTCATTATAGTCTAGTGAAATAATGTAAAGGAAATGATTTATAAACTATTATGTTCTCTGTGTTAATGATGGTATCAACACTTCCAAGGAATAATGAGTATATTGTTGGTTACTTAGAATGGTTCAGGTCAGCCATTATTCTTAGTTTATGAAAGAAGGATTCATATATAGTGATTTTCTTAAGTGGTCAAAAGCAAAAGTATAAATGGGAAAGTACATTGAAAATTACAACATACTACATAAATATTAGCCATTGTTAGAGTAAATGCTACATAAATATTAAATATTATTAGAGTATTATTACATGGCATGTCCAAATGGACTGGCTTTTCTTGTTTGGCTCATGAAACTCAAGGTAATTAATTTATGGTTATGTGGTACCTAAGTGGACCTTAGAGTAGAAATCAGAGCTTTTTGTTTATTTATCTTTTCTTATTTGGTCAAATTACCATCAACCAAGGGGTAAGCCTATCCGGAGGGAATTGCCCTTTTCCTTGGTTTAACATGACCTCATTCCTTGGCTAAAAAGGGCAAGGCAAGAACACTTCCTTTGACTCATTCATTGTGAACAGTCCTGTGTTCCACTGAGGTTCTGCAAGCAGACTTCATTGTTGGTAGCTTTGTATCTTTTTACTGTGTCCAAGACGATAAGGTATGTGTTTTAAAAGTTTCCAGGTCTAATAAATTCATTCATGGGTGGGCTTAGAAATAGATTGTAAGCTAAATTCTGGTGATATGATGGAGCTTCCATATTCTAAATTAACATCAATGATCTTATTGCTCAGGTTCAGAGACCATTCATCTCAGTGGCTTGTTGTTGGCATGGGGAGTTGTTTTCTGGAAACTTCTGAAGTCCTTTCCAGTAATGAGTGTCGAGTTTGGAGAGGTTCCCCAAGACTTAGAGTACAATTGTTCTCTATGGATCTCTTTTTGACACTCCATCTGATGGAGATAACATTTACTTCATTGGAAATATACTATATTTTTGTAAAGCAAACATTCATTAACAAAATTAAGTCATATTGGAAGAAGAAAGGGACATAGAGCTAGTTCTGTGAATTGAGGAATCTGGGAACAATCTGGTGGGATGTAATATGCTGAGGTGGGCTGTAATCCAAGAACATTAATATTTCCCCCCGAGATTTATTTACTGTTACTATTACAGTACTGTATAAGCCATCCAGAATATTGTGATACTAACCATGAAGCCTACATGTGATTTACAAATGTACAAATGTTCTTAGCCAAGATATAACAGAAAATAAGTGTATATTTAAGAATTTAATTTGGAGATATCTTTCCTTTATGTATAAGTGTATTCAAAAAAACAACATAATCAAATGTATGTATGTTTTAATTTGCATAAGAGAGGATTTACAACAGTGGTACCAGTGTGTTATGAATATCTCACTTGTTTATAACATCCAAACCTCACCACATTCCCTAGAGATCATATCTGTTTTCCACTGTAATCACCTAATAAACCATTGGCTGCCAGCTAATTTGTTCTATTACAGGTAGCCCCATTAAAGTGAGAGGCATCTTTTCAGACTAAAAGGAGAATGAAATGTTGAAGTAAAGTACTATGTTTAAAAATCAGTACTGTTTCATTCTTTATGTCAACCTTTAAAGTGTGTAGTATTTGTCAATGGTTTTTAATAGACTTCTCTAGGTGGAAAAAGAAGGATCGCTTTATTAGTATCTGTTTTCATGATCTTATGTATTTATTGCACAGAGGTGACTTTCAAGGATCATTTTGCTAGTTGGATTTGTAAGATCAGGGGCAGTGATCCTAAGTGCTGGATCCTGGGACTGGTGTCTTTGAAGCTCTGTGTGGGTTTTGATTTGTGTTGTTTCAGTTTTCAGGGCAGATGGTCCCCAAGCTTCTCCCGAGTGCAGCTCAGTGAAGAAGCCTCCTTGCATTACGTTCACTCATCAGAAACGCTGACCCTGACCCTTAACCACACAGCCGAGCATTTGTTGGAGGCAGATATTAAACTCTTCCGGAAATACTTTTGGGATAGAGCCTTTCTTGTCAAGGTTTGTGCACAGTGATTCTGGTATACAATAATGTACGCTTGAGAGAATGCAGGTATCAATTTCTTGTTATGAGAATAATGTTTTTTACGGGTAGCACTTTCTTTTTTTTAACGAAACCTTGGGGACATGAAATTGTAAACTGCATTAGATCAGTAGAATGAAGATTATTATATGTTTTAGCAGTAGAAAAATAGTAGTTTGTATAATATTTTCATTTTCTTTCTGAGCCAATCCTTTCCATGGTTGGGCTTTAATACTTTAATATTGGATGTTTTCTCTTATTGATTGTATTATAATTATTATCTAAAGCAGTTATATTTAGGGCTATCTTACATGTATAATATCTACTCTTGGGCTTTCATATTGCTCAAATGTAGTTAAGCATTTGTTCCAGTGTACAGATTCTTCTTGAATGGCAACAGGTAAAAACCTAGTTCTTTTCCAAAGGTGTTTTCCCCTTCCCATCATGGTCCAACCCCACCTTTGAGTGCTGGCATAGCATGCTCATCTCAGGGTTTAAAACATTCCACCTTTATCTTTTTTTGGTAGACTTTGAAAGAATATTAAGAATAATTTCTATCTTTTAATTATGATTAATGAAGATGTTATTCTGAGTAAGGGGGCTTGAGTCAATCTCGTTGGTAGTGCTCCAGGGTCTAATGGATACACTAAACAGGTCCTGTGGCGTCCTGTGTTCTCAAGCACATTCCTTCACAAGGCACAGGTCTCATGACTATTTAGGTTTTACAGAGTAAAAGGTCAGCTTAGAAAACCAATATTATCATTGACCACAGTTTCAGCTTTTGTAGAATATTTGCTTCAGATAGTTGAAATAATGAGTTAGCCAAAAACGTTATGTACCAAACAAAGATTATTATTGGCTTGCTCCATATAGAGTTTTATTTAAACAATTAAAATGAAACATGGTCTTCAGAGTATGATTGTTATCTCTTTGCTGGGTTTTAGGGAATTTGGTTTATAATTTTCTGATGTACAGTATCACATACAGTATAAACAGAATGAGGGTCTTCTTTAAGGTTCATTTAAAGCTACTCAAGCCTTCAGCCATGACTGTGGTTTCTTACCAAAGCACCAAGTGGTGGTTACTCCAGCTGGGCAGATGCTTGGTTTTGCCATGCATCAGTTCCACGGAGACAGAGCTCAGCCAAGTGCCTGTCCTAAGAGATGCTCAGACAGCAGCATGGCACTTGTGACTATCCTGAAAAGAACACAACAAACTCTATTGAACATTTGCTTCATTGTAAAATCCTCTAAGTCTTAGGCTAGATTTGTGATTTCTCATATATATTTGAGATAATACTGATGACTGTGGGGGAAGATTTATGATGAGTAAATCTAGATACCTCAATAATTTATTGTAGTGGACTTTATAATCACAAAGGACACATGATGATGTCTCTCCAGTTTCTATGAGATTTTCATTTTATGCAAAACACTTGATGCAAGAATCAGTTACAGTGGAATGGCCTTATGTTCCAAGTTTCTACATCCTTCTTTTTCCTTTCTTTTTCAAGATGTGTGGCTGGTAGTGAGCAGAGAGACTGGGCAGGAAGGGCTGCAAGATTCTTTATGACAACCAAAGATGTTAATTCTTACTTGCCTGACAAAGTGATTCTATTGTGTTCTTATCTAAATTTGTTGTGGTGCATATTAGTTGGTTAGATATTATTTTAAATGTATGCAGGTGGTAATTATTTTATAGGTTGTCCATACTGAAGCTTTACAACTTTGGATGATAAATATGAAATTACATGTAGATTTTGTATAAAAAGTATTCATGCTTTGTTGAATCTTATCTAAAAGTCCATTTATATATGACAGCTCTAGTTGGTGATTTTGATTTGAGAGACTGATTGGTTCTCACTGAACTTCAGCTCATACTCAGTCTTCCCCAAGGAGACGTGTGTAGTCTCTGGGTTTGGGCATTGCTTAGTTGTCTGTAGTCCTGTAAAACAATGACAGTAAAACCTTGCTGCAGAAACCTGAGTTTGTTTTACAATACGTAAGAGCTCTCCAGGTGAGCCCAGTCAGAATACTTGTTCAGAGTTGTAAAGGCTTCATACTTGCACACTGTGTTACAGTTGACAGTGCTGGCCTGACAGTTTCTAACAGATATTAAATGTTAAAATGGAAGGTGGAGCTAAATAACTAAACTGTAAAGACAGAATATTAGGAAATTAAATAATAGGCAAACTCTTAGCCATATCTTTTCATCACTTTTTGATTATCTCATAACAATCAGAATGCTGATAATTTCATTCTAGAACTTGGTTAAAATTAATAAGCAACTAGGAAATTTAAATTTTTAAAGGTATATTCAAAATTACTCATAAGGATAAAAATTAAGTTTGAGTATGTTCTATTTTCAAGAGAAAATAGTATTTCCTTATTTCAAGTTTTGTTGTGTAATCAGAAACCAGCATTGCCTGCTGTTCTTTCCTCACATAGGCTTGGCGACTCTCTTCTTTGAAAGATGTGGGGGTTAAGGCTAAGGTTCAGTCCAGGTAGACACATGGGCAGGTGGCTGTCTTAGGCCTTGAGCCTGTGTGGTGACCCGTTTTCCATTCCTGGGTGCTCCTGCGGCCATCTCCTCACTACCCCTTAATATGGACCTGCCCTGGTCCAGCCACTCATTCCATGGTGAACCTTAGAAGAGAGAACACAGTGATCTGGAGGTGGGGCTGGGGTGAGTTAACACCACTGGAGGGTGGGTGACCAGGCACTTGTTGATCCCTGCCTGTTTGTGGTTTGCTAAATTGTATATATGTTTGCATTCCTTTTACTCTGACTGCAGGACATTGTTCCTAAATAGTCAAAGAATGAAGCACCCAATCCATGGGGCTTAATGACGTGCCCAAGGGGATAAGGGACCTATGTCAGCTATGTGGTTACCTGCCTAAGTATACTGATGATTGATTTCAGAACCTGTGCTGAAACCGTCTTGGGCTGGTTTACTATTCAGCACATCAACACATAGTTCTGTGTTTCTTCTTATTTTCACTGGCTGTGGGGAATCTGTCTGAAAAGAAAATTTAGAGGATCCCAAGAAGGCAAGTTTTTGCTAAAGCCTTTTGGAAGGCTCACCAACCTAGTTTCAGCCAGGGCCAGCCTGTACCAGCATGTGCCAACCTGCAGTTCAAGGCCCACGGTCATCCTGGATCTTCCCTGTGATCGTGGTCCTATGATCCCTGTGTCTTACTTAGGATGTGGATTGGGTCTACTCCAGGTGGCAGATGCATAGACCAGAGAAACCCTTTTTTCTGGCGTCAAGATTCTTGGTTCTTTCTGGTTCATGCATGATATTCCTGAGAACCTTCTGCTTGGGGTGACCTGCAGAAGCAATAAAAGATTAGCAGCAGAAACAGTTTTGGCCCCTACAGCTGAGTTTCTTCTGACTTCACGAGCCCTCCTCCTGGGGTGCTGGCTATATGCTCTTCCAGCACCTTTCACCCACCCACTTCTTTCCCAGCCTCCTAGCTCTGAGATCCTTGAGAATGACTTTTGCCTCTTAGTTGCATATCCAAAGCCTCAAATGGTTTTCAGTGTTTTTTGTTTTTTTCCATTGTTTCCTAGGCCTTTGAGCGAGAAGCCAGGCCAGAGGAAAGAACAGCTATGCCCTCCGGTGCTGCAGAAACTGAAGAAGGTGCGTATGGTCCTTTCCCACTTAGGGAAGCCAGAAAGTGCTCTGGACCACCAAACTAACCAGTCTGTTGAAGTCTGTGGTGAAGCCGGCCAGGAACCAAGGGGCTCAGAGGCAACGTCACGGGTGTGGAATACAGCAAAGCCCTGGGTTTTTGGACAGCATCAAATGAAGTATTCTGTTTGTTCCCACTTTCTGTTCAACCAGCCTATCCTGAGAGCTGTTTGCCAGGCCCTGGGCCAGCTCCTCTCACATTCCTGATCTTCAGGACACTCTCTTGGCATTCTGATTGTTCTCCTCCTTCAGCTTGTTCATTCACTGAGTCTTTCATTCAACCATTTGTTCTTTAGTTCCTTCCACCTTTGTGGAAGTCCTACTCTGTGCTGAGCAAGGATGCTCTAGAAGTCTTGAAGGAGTTTTTGTCACCACGAGGGTTGGAGGGCACCACTGGCATTTAGAATTGAGGTGCCAGGGCTGCTGGATGTTCTTCAAGGTACAGAAAAGTCCTCTGCAACTAACTGGTGTCATGTACAGCTGTTTCCAGTCCCGATGGTGATTCAGAGACTGCATGTATGATTCTTTTTGTGATGGAAGTTCATAACAGAGGATATATTTTTTTATAACACGTCATTCCTGCTCTATTCCACAACATGCCACATGGAATCATCCTGATGCCACACTTGTGCATAGCACCTAGCTCACTTGGAGGAACATCATCTCTCATTTTCCCCAACTTGACAGTTTATCTAGGCATGCAATTCTTACTTCATTTCAGGTTACTTCTGCTTTTCCATATGCAAATAATTTTAGTCTGTTCGTAAGTTGTAATAAACAGAAGTGTTTTTTCCCACTATCAACCCTTTTATTAAATACTAATAATTCCAGCCAGTAAAATAAGACAAGATAAAAAAGTAAAAGGCATAACAGGAGAAGATAGTTTTAACATCTACAGAAAAAAATCTTATGATTTTAATAAGAGGGTTTGTCAAGATTCCTTCAGCAAATATTAGTTGTATTGTTTTGTTTTTGAAAAATTTATTTATTATACTTTAAGTACTGGGGTACATGTGCAGAACGTGCAGGTTTGTTACAGAGGTATACATGTGCCATAGTGGTTTGCGGCATCCATCACTCAATCATCTATATTAGGTATTTCTCCTAATGCTATCCCTCCTCAATCACCCCACCCCCTGCTATCCCTCCCCTAGCCTCCCAGCCCCTCACCAGATCCCAGTGTGTGATGTTCCCCTCCCTGTGTCCATATGTTCTCATTGTTCAACACCCACTTATGAGTGAGAACATGTGGTGTTTGGTTTTCTGTTCTTATGTCAGTTTGCTGAGAATGATGGTTGCCAGCTTCATTCACGTCCCTGCAAAGGACATGAACTCATCCTTTTTTATGGCTGCATAGTATTCTATGGTGTATATGGGCCACATTTTCTTTATCCAGTCTATCATTGATGGGCATTTGGGTTGGTTCCAAGTCTTTGCTATTGTGAACAGTGCTGCAATAAACATACATGTGCATGTGTCTTTATAATAGAATGATTTCTAATCCTTTGGGTATATAGCCAGTTATGGGATTGCTGAGTCAAATGGTGTATCTAGTTCTAGATCCTTGAGGAGTTGCCACACTGTCTTCCACAATAGTTGAACTAATTTACACTCCCACCAACAGTGTAAAAGCACTCCTATTTTCCACCATCTGATATCTCCAGAATTTTTAATGATCGCCATAATAACTGGTATCAGATGGTATCTCATTGTGGTTTTGATTTGCATTTCTCTAATGACCAGTGATGATGAGTTTTTTTGCATATGTTTCTTGGCTGCATAAATGTCTGCTTTTGAGAAATGTCTGTTCATATACTTTGCCCATTTTTTTATGGGGTTGTTTGTTTTTTTCTTGTAAATTTGTTTAAGTTCTTTGTAGCTTCTAGATATTAGCCCTTTGTCAGATGGGTATATTGCAAAAATTTTTTCCCATTCTGTTGGTTGCCGGTTCACTCTAATGATAGTTTCTTTTGCTCTGCAGAAGTGCTTTAGTTTAATATCTCATTTGTCTATTTTGGCTTTTGTTGCCATTGCTTTTGGTGTTTTAGTCATGAAGTCCTTGCCCGTGCCTGTGTCCTGAATGATATTGCCTAGGTTTTCTACTAGGGTTTTTATGGTGTTAGGTCTTATGTTTAAATCTTTATTCCATCTGGAATTAATTTTTATATAAGCTCTAAGGAAGGGATCCAGTTTCAGCTTTCTGTTTATGACTAGCCAGTTTTTCCAACACCATTTATTAAATAGGGAATCCTTTTCCCATTGCTTGTTTTTGTCAGGTTTGTCAAAGATCAGATGGTTGGAGATGTGTGGCATTATTTCTGAGGCCTTGGTTCTGTTCAATTGGTCTATATCTCTGTTTGGTACCAGTACCATGCTGTTTTGATTACTGTAGTTTTGCAGTATAATTTGAAATCAGGTAGTGTGATGACTCCAGCTTTGGTGTTTTTTTTTTCCTTAGGATTGTCTTGGCTATGTGGGATCTTTTTTGGTTCCATATGAAGTTTAAGATTTTTTTTTTTTTCCAATTCTGTGAAGAAGATCAATGGTAGCTTGATGCGGATAGCATTGAATCTACAAATTACTTTGGACAGTATGATAATTTTCACTATATTAATTCTTTCTAACAGTGAGCATGGAATGTTTTCTCATCTGTTTGTGTCCTCTCTTATTTCCTTGAGCAGTGGTTTGTAGTTCTCCTTGAATACAACTAACATCTCTTGTTAGGTGTATTCCCAGGTATTTTATTCTCTTTGTAGCAATTGTGAATGGGAGTTCATTCATGATTTGGCTCTCTGTTTGTTATTTGTGTATATGAATGCTTGTGATTTTTGCACATTGATTTTGTATCCTGTGACTTCGCTGAAGTTGCTGATCAGCTTAAGGAGATTTTGGGCTGAGACAGTGGGGTCTTATAAATATACAATCTGCAAATAAAGACAATTTGACTTCCTATTTTCCTAATTGAGTACCCTTTATTTCTTTTTCTTATCTAATTACCCTGGCCAGAACTTCCAATTCCTCAAATAGGAGTGGTGAGAGAGGGCATCCTTGTCTTGTGCTAGTTTTCAAAGGGAATGCTGACATTTGTTTTTGCCCATTAAGTATGATATTGGCTGTAGATTTGTCATAAATGGCTCTTATTATTTTGAGATACATTCCATCGATACCTAATTTATTGAGAGTTTTTATCATAAAGGGCTGTTGAATTTTGTCAAAGGCCTTCTCTGCATCTATTGAGATAATAGTGTGTTTTTTTGTCTTTGGTTCGGTTTATGTGATGGATTACATTTATAGATTTGTGTATGTTGAACCAGCCTCACATCCCAGGAATGAAGCTAACTTGATTGTGATGGATAAGCTTTTTGATGTGCTGTTGGATTTGGTTGGCACATCAATGAGGATTTCAATGAGGATTTTTGCATCAATAATCATCATGGATATTGGCCTGAAATTTTCCTTTTTAGTTGTGTCTCTGCCAGATTTTGGTGTCAGGATAATGCTGGCCTCATAAAATGAGTTAGAAAGGAGTCCCTATTTTTGTATTGTTTGGAAGAGTTTCAGAAGGAATAGTACCAGTTCCTCTTTGTACCTGTGGTAGAATTTGGCTGTGAACCCATCTGGTCCTGGACTTTTTTTGGTTGGTAGGCTATTAATTGCTGCCTCAATTTCAGACCTTGTTATTGGTCTATTCAGGGATTCAACTTCCTCCTGGTTTAGTCTTGGGAGGGTGTAAGAGTACAGGAATTTATCCATTTCTTCTAGATTTACTGGTTTATTTGCATAGAGGTGTTCGTAGTAATCTCTGATGGTAGTTTGTATTTTTGTGAGATCAGTGGTTATATCCCCTTTATCATTTTTTTATTACATCTATTTGATTATTCTCTCTTTTCTTCTTTGTCTGGCTAGCAGTCTATCTATTTTGTTGATCTTTTCAAAAAACCAGCTCCTGGATTTATTGATTTTTTGAAGGGCTTTTTATGTCTCTATCTCCTTCAGTTCTGCTCTGATCTTAGTTATTTCTTGTCTTCTGCTAGCTTTTAATTTTGTTTGATCTTGCTCCTCTAGTTCTTTTAATTGTGATGTTAGGTTATCGATTTTAGATCTTTCCTCACTTCTGTTGTGGGCAGTTAGTGCTATAAATTTCCCGCTAGACACTGCTTTAAATGTGTCCCAGAGATTCTGGTATGTTGTGTCTTTGTTCTCATTGATTTCGAAGAACATCTTTATTTCTGCCTTCATTTCATTATTTATCCAGTAGTCATTCAGCAGCAGGTTGTTCAGTTTCCATGTAGTCATGTGGTTTTGAGTGAGTTTCATAATCCTGGGTTCTAACTTGATTGCACTGTGGTCTGAAAGACTGTTTGTTATTATTTCCATTATCTTGCATTTGCTGAGGAGTGTTTTACTTCAAATTTTGTGGTCAATTTTGGAATAAATGTGGTGTGGTGCTGAGAAGAATCTATATTCTGTGGATTTGGGGTGGAGAGTTCTGTAGATGTCTATTAGGTCCACTTGGTCCAGATCTCGAGTTCAAGTTCTAGATTTCCTTGTTAATTTTTTGTCTCGTTGACTGTCTAATATTGACAGTGGGGTGTTAAAGTCTTCCACTATTATTGCGTGGGAGTCTGAGTCTCTTTTAGGTCATTAAGACTTGCTTTTTGTATCTGGGCTTCTGTGTTGGGTGCATGTATATATTTAGGGTAGTTAGTGCTTCTTGTTTCATTTATCCCTTTACCATTATGTAATATCCTTCATAAACAGAAGTTTTTATTCTAGGAAGCGTATTTTTGCATATTCCTGTATTTCTTGTCTGGAATAAATCCTGATTTTGTGTTCTCAAAACCCAGTGCTTGCAAAAATCTAACCACACTATTGTGTCTCCTAGGGTAGTTAGGGCAAAGGTATTATGTGTTGAAACACATATTCTCTTCTTATTGGTTATTCTCCATTTGCTTCATATTTTAGTTAGAGTATTATGTTGACTTTTTGTTTTTTTTTAATTAAACATGAATATAAGGTTATATATATCTAGGGGGTAGAGTTATGTGATCTACTAACTTAATTTCACGACGGTGAGGGGAGCAGTACAAAATATCTGTTAATTTAAAAGTACATAAGTCTGAAAGGTTGGAGAACCACCAAGCTCGATGCCATAGCTAGGAAGGAAAAATATGACAAGGCCCTTGTTCCTAAGACACCAATGTTAATAGCTGGTCAGTACTTTTGATTCTGCTTTTAACTGGTGTCACAGAAGAGTTGGATTCTAGGTATTTGTCGGGTACTGTGATCTTAAACCCTTTACCTGCATGCTTGTTAAAAAAGTAGTCTTAGAGAAGGCGTATTTCTGGTGAGTTGCTGAGTCTGTGTGGCCATGTTCTTGGGTTAAGCCTGAGCAGCTGAGCTTCCTCCCCAGACTGCACCAGCTTGGAGACCCAAGGAATTGCCTTTACTGTTCTCCCCTGTGGGTGACACACGCTGCTGGCTGTGTTGAGGAAGCCACTGTTTACCCTGCTGCACAAGAAGGTGGTGGGTTACTTTGTACTTTCTCCTTGAAGACCTGAAGGAGAAAGCCCTTTCTGGTCTTGTATTGGGAATGCAGCTTCACCTGAATGCCTGGCTCAGCTCGCTTTTACCTGTAGCTGATCAGGTTTCTTACTTCTAGCTTTCTGATAAAACAAAAAAACAAAACAAAACAAAAACCTTGGAACTAAGTTTCTGGGCACCTGATTACAGATGGCTGTGGCAATGCTGACTACATTTTTATGTTACCTTTATTTCTTATTTAAGCCTCTACGCTTAATTTCTCTTTTTTAAAATCAACTTTGATTTTTAAAAATCCTCTTGCAAATTTTTTTCTCTCTTGCATTACACCTTCAAATTAATTTAGAACAAATTGAGATCTAAAGAAGTACTTTAATTCCGGGTTGTTCTTAGGAGGCTTACAGTTTGGGGTTGGGACAGAAAAACAAGCTCTTATAGCACAGTATGATAATTGCTACAGGAGTTATTTACAAGTAGCCCTATGTATTAGCATGCTGTCGACTGTGACAGTGGAGAGGTCAGGGAAAGCTTTCTGGAAGAGGTGACTCTGGAGCTGTGATCTAAGGGAGGGATGGGAATTCTACATGCGATACCAAGTCTTGAACCAGATGATACACTCGGGAAAATGCAGCTCATTTTGAAGTCCTGGAATATAGGGGGGTGTGTGTGTGTGTGTGTGTGTGTGTGTGTTCATGTTTGCTTGTGTGTGGTGGTGGCAGTGATGCCAACAATGTAGGCTTAAGGAGTAGGCAGATTGAGACGGCTGTACAAGAGGCAAGTTGCTAGAATCTATCCAGACAGCTCTGGGAACTGTTTTAGATAAATCAGATTGGGTATTATTTTAGAAAGTTCACTTTGGTGAGAGCATGGGGAATGGATGGGAGGGGCCTAGTGGAAGACAGGGACCAGCCTGGGGGTTGCTGAAAGCAACCCAGAAGAGGATCTGCACTCTTCTGTGTGACAAAATGGGAGTGGTGGGGACACACGAGTGCGGTCCTGAAAGTGTAGGATTGGCTGTCAGTGATGAGCGAGAAGGACGATGCCTCCATTTCTGGGGTGTGGCACTGGGGATGGGCCTTCCAGGAAGCAGGATTGAGACAAAATATATGTTCAGTTTTAGACAAGATGAATTCGACAGGTATTTGGGGCAGCCAAGTTAATAAACGTGGCTGCCAATTCCACTGAAATTAACCAATAAGCACAGGGATTTGGACAGAAATCCAAGCCCTCTGCCTCCCAATAATTAATAGGTATACTTTATAGCCCTTGAATCTAGACAATGCTTTTGTATTTGTCTACCCTTTAAAGAATATTAGAAACCGAATGCATATTCCAACAGAGGGCAATATTCAACTAACGTGGAAATATTCAATTAGTTTTTATCCATTCATGAGCCTGGAGGAGACTTAACTGAAAGAACAAAACATTTTGAGCATAAGAGCTTCCTCTTAAAGAAAAAAAACTCTAAAGCAAACTTTCTCTTTGAGATCTATTAGAAGATTCTTAGCAGATTATGCTTTTCTGTCCCCTCTGGGGCAATGTGTAGTGGGGTGGGTTGGGGAACTCTAAGCTTATATCTGAAGCTGTCATTAATTAAAAGACTATAATAATTCCAGCCTGGAAATTAACTTTGCTGTCTCTTTGAGTGTGATAAATGGTTTTATCTTGCCTATGAACCAATTATGTTTCTATAGTTTCATGATTCTAATTGTACTCCCAGAATAATTGGACATTATTTCAAATGAATTGAATGGCAAAAAAGTTATCTCATATTAATATGAGCATATTATAATAAGCTAATTATTAGTATTAATCAAAAACCTGGCTCTATATTTTCCCCTTGCCTTCTTATCCTTATTTGATCTCTCTGTCCTAGGATTTCCTAAAGAGCATCGTATAGAACACTAATCTTGGAAGATATTTTGGAAAGTAAGGATTCTTTGGCTAAATAAGTAGAAAATCCTGTATAGTAGTTCCCTCTTATCTTTGGGGGATAAGTTACAAGATCTCTAGTAGATACCTGAAACCCTGGATCATACTGAACCTTATATATACTATGTTTTTTCTATATGTACATACCTATGATAAAGTTTAATTTATAAATTAGTCATGGTAAGAGATTAACAATGATAACTAATAATAAAGTAGAACAATTATAACAATATGTAAGTATCACTACTCTTGTGCTTTGGGGTCATTAGTAAGTAAAATAAGGTTACTTGGACACAAGCACTGCCATATTGAAACAGTTGATCTGATAATTAAGAACTGCTAAGAGACGAATGGGCAGGTAGCTTAGGCAGCATGACACTTGACAATGAAATAATTCACTTTCCTGGTGGGAAGGAGGGAGATACCATGAAATTTCATCATGCAATTCAAGAATGGTCCACAATTAAAAAAATGTATGAATTATTTTTCTGAAATTTTCTATTTAGTAATTTTGGACCGAAGTCAACTGTGGGTAATCAAAACCGCAGAACATGAAATCCCTGATAAGGGGGAGGGGAGTTACTTTATATGAAACCATGTTAGAGGTTCAGAATGCATTTAATGTTTTGTGGGCTCTAGTAAGTCAGGACATCTGTATAATCTTGTTTAACTTAGCAGTTCTCTAAATGAACTGATCACGCAAGAGTCCTTTTTTCACAGTTCTCAACATCTCATAGAAATGATCTGTGGAAGGTACTTTGAAAATGTTGCTCTTCCCCAGCTCAATGGCGTCTCCCTCTCTGGATCTTATGTCCTCCATTTTCACTATCACCTGGGTTCTCACCATCTGTTAGTCCAGTAATGCGCACACCACAGAGGGGCAAGGAGGAATTTTTCAAACTATTAACAGTCATTTTAAATATTCCAGATCACCCATACCTCCCCCAATACCTCACTTCAATTCTTGATATCACATGGGAGGCTATTGCCTGCCTGGCATCTACTGGGCTATAACACAACCTGAGAACAACTACAATACCAATTGCCACTCTATCAATCTGCTTTAAAAATTTGTAGTTCAAAAACCCTCTGCATGGTTTCCTGTCTTAACTTGGAGTCATTCATTTGTTACTTTGTTGGCTTCTCCCCATAAATTATCTTGCACATTTTCATCGACAAGGGAATAGGGAGTTGGGATTGGAACACGTGCTACAATCACCAAGGAGAGAGGGCAAAATCATTTCCTTCAGGGTAGAGGCAGCTCTGACCAGGCTCAAAGGGGCTTCCCCCTTGCGATTCTATGTGGGAGGCAGTAGAAGCTGTGGGTCCAAATGCAAGACTCAGGCTGGACTGTTGGACACGTGTCCTTAGGGTCATTTACTTAGCCATCCATTCAGTAAATATATATTGACTGCCCATCACTTTATACCAGGCACTGTTCTTGGCAGTAATAAAAAAAAAAAAGGCAAAGAGAAAAAACCTTGCCCTCAAGGAGTTTACTTACATTTAGTTTCACTCAAGCATTTGTTAGCACCTGCTGTGTGCCAGGCACTGTCCTAGCACTGGGAACAACCTGAATTAAGTCTGCTCACTCATGGATCATGGAGCACTCATACCTGTGGTCATCAGGAGGAGCATTTCTGGGAGTCAGGAATCAACCCTCCCTACTTTATGCATGAGGAAGTGGCAGCACAGAAAGTTTATGTAACTTACCTGAGGCAACATTGGCCCAGGCCGTCAGAACTCAGATGATGAGTCCACTCCCTTACTGACCACAGCACAGATTCCCACTACCCCTACTACCCCTGTAGAGCAGAGGACTTATCTATGTGGTGTCAGGACTCCTGGTCTAGAGTTCTCTCCAGCATTTGAGGGATGGAAAAAGTGCAAACATTGAAAACATAGCCTTGAAATCAGCTCTATTCCAAATTGTTAATCTCTCTCAAGTCCTTATGACAGAGATTTGTGACTCGCATGCACACACATGTCTCGATGACACATTCCAGTAATAAGCTGACTCTGCTAAAAACCACAACTCTGCTGTGAACTGGCTTTTGAGCATTCTGCAAATCATTAGGCTGTTTGCTTTTGTGGAAAATGGTGGGGTGGGGTGGAGGTCAGGGTGTCACTTAATACTTACTTCATAGTAAGACTTAAATAAGGAAATACAGATAAAGCCCCTTGCCCAGTATTGAACATAGTGGATGTTTACTGAATGATGTCTAATCATAAGTGCAAGGTATATAACACCTGCCTATAGTAGATTCAATGGTAAAGATATGTGTTTTGAGATACCAGGACCTAGCCATTTGTGTCATGGTGACTAGAGGTGAGCAGATTTTTAGCTTGAACATTCTGTAGACAGGGGCGTAGCACTTCCCTCTGTCCTTTGGTTTTTGAAATGTACAGAGAGTTGTGTGATGGATTCTCCTTATTTGAATATCTTCTGTGAGATATGACTGGGGAAACAATAGGGCTTTTATCCACACAAAGTATTGTTTCCAAGATTTTTCATTTGAGACACTCTAACTCAAGGGCTTTTTAGGGGAACTGTTGCAGATGGTTAAAATATCAAGATATAGGTCCTTGAAGCCACGATGACTGGGACCTGGGTGTTGGGGACTTAAGATAGCAGTACCAAGCAGGCTGTTCTGCAGATCTGATCATTCACTTGTATACACAGCTCTACCTTGACACTCGTGGAATATCTGGCCAAGGACTTGATAAATATTGTTTTCCTAGAAGTAGGGTATTTTGGCATTGTCAACACAATTAAAAATCATACACAGCTCCAGGAAATGATTTTAATTCTTGCTTTCACTTTTAAAAAATTTTTACTTTAAGTTCTGGTGTGCATGTGCAGAATTTGCAGGTTTGTTACATAGGTTTATATGTGCCATGGTGGTTTGCTGTACCCATCAACCCATGATCTACATTAGGCATTTCTCCTGATGCTATCCCTCCCCTAACCCCCCATTCCCTGACAGGCCCCAGTGTTTGTTGTTCCTCTCCCTGCGTCCATGTGTTCTCATTATTCAGCTTCCACTTATGAGTGAGAACATGCAGTGTTTGGTTTTTTGTTCCTGTGTTTCTTTGCTGAGAATGATGGTTTCCAGCTTCATCCATGTCCCTGCAAAGGACGTGAACTCATCCTTTTTTATGACTGCATTTTACAGAGCAGTTCAGCCTTTTCTGTATTTCCCTTAGTGACTGACTTTGTTAGTCTTATTTCTTCTCCTTGTCACAGAAAAGAACAATCTTCACCATTAAAGGGACAAGGATAAGGATAGGATATCATGATAATATAATACTCATTTTGTTTGTTATTATAAAAATATCAGTATTTTCTCACACATAAATAAAAATTCTTCTCCTCACCTCTTAATTTATCCAAGGATTAAAGAATCATAGTTTGACCTAGAAAGAACTTTAGAGATCATCTGGCAGAACCCACTGTATGTTTGAACTCACAATTCAGAGGTTCCCTGGAACTCACCTAGTTGCAACACATTTGGCTCATATCTGATATAGACACTTTATTCTAGTTGAGTCAGATAAGCAGGCTAGAGAGAAACAACAAGTATTAAACTCAACTAAGTATTCTAATAGAATCGCAGTGGGCTTAACGTGAAAATGTAGCTAACGGTTAGTTTCTTGAGTTGAAGTAGAATCTAAGTTTGATAAAAATTGAATTTTGTTTATACCTTTGAAAAATGTTTTGTTTATACCTTTGTTTATTCCTCAAAAGATAAAGGATAATCTGGTAGAAAAGTTTTCACAAGAAGGGTAGGCGCACCATGGAGAATGGCCTGTAGCAGTCTGGTGTTGCAAGAGGACTACACCAGCTCTGAAATCATTTCTTCACTGAACTGTGTTCAGACAATAAGAGCAATGGAAAAAGATCTTTTTGTCCTGCAACTTCTTTTTTTTTCTATTAGTGATAGAAGCCTTTTTTAGAGAGGTACCAGGAACTTTCTATTAAGATTCTGGCCAGAATTGGATCATATGTTAACTTCCAGACAAAAAAACTGTGTAAGAGGAGGTAGTTCTCCACTGTCTTAAATAATTCCTTTTGTCTTAAAAAAAAAAAAATCACGGGTAATTTAAATGGGAAGAAAAAAACCTGTATTTTAAAGAAGATGTCTTAAATTCTTCCTGCAACAATATAGAATATAAATATTAAAATGATATGCCAAGGAGCACATTTTGGAGTTGCTTGAGGCCAGGAATTTCTTCTTCCGCCTTGGTTTCTTCTCCACAGCTGCTGCTCAGTGGTGACCACTAGAGTGTTGAATTGTTTGGAATGTTGGGCTCTCACTCTCTGATAAGTCTCATTTTGATACTTCTGTAGATAAATGCCTCATTGTTGCTCCCAGTTCATATTTATACTTGGCAGGCAAAATGAAAGTTCTTATTAGTAGTCCCACTTTTGGAGGGGGGGAAGAGGAATAACTAGGATATTGAAACAAAATTTCAGTGTTATTGTAGTCTCTGAATTAAGAGTGACAAGTAGTCTCTCCAGTGCCTTTGCCATTATAATTCTCTGGCCATTGTGAATTGAATGTGCACACGAGAAGAAAACATTGTAGCAATCCGTGGAAGTACAATAGTTGGTAGTGAAACAGCAATACTTACTAAGTGGAGAGGAAAAGGGTTGGCTTTTGGATTTAGAGAGCCAGAAGGGAGGGAAAAAGTAAGGAGAAAATCATTCATCTGTCTTTAAATCTGGCAGTTCAGAAGTTGTGATAAAATAGCACTAGTATTGGAAGTGTTTCAATTAGTTAATTCCAAAAAGTAAATGACTTTTCCTTCTCTGTCCTGATCCACAGCTTGTCTAACGATCCACTATATCTCATCAGCTATGTATAGTTTGGGCCACCAGATGTAGGTGGAGGAGAGAAGCATTTATTCAGCACCTGTTATGTGCTAAGCACACAGCTTGGTGCCAGGGATATGAGGGTTGAGTGGAAATCCATCTGGTCTCAGCTCTCCCAGAATTTTCAGCCTATTGGGAGAAAAATATTCATTCAAAGACTGTGAACTACAAGCCATGAATGTCAGAGAGGTACAGAGGGCTGCTATAAACATTACCGTCAGGGTGTTTTCCCGGCATTTGTGGGTGCAGGCAGAGCAAAGTGAGAGCATGATCCTTGTTTTCCATCTGTGCTTTTGACACTATCCTGTAGATGTAAGCCATTGGTGGACTCAGTTGTCAACAAGACAACACTGGTGGTCTGGCTGCCTCTGACCATGATTCTTCTGCCACAGCCAAATGGTGATTAAAATCAGAATACCAAGCATCCTGTGTTTTTGGTGTAAGCTTTTTCATTGCTTAAGTCTAGGCTATGTGGTCTCATTTGCAAAATAAGACAGTAAGACTTGTGCTTAGAGTTGAGATCTTTTAGGCGAATCTGCTTCTCAGTGAGACACTGGCATGAATCTTACAGCGACTTAACCCTGTTCGCTGGTACAGTGTCACTAGTGAATATAAGTCTTAGAGATTATCTCTTGTCCCATTATAGCTTAGCAAATTAAAAAAAAAAACATTTTTAACAAGTTTGGCAAGTCTGATTTAGAGGAATAATCCTCACTTCTGGGTGGGCTTGAGGGCAAGATTAATAGGCCTTTAAAACAGAAAAGGTAGAATTACTGATACCATTATCTGCTGAAGGTTGCTATAGCAATGAACAGTTTGATTGACTGTATAATTGGTGGTACAGTGGATTAGTGTAAGAGGATCCTACTAATTTAACAGAAACTCTCCTGGAGCAATTTAATTAAACTCCAGTAGAATGAATGCCAAATTATTTGAAAGTTCTAAGATATAGTTCTGATTAGTCCTAGGTTAATTACAGATACATTATTATCTTGAATCAGCACAATATCACAAATATTTCAAAATGATTTTTGGATAAAGACTTTCTACATTTGGAAGTTATTTTTAAAGGATGAGATATAATTTTTAACGAAGACATATTTTAATATAGTTTGTGTTATTTGTTTTGAAGTGAAAAAAATTGAGCTGGACTACACGGATAAACATAGGTATGGCAATCTATAAAGACTAGTTCACTGGCCTTTTTAGTTGGGGAAGGAAACTGAAACATAAATGTACTACCAGGTGTGAACACATCCTCTGTTACTGCAAACTTCATTACCAGATGAGATTGCTTTTTCCATTAGCAATCTGGATAAAATGTGTACCATTCTTCTGAATAAATGCTATATGTACAGAATTCTTTAGAAATGCAGTATAATGATCATTTAAGAGTTTGTGGCTTAGATGACTTTAAAGGAATGAATGTCCTAAAACAGGCAAAATAAAAGGCTGTGACTCTTGATGTCTATGCAGATGTGTCTATTGACACTTTGATCCTGGTTATCCTTCCCTTTTTTTTTTTTTTAACATCTTTGTGGTGTCTTTCCTGCTTAGCCCAATTTTTAGGGTTTGATATCTGCGTTTCAAAACCAAACCAAGCCTCTACTGTACACTTATAATGTAGGTGCTTTTCTGCATGTATGTAGTAGGACAAAAATGTGAATTTTAACCATATGTTTTGGACTTTGGCACTTGAAAGCCGGTCCTTGAAGGGTGGTGAAGTTAGCCCATTTTGACATTCCTACTTCTGGCAATGCTGTTCATGATGCTGTTACTCTGCTGCCACCTGGAGGCCTTCTCTGGGATGTGCATTTAAAGGCAGGTAGAGATGCTGCGTACACAAGCTGCCTGGTCTGGGTGTCTGCTAGGATGTTGTCCTCACTCCCTGCTGAGATTAATTGACATGACCACACAAAATTAGGGTTATGACCTTTTCGTTGGTTTAATCATAGAAGCTAATATGCATTACTAATTCAAGAGCAATATATTCATGTGGCATGCAAATAATGGTATTATTTGCTTGCTGCAAAGCAAATTCAAAGTTATTGTTGTCCAGATTTTTATAAACACAAGACAAGCAGGATTGTTGGTTTCTTTGATCCATCCTGGTCTTATTACTTATAGCTTCATCCTTGTAATTTGTCATCTTTATTATGCTTCATCATGTAGAGCCATATAAATGAATACCTTATACTATTTCTAAGAATAAACGTGGAGATAACTCCTGGCATTGTTGTCCAGAAGTAAGAAGAGCTTGAATAAATCCACCTGCAGGTTTGAGACGCTGGGTAATTAATCGAATTGACAAAGTGGAGTAGGGAAGGTCTGGGTAATGAACCTGCTGGAAAACTCCAGGGGTTTCCCCAGGATCAGCATTAAGCAGGGCTGTGGGGGAAGGGATGTGGAGCTTCCAGAAAAGGAGTGAGACCCTGCAATGATGTATATTTATATAAATCTGGGGTAAAGACTTTCAGTCATCTGTCCTTGCTAGGGATGTAGAGTGCTTAATTTTCCCCAAGCCCAAACCTGCTCTTGGTGGTTATTTTGGACAACAGTGGCTCTTGTTTATGGGCAACTGAGTATTTGGGAAGAGAACCAATCAGTGAAACCACAGAGAAAAATGCCACCTTGGGTGAACCTTTTATTTTCATCCAAGTATATCCTGACCACTACTGTTTCCAGGAAACCCTTTATTCAGAAAGAGGCCACCTGGTGTGCCTGGGGCTGAGGTTGTAGCCTTAGGGCTTTCAGTGATGTATGAGGAAAAGCTAGACCTCTTGTAGACCTTTTGAAACATATTGAAAACTGGTATTTGAGGAAATAGACGTGTGGGATTTCCTTAGGTGGCTATGGGTCATATCCTTACAATCTGCTATTTTGAAGAGTCTTTGGTAGTGAGTAACCTTCCTTTGGAATCAAGGGCATTTACTTATTTAATGATCATTTTTCTCCCCCAGAATTTCCTGTGAAAGCTCCTGCGCTTGTTTACATCTTGGTCCACACAGACAATACCAGAGTATGGACAGTCAGGTTATTAGACACTCTGCTCTGTGGAGAGCTGAGTTTTAAGAGGCCCAATCTAAAAACCTACCTCTGTGCAGAAGGCTCCCGGCCAACCCATTCACATGTGTCAGCTAGCAGTTGTTCTTCATAACAAAAGCTCCAATCAGCAGATCCTGATGAGAATTATTTCTTTTGCAGAGATTAAGAATACAGTGTCCAGCAGATCAGTGCCAGAAAAGGAAGATGTAAAGGTAATGAATGACTTCCTGCTCTATTTGCTCCTTTCTTCTTTGCACATCTTTCCATAAAGTAGAAATGAAGATTCAGTGGGAATAAAAAATTTTAAAAACACTAAAAGGTATGTGCCCCAAGTCACTTTCATAACAATATAAAATTCTCTTTTCTTTTCCTCTTTCTTTGTTTTTTTTTCTTTCTTTCTTTCTTTCTCTCTCTTCTTTTTTTCCTTTCCCCTCCCTTCCCTTCCCTTCCCTTCCCTTCCCTTCCCTTCCCTTCCCTTCCCTTCCCTTCCCTTCCCTTCCCTTCCCTTCCCTTCCCTTCCCTTCCCTCCCCTCCCCTCCCCTCCCCTCCCCTCCCCTCCCCTTCCCCTCCCCTCCCCTCCCCTCCCCTCCCCTTCCCCTCCCCTCCCCTCCCCTTCCCCTCCCCTCCCCTCCCCTTCCCCTCCCATTCCCTTCCCCTTCCTTCCTTCCTTCTTTCCCTTTCTTTCCTTTCTTGATGGAGTCTTGCTCTGCTGCCCAGGCTGCAGTGCAGTGGCATGATTTCAGCTTACTACAACCTCCGCCTCCCAGGTTCAAGTGATTCTCGTGCCTCAGCCTCCTGAGTAGCTGGGACTGAAGGCATGTACCATCACACCTGGCTAATTTTTGTATTTTTAGTCCATGCCTGGCTAATTTTTGTATTTTTAGTAGAGACAGGGTTTCACCGTGTTGGCCAGGCTGTCTCGAACTCCTGACCTCAGGTGATCCACCCGCTTCAACTTCCCAAAGTGCTGGGATTACAGACATGAGCTACCATGCCCAGCCCCATTTTCTTTATCAAAATTGTAATCCCTAGTCTTTATAACCAAACCTAACTAACTTTCTGAGTTGTAGTTGTATGTGTGAGATGATTGAATGCATTCTGCAAAACAAATTTCTACTTGAAGTCTGATGTCTATAGATATTTGCCAACAAGGTGATTATAAGAGTAAATCTGGCTGGGCATGGTGACTCATGCCTGTAATCTCAGCACTTTGGGAGGCTGCGGTGGATGGATCACAAGGCCATATATGTAATTTTTAAAAAACCCACTGGACTTTTATCTTTTTCAGTGTGACAAAAGCCTCATGGTTCAACAGAATGAACATGAAGACCAGCACAGCCTTGATTTGGGTATGTTCTGAAATAGTGCTTTTACCTATACTCATAGGGCATCCCAGATACAGGTACAGAGTGGACAAGAAGCAAGTACATTTTAACATAAAGCACTCCTTCCTGGGAACCTTATCTATTTCCTGAAACCCATCCTGATAAATTTTCTTTGTGGGATCATTTGTAATACTATGACTCTAGAGGTTGAGACTCCATTTACAATCTAAAAAAACAAGACAATCAAAGCTTTTCCTGAACAGTTTTACTCTGATTCAGAAGCTGGCTTTGGACTTTTCCTGTGTTCCCTTGTTATTCCTATGAAGTAGGCACTACCAGTTTGAGGTTCAGGTGAAGCAGTTGAACCACTCGTGGAGAGTAGGTGGTGGAACTGCAACGTAGAACTTCATTCCACCTGTCCCTAGAATCTCTAAGCTTACCAATATCCCATTTAGATACGCGGTGGGATTCGCTTGGAGCTGAGCCTGTGTGATCTACCCTGCTGAGCTCAGGAAAAGACCAGATGCTTGTTCTGGGATTTGAGTCTGATGTGAGTGTCCTTTCAGAGGAACCAGGTGTTCCTCCACCCTTGGCAAGGTGGAGGTATTTCCTCCCGTGGAACCTGGGAATTCTCATCTGCTTACAAATATCCTATTTCACAACTCCCTGAGGACACCTTCCTAAATCTCCTCCCAGGTACTGCTTCTTCAAGGTTAATTTGGGCCCCAGACTTATCCCCTAAGTTACCTAGAGGTGAATAGAGCATAATGAAGCTGATGCGGGGTTTGAAGACATAGGCTGAGCTATCAGCAGAGGCTGAGTTTGGGGACGTGGGTGGTCTGTGAAGACCTCTGGGGCTGACAAGTAAGAGGCAGTGAGCATGAACCTTCCCCGTTGGTTTTCTCGGGTTCTATGAAGCTGAGACAGCTCACACACCTGGAAGGCACAGGTGGGCAGGACAGCCTTAGAAACTGCAAGGTGTGAGGTGTTGGTGATGGTGGTGACTGAGGGCTCAAGCTGAAGTGCAATCAGGAAAAACCAAATCACTGCCCAGGGTGAGACTAATGGAGGGGGTGGATGACCCACAAAGTCACCGTGAGCCCACATGTGCATGGGGCTCCCTGGAGGCCGGGGGAGTGTGGTGAGTATGCCGTGCCAGCACACGACAGAGCAGTTACGACAGTTTGGAAATCATGCTGCGTGGAGCAGAGCAAGGAGGAAGCACCCGCCGTGTTGGTTGATGGTGTTGCCAGGAGCTTGGCCACATGCCAGGGGTGGCTTGCAGGATATTGCTGCACATGGCTCTACTGAAATTGGAAGAGAAATTTAGACCCGCACTAAGCAATATGCATGCCCTTAATATTTTTGCTATTTAAGGTAAGAGTAATAATTTACTTACAGAAGAGGGGGAGAAGAAGGTAAAAAGAAAGCAAACATCTCTGTATAGATGGCTGTCATGGGCCACTGATGTCAGGGCTGTAGCTGTTACTCACGCACACAGGATGTTTCAGCTACAAATTACATCATGCTTCTGGGAATGTTAGCTTTGAAGAAGGTTTACTAAGACGAATTGCGGGGGGGAGGAAGATTGGCAGTAAAAGTATTAAACATTGGGATAATCTTAATTTCAGGTTTTAAAAACTCACTCTAGTTTCAAATGTGTATGCTTGTGAGCAAGAAGACATGTGCTATGGAAATTGTAGTAGTTTGACCTGTCTGAGTGTTTTGTCAATAACGTCATTCTGTCTGTGAAGGATTTGAGAGACACAAATGAGTACGACCTTAATCCAGTAATTTATGAAAAGGACCAGGGATGAGTGTTTATTGTGCTAGCATTTGCTTTCTGGTTCCTTTAAACTTTTTGAATTAATAAAGTCCCCTGACTTTTTGCAAAGGAAATGATAACAGATTTTCAAAGAACCTGAGACAGAGAAGGGGATAGCAAGCTACGAGGAATAGTCAGATGGTCAGACGCAGTCTGGAATAGGACATGGCTCTCCCTGGAGGCCACTTCAATATTCTTTTGTTATTTGTTATTTTTATTTTTTATTGTTTGAGATGGAGTTTTCCTCTGTTGCCCAGGCTGGCATGCAATGGCGCCATTTTGGCTCACTGCAACTTCTTCCTCCTGGGTACAAGCACTTTTCCTGCCTTAGCCTCCTGAGTAGCTGGGATTACAGGCGCCCATTACCATGCCCAGCTAATTTTTGTATTTTTGGTAGAGCTGGAGTTTCACTGTCAAACTCCTGACCTCAGGTGACCCACTTGCCTTGGCCTCCCAAAGTGCTGGGATTTCAGGTGTGAGCCACTGGGCCCAGCCTAGAAGTGTTTTCTTTCTTTATTTGTTTTCTAATTTTTTAAAGTTTTTGTACATAGGAAATACACACACACACACACACACACACATACACACATAGGAAATGTATATGTTTGTAGGGTATATAAGATGTTTGGATACTGGCATGCAATACAAAATAAGCACATCATGGGGAATGGGGTAGCTATCCCCTCAAGCACAAATCTTTTGGGTTACAAACAATCCAATTACACTCTATAAGTTATTTTAAAATGTACAGATTAAGTTATTATTGAGTATAATCACCCTATTGTGCTGTCAAATAGTAGGTCTTATTCATTCTTTCTGTTTTTTGTACCCATCCTTTGGGATGTTTTATTGCCCTTTTGGAGCATCAAGAATCACACTTACCATTAGTTTATACACTGAAAATGTTGGGTGGAGAAATGTCTCGGGCAGGTAACAACTGGCAAGCTCATCCTAGCCAGGGACCCCGAACTACCTCTGTGAGGAGCTGACATGTATGCCAAATGCAGGAGTTAAGGGCTGATTCTCTGCAGATGCTGTAAAGGGTTGGCATTTTGTCAAAGGAGAGAATCATCAATTGAAGGGCTAAGATCTGCTTCTGTTGCTGTCATAGTACAGAGTAAGACTCCTTCATATTCTAGGCAGGTAGGATGGGGAAAGATGGCAAAGCATTTGAAGGAAACAGCAGAAAAGGAGGTAGATGTAATGAAATACAAAAAAATAAGACAAAAAGGATTCACTTGGCTCAAGTAAATGGCACGAAATGTGATTAAGAAATAGGATCTGGCTGGGCTCGGTGGCTCATGCCTGTAATCCCAGCATTTTAGGAGGCCAAGGCGGGTGGATCACTTGAGTTCAGGAGTTCGAGACCAGCCTGGCCAATGTGGTGAAACCCCATCTCTACTAAAAATACAAAAATTAGCCAGGCATGGTGGTGCGTGCCTGTAGTCCCAGCTACTCGAGAGGCTGAGGCAAGAGAATGGCTTGAACCAGGGAGGCGGAGGTTGCAGTGAGCTGACATTGTACCATTCATTGCACTCCAGCCTGGGCAACAGAGTGAGACTCCATCTCAAAGAAAAGAAAAAGAAAAAAAGAAATAGGAACTGCTTAAAATTTTGATCCTATCTCTTAATCACATTTGGTGCCATTTACTTGAGCCAAATGAACCCTTTGGGCAGCAGCAAATGTTATGCTGAGGAGAAGGAGAATGAATGTCTTGAGGAACAAGCGGACAGCCTGTGGGAAATGTGGTAGGTGGGGAGTCTTAGCTGTAAAACTGGAATCCCAGTTGCAAACAAAGATGCATAAACCGTCACTGAATTAGCAAAGCTGTGAATGGCTTGATTAGATGCTGTCTTGCAAGCTCTACTTTTAAGAGGTTGAATCTGAAAAAAATAAAGCTGTGTGGCTTTGGTTAGAAATCAAGATATCAGCCGGGGTGGTGGCTCATGCCTGTAATCCCAGCACTTTGGGAGGCTGAGGTGGGCGGATCACAAGGTCAAGAGATCGAGACCATCTGGCCAACATAGTGAAACCCCATCTCTACCGAAAAATACAAAAATTAGCTGGGTGTGGTGGCGTGTGCCTGTAGTCCCAGCTACTTCGGAGGCTGAGGCAGGAGAATCTCTTGAACCCAGGAGGCAGAGGTTGCAGGGAGCCAAGATCGAGCCACTGCACTCCAGCCTGGCCATAGAGCGAGACTCTGTCTCCAAAAAAAAAAAAGGGAAATTAAGATATCCAGTTAAACGTTAAGTTTCTCCTTGAGGACTGTGAAACCATAGTTTCTCCTTGAGGACTTTGAAACCATAGTGCCAGTGTCTCAAGGAAATTACAGAAGCTCCTGGAACATGATGTTCCTGTTCTTTCATCAAATAATATGTCAAAGTGTGAGTGAGGTTGTGGGTGACAGACCGGATGTGGTGACACTCATACTGAAGCTGATTTTCCGGCAATAGTTTATCACTCATGGTCTGCATTAGATGAAAGATGACATGAATTTATTTGGCTAAAGCTGAATATCTTATGACTATTTGGATAGAAAAAAAATGACGGGTTGGTGAAACTGACATGTCAAAACAGGAACTATGTGAGCGTGTTATGACTTTTCCTGTGAGGGAAGGTGATAGGGAGTTAGAGACACTCCCTATAGGGATGGGGGACATGAGGATGGCATTGGCTGGCATCCTCCTTTTGGCTTGGAGAGACTCAGTACCTTGAAGCTCTAGGCATGCAGCAGTGCCTCATCTGCTGTTCCAGGTCTGGCTGGTAGAGAGTGGGCTTGGTGCAAGTGCCCAAGAAGATACTAAGTGTAGTATCTTGCAAAATAAGCCTCTTGGAAAAATATATTTTAGTTTTCTATAATTATAGAAGTAATGAATGTTCCCAATAGAATTGGGAATTTTAGAAAGAGTAGAAAAAAATCCCTATGATTTCCCCACCCAAAGGCAGTTACTATTAAATTTGGGTGTATTTCCTACCAGCATTCTTTCTTGTGCATGCCTTTCTTTTTTACGCAGCTGTAATTGTGAAAACAAGATAATTCATGTCCTGTGTTGCTCATTTGACATATTCTATAAGTAAGCTCCATTTTAGAAAGTAACTTAAAATGATGCCATATGTTTGTTTTTGTTTGTTTTTATTAAGCGCGTGCATTACTTTTATAAGAAAAAAGGGAAGATGTTGTGGCTCCTCAGCACAAGTATTTATTTCCTCCCAACTCCCCTTTTTATAATGCATATTGTTGATTTTATAGAGTGACCTAATCAGTATATGCAGGGGCTCAAATCACAGCGATTCTTTAATACTTTGGGCTACTTCATTGCTGTTATTGTTTGTTACTAATATGTAAGATGAGGAAAAGAAAACCTTTTGGTGGGTATTGGGACTGGGAGGGTGGGCACTGGGGACAGATGAACCCAAGCTGGATATGGAAGGAAACCTGACTTCATACCAAAAAACAAAACAGAAAAGAGAAAGAAAAACCCATCTAGAGGCCAGTTGGGAAGAGAAGGAAGCAGAAACAGAAACAAGCAGTAGGATATGAGGTTCACGTTTCTTTCCCAAGAAGACACAGCCCTTTCATGACTGTAGACAAGACCAAGAGAGAGAAACAAAGCCTCCCCACACCCCGAAAGGAAAAACATCAGGAAAAGGAAACTGGTAGGAAATGACTGGAATAACCAAAGAAACAGTCCTTCTAAACAGAGTGTTAGGGGGAGTATAATATGGCTTTTCAGGATCTCCATTTGTAGGCATATGTGGGAGAGTCCAGGCCTATGGGTGCTAGTGGTGAGCTGGGGGAGACAGTGCCATCAATAGTGCTAGATTGGCAAAAAACCAGATAAGTAGAACTAATTAGGTTAGTTTCTCTTCTTATATGAACCAAAAGTTCTTAGATTAAAAGTATTATTATAAAATGGCACTTTTAAGTTGCCTGTGAAAAATAACATTTTGAGGTGCTTTTAAAGAGGATCTTAAGTATGTCATCTTAGGAGCTGTGCCCCTGTGAGTTGATGCTGACTCTCTCGGCTGATATTTAATAACACCTGTGTATCTAGGCTGAAACCTCAAGAATGTTGCATGAACATGGGAGGGGTTAGAACTGTTCTGAGAAACATGTTTAGAATAGAATTTTCAGGCCTAATTTTTGGCAGATCTCTTTCTAAGTCCCAGGCTACAGAGCTTCTGTGGATTCCTTTTTTTCTCTCTCTCTTTTTTTGGGGAGTTGGAGGTTATCTCTACCACAAACTAAAGCTTACCAGTGAATCATTTTGAAGTAAAAGGGCTGGAGACAATGAAATATGCCATGAAGACCACTGGGAAGGCAAAGTTATTTGTATAAATTCTGACTCAAATTGTATTCCTTTTGTTCACTTCAAGGAAATTTTCTTATGGTGGTTGTTGAGGTTTCAAAACCAAGGTTGAGAACCACAGTCAGAGATCCCCGAGGGAGCTCAGCAGAGCTGAAATCACCCCTAACATACTGGGTTTTTTAATTTTGGGGGTATTAGATAAATGGAGTTCTACCTTTATCATGACTAGTTACAAAAGGAATTAATGAAAGTCCACTGGTATTAGGTTCACAGATTTTCAATGATTATCACCTGCGAGATCACAGATCTGTAGGAAATGGGAAAACTTTGGGGAAGAAAGTGTTGAAAAAATTTCACAATCACTCAGCTTATGAGATGATTAAACCTTTAAAAGTTAATTATTTTTGAACATTAAGAAGAATCAAGTGACTGTAATTTGCTGTCACAGGATCATTTGTTGGACTTTGAAGTGTACAGAATGGGATGAAGAGAGTGGGTTTATGTTTACACTAATGTCTTAAGGACATTACCAGGACCCCTGATGTGTGCCATCAGTACCAACCTACCTTTAGTACATTCTAAATTACCCTTTTCTTTCATTTTACAGGCCAACTTTTTGAAGTGTAATAAGGGAGGGAAAAGTGGCAGTACTTTCTCTCAGCTCTAAATTTTCCTTCTCCAGAATAAGATCCTTGACCCCAAATAAACCAGCTTAGTGACTAAGCACATTTCATGTATTCCATTCCTAAAGCTTCCTTTATTTTGATATTTCAATCAAATGATTAGGTAATAAACTTCAAACAAGTAGAAATTCTTAAGAAAATGACAATTTATAAAATATGAAACAAATGAAAAATATGAAATATACTCTGGAAATGGTAGTTAAAATGATACCATTAGGGGATTTCTTCCCCTTTTCTTGTGTTGAAACACTTCAGAATACCTGTGTATACGAGCATTTAAAAAAGAATTACATTCACAAAGGGGTCATTGGGCAGCAGGCTTGATTGCAGTGTAAGTATGTGCGCATGTGTGTCTGTGTGTGTAGGCTTGTTTCATACTGAGTATCCAGTGGCTAATTTTTTGGATGGGACTTAAGGGCAATTAAGATTCTGGTTAGCTTTCATGCCAGGCACATATGTTCTAATGATTTATTAATACAATTTGCTTTACCTTGTAGAGTGGCTAATTTAAAGGGCATTTTTATGAAACATGGCCCCATAGTTGAAGCATGGGCAAGAAAGCCAACAGAATTTATTCTTTTCTCCCTGCAACTTCACTAAATAATTGACTTGGAATCAGAATTAAAAGAACATTTGATGTTTATGAAATGTGTACTTACTCTGATACTTCTGATTAGTTGTGCAACAAAGTCATGACAAATTACCAGATGAATTTTACTTTATTTCTTCAGGACTGGGTTTTTTTGATGATTTCAAATTTAGGATCTTCGAATTTGAAATTAAGTAACATATTCCTGTCTGCTTTAAGCTTTAGAAGCTCACTCTCCAGCTCTTGCTGGTGCTCTGCAGGCCCTCCGGATCCCTGTCGCTTAGATTTGTATTTGCAGTCTTGCCCATGAAGACTTTCTGTATGGGATAAAGTTCCTTGTTAAATGCCACTGCTGTAATACCAACGTTTCTCTACAAAGTGAGTGAGACTACTGGCCGAATGACAGAGGAAAACCTGAAGTGCTTCTGAAGAATCAAGGTGACTCTATGTGCCTGAGCCACCACCACTACCACTGCTGTCAGAATTCATTCTTTACATTATGAGGCTTCACTGAAGATGTGTCACTAAAGTATAGGGAGGAAAGATACAATCAGAAGTCAAATAGGAGACCCACTAGGAAGCAGTCTGTTGTTTCTTCATAATATTTAAAATAACAGAAAATCAAAACTAAAAGTTAAGTTGGGCTGAGTGTAGTGGCTCATGCCTGCACTTTGGGAGGCCAAGGTGGGAGGATCACCTGAGCTTATAAATTCCAGACTGACTTGGGCAACATAGTGAGACCCTGTCTCTACAAAAAAAATTTTGTTTTCAATTAGCTGGGCATGGTATGTGCCTATGGTCCTAGCTACCCAGGAGGCTGAGGTGGGAGGATGGCTTGAGCCCAGGAGGTCAAGGCTGCAGTGAGCAGTTACTGCACCACTGCACTTCAGCCTGGATGACAGAGTAAGACAAAGTCTCAAAAAAAGAAAAAAAGTCAAATAGAAGGTGTCCAGAGCTTGAGAAAACTTGGAATGAGCTAGGTAGGTTCATCCCGGTTCTTGAGATTTGTCTGCCAATGAAATTTCAGCCCATCTAACTGAGATGGATTTATCTGCCACCCAGGTGACAAATGTAAACCTCTCAGGGGGTTCACTCTTGAGATCTTATTAACCCCAAGGAGACACTGTTTGTTTTTCATATTGAATCAGAATTATTTTCAGTATACTTCAGTTAGTTTCCTCAGAGTTACAGAGTTACATGGCAACTTCACATAGTAAGAACTTAAGCAAAATCAATGGAGCTTAATGCAGGACTTGAATTCTACATATCTGAATATAAATGCAAACATTCTTTCAGCATTAGTTCCACATTTAGTGAATATAGATTCTGTACTTGTTGCTCCCATTCTTTAAATTTTTAAAAATAAACTTTACTTTTAAAGTTTTATTTATTTTTTAAGTATTTTTAAAGTTTTTTTTTTAAGTTTTAAAGTATGTAAGCCTATAAAATAGGCTTTATTTTGATTCCTTACTTTTTACCTGGTTTCTGTTTTCTATTCCAGGATCCTATTAGGATCAAGCTGCCATTAATAAATACTAGTCAGGAATTTTGTAGAATGTCCTTTAATTGGGGTTTCTGATTTTTTTTCATCATTACACTGAGAATTGTGGGTTTGGGGAAGAAGACCCAAAGGTAAAGTGCTGTTTTCATCACACCATCTAAAAGGTACATTCTAACAGAATTC
Source organism: Callithrix jacchus (assembly GCF_049354715.1). Taxonomy (NCBI): domain Eukaryota; kingdom Metazoa; phylum Chordata; class Mammalia; order Primates; family Cebidae; genus Callithrix; species Callithrix jacchus. Next base: position 137,271,317 of record NC_133503.1, on the reverse strand, counting down.
TTTGTCACTGTTGATGTTGACCTTGATCACCTGGCCAAGGGTGCGTTGGTCTGGTTTCTCCGCTGTAAAGTTATTCTTTTCACCTCACTTTCCACACTATGTGTAGCCCACACATAAAGAAAAAGTCGGGAGTTAATCTGTATCCTTGTGGGTGTGGAATCCTTGCAGGTGTGATATCTACATAAATTACTTGGAATTCTTCTACATGAAAGTTTGCCTGTTCCCCCCATTACTTATTCAGTCATATAGAGTCAAGGATATTTATTTTGCACTTTGGGTAGTAATCAAATACGACTTTATTTGTTGTCAAAGTTTTTGGTATTTTTACCATTTTTGGTAGCTGGGAACTCTCTTAGTTGGTTCTTATATCCTTTTCACCTATCATCAACATTGTATGTATTTTTTTTTAGGGTGGTGAAAGTGTTCTTTGATTCTTGAAATGTAGATACACGACACTATGCATTTATCAAACCCACAGAACATTAGAGTGCACAGAGTAAATCTTAATGTATGCAAATTTAAGAAAACCTTGAAGTTGGAGTAGCCTAGGATGGAATGCAAAATGTGACAAAACAATCTAGCTGTATTAAAAATGTATGAAATTCTGGGAGACCAAGGAGGGCAGATCATGAGGTCAGGTCAAGAGATTCAGATCTTCCTGGCCAGCATGGTGAACCCTCATCTCTACTAAAAATAGAAAAATTAGCTGGGCATGGTGGCGGGTGCCTGTAATCCCAGCTACCTGGGAGGCTGAGGCAGGAGAATTGCTTGAACTGTGGGGCTGAGATTGCAGTGAGCCGAGATTACCCCGTTGCACTCCAGCCTGGCGACAGAGGGAGACTCTGTCTCAAAAAAAGAATTGTGAACTAAGCTTACCAGAGGGAATTTTGGGTGTAGTGGGGGAGGTGTAGATCTATTAATTTTGGGAATGAGTAGAGTCTATAAGAATAAAGGCAAAAGAAACTGTACAATAAGCACTGTCCTCTAGTAGATACAGTTTTTTTTCTCACAAACTAGAAGGTTAAGAATTTTGATACCACTCTACATGTATTTCACAATTAAGTAAATGGATTGCAGCTAGTAGCTGCCAGGTTTCTCTCTGTTGGAATGGGTACTTACAGATAAGCAGGGGGAAGAGGCTACAGTGATCCACGTGGTAACAGATTAGAGTTGTAGATATCAGCATGCACTCATGTTTAGCTAATACAGATACACACAGTTGAATATACAGGTATTTGTAGATATGTGTATATACATCGGTTAGGATACACATATATATTTTCTTGATGTGTCAGTTAAGAGTCTCTAGAAGGAACCATACCCTAGAAGCAAATATAAGATGAGCCTGCCCTTTTTTAAGTGAGTTTTATCTATCATATTTTATGTGAATTTTAGCTTCAGATCTATGGAATTTATAGCTTGTATAAATGTAATTATTAAACTCTTTGCTCATTTGATACTTCATAGTTAACTTATTTACATGTGGATAATATAAAATCTATAGTCAGTTAAACTTTAATATCAAAATTGATAAAAATAAGTCTGTGAACAAGTCTATGGCATGCAAGATGTTGTTTGGGAAAATTGGAATGGAAGATTATCAGTTAGATGCTGCTCTCCTGAAGTCCGTGGGTTCTTCCTTCTAGGAGGGATTTCTTCTCCTTGGGGTACACCAGGCACTTCCCTATCCCTGCATCCCTCCTCTGTTCAGACTGGGGGCTGTTATTCTTTCTTCTTCCACATCCAGGGCCCCTCACATCCACTCTCCGTGCTGCCTCTACAAGATAAATTCAAAATTCCTCATGATTTATTATTCAGAACCACTGAGCAAATTTGCCCTAATTCTTTCCTTTCAGGTTATGCTCAGAAACGTTAGCATTTAAAACAAAAAGAGCTTCACCAAAGTTTCCTGTTGTTTGTTCTTTTTCTTTTCTTTCTTTTCTTTTCTTTTTTTTTTTTTTTTTTTGAGACGGAGTTTCGCACTTGTTACCCAGGCTGGAGTGCAATGGCACGATCTCAGCTCACCGCAACTTCCGCCTCCTGGGTTCAAGCAATTCTCCTGCCTCAGCCTCCTGAGTAGCTGGGATTACAGGCATGCGCCACCATGCCCAGCTAATTTTTTGTATTTTAAGCAGAGACGGGGTTTCACCTTGTTGACCAGGATGGTCTCAATCTCTAGACCTTGTGATCCATCCGCCTCGGCCTCCCAAAGTGCTGGGATTACAGGCGTGAGCCACCGCGCCCGGCCGTTTGTTCTTTTTCTTAAGATAATCATCTAGGTAGAACTTACATCTGTAGCAATATTAACCATTGGTGGTGGAAGCTTTGACAATATAATTCTTTAACATGTTGCGAAATCTATTATTAATTTTTATTAATATTTATCAATAATATACTATAATTATTACTATTCTCCTGCCCTGAGGTGTTTTGAGTATTTTCTTGTTTTCTTATTACATGGAGACATATGTCATAATATGAGTGATGTCTTCTTGCTGGGCTTCTATGTGGTATTTATTTATTTTTTCTTAGAGAATAGGGGATGTAAAGACCATATCAGAACCTCTGCAGGTGCATATAGATTTTTGTTGTTGTTCAAATACATAAAGGTAATAGTGATAGATAAGAAATTAAAACATTTTGCTTTAAGCAAGATGGTATTATAGACAGTGGCATCATGTGATTCCAATTTATGACAACAGTAGTTGTACCATGCTCCCAATTCAGTCTATTTTATGTGAATTCAATTTTATGGGCTCTGTAAAAAATAGAAAGCAGGGAGGGGAGGTAGGGAGGAAAATAATAATTCACAGCTCAGGGTGGCTGCACTCATCATTTGACTTTGAGAGGATAAAGTCTATGAGTGAGCGTGACACTGCAGATGTGAATGTGCTGTTCCTACCATGCTTCTCAGAGTGACAGCGTCTTGGCACAAGGGTAAGAGCCATGCTTATAAATATTTTCATTTTCTGTACAACGTAGCCTCCCTGTGAAAGCTGCCCATTTCACCTGGTGCCTGGCCACAGTTAGCTCCGCAGGACTGCTTGTGTTGAGCTTGCTGAGAGATGACATGGTAGCTTCCAAAGGGAGTTTGAGGAAGGCTTTATCCATCCCTGATTTTCACCTTAGGCTAGAAGTTAAGGCTGCATTTGGTGAAGCATACATTAAATTGTCACTGCACTGGCTCGAGTTATCCAGGAAAGGCTTATCCTAGCCTCAGAGGCCTTGCTTCCTTTTATCTGGAATTTTTATGACTTTCTAGAAACTATGTCTAGTAATATTGAAAACTGTGGTGTCTCGATGACTTAACAATGAAGTAGAGAAGTAAAGCAAATCTTCCTCTTCGAGCTCCTTCGCTTCTTCCCCTTCCTTCTTCCCCTCTTCTTTTTTCTGTCTTAGTATGATTTTCTTGGAATTTCTTTGCACATTGCCTTGTCTCAGTTTTGAAAATCAAATGATTACTCCTTAGAGTCAAACTGAGACTATTTCAGTGGCTGGGAGCCGTGGCTCATGCCTGTAATCCCAGCACTTTGGCGGGCCATGGCAGGCAGATCACTTTTGGTCAGGAGTTCAAGACCAGCCTGGCCATGGTGCATGCTTTGTAATCCCAGCTACTTGGGAAGCTGAGGAGACAGGAGAATTGCTTGAGCCTGGATGGTGGAGGTTGCAGTGAGCCAAGATCACATGATTGCACTCCAGCCTGGGTGATAGAGACTCTGTCTCAAAAAAAAAGAGTGTTTCAGTGTCTATAATATAGAAGAGTAATATATGAAAGGGAAACTTTATTTATATTCACATTTAAAGCTTGTTGAAAATTTAAGTTCTTCACTGTTATAATCTCACTGGATCCTCACAATAACCATTTAAAGTACAGATGTTATGATTCCATTTGATGAGACAACTAAGGCTTAGAAAATGTGAATGACTTGGTTAGGGCCCCTAACTAAGTGACAGAGCCATTATTTGAGCCCGGATATATATATATGTCTCCCAAATTCATGATTTTTCTTTTTAGCTTGTGGTGCATTAAAAATGTAAGTAATCATGGATATTGGCCTGAATATCCATGATTCTTTTTGAGTCTCTGCCAGGTTTTGGTATCAGGATGATGTTGGTTCACTGCAGCACTGTTTACAGTAGCAAAGATTTGGAACCAACCCAAATGCCCATCGATGATAGACTAGACAGGGAAAATGTGGCACATGTACACTGTGGAATACCATGCAGCCATAAAAAGCAATGAGTTTGTGTCCTTTGTAGGGACATGGATGAACCTGGAAACCATCATTCTCAGCAAACTGACACAAGAACAGAAAATCAGACACTGAATGTTCTCACTCATAGGCGGGTTTTGAACAAAAAGAACACATGGACACAGGGAGGGGAGCAACACACACTAGGGTCTGTGGTGGGGGAACTAGGGGAGGGACAGCGGGGGGTGGGGAGTTGGGGAGGGATGGCATGGGGAGAAATGCCAGATATAGGTGATGGGGAGGAAGGCAGCAAACCACATTGCCACATGTATACCTATGCAACAATCTTGCATGTTCTTCACATGTATCCCAAAACCTAAAACACAATAAAATATATATTTTTTAAAAATGTAAGTAAGACACAGTTCTTGCCCACAAAGAATTTTGAGTCCCACTGGAAGATGAGAAAACTACAAATACTGTAATTCAAATCAAAACATAAATACCTCTTTGATATTTAATTTCATCAAGGTTGAAAGGCAGGCTAATGTCTAAACAAGGATCAAGAGAAGTCTCCTTTCTAGGTGGGTCTTTTAGAAAGCTGAACTTCAAGGCAGCAGCATCTTCCCTGAATAATTATAACCTCATGGAAGTTCTTTTCTATGTGACGAATTTTATAATTAAAGGAGGCACGTTCAGGTAAAGGTATCTTCTGTGAAATCATTCATACTCTTACATGGTAACAGTTGTATGATACATGATGAAAGGGTGGCCTGGGGGATATGCCATTGAATTCTGCTGACTGTAATTGCAGTCAGCCAGTAATAGTCACCTGTTGAATATGAATGAGATGTAAATAACATCTTGAATTAATTTAAATGCAAGTATATTGATGAAATGGGGAAAAAAAACTCACTTCAATTACTATAGAAAACAAGGAGGATAGATGACCTACATTCAGAAGAAATGTGTTGGTGAGCAAGGAAGTAAGTAAGCTGGCCTAAAAATAAAAAGGGCTGCACAAACAGTTTTTTTTGACTTCACTTACTAGTTGTATGTTAACTGTTCATGGCTGGCTAGTATAAATCATTTTATTCTTTAAAAAACACTGAAATGGTAAAGCAAATGAGGACACTGGAAAGTCTCTTGATATCTGAGGTATTTTCACATATATCAGTTGGGCGTCTCACATGTATTGGTTAGGTAGTTCAATACTATTTCAAAATAATTTTGACATCAAGAATCACTTGATACATAATTGGTCAACAAGGACTGCATTTGGGAGAATTAGATTAGGTTGAATCTGTCTGGCATCTCAACTAATAGAAATACTTTTTATGCAGGTTTTTCATCTCTCTCTCTGTCTGCGTTGCCCTGAAGTTCTTCTGACCTGTCGCTGATAGTCACAGGAGGAACAGCCTATTCCAGCAACTTGCTGATGTGGGGTTTATCTACCTCCTAGTTGAGTGACTCTAAAACTTCCATAGGCATAAGGATTGCTTGGGATAGGGGTGGTGCTTGTTGTAAATCATTGCAGACTCCTGGGCCACCCTCAGAGAGATTGATTCAACACATTCTGGGATGGTAATCCCATAATATGCATTCAAAATGAACAGTTCTTCCCCAGGCCCCTACCTCCATTCTGATGCCTCTGAGAAATCCTGCTCCCTACTCTGCTTTCTCTACATTTGTAACCTTCTGAACACTTTTTCACATTTTGACCAACTTAAGAAAACAAGTTAGGGAGTCCCTATATATCGCATTACTTCTGTTCCATTTGTAATTTAGTAAGAAACATGTCTCCCTCTTTCCCATAGCATCAGTCAACTGTAAGAAGTATAATATTCCTATACCTTTAGTTAAGGGGATAGTATAGTATAGGTTTAGCATGGGTTGTGTAGCAAGGAGCTACAAAAACCACTCCCACCAATTCAAGATGAGGACTTTAGTATTTCTTTATTTTTTTATTTTTTTTTATTTTTAAAAAATATGCTTTAAGTTCTGGGGTACATGTGCAGATTGTGCAGGATTGTTACACAGGAATACACATGCCATGGTGGTTTGCTGCATCCATCCCCCTGTCACCTACATTAGGTATTTCTCCTAATGTTATCCCTCCCCAATCTCCCCACCCCCTATCTCTTCCCTAGCCCCTCCACCCGCAACAGGCCCTGGCGTGTGATCTCTCCTCCCTGTGTCCATGTGTTCTCATTGTTCAACGTCCACTTAGGAGTGAGAACATGTGGTGTTTGGTTTTCTGTTCTTGTGTCAGTTTGCTGAGAATGATAGTTTCCAGCTTCATCCATGTCCCTACAAATGATGTAAACTCATCCTTTTATAAGGCCGCATAGTATTTCATGGTATATATGTGCCACATTCTCTTTATCCAGTCTATCATTGATAGGCATTTGGGCTGGTTCCAAGTCTTTGCTATTGTAAACAGTGCCACATGAACATACATGTGCATGTGTCTTTATAATAGAATGATTTATAATCCTTTGAATATATACCCAGTAATGGGATTGCTGGGGTCAAATAGTATTTCTATTTCTAGATCCTTGAAGAATTGCCATACTGTTTTCCACAATGGTTTCACTCCCTCTAACAGTATAAAAGGGTTCCTATTCATCCACATTCTCTCCAGCATCTGTTGTTTCCAGATTTTTAATGATTACCATTCTAATTGGAGTTAGATGGTATCTCAATGTAGTTTTGATTTGCATTTCTCTAATGACCAGTGATGATGAGCATTTTTTCATGTTTGTTGGCTGCATAAATATCTTCTTTTGAAATGTGTTTGTTCATATTCTTTGTCTACTTTTTGATGGGATTGTTCATTTTTTTCTTGTAAATTTAAGTTCTTTGTTGATACTGGGTATTAGCCCTTTGATAGACGGGTAGATGGCAAATATTTTTTCTTATTCTGTTGGTTGCCGATTCACTCTAATGATTATTTCTTTTGCTGTGCAGAAGATCTTTAGTTTAATATATCATTTGTCTATTTTGGCTTTTGTTGCCTTTGCTTTTGGTGTTTTAGTCATGAAGTCTTTGCCCATGCCTATGTCCTGAATGGTATTGCCTAGGTTTTCTTCTAGGGTTTTTATGGTATTAGGTCTTATGTTTAAATCTTTAATTCATCTGGAGTTAATTTTTATATAAGGTATAAGGAAGGGATCCAGTTGCAGCTTTCTACACATGACTAGCCAGTTTTCCCAACACCATTTATTAAACAGGGAATCCTTTCCCCGTTGCTTGTTTTTGTCAGGTTTGTCAAAGATCAGATTATTGTAGATGTGTGGTGTTACTTCCGAAGCCTCTGTTCTATTCTATTGGTCTATATCTCTGTTTTGGTACCAGTACCATGCTGTTTTGATTACTGTAGCCTTGTAGTATAGTTTGAAGTCAGATAGCATGATGCCTCCAGCTTTGGGGTTTTTTTTTTCTTTCTTAGAATTGTCTTGGCTGTGCAGGCTCTTTTTTTGGTTCCATATGAAGTTTAAGGTAGTTTTTTTCCCCAGTTCCATGAAGAAGGTCAATGGTAGCTTTATGGGGATAGCGTTAAATCTGTAAATTACTTTGGTCAGTATGGCCATTTTCATCATATTGATTATTCCTAACCATGAGCATGGAATGTTTTTCCATCTGTTTGTGTCCTCTCTTATTTCCTTGAGCAGTGGTTTGTAGTTCTCCTTGAAGAGGTCCTGCACGTCTCTTGTTAGTTGTATTCCTAGGACACATTTAAAGCAGTGTCTAGAGGGAAATTTATAGCATTAAATGCCCACATGAGAAGCAAGGAAAGATCTAAAATCGACACCCTATTGTCACAATTAAAAGAACTAGAGGAGCAAGATCAAACAAATTCAAAAGCTAGCAGAAGACAAGAGTACTTTAGTATTTCCAACTGCCTTGGATGTTTTACATTTCAAAGGACTCTTTTATGGTAGCAAGTACAGTTGAAGAAAAATAACAGTATCTCCTGATCCAACACTATTTTGGTTTGGTGATTGTCTACACTAATGAAGTTCCCTTTTTTTTGGTCTACGGACAACTTAGAAGCAGCCAAAGGGCCACAGACCTGTGCACACTCCCACTATTCTCTGCAGCCTCAGGATAATGGGTTTTCTCTACTCAGAAGTACTGTTCTTTTTGCAACTGTTGTGATAAATAAAATACAAATCTATATTTTAAACACTTTATAATAGTTCACATTGATGGTTTTGTCAAAGGATGTGTTTTTAATCAGTTGTCATGTAAAGATTCTTCATCTACAGGGTAAAGGTCATTTACACGGGAGACTGATTATTGTAAATCATTCATTCTTTCAGCCATTGCCTACAGCATCCTAGGCACTGTTTTGTGCTCTGAAATTGAGAGTGAATATAAATACTCTTCCACAAGATTTGGTATATTTTCTAATTAAAGATCCATACAGACTGAAACTCTTTTACTGGATATAAGGGCTGAAAATTCTTATAATTATATCCAGCTGGTTGAGAAAAATATGTACTTACTCATCAAATAAAAAGCCACAGGCTTGGCATGGTGGTTCACGCCTGTAATCCCAGCAGTTTGGGAGGCCAAGGTGTGTGTGTCATTTGAGGTCAGGAGTTTGAGACCAGTCTGGCTGACACAGCAATACCCCGTCTTTACTAAAAATACAAAAATTAGCTGGATGTGGTGGTACATGCCTATAGATCCAGCTACTCAGGAGTTTGAAGCAGGAGAATTGCCTCAACCCAGGAGGTAGGGGTTGCAGTGAGCAGAGATCCTGCCACTGCATTCCAGCCTGGGCAACAGAGTGAGCCTCTGTCTCAACAACAACAACAACAACAAAAAAAGGCCACAAAATAGAAAATGTATTAATATTTCTTTTCACTCAATTGCAATCCTTGTAACTATAGTTGTATTTTGTTTTAGTTGTATGTATAGGTGACAAACTATATAAAAACAGCAGTGATTTATGTAATTCTGATTTTGATTTAAATTTGAAATTAAGTGGTCTCTCCCCTTTGTCCTCTTCTCCCTATGCCCCTCACTCAACCCCTATCCAATCAGACAGGATTAGCTTTCATTGAGCACGCTGTACAGCTATTTTCTTACATAGTGTGGCACAGTAGTACTGACAATTTAGGAAATAATTGAAGCAAAGAAATGAATGTTAATTAAGACACATACTATTAGCTTCTAAATCTGCAGACTTGATCTTCATATTTTTCCAATGTCCTTTAGTTTATTTGGACATCAGATGACCTCAAAAAGCAAAACAAAACATTTCTTGCTATTGTTTCTACTAAAAGAAATGCTTAAAAGAGACTCCCCAATAACATTTAGAACATCCTTTTCTCCACTGCAGATCTTGGCTGTTGTGTTTGGGCTTATTTGGGGCATGTGCATTTGTGTGCCTATAGGAAGCAGAGAAGTGAGCTTGAGTAGTGCCACGATTTATGGGGAGGCCATAATGAGCTTCTCCTGAATGCTAATTACTGGAGAATTGTTCAGGGAGACTGCAAGAACTGTTGGTTTGTGGTAAATTAGTCACCAGCTCTATTGAGATGGACTGAAAGCTTAGATCAAAGCTATAAAGGCACCAAAATCCTGATAACTGACGGCCAAACTTGGTGACAGTACCAATATGGAAATACCCCAGTTGTGCTAAACAGTGGTAGATAACTTTGTATGAATCTAATGAAATGAGTACAAGCTATATAAAAATGAAAACTTCCAACCACATTAGGATTAAAAGGGCAGTGAGACTGGATTGTTAAATGAATTATCAGAGCTGTTTTTGGTTCTTAGATCAGAAAAGCTGCCCAAGCTGCCAATGGCATGAGAGAATAGTCTGCTCTGGAAAGAGCACTTCCTGGAGTCTGCTGGCCTTCATTTGCCTGGGGATCAAGCTTTCTGGCTGTCCACACACATAAACCTCAACCTTTATCTAACAGGGCACTGGGTGGCTCTTCTGAGAAGCGATACTCTCACTCCGAGCAAAACAAGCCTGCATTTGGAGGCTTTTTTTTTTTTTTAAATCACAGGCAGCCCTCTTTCAATTCCCAGTTACCTTCCTTTTTCATTTCCATTTCCAGCAACCAGAAGAGAGGAGTTAATGATTCATTTGCTCCCAATGACCTTTTGAATAAGTGGACTGCACTGTTTCAGCCAAACTCTTAGCTCCCCCGCCTTCGCCCTCCTTTCCTTCCCCAGTTTGGCTTTAATATTTACAGCCTCCTTGTCTGTCTACACGCCTGAATGCCCGAAGGAAGCAAAACATTTATTGCCTTTCCCTCCCCGGTGTGCAGGAGCTATTTCATCCAGTCTCATTCCTCCCTTTACATCACACGGGGAGGCTTGCCTCCTGGCTGGGGACGCCCCAAGTTCTTCCCGAGTCTCTGCTGTTTCATCTGTTGATTTCACCAAAACAAAAAGATGGATTCTGACTCCGACTCACCTTTTAACTACTCGTGGCCTTCCTTTCCCAAAATGAAGATTCGAAGAAGGGCATCTAAACAAGGTAGATTGCAGTATCTTTTCTTTCCTGGACAAGCAAAACCAGACATCCTATTCTTACCTTTCTTTTCCTTGTTCCTTTGCCAGACTGTTTTTCCAATGTAGTGCGTGTTTATGCGTATCTTTAGAAAACTCTCACTGTACGGATACATATAGGTTTCTGAGGCAAACCTACTGATTTGCCTTATGTTCCTTTCATTTTGAATCGACCTACCTTGGTGTTATTATGTGTGTGCAATTCTCTTTAGAAAAAAAAAAAAGAGGAGTTTAGTACAAGGTAAGTGTTTTGGATTCACTTAATAGAGTTACCGTGGAGTTACCTTGACAATAAGAGTCCTGTTGATTTAAACATTTTCAGTCTTTGTGGGATTTGCAGAGAAAACCCATGTGTTTCACACCCAGTTTCTGTGTCTTTTGTTTTAGTTTTCAAGTGTGTAGTAATTTTAAAAAATATTTTGTAACTAAAATTTTTCTATTTTATACTATTTTATTGATTTTATAGATGTTATAAGGAAAGGATTTGAAAAAAATAATTTAAACACAAAAGCCTGTATATCTTCAGAGAATATAGGCACATATTAACTAGTTTACTAAAAGTAATTGTCAAGTAAGTTAACTAAAATCCTTTACTGCTGAAAAAACAAGAGTCGTTTATCTGAGCATGATTGACAACAATATGTTCTCTCTTACTTGCAACCCATTCTTGTTGTAGTGTGGGCCGTGGGAAAAGGGGCAAGCTGGTGTTAGGGTACAGAAGAGGTGCCGTGAGAAGCTGTTGTCCCATCCTTGGCTGGGCATAGCTGGTGATAATTGTTGCCTTCTGAGGCTTAAAAAAATAAGGTAGTGTCTAATCCTTCCCATTTCTTGTCTTGTGTAGGGGCATGTGTAGTTATGTTTTTCATTCAAAGAGAAAAGAAACATTTTTAGAAGCTTGCAAGCAGAAAAGGTGTTTCTAAGCGGGTTACCTCTGCAGGACCCTCCTTCGGGAGCATACCTGATCTAGGGAGCAGGATGGCTTACCCTGTCACCCTGTGCTTCTTCCAGAGGAGGATAGACGCTAGCAGTTGTCAGCATACCAGCTTAGCTTCAAGCATCTTCTTCCTTCCTTCTGAAATAAAATAGAAGTGTTTCTTTGGCTTGTTTTCTCTTTGGCTTAGTTGAAGGCCAACTCCAGGAATAAGATGTGTTTACCATCTAGGGCTAGTAGAAAGACTCAGTCTGAACATATTTTTCATGTTGCTCAGCTGCCGTCCTTCAAATTCTATCACTGAAGACTTTAATAGCTTATATTCAACATACTATTTTTAAGACATTAAAATTAATGTTTTAAAAATTAATTTTATTTTTTATCTAAGAAAATTGTTTTCTCTATTTTATTGATTTTATAGATGTTGGAAGGAATAGCCTTAAAAAATTTTCAACATGAAAGCCTGTATATCTTTGGTGGATATAGTCATATATTAAAGGGCCATGATATATATATATATTATATATGTAAATATATAATATATAAACATATATATAAATATATAATATATAAACATATATAAATATATAATATATAAACATATATAAATATATAATATATAAACTATATGTATATATAAATATATACTATATAAACATATATGTGTATATAAATATATACTATATAAACATATATATGTGTATATAAATATATACTATATAAACATATATATGTGTATATATAAATATATATATTTATATATAAAAGAGCACAAACATGTGCTTATAAAAACAAGCTTGTAGAAAATGGAGTAAAATGTTAACAATATAGAAATCTGGGTAAATAGTATATATTGTTATTCTGTGCTGCTATTCTTTTAGCTTCTCTTTTAAAAAAAAAATTAGTGGGTTTCTTTCAGCTTTTCTGTAAGTTTGACATTATTCCCAAATAGTTAATTGCTTTATCAGAGAGGAGATACACAGTCATTATGACTTTGGAGTGAATATTATTAGTTCTGGTACATTGAGAGCTGCTTGAGGGAAGGTGCCATTCTGTAGAGTCCACCAAATCTCTGTGCCAATTCTAATCCAGTTAAATTTGGGGACTAGTCTGCTTTATTTAGTTTTGTTTTTATGTTGCCCAATGTCGTTGGGGCCTGGGCAGCCTTATACCGTGGAGAGACATGGGATTAATGATGAGGAAGCCAGTGGAGAACTTTGAGAGTCCATTGAAATTGTAGGGAATGCATTTATTGTGCTCTCCTTTTAAATTCAAAGTTGGAGGGTGGCCACTATGAGTGGCAACAGAAAGTCATAGCATAGCTATGTATAAATTAAACATGATTCAAGTGAAAGCAGGTACCTGGGATATGGAAATGATTAACTATTTGCCACTGATAAAAGATGAGTGAAAATGAGGTTGGTAGCAGAGCAGTGGGGATTGTTAGACCATGTTCCACACTTTCGTTCTTTATTAAATCGTTGTGATTTAGTTATGAAGCAGGGGTCTGGTCATGCTGTAATGCTAGCTAGAAGAGTTCCAGAACCACAGATTTTTAGAACCTAAAGGGCTTTAGAGATGATCTGGTCCAATCCCCTCATTTGACAGATGAGGGCAATAGTGACGTGAGGGGAGTTATTCACATGTTCAAGAAGCATTTGGGGTGGGGGGTGCCAGGCACTGTTTTTGAGGGTATGGTGAAGTAATGACCCTGACAGATGCTGTCTCTGCTGACAGGAATCTTAACATGGGGACCCATCTCCCAGGACCCAGATGTGCCCCCTCCATATAGTGGAAGAAATATCAAGGAACTTGATTTTTTAGCCTGATGGTCAGTTTGTGAACTGTGGTCTCTTGTCACCTAGAGGATATCACAAGTATTTTTGTCAGTCTTCAAAACTAAGGTGGCTTGAATTTCTTAATCATTCTTCCCTTCCTTTTAATCACCACCAACATTATTCTCAGATGTAGGTTCAAGTCACCTGAGAAATCATGAAGGTAGTTTTGAGGGCTTGGAATTACTGGCTTGTTTGCAAACCTCTCTTGAATTTGGTCAGATGTAGTGTCATGTCTTATGTTCTCTCTTGTTTTTTCCTTGTCCTGACCTCCGTTGTCAGCATTTCCTTTGTTTTAATATCTCCTTCTGTCCTAGTTTTCATTATTTTCTTTGATAGAATCCTGGACACATACATATTACTGGCTTGTACAGGGAATGATGTGAAAATTTAGAGCAAGGATTTGGTAACAAGAGGAAAACACCAATAGCAGAAACCCACTAATACCATATTTCAATTAAAAAGTGTATCTAGTACTTTCTTATCCTCATACCTTCAGAGAGAAGATAAGAGGATGTGACTTAGAAGGAGTGCCTTTGAAAATGACCCATGTCCAGATCGGAGCATGATGAAAGCAGTTAAAACCAGGCTGCCCAACATGTATGCCTGGGGTTCCCAAAAGTTGGCTTGCTCCTTTCATAGGCAGCCCTAGGACTGACTGTACTAGCAGCTCAGTGGTTAATGGCTGGAGTGGGCTGGAATTCATTACTGTTCCACTTCAGGGACTCCAGGAATGTCTGATTTTCTGTTTTGTTGTTTTTTTAAAGTAGGAGATTCCATTAAGAAATTTATAGCTTATTAATCAAAGACTGGAAAATATAGGTATTATCTTTACCCAAGGTTTTCATAATTGTCATTTCTTTAAAAAGCATACTTTAGTATAAATCATTAGGCCCCAGGAAATGTTGAAATGTTCTTTCTCTTATGCCTTTTATCCACTTGTGTAACTTTTCTCATTCTCTCCTTCCCCAGCTCATATCATATGTTGCCTCTTCAATGACACATAGTGTGAAAAATGTTTCTCTCTCTCTCTCTCTTTTTTTTTTTTGCTGGTGCAAAACCAGGTTACAGTTGCCAAAGAAGGCAATGCATACCAGAGGGCTTGACAACTTTGGAGAGCTTAGCACCATATTTTCTCTAATCATAATAAAAATAACTAATATTTATATGGTAACCTATTAATCTTTACTAAGCTATAGTACATGCTTTACATCTATGACATGTGAGTCTCAAAATAACTCTGTAATACATATATTATCTCTGTTTTAGAGGTGAAGAAACTGAAGCTTAGGGAATGTTACAGTTATTCCCAAAGTCATACCAGGAAACACAGGGAATGGTGATCATGGTAGGACAAAGAAGGAGAAGGAATGAAAGAATGACATATGCATAATGCATTTTTAACATGTGTTGTCTTGTAAAAGACCTGTATATTAGATGTGACTGTCACCTTCATTTATTAAGTGGGGACTCCAGGGCTCAGAGAGGAGAAGTGTGTTGCCACAAATTAGAGCTAAAAAATGGCAGAGCCAGGCCAAGAACCAGGACACTCAAGCAGTTTTGTTCTTCCTGGTATGTTTCACCGCCTCTCAGTAGAGGTAAAGGATGGTAAACTTCAATGGGTAGCTACCTTGGGTTCGCAAGGTACCATTGTGCTTCCCCATCTTAGCTTCTCCCTCTCTTTTGTGTATCTTTACTAGGAGAAGCGACGGGGAGACTCTGGAGGAGCAAGATGGTAGGGTTGTTTATGCATCTTGATACCTTCCTCCTACACACACATATAGTACTTACCTACATCGTTGGATTGGAGTTGGGAACAGATGCACAGATGCCTGGAGCACAGAGTAGTTGGCTTAGGAGAGGAAGAGACAGGATGAATTGGGAAAAGAAGGGGCTGGGAGTGCTTTCCACTGTGACCTGGAAAGTTTACAGGTTTGTCCGGGACAAAAAGATACAGTTAGAGAGATTTGGTATGCTGGGAGTGGAGACCTAAGACCCTGAGACCATTGTTTTGGCCTATTTCGTGAGCTCATTGAATGTTTAGAGGGCAGGTACCTAATCTGAAAAAATAATCCTTGACACGATAAGTAGGCAGAGGTATGATGGCATTTTAGAAATGTTAATGATGATTTTTAAACGTGAGTTACTTTTATCTCATGGGCTTGTCTTGTCTTCTTTCCCTTCCTCCCTTTTGTGAAGTTTCATCAGATGTATACGTGTATGTGGATGTGCATGTGTGTATTCAGTCTAAAAACTTCCCAAATGACAGCTGAATACCATATGATGAGTAAGTCACTAGAGAAATCCTTATTAAGGAAGAGAAACATTTTCCTAAAGGTGACATAGCCTGCTAAGATTTCTTTGGCTCTCAATGAAGAGTGTTTAACCTCATACAGAGCAATTTCAATTCCAGACTCTGCCTAGAGGCCTACCATTGTCAGCAGAGCAGAAAAGGCCCATTGCAAACTCTTTGCCAAACAACATTGCTGCATACTCTCAACACTACCTTTAGTTAAACAAATACTTTGCCAAATATTTGAAAGTAAATTTTTCTTTATTTTTGGCTGCTCAAATTCTTGGACAAGGTATCATTCTCCATTAATCTCTGCAGGTGGAAGGGAGACAGTATTACAATTTACTATCTTCTTGTTCAGGGGACTCCTCTCCATCACTCCTGGTTTTAGGGAAGGACAAATAATTATTTATTCAGATACATTAATTAAGTACAGTAGAAAGTGATTAAGTCCCATTGGAGAGATCAGGAAAAGTTACTGTCAAAGGTCAAGGCAAAGAGACTAGGTTCAAGTTGGGGGCATCATGAAAAGAATGTCATTTTAATAGCCTGTAAGCCTGTGGTGAACTTGGTGGGGTTTTAATGCCAGGATGTTCTCTCTAAGCAAATGGACAGAATCAGACATACATAGAATGTATCAAAGTGATAGAATATAGCCTAGCCTTGTGACCTGTTGATTCATGGCCATACAGATATGTAGAGGTGCTAAATGTTGTGCTGGCCCGGATGTTTAGTTTTGCATACTTAGTATGTTTCTTCCCTTTGCTCTTTAGGAGGTGGCCCCTTCATTACTCTGGCAATAGGTCCAAATGAAGCTGCTGACTTCTCATGTGACTTTGCCTTGCTGATTGCAGTGGGATGGGCATCCCACCCAGACTGGGTCAATCACAGCACTCCTCCTGCCTGGGCCACAATGATTGGCCCAGGTTGGGCACATGATTTAAGCATAGCCAATCAGAATTCTTCCTTGGGATTATTCATATTGGAGTTTGGTGGGAGATGTCTTCTTTCTTGGGTGGCAATGCTGGATAGATTGGAGTGAAAACCTTTAGCTGGAAAAAACCAGTTGGTAGTAGGAGGAAATACTGCAAATATGTAGAGAGAAGAAGTTGAATGAGAAGGTTCTGCCTGGGTTCCAGCCCCTTGTTGCTGCCCAGCTTCCTACCTCTTAAGGCTTGGATGCATAATTCTTTTAGTTCTGTAAGCCCCCCTCACATGCCTTCCATAAATCACCTCTCTCTTTTATTTTTATTTTAGCAAATTCAGGTTAATGTTTCTCCCATTTTCAACTGTTAATCTCCAATTTGCTGTTTAAGATTCAGCTTGTGTCCTTTTTCCAGGAGGCGTTCTCTGAATTCTCTCGAAGTTCAGCATTGTATCTCCTGTGCCACTCTGCCTTACATACATTTTTAGGATAGACCCTCCCATTGCTGTATTAGAGCTGTATTAAACCTCTGTACCCTAAGACACTGAATTTCTTGAAGGTGGCTAACCCGTTACCACATCTCTGGTACTTGGATGCCAGAAAGTAGGCAGTAAATATTGAAACGGTCTCATGGCACACATTTACCCACACTACACCCAGATAGTCTTTATCTACAATTGATCTGATCATCTTCATGGAGTCCTACTCTATAGGCAGTGGGGCAGGGGAGGGGAAAGGATGTATTTTAGTCTAATGTAGAAAACTTGGTCTGATACAAGAATAGTAATTCTTGGTGACTGATTAGTATCTTTACGTAAAATATTCAGTGTCTCAAGTTTCTTCCCTGTCCTACTGTTCCTTGTCAAGCTGCTGTTGAATGTGATTTCCTGGCAACAGTGGAGGTTAATGGGAGGTGGAGGTGGAGGGACGGAAAGTCCCCATCCTTCAGTCTACACTGCACCGTCTGGGTCCTTCTGGGTTCTGCTGTGGCTTGACTGGGCTGGCGCTTCCCTGAGGCATGACTGCATTATTACTGGCTGTTCTGGCATCTATGATAAAGACCAACAGCTGGGATTGTGGTGATGGTCAGGACCTGGTGATTCTCCTGGTTTCACCCTGACTTGGCCCTACCCTGGCTCTTACACTACAGAAACCTTGGACTCTTCTCCTGGCTTCTGACACAGATGCTTCCCCCAGAAGCGCCTGCCATCTGGTCTCCCTTTACATCGTGATGGACCTCATGGAAGGACACAGGTGCTCAATTCAGGCCACTTCCTGTTCTTCTCAGAGGCCTTTGGGATTTATGGCATCCCATTCTCATCATGTAGGCACCTAACAGTGGCTCAGGAAAGCTGAGCCGGCCCCGCTGCCTGACCTTGCTCTTCCTCTGAGTGTGCTTGGTAATGGTTGTCCTCATGATGGTGTGGTAGCCTGCAAGGTGATCTACTACAGAGCCCCAGATGGAAGCAGGAAAACCCACCTACCCTCAGAGTGAACCCCCGGCTTATTTCACACTGTTCCCCACAGGCAGGGAAATCACTTGTCTCATCTACTTGGTCTGTGTCATCCCTGACAATGGAGAGTCCTAGTTATGAATGTTGACAAATGCCACATCCAGCCCTCATTCATCCCCACCTACTCGGTGGTGTCTCAGAGTTGCTCAGGATAATGGAACAGGATTCAGGAATTAAGTAGGGCTTCTCAACCAGAAGAAACAGAACAATTTGGAGGAACGCCAGGTAGTACTTGGCTTTCATCATTCATTCATCTATTTGCCTATTTATTCATTCATTCAAAATGTTTCTATCGAGGACACATAAAAATAAGTGAAAAAATGCACATTTCCATGGAGAATTCTCTATTTTACTAGCATAGATTTTTGTCTATAGTAAAACTCAATTACTTTTGAGGATGTTTAGGGGGGCAAAAACACATATGGCTCTGGGGATGGACACTGGAGAATGAAGCTCCTCATGAATTTGAAAGAAACAAAATCGTTTTTGTGTGCCTGGGTCTTTCCATAAAATTTTAGGAGATTTGAATTATTCATAGAGTTCTTTGTGATGATGACATATTGGGCATCTTCTTCATCAGTTTGTTTATATTTTTGGAGTCACTTGAAGTGGTCTTGTCACAGTCCTGCCACTTCATTTGAGGTCTTTTGGTTTTATTGTGGTGTTTGTATATATCCGTTTTTTTTCCCCACTCAGTTAACCAATTTTTCCTTTATGTGGACGAATTTGCTTTAGGCCCTGGAGAACTCCATCAAGAAGGAAGGAGCTTGTTGATTAAATCTAATCATGGTGAAGTCCACACACCACACATGACTGAGTATCTGCTTGATTGCTTGAGGGAAGCAAGGGCAGAAAAGAAGTTACTTATGCATTTGAGAGTCCTTTTTCCAAACATAAACACATGAACTCTTGAAAGCTACTTAGTGCTACTACAGTGAGGACTGAGGGCTTGGAAAGATTGGGTTTTGTTTTCAGAGGACAGCATTTTCTCCCTTTTCCTGACCTCTCTGTCTTTCCTCTATTACAAGGGAAAAGACTTGTTTTCTTCTTCAATAATTTTGATTAGTTATCTCAAAACAGTAGAATAGGACTTTTTTTAAGGATCTGGTTTTAGAGACCCAAAGTATACTTGTGATTTAGGAGGGGGTTTAAACTGTGTTTTTCCAGGGCGGAGGGAGGAGCTGGAGAAACACCTCTTACTCCTAGCACCTCTGGAACCCACTGGCTCTGTCCCCAGCTGTTACTGTGGTTAACAGGACTGGCCTGAGAGGCCTGGCCTCCTTCCAGGGACCACTTTTCCCTTTAAAGGATCCCAGGAAGGTAAGGTAAATTCTGAGGGTGAATTGGGTATTTGGATTGAGACTCTAGTTTGGTGAACAGAGGTTCCCTGGGTTCTCTCAGATACTCTTGGTACATGTTAAAATCTATAGAGTTACTTCAGCTTACATGTGACCCACAGGAAATTCCTGGGCTGAGATAATTTTTGGAAGTTGGATGGATCCTCTCTGTAACCTCAGGTCCAACTCACAAGAGTAAGGCCAAGACTAATATCAGGAAAAATTTTAAGAGAACTGTAGAAGAGGAATGGGCAAGGAGATGAATGCTAGTTTACCCCTGGAAATGTTCCCCCCCGCCATTTTCTTAGAGACAGGGTCTCACCCAGGCTGGAGTGTAGTGACAAGAACATAGCTCACTGCAGCTTCTAACTTCCAAGCTCAAGTGATCCTCCCACCTCAGCCTCCTGAGTAGCTTGCGTATACAGACATGCACCACCACATCCAGCTAATTTTTTTTGTAGAAACAAGGTCTCTCTGTATTATCCAGGCTGGTCTCAAACTCCTGGGCTCAAGCATACCTCCCACCTTGTCCTCCCAGAGTGCTGGGATTATAGGAACCAGCCACTGCACCCAGCTTATAAATGATCACTTTCATTGTGAGGGTAGTTTTTTTTTCTTTTTTCTGGGTCACACTAAGACCATTGATGAAAAGGACTTTCTATAAACTTCAGAACTTGGCAAAGATTTCTTTGAATTAGGGAATTTGGGAGATTGAATATTGCAGCAGGTGGGCTTTGGTCTCTGTCAGCACTATGTTTGCGTTCTGGTTCAACCACTTAATAACCTGGGCAGGTTAATCACTTTCCCTGGGCCTTAGCTTTCTTGTCTACAAAATAAATATGATAATGACTCATGCAGTTATGGAGAGTGAGTTTGGCAGATGGTGAAAAACAATTCTGTATGCTCTTGGGTAAAATGTTTCCAGTTAATACATTTATACATATATTATCTGATATGATTGACTTACTGATAAACTACCATTCTGCATAAAATTACACAGCTTTCCTTTACTTAAGAGACACATTAAAAATATGACTTTTGTGGCTGGGCGTGGTGGTTCACACCTGTAATCCCAGTACTTTGCGAGGCCGAGGTGGGTGGATCATCTGAGGTCAGGAGTTCGAGACCAGCCTGGGCAACATGGAGAAACGCTGTCTCTAATAAAAATACAAAAATTAGCCAAGCGCAGTCAGTGGTGCATGCCTGTAGTCCCAGCTACTCTGGAGGCTGAGACAGGAGAATCTTGCTTGAACACTAGAGGCAGAGGTTGCGGTGAGCCGAGATCGTGCCACTACACTCCACCCTGAGAGACAGAGAGAGACTTTGTCTCCCCCAACCCCCCCAAAAAATGACTTTTTCAAACTCTTATTTTAGATGTAAGGATGGTTATTGTTAAAAATGTAGAAATTACACATAGTAAAAAGTTGAAAACAAAAACTGCTTATACTCTGTCACCAAGAAATAGTAGTTGACAGTTTATCTTTCTGATCTTTGAGTCTTGAGTATCTTGAATGTTGTTGTGCTCTTAAACAAAATGAGATAATGTATCTACTGTTCTATGAATGTTTTCTCAGCAAGACTCACAGGGTCATGTCCCAGCAGCAAACTGCTGGTTGTGAATAGCACAGACCCAGGAAGTGGGCAAACATATCTGGGTAAAAGTCATATTGTAACACATTAATGAAACTTCTTAATGGAAAAATACCAGACATTGCTCAAATACCATTTTCTTTGGTTCAAGATAGGATACTTGGTAACCCTAATTATTACATAAAGGACTTTGAACTATATAGCAGAGTGTCTGCATAGAGCTACCATTGATTAGCTGTGTGATCTTGGGAAGTTATTTAAATAGCACCAGTTTCTTCATCTGTCATGGAATTGTTTTGGGGATAAAATGTGTTAATAAACATTAATCATAGAGTGCCTGGTTCAGAGTAAGCACCATAGTTAGGTTAGCTGCAATAGCAGTAGTGTCTGGTATAATTACTCAGTGTACAGCAGGTGTTCCAGAGATGCTGACTCTTATAGTAGCTCCTATTTTACATCTAATTCCCCCCTTTACATGGTTTTCTTCCTGTTATCATCTTCCCAGTACCTTTATTTTGCATATCTGCCTAATCATATGATTATTTTGTTAGCAAAGGGGTAGCCTATCTGATATTTTAAATAAAGGGATTAAACAGTAATACTCTTGGGCTATTGCTACCAGAAGGCATAAGACGTGCATGAAATTGTATTTTACACAATCTGTTTGTAGCTGAGATCCTAGTCAGGAAGTTACTCATCTACCAGAAATAACAAAATAAAACTCTGATCACCAGAGTGTGATAGATGACAGGACAAAATGCAGAGGTAATAGGAAGAGCTGAGAGAAGAAGGAAAGCCTCCTGGCTGTGTCAGGGGACCTCCTGGGGAATACACAATACTGGGCTCTGAAGATTTTTTTTTTTTTTTTTTTTTTTTTGAGATGGAGTCTCAGTCTGTTGCCCAGGCTGGAATGTAGTGGTGCCATCTTGGCTCACTGCAACCTCGGCCTCCCAGGTTCAAGCCATTCTCCTACCTCAGCCTCCCGAGTAGCTGAGATTACAGGCACCCACCACCATGCCTGGCTAATTTTTGTATTTTGAGTAGAGACGGGGTTTCGCTGTGTTTTCCAGGCTGTTCTCAAACTCCTGACCTCAGGTGATCTGCTGCCTCGGCCTCCTAAAATGCTGGGATTATAGGTGGGAGCCACCATGCCCAGCCTGAAGATGTTTTCTTTTAAGAGTCAGTAATAGAGGCTGAGGGCTCTGTCCTGGGCCCAGCAGATTGTACAGTACCTGGTGATCAGTAGACAGTAAGTGTTGAAAAAAAGAATGAATGAATAAATGGGTGAATAAGTGAATGAAAGAAGACAGTGATACTCCCATCACAACGTGTAGCAAGGAGAGCCTATCACAAGAAAACTTCCAGAATCTGAGAAAACATTACTAGACCTGAAGAGCATTTTCTGCTCTTGATGAGACATTATTTATTTTTTCAGTGAACATTTATTATCCGCTGCCTGCCTCTATGGTTCTAGTTACTGGGAAGACAGTGAATGAAACTGTCTTTGAAGTTGCTGTTCTTATGGAGCTTATGTTCTAGTGGAAGGAAACAGATGATTTATGACAAGCAAATAAATCTCTAATATGCTAGATGATGGTATGTGGCATGAGAGGAAATAAAGCAAGGTTTAGCATTTGTCATTTCATATAAGATGGTCAGGGAGAGGCTCTTTGGTAAGATGACACTGGGGCAGAGACCATATGAAAGTGAGAAAGCAAGGCATCTATATATCCAGGGGAAGAGCCAAGCTGGAAGGCAGAGCAGCCAGTGCAAATGGCCTGAGGCAAGAACAGCTAGGAGGCTGGTGGGGCTGGAGTAGAGTAGTGGGCAGGGCTTCAGAGAGGCTAGGAGAAAGTGGAGGAGAGGCAGGAAATGGGGAGCACTGTAGGTCATGGAAAAGTCTGGTCTTCTTTTGCTCAGAATGCAATGGGAAGTCATTGGAGAATTTTGCAGAGGTATGACATGACTTGATTTCCTTTGTCTATCCCATGGAGAAAAGGCTATGGAGGGCCAAGAGTGGGAGCAGAGAGACTACTGTTTTAACACTTTAGGAAGAAGACAGTGGTGGCTTGTCTGGCATCTCAGTGGAGGTGTTGAGAAAAGGTCAGATTCTGAATCTAGTTGTGAAAGAAAGAAAACAGCCAAAGGTGACTCCAAGGAAAGACAGAGTCGCCATTTTTTTGGGAGGAGAAGCTGGGTGTAGTGGGAAATCAAGAGTTCAGCTTTGGACCTGTTGTGCTTGGCATGACTGCTGGACAACTCGGAGGAGATATTGAGATTCAGGGGAGTGGTCTGGACATCTGGACTGGAGTTGAAACTTTGGTAGTTAATCATCATATGATGGTATGTGATGCCATGCTGTCAGATGACCAAGGGAAGAGTGGCGAGAGATGAGGTTTGAGGACTGACCCTAAAGTAGTACAATCTGCCAACATCCGGAAGCTGAGGAGGAACCTGTCACGAGGCCTGAGAAGGAAAGGCCAGTAAGGCGGGAGGAGAACCTAGAGAGCCTGGTGTCCTGGAGGATAAGGACAGGAAGTGATCAACTGAATTAAATACTGCTGTAGGTTACAGAAGATGTGACTGAGAACTACTGTAAGTTCTGTCATTTTAAGGTCTTTGGTGACCATGAAGGGCACTGTTTGAGCAGTGTTGGGAATTGAACTCTAAGTCTCACCGATTTGTGGTGGTTAGTTATTCTCAATGAATGTTTCTGCTGTTCATAAAGGACTAGAGTTAAAACGAAATACAATGAATGAATGAAACCAATTTACTCAGCCACAGTTGAGAGATATCTGGACTGAGAGGCCCTCACCTGACTTTTGCAGGTAAAGTTTGTTATCCAGAGTGGGCCAAACCAGGTCAGCAGCAGGTTTGCAGAAAACTGCGTTAGCCGGGTTTGTTTATGTCTGGGCGTGGGTCACTTACATAACCAGTCAAGTAGGCCACATTTTCCTTTAGCTACAAGGCTCTTAGCTTCTTAAGGGAGAGGTAGATTTTGTTCGAAATCAGGTTGAAGAGGTCCTAAGCTGGGCCATGCCATTAACTGTTTCCTGCTATATTAGAGGTAATTGTAAATGCCAGCGAGAAGGGAGGCATCTGCAGCTGCCTCTCCTCACCCTCCTTCCTAGTTCCAATTCCCCTTCTTTCTCTGGGTGAAATATATTTACTTTTAGTTGTCTGCCCTGTGTCACCTGATTAGAGCATTTAGTACAGAAGGACAGGCTGATGAAAACTTTGACTTCACTGAGCCTTTGTGGAGTTACCTAGATCACATTACAAAGCAGGGAAAATAGGAGAGCGGCAAGCTGGGGATCCCCTTGGAGTTGCTGTTTATCCTCCAGGCACTTTGCAGTGAGAAGCTGGCCCGAGTCCACTTCATCATGTTAGGACATCTTAGTTTCTGAAACCCTGCCTTTGTTCTTGAGAAATGCTGTCTCTGATTGTCTGACTTTATTCTTTGTTCATCCTGTGGTTATAATCCCTCCCATTTCATGAGAGCTCATCCTTCAGTCCTTGGAGGTAAATCCTAAGGGCAGTTTGACAGCTTTTCTTTCTCTTCACATTTCACATTTTTCAGTTAACCATGTCCAGGATAGATTTTTCAAAATTTCTTAACACCAACTACGTCTGAAATAAAAGTTACCGCATTTTAAATGAGCTTCGCGAAGCAAATGGAATGTTTTGTGCATGCCAGTGTCCTTGGGTTGTTATTTCAACATGTAAAGTTATAGCTGAGGTTGAAATTATTTTTTAAAAGAATCAGAACTAAAATTATACAACTTTATTTACTTTTAAAATAATATTTAGGAAACATAACTAATAAAGCATTTATAGAGTGCTTACTATGTCACTTAAGTAAAACTGCTCTAATCACTTAAAAATATTAACTCATTTAATTCTCACAATAATTCTATGAGATAGACATATTATTGCTTTATTTTATAGGTCAGGAAATGGAAGCACAGAGAGCTTAAGTAACCTGCCCCAGGTCACACAGCTAATAGATGGTAGGGTGGAGACTTGGACCGGGCAGTCCAGGACTCATGCTTTTAACCACTGCCACACACTAATGCTTTTTACTAATTTAAAATCTGCAGCCATTTTTTTTTAAATGGGAGTTGAGCTTTGGCTACTTTTATACTGTCTTTGAAATATGTGCTTACCAAATATTAAAAATTAATGTTATCAACAAAACTATAAAGTTAGTTTTTTGCTGAGAAAAACTTACTATAAGACAGCATTAATTTAAAACAAATAGCTGGTTCTTCTTGCACATTATTTCTATATGCTCATTGGAAAAGCAGTCCATTTTTGGGGGGGCATAACTTTTTCACTTAATTTATTACTGGAATAGTTACATATAGAAGGATAAAATCATATTTCTTGAAAGTATTGAAAACATACCTTTAAAAAAAAGAAACTATTTTTGGGGGACTTTCTGGCAAAACCCGAAAAGGCTGCTAGACAAATTTGAAAAGAGCTGTAACACTTTATAAAAAAGGAAACTATTATAGTTTTTGCTTTGAATAGGCTGAAACAGTGTAGAGCAATTAGCCACTTTAATGTCTGCAGCTGATGTTAACTTGAAAGTATTCTTTTTTTTTTTTTTAAGACAGAGTTTTTGCTCTTGTTACCCAGGCTAGAGTGCAGTGGAGCTATCTCGGCAACCTCCGCTTCCCGGGTTCAAGCAATTCTTCTGTCTCAGCCTCCCAAGTAGCTGGGATTACAGGCACGTGCCACCACGCCCAGCTAATTTTTTGTATTTTTAGTAGAGATGGGGTGTCACTGTTTTGGCCAGGGTAGTCTCAAACTCCCGACTTCAGGTGATCAACCTGCCTCGGCCCCCCAAAGTGCTGGGATTACAGGCCTGAGCCACGGCGCCTGGCCTGAAGGTGTTCTTTAGGGTTTATTTTCCTTTCACGATTAGTCTTCTGGTTTTAAGCCCATTATTTGCAGTGACTAGTATTAAATAAAGGAGTAGTGGTCCTGTTAGTCTGTGTCATTTTCTGGTTTGTGAGTCTGTGTTCACTTCTAGGTCCTATTGTCTTAAGGCGTCCTTTGACAAGTGGAAGCTATGTATGCCCTGGAAAAGCACTAAAAGGGATGTTTGTGCAGATGCTATTATAAATTAAGGCAAGTGACTAAAACTAGATGTCAGGTTCTAGGTGGCAGAATTAGAGAGGAGACACTTCACTGCTGGATTATGCCCTTGTGCACCCATGTTATTCACAAGATTTACTGTCTCAGTGGAGTCATTACCTCAGTGACGGGATGATGACATGGGCTAAGCCAACTTTATTTTTTCCCTCCCTCCCTCCCTCCCTCCCTCCCTCCCTCCCTCCTTCCTTCCCTCCCTCCCTCTCTCCCTTCCTTTTTTGATAGGGTCTTACTCTGTCGCCCAGGCTGGAGTGCCGTGGTGTGATTACAGCTCGCTGCTGCCTCCACCTCCCAGCTGGTTTTTGTATTTTTAGTGGAGACAGGGTTTAGTCATGTTACCCAGGCTGGTCTTGAACTCCTGGGCTCAAGTGAGTCACCTGCCTCAGTCTCATAAAGTAGTGAGATTATAGATATGAGCCACCACATCCGGCCTAGGCCACCTTTTCAAAATGTAGGGTGAATTCCTCTAGAACAGTTCATCTTGGAGTTGGCCATAAACACAAAGATGATGTTGAATCATAGAGTCAGGCAGGCATTTTTTTTTATCTTTCTGTTGATTGAAGGAGAAAGTCTCAGTGTGGTACCCTTGCATCTTTAACATTTCTTGAATCCTTCAGAATCTCCCTTTACAACAAAGAGAGCAGGACTCTCAGACTCTCAACTTTGATAGGCAACTATTTAGTCAGAATCTAATTTCATTGTTTTGTTTGCATTATTTCAGTACATATAATTCCCTTCTACTTTTGACATGAATAATACTGGCTTCCCGTGTACAGTGGGGATAAGATTATTCTTACTATTAAAGTTATTTCTTAAATTAATTTTATTTAAAAGAAAACAGGTGAGTCCATTTAAAGATGGGCACTAAATAACATAGATGAATATATCTGTGAAATAATATAGATGGTATGTAAATTTGGCAAAATTGTGAATTTGGTGGAAGAATGACAAAAGCTTGGGAAGTGTTGCTCTAATATCTAAGATGGCTGATTTTGTAGAGATCCACAATCTGTTCTTTGAAACTCTTGAAACCAGATTTGTTTTGGAATTCAGAATTTTCAGATCTTTTTGGCCTGGTGTTTATACTGAGATGATATGATTCCCATAGGAGACATGGTGCGATGCTATCATCAAGCTTATTAATATTCCTGCAGCAAAATGTATGACACTGACACCAAGTAGAGCAAATAAAGAATATACGTGGTCTAATATGGGCTTAGATCAGATTGTGCCACAGACTATGTTTTTGAACCAAACTTGTGGGGAAAAGTCTGATTTTCAGAGCTTTCTGGATTTCAGAATTGCAGTTAAGACAATGTGGACCTGTCTTAATAAATAGACTACATTATTTTTTCTAAAACTCTAATCAAATTAATGATGCAGAAAACAAATTAGATCCCAAATTGAACAAAGTAATCAGACTCCACCATCTTTTAGTTTATTTTATTGCTGGACATGATCTCCTTACAGATTCATACCTGCCACATAGAGCCATGGAGATTTGTTGAGAAGGAAGTTTGAATCCAAGTGCCTTTTACCTGTAGATGTGGAAACAGCTATAGTTTTTGGTCTGGCCTATCCATGAAGCGAGTGGTCAGGTTTTGAATAGAGTTCTCTTGCGGTAGTTAAGAATATGGCTGTTGGTAACTGAATGATGCATTCACTGGCACCACACAATTTGGGGTCATACTCATTTGGTTCTATGTTTTTAAACTGAGACCCATTGATTGTTTGCAACTGGGCTGTTAAATATCTTGTTCTTAGGTCAGTCTAGTTATCAATGAAATCTTAATTTGGCAGTGGTTAAAAAGGAGCAGGAACAGCCCCTCAAATGTGATGGCAGAAATGTCAGGTGTTATAGTCTGTGAACCTGTGACACTGTAGAGCAGTGAACCTGGATTAGTTACACTTCAGAAGGCCATGTGGAGCTATTTATGATTGTTTTTAAAACATGATGTACAATGACAATTTAGTAAATATTTTCTTTCTTCAGAACATATTGAAAGTGTTTTGTCAGGTTCTTGATTTATTATGTAAGCTTTGGAACCTTGCTTTTCTTTTGTGTAATTAGAATAAAAATGTATAGTAATGAATTATAAAGGTTATACTTATAAAGTATTTGTGGGCTTTGTATATTGCTACTTATTGAAATAAATTGCTAAAAGAATACATTGTATATATAAGAAGAAAATGTTTTCCTTTCACATTGTATGTTTCCTCCAGGAGCTTAATGAATCTCACACTTCAGTGTTCTGTGTGGGGAAGAGATAGATTTAGAAGCAGAGTCTGAAGCCAGGGCCATTTGACTTATGAAACTACAATTCATACAACTTTGGAACTTTTGTAATGTTATCATTACTTTCCAATAAAGAATGGATTTTTTTTTCTCATGGTACCTCAACCCAACAGTTATTAATGTTTTTTAATTTCCTAATTCACTCCCATGGGCTGACCAGTTTTTATGTTATGACATAGATAAGAGGAGTAACAGCAGTACTATCCCTTTGAACTCATTCAAGACAACTTACTGGGATGTAAGTGAGGATGGAATTTACTATAGGTATAACACTGAATCTGCCCTGTGAAAGTCATTTACACATATTGAAAATCTGTCAGTGGCATAACACACTATGATTAGTATTAACTTTGCACTTCACATAGAACATGCTTAAAAATCACTACCCATAATAATAATTACAAATATAATAGTAATTCTGACAAATAATCAACGAGCACTTTGTGCCAGGCATGTGTCAAGTCTGCACATGTCTGAACACCCTTAATCCTCATAACCACACTATGAGGAAAGCATAATAGTAATCCCCTTTTATGGATGAGGAAACTTTGTGAAGATACCTGGAGGGCTGGTAAACTAGCCAAGGTCACAGGACACAAAGCATTGTAGCTTGAATGTTTTATTGCCTTTAACTCTTTATTCTCTACAAACACAGTAACAGCTTAACTCTCTGGGACTCAATTTTAGGCAGCCTCATCTATTTGGAATAAAGTTGAAACATGAAAGCAAGCAAAAACATTTCCGTAACAAAATAGAAGGCAAATTCTCCACATGTGAGATTCTGCATATTAGCAAGTGGAACCGAGCCACAACTGCTAGGCTGTGTATTCTCTTGGGTCCTTTGGTAGAGGGTCATTTAATCTGAACACATTAGCGGAAACTGAGGATCACAGTACAGTCACTAATACTTCTAAGTTATTAATAAAGGAAAATCAAGTTTAGTTATTAATAAAGGGAAATGAAGTTTAGTTTAAAAATCTAGTAGAAATTGAAAGTATTTCAATTGATTTAATTGATTTTACAAAGGCCTCCAATGATCGGGAAAATGATGCTTGAAGTGGGCAAATATTTATCTGTCTAGAACTTTTCATCCTACATGAAACTTTTAGATAACTGAAGTTTAGATATAGATAAAAAATTAATTGCATGTAGATCTTAAAATCTAGCAAAAAGCCATTTAAAAAACGTACTTAACTTTTTTTCTTAGGGTCTAAGAAGGGAAACCTTGACTGTAAAATAAATCCCTTCTTTTTTATTTACCCTGTTTTCATTTTTGTCCTCTAGATCGCTCCTTCGATGTCCTAAAGAAATCCAAGCCGCCCTCGATGTTGCTTGCTGCAGGCCCGCTTTCGGACATGCTGAACGGAGGTGATGAAGTCTATGCTAACTGTATGGTGATTGATCAGGTAAGGCCCAACTGACATTACAGGAGGATCTCTACCTCTCTCCAAAACCTGAGTTTGGAAGAAGTAGATTCAACATTGTTGTGTTCCTTTGAAAATTTTAGCGTAAGAGCAGCAAAAGAGGATGCTGCTGTGGAGTCTCGTTTTATGAGCATTTAAGCATTTAACTTAGGTGCTTACTTCAGCACACAACACACCTTACTCAGCCAAGAGGCACTGTCAGGGAGGTATCTTGAGGCACTGCCAAATGGGAAGAGTGTGAGAGCACTTTTTTGGGACCCAAGTAGGAAATGACAACTGTGCGACCAATATCTCCTCTACAGCTTTTTAAAAAACAGTATGTATATGACCTGATTCTGCAATATTTGTATTCAAATCCAGCAAATGTAATGAGCAGGTGCTTGGTCCCAGCACCATAGGAAACTGCTACATAAATTACTTGGTTAATCTTTACAACACATCTACTAACATGTACTAAGATTATAGAACTTTCATATTAATACAGACTAGTATCTTGTTATAAGGAAGCTAGAATCTTTTAGAACATTCTACCCATTCTGATAGAGACTTTTGAATTAAATCTCATAGAAGCAGATGGTTTGAATGTGCTCCATCTTTTGTTTTTTGTTCTTTTCTCTAGCTCAGTGATCGTCAAATTTTAGCATGTATAAAAATTAAAATTTAGATCTGAAGATTTCTAAACACTCTAATATATGGGGAATTTAAGGGATTTTCAAGGGTAGTTTTGACAACACAAATTCTGCCTTATGCACTGACTTTAAAACTTAATCCCCATATAAGATGCACCTTCTCTACTCACTAGGCGTAAGATACTTAACCTTTTTATGTTGTTAGTATGCATATATTTTACCCTATTCATAGATGTGTTCTGTGATCTAAACTTTTTCTGTCTAGATCTCAATTTCAGACCTTTGGTAGCACATCTCTGCATTTTCCTTTTGTGTTATAAAACACTGTTGTGTCAAATGCAGCACAGATTGGGATGGTAGTCGTAATGACAGAAACGCCAATATATCAGAGTGGACTTCAGCTCTAAATAATTGGTATAGTTGTTTTGGTATAAACTAACTAAATGTCAGTCCTAGTTATGGAAATCTAAAATGGGACATGGAGTATAGGACAGAGTGGGAGTTCTGAGGACACTTTCAAGATACAGGGTGCATTAGTCCCTTCCACATTGCTATGAAGAAATACCTAAGACTGTGTAGTTTATAAAGAAAAGAGTTTAATGGACTCACACTTTCGCATGGCTTAGGAGGCCTCAGGAAACTTATAATAATGGCAGAAGGCACCTCTTCACAGGGCAGCAGGAGAGAAAATGAGTGCTGAATGAAGAGGGAAGCCCCTTATAAAACCATCAGATCTCAAGAGAACTCACTCACTGTCAAGAGAACAGCATGGGGGAAACCACTCCTATGATTCAGTTATCTCCACCTGGTCCTACCCTTGACACATGGGGATATAATTATATGATTATAATTATTATAATTCAAAGTGAGATTTGGGTAGGGACACAGAGTCAAGCCATACCACAGGGTAATTGGACTTGGTGTGTTCTAGCCATGTTCTGGTATTTATTCTTTTCCAGCTTTATTATGTTACATAAAGTATACAGTGTAATGTTTTGATACATGTACATATTATCAAATAATGACTACAAGCTAATTAAACACATATATCATCTCACATACTTATTTATTTTTGTAGTGAGAATACTTAAGATCTACAGCAAATTTCAAGTTCACAGTGCATTATTAACTATAGTCACTATGTTGTACATTAGGTCTCAAGAACTTATTCATTGTGTAACTGAAAGTTTGTACCCTTTGACCAACACCTCACCATTTCCCCCACCCTCCAACCCCTAGTAATCACCCTTATACTCACTGTTTCTATAAGTTTGACTTTTTTACATTCCACATATAAGTCAGATCATGCAGTATTTGTCTTTGTGTTTGGCTTATTTTACTTAGCATAATGATTTCCAGATTCATCCATGTTGTCACACATGGCAGGTTGTTTTTTCTTCTAGGGCTGAATAATATTCCTGTGTGTGTGTGCATATGTGTGTGTGTATGCACATGTATATGGAATCTGTCACATTTTGGTCAATGGTGGAGTGCATATGCAAAGGTGATCCCATAAGATTATAATACCATATTTTTGCTGTACCTTTTCTATATTTAGATATACAAGTACTTACCGTGGTGTCACAGTAGCCTACGTAATCAGTACAGTAACATGCTGTGTAGATTTATAGCTTAGGAGAAATAGGCTACACCATATAGCCTAGGTGTGTAGAGGGCTATACTATCAATCAGGTTTGTGTTAGTACATTCTGTGATGGTCATGTAATAACAAGATAACCTAAGGATGCATTTCTTAGAACATATCTCCATACTTAAGTGAGGAACGACTGTACTTACCCTTGGAATTTCCAAAGTTGATGTCTTTTGTATGCTAATGATGAGACTGGTGGCTGGCAGTCCCTAGGTAGTTTCAGGATGCTAGCTGGTCACAGGAAAGACCAAGGCAGGATTACAGGATTGGGATTTTCAGTTCCACCACCAGCATCCACAGAGGGAGGAGGGGCTGAAGGTTAAATTGATCACTAATGACTAATAATTTAACCAATCATGCCTGCATAATGAAGCTTCCGTAAAACCCAAAAGGACTGGGTTCAAGAGATTCTGGATAGCTGAATACATGGAAGTTCCTGGAGGTGGTGTACTTGCAGAAGGAAAGGAAGCTCCATGCCCTTTCCAGGATTCTTTAAGCATCTCTTCCATATGGCAGTTTCTCTGTATATTTTGTAATATTCACTATAATAAACCAGGAAACATAAGTGTTTCCCTGAGTTCTGTGAGCTGCTCTAGCAAATTGATTGAACCTGAGAAGGGGTCTGTGGGAACCTCATTTTATAACTGGTTGATAATACAATCTGGGGCTTGTAGTTGTCATTGGAAGTGGGGGTAGTCTTGTGGGACTGAGGCCTATAGGACCTGACTCCCCCAGGTTGATAGTGCCAGAATTGAACTGAACTGAATTGAATTAGAGGAAGTTCAGCAGAGTATTGCTTCCTTGCTGAGTATCGGGGGGAAACCCCACACATTCAGTCAAAGAAGAGTTCTGTGTTGATTGTTGAGCAAGAGAAGAAAAAGCACTGTTTTTATTCTCCTGTTTTCAGAAAATCACACATGCGCCACACTTTCTTTATTCAACTGTTGATGGACACTTAGGTTGATTCCATCTCTTGGCTACTGTGAATAGTGCTGCACTGAACATGGGAGTGCAGACATCTCTTTCAGATAGCGATTCTGTTTCCTTTGGATATATACCCAGAGGTGGGATTGCTGGATCATATGGTAGCTGTATTTTATTTTTTTTAGGAACCTTCATACTGTTTGCCACTGTGGCTGTGCTGATTTACATTCCCAACAGTGTTTAAGAGTTCCCCTTTCTCCATATTCTTTCCAGCATCTTTTTATCCTTTTGGTAATAGCCATTCTAATTGGTGTAAGGTGGTATCTCATTGTACTTTTGTTCATTTTCCTGATGATTAGTGATGTTGAGCACTTTTGCATATAGCTATTGGCCATTTGTGTGTGTTATTTTTTGGAAAAATTGTCTATTCAGGTCCTTGGTCTGTTTTTAAATCTGGTTATTTGTGGGGGGTTTTTGCTATTGAGTTGCATGAGTTCCTTATGTATTTTGGGTATTTACTCCTTATCAGATGCATGGCTTGTAAATATTTTCTCCCATTCCATAAGTTGCTGTTTTATTTTGTTGTTTCCTTTGCTGTGCAGAAGTTTTTGGGTTTGATGTACTCATACTTATTTACTTTGTTTTTCTTGCTTATGCTTTTGGTATCATGTCCAAAAAGTAATTGCCAAAACCAATGTCAAGTAGTTTTTTCTTTGTGCTTTCTCCTAGGAGTTTTATGGCCTCATGTTTTATGTTAAAGACTTTGTTGCATTTTAAGTTGATGTTTGTGTATGTTGTAAGATGGGGATCCAGTTTCATTTTTTTGCATGTAGCTATCTAGTTTTTGTAGTATCATTTATTGAAGGAGCTATCTTTTCTCCATTTTATATTTTTAGCACATTCATTGAATACAGTTGACTGTATTTATGTGTGGGTTTATTTCTGAACTTTCTATTCTGTTCCATTTGCCCATGTATCTATTTTTATGTCAGTAACATAATGTTTTGATTACCATATCTTTGTAATATAACTTTAAGTCAGGCAATGTGATGCTTCTGACTTGGTTCTCTTGCTGAAGACTGCTTTAGCTATTCTGGGTCTTTTGGGATTCCATACAAATTTTAGGATTTTTTTCTATTTCTGTGAAAAATTGCCATTGTAATTTTCATAGAGATTACATAGAATCTATAGGTCACTTTGGGTAGTATGAATATTTTAACAACATGGATTCTTTCAGTCCATGAACATAGGCTATCTTTCCATTTATTTGTGTTGCTTCAATTTCCTTCATTGACGCTTGATTGTTTTCAGTATATATATATATTTGTCATGTTTTGATTTTAATAGATTTAATTTTATAGTCATATTTTCTCAGCAGTTTAAATGAAATACTTCTTGACTCTTTTTGTATTTTTTGTTCTGAGCCTTAGTGAATACTATAACTATGGTATTTCCATTTACAAGTAGCTAAACCTATAAATGACTCAATATTATGTGGGGAAAAGTATATATATTATGTTTTTATATGTTCTAAGAGTTGTTAAAAATGTAAAATTTTCCAAACCAAAGATTTGGTAAATCAAAGATTAGGATATAATTTTCTTTTTTTGTTTGTTTTTTGAGACAGAGTCTTGCTCTGTCACCCAGGTGGGAGTGCAGTGTTACCATCTTGGCTCCTGCAACCTCCAACCCCAAGGCCCAAGCAATTCCCAGGCTTTTGCCTCCAGAGTAGCTGGGACTATAGGTGTACATCATCACACCAAGCTAATTTTGATATTTTTAGAAGAGATGGAGTTTTGCCATGTTGGCTAGGCTGGTCTTGAACTCTTAGCCTCAAATGATCTGCCCACCTTGGCCTCCTAAAATGCTGAGATTACAGGCATGAGCCACTACACCTGACCAAGATATAATTTTTATTTTGGAATATTCTAGGGGAAAGAAGTATTGCTTTAATGATAGGAAGCCAAAACGAAAAAAAAAAAAAAAAAAAAAAGTGAAGCATGCATTTAGAGAGAACTCAAATGGTCTAGTTAAACAAACTGAAACATAGCAGATTGCCAAGTTGTGCATCAAAAACTAAATCTGCAACAAAATCTCAAAGTTCATTGTATTAGTGTAGTACTTTTTATATTGCCCCCATATCTATTTGAATAGCAAGGACAATGTAAGCAGTCCAAATTCTGCATGTTTAAAATACTTTCTAGCAATGTCTGAAAATAATCTTATTTAATTTCCTTTATCTTCTTCAACCTGGCAAAGAAACCTAAAAACATTACTAGCTTATATTAATGTCTCTATTAATTTTCAAGGTAATCAAGCTTCCTGATGAGCAAATTCACATGATGAAAGTTACTTTAAATATTTCTGCAGACTGGGCACAGTGGCTTATGCTTATAATCCTAGCACTTTGGAAGGCTGAGGTAGGCTGATCATGAGATCAGGAGTTCAAGACCAGCTTGGCCAACACCATGAAACCCTGTCTCTACGAAAAACACAAAAATCAGCTGGGCATGGTGGTGGATGCCTGTAATCCCACTACTCGGGAGGCTACTTGGGAGGCTACTCGGAAGGCTGAGGCAGGAGAATTACTTGAGCCCAGGAGGCGGAGGTTGCAGTGAGCCAAGATTGCGCCATTGCATGCCAGCCTGGGTGACAGAGCTAGACTCCTTCTCAAAAAAAAAAAAAATTTTTTTTTGGCACATAACCTACTTTGGAAAAAAACATTTGTTTCATAATTTCAGTACAGAGAATCCCTGTATACCCTTTACTCAAATTCCCGAAATGGTAATATTTTACTACATTTTACATTGTCATTACCTGAGTGGGTGGTTACATGTGCGTGCATGTTTGCATGCCAATAGTTAAAATATGTCTATAAATATTTCTTAACCATTTGAGAACAAATGAAAAATATGGTGTCCCTTTACCCCTTAATCTTTCATGGTCTATTTTCCTAAAAACATGAATAGTTTCTTACATAAGCACAGTACAGTTACAAAAATCATAAAATTATCATTGATACAATACTATTAGCTATCTCCAGACCTTATTCAATTTTAGTGAGTTGTCCCAATGGTGTTTTCTGTGGCAAAAGAAAATTCCATAACATGTGTTACATGTAGTTGTCATGTCTCTGTAGACTCCTTTAATCTGGGACGGTTCCAGGCTTTGCGTTTTATGACACTGGTATTTTTGAAGAATACAGACCAATATTTTTGTTCTTTTTTTTGCTAGAATGTCTTTCAATTTTGGTTTCTCTGATATTTCCTCATAATTGGATTTAGGTTAGGTGTGTTTGGCAGGAATACTGCGGAAGTGATGATGGGGTCTTCTCAGTGCATTGTATCAGGAGGCACAGGACATCAATCTGTCCCATTACTGGTGATTTTATTAATATCTTTCATCTGCCAAGTTCCTTTTTTAGTAAAACTACTGTTTTTTAAAAATGATTAAGTATCATGTCAAGAGATATTTTAAGCCATTGTAAATATCTTGTTGCTCATTAGACTTTCACCCATTAAACATTCATTAATGATTTTTGCTTTAATAAATTATGATGATGCTCGATGATTTAGGATCCTAACATTTTCCCTTTTGCTTCTTTTTCCCCTTCACTGCTCTGTCTCCAAATGGTGTTACGCTCTTCCTTTTTACTGTCCTCATCCTAGAAATGATGCCTTTTGATGACCACCACCTCAAATCATGAGTACTTAAAAGTATGCCTTTCTTAGAGCAAGTGCTTTGATCAGCTAGGATTTTTTTCCATTCATGTCAGTTGGGCTTTCTCTTTCTGGTGAGCAATTTAAGGTAAATCTTAGGCTCTTCACTAGTTCCATCCTTTCTCTGCCATTCAGATTTTCCCTGACTCCCTTTACTCTCCAGACAGTCTTATGACAGGAGCATGAGGGCTTGCCTGCTGGATTTGCTTGATTTAATTACTTACAGGTAGTTTGAAATTTGGGCATTTTCTTTCTTCTAATGATGCTATATACATGTGCTTTATGTAGCTTTATTTGTTGTTTTTGTTTGGTGTTGCTTTTTATGAGACTCAGATTTATGTGACTACTATTACCTTGGTTACTCAGATTCCTATGAGCTACTTTTTGAATAAAGTTGTATAGTCTTTAGTTTTTTCCTCAAGTATTTAAAAAATTTCCCCCTCATTTTGAGTCAGTGCTTCATAAAATGTTAGAGGTATAATCAGCTTCTGGTTTTGTAAGAGAGGAACAACTTTATAAAATACTCAGTTGTCTTCCTTTTTGTGAATTATGGGATAGCTGCCATGTGAACAAAACATAAATTAATTCTCTGTTTACATAAGAATAAACAAAAAATATAAACAAGGTAGAAGGGTTTTTTTGTTGTTGTTTGTTTTGTTTTTTGATACGAAGTCTCACTGTGTAGCCTAGGCTGGAGTGTATTGGTGCAACCTCTGCCTCCCATTCAGGCCATTCTACTGCTTCAGCCTCCAAGTAGCTGGGATTGCAGGCAACTGCCACCACACTCTGACTAATTTTTGTTTTTTTTAGTAGAGATGGGTTTCACTGTGTTGGCCAGGCTAGTCTTGAACTCCTAACATCAAGTCATCTGCCACCTTCAGCTTCCCTCCGTGCCTGGCCAGAAGTTTTTTAAATTGGTAAAAATTTATTCTTATCTAGGCCAATCTTAACTGCTTTTACTCAGGAAATGTTTTTCTTTCAACTTTCAGGTTGGCGATTTGGATATCAGCTATATTAATATAGAGGGAATCAATGCCACTACCAGCCCTGAATCCAGAGGTTGCACTCTGGGGCCTCAGAGCAGCAAACACATCCTCCCTACAGAAACCAGCCCCAGTGTGTACCCACTAAGTGAGAACGACGAAGGGACAGCACACACCGAAGCCCAGCGGTCCTTCATGTCACCATCAAGTTCATGTACTTCCAACTTGAATCTTTCTTTTGGTTGGCATGGATTTGAAAAGGAACAGAGTCATCTAAAGAAAAGAAGGTAAGATCCTATATTGTAGAGAAAAACTGTAGAAAGTAAAAGAATCTTATAGGTAGACTTGGAAAATTCTAGTTTTAAACGTTTTATTTTCTCTACCACTTTTATCTGTTCATCAACATGTTATCCCCTTTTAGGTTCCTATATTCATTGATTTGAAAGTAAGACACCTAAGAAAACTGACTAAAATATAATAAAGGAAAACCATGATGAGATACCAGTTCATACTCACTTGATTGGCAAAAATTTAAAAACCTAGCAATCCCATGTTTTGGTGAGAATGCATACCATGGAAATTCCTACATAAAGACGATAGGAGAGAAAATTGTATAACTTGGGAAAAGAATTTGACATTATCTTGTAAAGTCAAATATGCATTTCCCTCCTGTGTACTAGGAGACCTATATGTGAGTATTTATAGCAGCAGGAAATAACCCAAATGTGGACTAGATAAATAAATAATATATAGTTACACAATGGAATACTGTAAGTTATGAAAATGAATTAACTACAATTACATCTGCATGCATAATAACATAGATCTTAGAAGTATGAAGGAACAAAAAAGCTCCAAATCCTTGTTAGATTTCATTTTTATAAAATGCAAATTAAACAATATATTATTATAGGGCACTTACATATGTGCATAAACTATAAAGAAAAACAAGAGGCCAACTGTGGTGGCTCATGCCTATAATCCCAGCTCTTTGGGAGGCCAAGGCAGACAGAACAGTTGAGCTCAGGAGCTTGAGACCAGCCTGGGCAATATGGTGAAACTCCATCTCTACCAAAAATGCAAAAATTAGCTGGGCATGGTGGCGCTCACATGTGATCTTGATACTTGGGAGGTTGGGGTAGGAGAATCACTTGAACCTGAGAAGCAGAAGTTGCAGTGAGCTGAGATGGTGCCACTGAACTCCAACCTGGGTGAGAGAATGAGACCTGTCTCCAAAAGAGGAAAAAAAGAAAAGCAAGATAATCAAGGGGAAAAAAATTCCTAAATTCTAGGTAGTTGCTACATCCAGGGAGAGAAATAGGGATATGGGAATGGAATGCGCCATAAGAGAGTTTCCATGGTAG
Organism: Callithrix jacchus; assembly: GCF_049354715.1. Taxonomy (NCBI): domain Eukaryota; kingdom Metazoa; phylum Chordata; class Mammalia; order Primates; family Cebidae; genus Callithrix; species Callithrix jacchus. Next base: position 137,232,009 of record NC_133503.1, on the reverse strand, counting down.
ATGGCCAGTATTCAAGTTTCAAGTTGGTGGGCTCATGAATGTTTATTTTATATAATATGTATTTTATAATATAAAATTTATCTTATATTTCTTTTAATTTATTTTACTTTCAGTTACCTTATCTTTTCTTGTATATATGAAAAGTCATTCAAATGATAGTTTTATTGCATCTGATATGATTGCATATATTAGTGTGTGTGCACACATGTGCATATCCATATCTGTATATCTGTATCTATCTGTCTGATTGTCTATTTTCTTTAAGGAACAGGCCAATTTCCACAATTTCATTTTATCCTGTTGATCATGGTTTCCTTAGGGAATAGCTTATTTTTTCTCCATATCCTACCCATGTGATTATATGTTCATTTTCACATATAAAATCACAAATCAAAGTGAACAGAAAATACACACACATATGTGAGTATGTATATAATAAAATCACAAATCAAAGTGAACAGAAAATACACACACATATGTGAGTATGTATATAAAGATTTCTCTATGAATGAATGTGTGTATAGAGAGTTAATAGATTAGAGGGGAGAGAAAGGGAGAGGAACCGCAATCAGTAGGTGCCCATCACTGAGATACAGTACAATATGCAATTTGAGGTTGTAAAACTTTAGCATGTATTGGTACCAAGGGTTGTAGCTGACGTGTAAATAATACAAGACTTGCTTTAGATTTACAGTTTGTGAATTATTGTTTTGTACATGCTGGGTAGTCACGACTGTAATTTGAAGTGACAGACTAATTTGAACTGTCCACATGTCTGCTTGGGATAAGAGACTACCAGTCCAGACAAGATTCTGTACAGTTCTGCAAAAATAGATTGAGCTCTATGTGATAAGTGCATCCAGTGGATCTTTAAGATCTGTCAAGTGGCCAGGTGTGGTGGCTCCTGCCTGCAATTCCAGCACTTTGGGAAGCCGAGGCAGGTGGATCACCTGAGGTCAGGAGTTCAAGAACAGCCAACATGGTGAAACTTCCTCTCTACTAAAAATACAAAAATTAGCTAGTTGTGGTGGTGTGCATCTGTAATCCCATCTACTCAGGCATGAGGCTGAGGAGGCAGGAAAATAGCCTGAACCCAGGAGGGAAAGATTTTAGTGAGCAGAGATCACGTCACTGTATTCCAGCTTGGGGGACAGAGTGAGAATCCGTCTCAAAAAAAAAAAAAAATCTGTCAAATGTGTGAGCCCCTAGATCGCAAGAGATAAAAAAGTTCTTTAGAAGAAGCCCTCTAGCAATACAGCATGGAAAAAACACAAATGTTCTCTTTGTTCTATTAATCCTTATGCAGATTCTTGCAGAATATCTAAATTATACTTTCTGATTATGGTCTTGCCTTGAAAAGTTTAAACATTTCACTGCTACAGACAGAATTTTTCCTTTGTAGAATATGATTTAGAAAAAAATATCCATTCTGAGTAAAGATAATTAGAAGCCTCTGTGAAGATATCACAGCTTGGGGGAAAGGGAGGAAGCCAGGAGAGGAAGGAGAAGCCATTTTACAGAAAAACCTGGTTGGTTCCATGAGCTGACTTCATCTCCTGTGCCCTCCTTCTCCTCTGAAAAATGTAGGAATGAAGGGAGAGAAGTCACCATCCTTGGAAAGCCCTAGGGTGGCTGTGGGTCCCTCCCTCCAGTGGACGTCATGGTAGGAAGCACAGTTGGTAGCAAACTCAAAGTGAAATGCACCTAATTTGTTAATGAGTGGATAATAGCCCTACAGGCTGGAAACTTCTAGAAAGAGAATTTTTGGGGCACACAGTAAAAACTGGATTTAATATAAGTTCATGGCTGACTGGGACCTGAGTCCTAAGTTTTCTAAGGTTTAAAAGACTATTTTGATGAAAATTAAAATATGCACACTTATGTAACCATTTTATTATATTATTTAAACATAGTAACTGTTTTGAGAAGCCACAAGGGGAAAATAAGTAATAAAACGTTAATTCAAAAATACTGTACTACAAAAAGTTAAGCAGTAGACAAGTGTTTGTTTCATTCTAAAGCTTGCATTTTTCAGATCTTTTTTTGAAACTGCAGTCCACAGTAAGAAAGGCGTATCACACCATAAGCATCTCCCATCTCACATAAAATTCAAGTAAAGTCTTTTACAATGACATGTGGAACGTATACTGATATTTTCTATTCTCTATTTAAAAACACAAAAAATCTCTAGTGATAACCTAATGAATTGATTTTCTATCCCATTACTGGGAATTAGAAAAATAATATCATAAAACAAGAACCTAGAGGTTGTCATGAAGAATATTGCCTGTGCTACCAATATCTTAGGTTAATAACTTAACAAAGAAAAAATAGTAGCCCCATTTGAATGAATAGGAACAATGTTTTATAGTGTGCAAAATAAAATATTGGTACTTCTAGGATGTATTCATTGTGTTGATGAAATGCTGTCTGTAACTGGAAACGCTTGTGTTAAAATATTATTGAAGGCCGCCAATCATTTGAAGAACTATTTTTCATTAGTACAGAGATCACAAGTTGAAAGACAAGTGCTGAGGTATGACTTCAGCAAGCTTCAACCCGCCTTGAGGTCTCCTTTATCTCAGACTGTTGTACCAGGAAACCAAGTAGCAACTTGAAATACCTGTAATTTATTAGGTTGGTGTAAAAACCGCAATTACTTTTGCACCAACATAATATATTTCCTGTAGCATTTACCAGGAAGATATTCTTAACATTGAAGTTTCAGTGTTTTATGAGAAATAGTCAAATAGACTCCATGATATTTGGGTGTTTAATTGAGGTAAAGTGTGAAGTCCGCTTCCAATCTGTACTCTTCTTCTTAATGCCAAGGCCTTCACCTTGGCACTCAATGAGTTCCCAAAGAAGAAAACCCCACTTTGGAAATCCTTGGTGGTACTAGCCAGGGCTGCTTCTCACTGCTGGGTTTTCTGTACCCAGTAGTGCCTGTGTAAGGGCTCAAGGATTAGAAACTGCTCTGTTTGCATTAGAGGTGTGGTAGGTAAGACCAGGACTCATACCATTTATTCAGTGGATTGCTGTGTGTATTAACTAGCCTATGGTTATTAAAGAAAAAAAAAAAACCCAAACGGGTTAATTTGGAGTTTCCTTTTCTGGTTTTCATATTTAAAATCAAGATGGTTTCACTGTTTGGTTATTGAAATTTTAACTCCAGAACTGTAACAACCAAAAAGAAAACCCACAAAACGCACATTTGAATGCTTCATGTGTTAACATGCACCCAGGAAAGCTGTTGGCCTCTAAGTTTGAGTAGTTTAAGACATAATGTTATGGAATAGACCTTGGATGTGGAAGGTCAAATACTTTCCTTTTAATTTTATGGTTATTAAAATTAAATGAGGAAAACGTTGTTGTCAAGCAGAATTGCTACCTGGTTCTAAGGTAGATGTTTCAACGGAATCATTTTTTTTTTTTTTTGAGACGGAGTTTCGCTCTTGTTACCCAGGCTGGAGTGCAATGGCGCAATCTCGGCTCACCGCAACCTCCGCCTCCTGGGTTCAGGCAATTCTCCTGCCTCAGCCTCCCGAGTAGCTGGGATTACAGGCACGCGCCACCATGCCCAGCTAATTTTTTGTATTTTTAGTAGAGACGGGGTTTCACCATGTTGACCAGAATGGTCTCGATCTCTTAACCTCGTGATCCACCCGTCTCGGCCTCCCAAAGTGCTGGGATTACAGGCTTGAGCCACCGCGCCCGGCCGGAATCATTTTTTTAAAACCTCTAAAAACGATCAGTTAGTATGACATGTTTGGGAAATTGGACGACTCACTTCTTAACTGTGTCTTCACGTGGCCCTGGGGCAAATGGATGGTACCTTCACACATCTCTCCCGGGTGTGCCTCTGTCCTCCTGAGCTTCCCAGCTGGGGGACAGTGGAGAGAATGCTACTTCTGCCGTTTAGTCACATGCAAATCCCCCCCTCAGAGGCTTCCCTGCAAACAGCCTAGTGCCTTTGTTTCCATCAGCATTTTAAATATTCGATGGGTTACCATTTGGGATTTGCAATATCAATAATTATATTTACGAAATAGAAGTGGTGAGGTTAGTACTAACTCAAACCAGGTTTTGTTTCTTCAGGTATTTGAAATGGCTTTTACCCCAGGTGTGGTGCTCATTCCTGCAATCCCAGCACTTTGGGAGTTGAGGTGGGTGGATCCATAGAGCCCAGGAGTTTGAGACCAGCTTGGGCAACATGGCAGAAAACACAAAAATTACAAAAATTAGCCAGATGTGGTGGTGTATGCCCGTAGCTCAGCATTTCAGAAGACTTAGGTGGGAGGATCACTTGAGCTTGGGAGGTAGAGGTTGTAGTGAACCAAGATGGCACCACTGCACTCCAGCCTGGGTGACAGAGCGAGAGTCTGTCTCAAAGAAAGAAATGGCTTTTGCAAGGTAGGAACGTTAATTTGTAGTAACATAAAATTTTGTTTATAAAGAGATTTGGAGGGAAGAGAAAAAAGCTAATTAAATACTAGTTGGAAATTAAATGAATACCTGTTACGCCCCACCCAAATAAGAGACTGAAGAAACCAGTGACTCTCTGCATCATTTCTTGCTTCTTTACATACTTACTGGCTTTGTGCTTTAGTTCTAGCCTTGATGCCTTGGATGCCGACAGTGAAGGGGAAGGACATTCTGAGCCGTCACATCTCTGTTACACTCCAGGGTCTCAGAGCTCCTCAAGAACTGGGATTCCTAGTGGGGATGAATTGGACTCTTTTGAGACTAACACTGAACTGGATTTTAATATCTCCCGGGCTGAATCACTTTCTCTATCAAGTAATCTACAGTCGAAGGTATTCTTACTGGTATTAATTTGGTTTATTTCAAGTGCAAAGAATATGTTGTCTAAATCTACCCATCTGTATCTGAAAGACATATTTTATTCATACATATGAACTATGTTTTTGAGACCCATGTGATATCTGATTGAGTCTTTTTAATATTTCTCACTCTGTTTTAATTTTTATAATCGTAATTAATTCATCATGAGTATGTGCCATCTTTCTTTCATATGCTTAGAAATTTATCATTTCATACAGTGATTTTTCCCATCATCTCTTAAGCAAAGAGAGAAAAACTGGTGGTATTAAATGAGCTCAAGTGGTCAGACTTGTTTTGCTCATGTAAATTAATGTGTGGCCCTGGTGATGAGGTACATGATGTTAATAAGGTAGCAGTGATGTTTATTGAGCATTTCTGGCTGCTTGAACTAATCCAGAACATTACAAATTTTGGCAACTTTTCCTTCAGAGCCAGGTTTTCTCTTGTTGGCAATTTCACATTGGAGTTTCATTTAGGTGTGCTTTTTTTTTTTTTTGGTTATTTATTTATTAAAAAACTAAATACATTCCTCTGAATGTAAGAAAGCCCTTTTGTGTTTGAGTGTATTTTTTTTCCTATTTGTTTTCTTCCTAAGTTTACTTATTACTGTAAAAAAATGTGTGCTATGGCAAAACTTCTCTTTCTAACATATGGTTGTTACAATAATACCTTATTTTCGTAGCATGCCCTACAATATACAAAATATGTTTTATGTATATACAAAATATGTAATTGCCTCATAACTCACCTATTACATAAGTAGTGGTTTTATTTAATTTTATTTTTTGAGTAGATGAGATTCTGGACAGGTTAGAGTTTTGTCCAGCTTTGTATCACCAGCTTGGTGATAGAATCAGAAATCAATTCTGAGTCTTTTGAGCACAGATCCTGCATCCTTTTCCCTCTGCTCTAGGACCTGTAGAGCTGCCATAATCTTTTGCATCTGAAGGTCATGTGCTATTTCTGGATAATGAGAAATGTATATGGTTGTTATGTAGATACTTCTTAGTTTTGCATTTTGAGTGGAATTGTGAAAAGTTCATCACACTTCAGTCTTTGTGAAACAGTTTCATGTTGAAAAATAATTCAGTCTTTGTAAAACAGTTTCATGTTGCTCATTTTTAGGAAGAAACTATCACAGAAATATATCTACTTTGACTCTGTAATTACCGTATAACTTTTTGCCAAAGTTTTGGACAATTTTCAAAGTTCCACTGTCATGACAAATGGTTACCATGTATACATGACCTAAGTGAAGAGAATGGCATTTGGGGAGGACCCTTAGTGGCCAGCTCACTGTTTAGGGTTACAGGACAACCTGGTTGGCCTTCTTGACATTCAGGCCCAGTAGGAGCTCCCTAATAAGATAGGAGCCACAGCTCAAGGCCCTTTGAAGCAAGGTCAGGATTCTATTTTCAGCTTTTCTCCAGGCTCTTCAACTAAACTAATGAAGTTAGGGTAACTATGTACTTTTACTTAGAGGGAACAAAAGAGACCAGTGGGTATGATGGTCAGTTTCTGATGGCTTAATTTTAGTAAATAATTTTGCATTATTTTTTTTAGCCTTAACCTTAAGTGATATCTTAAAAATGCATGGGCAGGATCAATCCAATAAGACTTTTATAGGATAGAAGTTGGGTACTATAAATGAGTTTAATGGAGTTCTAGTGCGTATTCACTTAAATTTTCTGGAACATAAAAGAAAACCATGTTTTAATGATCTTGCCATCTTGTATTTTCATGTATGTTGCCAATTTAATAATAGGAATAGTAAGTAATGGGGAAAACAGAAACAAAACTGGCAGGTCATTTAAAAGTAATAATATTAAGAATATATAAATGGGTGATATTCAAACATACATCACAGAACATGCTAGATGGACAGTCTATCAAAAATTGAGTACGGACTGGAAGGATTTGTATAATAACCTGATATATTTTCCCCTAGACATTGCAGCTAACATTATAAATTTAAATCATGGTTTGGAAGTTTAATAAACTCTTATAATTGTAAGTAGCTTTTCCTCTATCCTCTAATAATCCTTAAATATAGAAATCTCAGTTAATATGAAATTTTCTTTGAGGGCTACAATATAAAATAACAAAATAACTGACACCTCAGGTAAAAATAATGAGTCAAATTCATTGTTGAATATACAAAGAAAAAGTCATTTGACTTAATTTTTATTTTTAGTCAACTCGGCTAGACTATCGTAGGTGCATTCTATAGTATATACAGGAACTACTCCCCAGACTGAAGGTTATTAAAGTATTAAAATGACAATAACATTTTAAAAGTTGTCAGAGGAAAACAGAAACACGTAATGAGATCGTATCAGAAAAGTTCAGGTTGAATCTGTTTTCAGAGGTGGTAATTTAGTAACATTCGAGGTGGTGAACATATATTTTCAGATCTCATGTATAAATTTTTAAAAACTTTATTACACTCTCTTTTAGGAATCATTGCATTCTGGAGTTCGCTCACGTTCTTATTCTTGCTCATCACCCAAAATTTCTTTAGGAAAAACTCGTTTGGTGCGTGATTTAACAGTGTGCAATTCAAGTGAAGGTAAGCATCATTTTCCATTTGGCTTTGAAAACACTATTCCAGAACAGATTTTCAGTTAGTATAAGTACATAAAATATGCAAGAATAGCAGACAAGAATTTTTAATTCTGTTTTCACAACTGGTTTTTCTTTTTTCTTTCTTTATTTTTTTTGTTTTCACAACTGCTTTTTCTAAGCCTGACACAATCCTTTTCCCGTTGGATATCAGCCAAATTTGATTTTGATCAGATTTGATTTTGATGAAATTACAAATACAGACACACCTCTCTGTTGCTTTATTCTTTGAATAAAAAGTTTTCCTCAAGGATAGTGTAAATTAGAATTGATTCCAGATATATTATTGTGAGGACCTTAGAGGATTTTATTCGAGTAAATTATAAAATTTTTTTTTGTCTCATATATACATTGCTAACATAATCCAACTCCTCAGAGCCAGTGTGTTGTGAAATGGATTTTCTTCTTTCTTTATTTAGCAAGGGACTTTGGAGAGATGAAATAACATATTTGTAACATGAGTAAATATATCTCACATTTTTTGGGGTGGCAATCTAAGCAATTAAAAATATAACTTTTAGGCAATAAACTTCTAACTGAAATATAGTATACATACAAAAAGGAGTGTAAATCATAAACATGCATCTTGAGTTTTCAAGTGAATTCAGATCTATAAATGGAAAAATTATGCACAACTTAGAGCTCCCCCTGTAGCCTGTCTCAGCCACTGCTCCTATTTTCACCTGCCCCCATTTTGAAATGTAATAATTTCATACTTTCTGTAATTAATATGTAATAACTATATTAAAAGGCGTATTTGAAAGTATTCATGCCAATGCATAATACACAGCATTCTAATGAAATTTTTGTCAATGTCTTAGAGAATGCCTTTCTTGTCTATTATTCTTAAGGGACTTAAAAGACTCCAAAAGTAAGAGATGAACTTAAGTATTCTTAGTTTCTCAAGATAAAATATTTAAAATAGGATTTATTTTATTCCCTCTCTTTTTTCTTATTCTTATTAAATTGTTATTATTTTGCATTTTTATGATGTGCAGAACAACACTGGAAACACAATCTTGGTACTTAAAATTGCTATCCTAGGACAATGACATGTATGCTAGATATTCAATAAATATTTCTTGAGTGAATATGAGAAAAAGATATATAAAATACAAAAGAAATGATACCATGATTTTTTTTTTCCTTTTTCTGGGATGTACTGTTAGAAGAGAAGCGAGCAAGACTGATAATACATGTCAGTTTTTATTTTTGGAATGGGGAGATGAAGAAAAGTTAGAAGAAAGAAAGAGGCTACAACCACTTTGAGATGACAGGATAAAGAAGATGGATTGAATTTGTTCTGGATTTTCATTTTTTATTTCATGGGTTCTTTCTAGGTCTCCCCAGCCTAGGTTTAGGTTGGTATTTTTTTTTAAATAGCAGCTTGACACCTTTTCACTGATAGTCCCAGCTGATGAATTGACTTCACATTGTTACTATTTGGAAAACATGTTTAAGTTTTCTGTGCTTCAGATTATAGCTCTGCCTTTAGATCTGTGATCACTGATTTATGAAGTCAGATATCTCTGGAGTTTGAAATTATTGACCACACAATTAAGAGGAAACCAATTGTTCACAAGGGAAAATAGCCCTAATTTACTTATTCTTTTATGAGCAAGGAAGAATATCTTTATCTTACATGCAAGCCTGCAACCTTTGCATTTGAGTTAGAAAGAATGAAAAGCTGATGTCAACTGCCTTGCTTTTCAGTAAACAAAACCTTATCTTTAGACAGTATATTTAAAGACAAGGCTACTTGAATGAAGTTTGATACTATCCAGAAGGTAACAGTTACAACCAGGCAATTTAGGTTGAGGCTACACACTAAATATAAGAAAATTCCAATAGATAGACTTATATGGCTGCAAACATTGGACTGATACCATTTAGGTTAGTCAGTACCACAGGCTATGAAAAATAAATTAACTACTAATGAAGAAGGAATAATTTTATCTGTGTTTATGTAATCAAAGCATAAATGTGAAAGCTTGCCTAGTTCAAAGATATATTCTAATGTTTCATTGTTTAGTCTGCTTGGATTAATCAAAAGTAAATTGACATTTGTATTGCTGTAAATACTTTGTTGATGAGTTTTGAATAGTCCTAAAAAATTTCAGGTGTGTATGAACAGAGTCCAGGTCTCCTTATGTCCCAGTGGGAAGCTCCCCTATAAGAGCTGTAATGCAAATATACAAATCTAGGATGCTTTCAGTCCTTTTTATTGTTATTTGTGATGTTCTTTCTTCCTTGTCATTTCCAAAGAGTTACTTACTATAATTTCTCATATGTCTTTTTGTTTTTGAGCCAACAGTACAATGGTGACAACTTAATTTTTGATGTTTGTATACATAAAATCTAGTTTTATAATTCCCTTTGGTACATTGTAGATTTAGGTAAAACAGAACATTACCAGTATTAAAATGGTAACCACAACCTCACCAAGGGGGACAGAAATGTTCTGCATTTAAGAATTTGAGAAATGACATAAACATACTTTTGAAAACATTGCGAGCTGATGGATGGAATTTGATTAGATTTTGAACAGTTGGTGGCTTATTCTCTTAGAACCTCAGCCTATTTACCATAAGAGTAGTGATTTCTCCCTGTGAATAATTTGAGGAACATTTGAAAATGGCTATAAAATAAAGCCTTCAAATTCTTCAAAGTAGATTTTCTATTACATACAAGATAGTATTAGATGCAACATTTAATATTACCCATTTCAGGGGTTATGTATTTGTTTTCCGCCTTATGTATCTGGCCCATTTCCCTTTGTAACCTAGTTTTGCCTCTTCACTGTTCTGGATTGTGAAAGTAAAGGATTTGAAGGATTTGTTCCTGCTCTGTAGATGGTGTGCTCCACAGTGACCCCTCCCTCCTTCAGACTGTCTCACTGTCTAAATCAGTGTCTCTGCTCCACCCCTGTAGTAAGTACTTCAACTCTGGAAACAAGATGGCTCCAAGCTGCTTGCATGAGGCTCCCTTTCTGCCTCGCTCCACAAGTCCAGTGAAAATGGCAGTCCCCCCCATTTCCCATGAGCCATAGAGCACATCTCTGAACTCACTGCTGCTAGGATTTTATAAGGACATTGCAGCTATATGAAAATGAACTTTTTTTTTTTTGAGAGGAAGTCTCACTCTTGTTCCCCAGGCTGGAGTGCAGTGGCAGGATCTTGGCTCACTGCAACCTCCATCTCCTGGGTTCAAGCAGTTTTCCTGCCACAGCCTCCTTAGTAGCTGGGACTATAGGCATGCACCACCATGCCTGGCTAATTTTTATGTTTTTAGTAGAGATGGGGTTTCACCATGTTAGCTAGGCTGGTCTTTAACTCCCGGCCTCAGGTGATCCACCTACCTCAGCCTCCCAAAGTGTTGGGATTACAGACGTGAGCTACTGTACCCGGCTGAAAATGAACTCTTCTTATGCTGGCCTTTAAGACTTTTCCTTTGAGCCTTGTTTAAAAGCAGTTATTTATTGGTTCTGTATGTTGGGGGATTAGCGTTATGAAGAATAGGGATGACTCTGGTGAAAAGTATCCAAAAATATAGAACTAATTTTCTGCACCTCTGAAAACGTTTGCTGTCCTTTGCTGATGCTAGCTTAGTTCATCAAGTCATTAAATGTTGCCATGTTTCGGCCTTTTCCCTTCCTGCTTTACATTAGGGAAAGTGATTTTAGAAATTTAGAGCAATGCCTTACTTATATAAGATTACTCATTTTCTTATTATTTTCTAACTGGTAGTGTATATAATGATAAAATATGGTTGAGTATGCATTTCAGACTAACACATGTCTGCTACTTTGTCTGCCTTCATTTTCATTTTATTGTTCTGTGTCTTGTAGAGCAAAGAGCTTACAGCTTACCGGAGCCACCAAGAGAAAAAAGGTACTTTAACTGTTCCAGTTTTCCTGAGGGACCGCATGATCCTTCTTTGGAAATGTCCACACATCATTTTTGCTCTCTGTTCACTAGTTCATGAAAGGTTTCCATGTAATCAGCCTGCCTAAGACCCTTAGCTTTCTCTGGGATCTGTATCAGGATAGATCTGCCAGCTCTGTCCTTTCAGTCCTTGGCTGTGCAGGGCTCAGGACTGGGGACAGGGTGTCCTGTTTGGGTATTTTCAAAGCCAGACACCCTCAAGGGGAGCAGTGTGAGGACCACCTGTTTTAGAAAGGCAACATGTTTTCTCTAGCTATGTTCCACCGTGACAATGGGACTTCCTCTAGTAACAGAACCCTGGGTGGTCAATTACAGAAAGTATCTAAACATCCCTACTGTCTCTCTATGGATTTCTGCTTAGTAGCCTGTCAGCTGGAAACAAACAATGAACAATGCAGAAGACTTTTGAGCACTATCAGTTTCTTGGTTGATTTGCAGTTTTAACTAAGCTTCTCTCTTTCCTAGAAGGTAAACCTATTGTTGGAGTATAGCTTGGGAAGCGAACTAGTGTGCAAGCATGATTGCTGGTTTCTGTTGGTCCTGAATGACTAACTGCCCATGAATCATACTGTGAAATAGCCCCAGGGTTATATGCAAAACAAGTGCCAGAATGGCACACATGTTTGACTTTAAGAGACCATCTGAAAAAGAGTGAAATGTTTTAATTTTGTTGAGATTAATGCTAAAACTTTGAAATGTTTTAGTATACAGATATAGTTGGGCTGTTTTGTTTTAAATCTTGGAATTAAAGTATTAATAAGAAAAAGCCTCCTTTGGTTCATTTCTATTTTTTTTGAAACCAGAATAGAAACTTTCGAATGATACAAACAGAGGAAGATTAAGAATGCCCTTGAGAGATAGGATGATGATGAAGATGACTTCGTGACAATGGCAATGAGGATGATGATAGCAAAAGCAGTAATTACTGACAATGATGGAACATTTGTATGTGCCTTGTACTGTTTTAAGCGGTTTACATTTATTTCCTCATTTAAGCAATTTACTTCCTATTCTGGAATTTGATCTTCATCTTGGTCATCATTTTGATTAGCAGTCTTCTCCCTGTCATCTTTTTAACAACTGGAGAAGTAATAGATTGTTATCAAGATTAAAAAATAAATAAAAAATATTTTTCATTAGGAGAGAGATTTAAGACTGAAGGAGCCAATATTATACTTGGCTAAATAGTAGCCTATGAAGTATTTTAACTTGGATGACTTGTTTGTGAAGTTTCTTTTTCTCTAATTCTTCATTCTCTGTCACTCCTGTGTTTTTTTTCTTTCTGTTCCTTAATCTTTCTTGGTCCACATCCTGAAAGCATCTTACTTTCTCAGTCATACTCCTTGGTATATCTAGTAGAGTAGATTTTTCATCTCACCTCTCTAGTTCTGCTGTCCTATCTTGTTGAATAAGCCAATAAGATCCCAAGCCATACCTAGTGCTTTGTTTTAGTCATGTGGTTGTAGGTATTTACCTGAGTTGATGCCTTCTTTGATATTCTCTTATTTGTGCTGATCACTTAGTTTCTAGAAAAGTAGACATCCAGGTAAAAATGAGCTCACTCTATATCTTGCAGGCTGATTTCAGCAGATACTCTGTGTTCTAATTTCCTAAAGATTATGTGGCATGACTTGATTATTTTACTGCCACTGTCTATCTTAAATCTGTTATATATATTTCCTCCTTCTTCTCCTCTTTCTTTAAATCTGAAGATCTGAATGTTAACAGAAGTTCTACTGTGCCAATTTGCAATCTGCATAGCAGGAACTTCGTTCAACCCTTTAGGCTGGGTGCAGTAGCTCATGCCTGTAATCCCAGCACTTTGGGAGGCTGAGGCAGGTGGATTACCTGAGGTCAGGGGTTCAAGCCCAGCCTGGCCAACATGGCAAAACCCTGTCTCTACTAAAAAATACAAAACTTAGCCGGGTGTGGTGGTGGGCGTTTGTAATCCCTGCTACTCAGGAGGCTGAAGCGGGAGAATGGCTTGAACCTGGAAAGTGGAGGTTGTAGTGAGGCAAGATCATGCCATTGCACTCCAACCTGTGCAACAGAGCCAGACTCCATCTCAAAAAAATTAAAAAATAAAAACAACAACAACAAAAACACTTTAGATGCCAGTTCTTTAAATAGATTAAGGGTTAAAATATTGAGAATCCATATTCTGAATATGTTTTAAATATCTGTTTACCTACTGAAAAGGCAATACCATGAAAGGCTCTGAAGAAGGATTTGAAAAAGTTTATTGTGAATGATGCTATCGGTTATCAAACTAATCATGGAGATTAGACATTCTTGTTCTGGGATGGTAAAAAGCATTTAATCTTTCCAGATTCTTACAAATATAAAAGCAATTTAAATTCTATTGTGAAAGTAGTTGAGGGTCTTCTCTTCTCAGTTATTTTCTAAAGTGCCTGATTTTAATATAGGTAAATGTCACATAGTTAAATTAGATATGAAACATAGAATCAACCAGCCTTCTACAATTGCCCAGAGGTTACCCATCCTCATAATCTGCTAGTGGATTTTGACTATGATATTCACATTTCTACCAGGTTGGGTGGTGGCGCTAAGTTTTTATATTTAATGTTTTAGCATTTTTGTGTTTATGCTGTTATCTCTCAGGTCTTATCAACCTCAGTGTAAAAAGTTAATGTGTCGGCCAGGCGCGGTGGCTCACACCTGTAATCCCAGCTCTTTGGGAGGCCAAGATGGTCATATAACCTGAGGTCAGGAGTTCTAGACCAGCTTGGTCACCATGGTGAAACCCCCTCTCTACCAGAAATACTAAAATCAGCCAGGTGTGGTGGCAGGTGCCTGTAATCCCAGCTACTCAAGAGGCTGAAGCAGGAGAATCACTTGAACCCAGGAGGCAGAGATTGCAGTGAGCCGAGATTGCACCATTGCACTTCAGCCCAGGCAACAAGAGTGAAACTTCGTCTCAAAAAAAAAAAAAAAAAGTTAAAGTGTCATGTTGTAGAAGTATAAAGGATATATGGTAAATTGTGGTGCGGTGCATTTATAAGTTTTTAATCAACATGGAAACTGTGGTTTTTGATATAGTCTTCTGTAGCAGGGGAGTTGGGAGTAGAGTTGGGTAACCAAGAATTAATTTTCTTTTATTTGCAATAGTCTAGTTGTGTTCCTGCTGGGAAGTAGAAAAGGGGCCTTTACCTCAAAATCCACAATGACCTAACCATTCTTTAATTCTGACATTTAGGTCTCCTCATTCACTCTTCTTTTAGACATTGGATAGCATTCAGTGGGATCACACAAGGCCTTCCAAGAGAGGAGTCTTTTCAAACTCTCAAATGTATTTTTTCCCCAGTTATGAAAGTGAGCCTATTGAATATTATGGCACAAATTTTGCATATTAGGATGCCTAAGACACCAGAGGTTATGGAAAATTTCAGATTATATGAACCAGTCAGTTATCCTAGGTAAAATGACTAGCAGTAGCATGGAAGTAGAAAGGAAATTAAGAGGGTCTGAGATTCTTTCAATACTCTGTTGGCATAGAGTATATTTAATCCTGTTCACTTGCTTTTTTTTCCTACCTTTTTTTTTTGAGATCGAGTTTCACTTTTGTTGCCCAGGCTGGAGTGTAATGGCGTGATCTCGGCTCACTGCAACCTCCACCTCCCGGGTTCAAGCAATTCTCCTGCCTCAGCCTCCTGAGTAGCTGAGATTACAGGCATGTACCACTATGCCCGACTAATTTTTTGTATTTTTAGTAGAGACGGGGTTTCTCCATGTTGGTCAGACTGGTCTCAAACTCCCAACCTCAGGTGATCCACCCACCTTGGCCTCCCAAAGTGTTGGGATTACAGGTGTGAGCCATTGCACCTGGCCTTCTACCTTTTAAAAAGTTTTCTGTAAGCAGCATACCCAATTTCATTTACTGTGCAAGCTTTGAGTAACAGGACTCACACTGTTCTGATGATACCTTTAGAGCCACATGGTCAAGAGGCAGCTCTTAAGCCATTTATTATTTTTTTTCTAAATTAATAGGTTTGAACTCTGAAACCTAATATAAAGCTTAAATACCTTAAAGTTTTATTATAATATGTACCATATTAAAATGTGAAAGGGGTCTTGGAAATAATTTAATCTAAGCTTGTCATTAATTAGATAAGAAAAACTGAAGCCCTAGAAAGTTATCACTGAAAGCAATATTTTTATAAAATATAATAATATATATTTTGGTGTATATTAGTAATTTGATTGCTTTTAAATATTTCCCAGAGGCCGGGCGCGGTGGCTCAAGCCTGTAATCCCAGCACTTTGGGAGGCCAAGGCGGGTGGATCATGAGGTCAACAGATCGAGACCATCTTGGTCAACATGGTGAAACCCCGTCTCTACTAAAATTACAAAAAATTAGCTGGGCACGGTGGTGCGTGCCTGTAATCCCAGCTGCTTGGGAGGCTGAGGCAGGAGAATTGCCTGAACCCAGGAGGCGGAGATTGCGGTGAGCGGAGATCGCGCCATTGCACTCCAGCCTGGGTAACAAGAGCGAAACTCGGTCTCAAAAAAAAAAAAAAATATTTCCCAGAGATAAATGTGCTAGTTATCAGTACTGAAAGATGAGAATTTTAGCAGGTAGGAGAGACTTTAGTTAGGAAATAATCCCTATGGAAACCGTCTACAGAAGTGTTACCTGGTTTGACATGATACTTAGGTTGATTTTTAATTTATTCTTTCCTCGGTAATAATAGAAATATCAGATTATCAAAGGAATCTCTAGGGGGAAATGTCACTTTCCTAGTCTGGATTTGTTTTCTTCTAGAGAATAATTGTATTATGGATTAGAAGAAGATAAATGGTGGTCAGGGTGTTCATGGGTTGGGTGCATGGGTTGGGTGCAAAGTAAGAAGCATGGGTTCTTGCTTCTTACTTTATGGAGTATCCACAGCCTCTGTCCTCTACAACCTAGAGAGTCTCAGATTGTAGTCTGATTGACGGTGAGAGGCTGTACTGAGTGACAGTCAGTCTGTTTCTCAGGCTCTATCAACAGAGGAAACGTGTGTCTACTGAGTATTATCTCTGTGTTCCAAAAATAAATAAAATCCAGTTGCATATTGTTGCTTATTTGGCTTCTCTGTGATCTTGGGAATTCTTACTAACATAGTAAACAGGAAGATGAGTGTTTTCAGGGTAAAATTATAAGGCTAAGATTTATTTCCTCAATATTTTATTATGAAAATTTTAAAGTATATGGAAAAGTTGAGAGAATTATATACTGTATACCCACTTCCACGACCTATGTTCTATAATTGTTGACATTGTGAGATTGTTGCTTTAATCACGTCTGTTCACTTATGCTATAAAGGTGTATTTTTAACAAATTTCTTTCTCTTTAGAACAACCACTAAAACTTGAAAAATATACACATGCATATGAGTACACACACACACACACACACACACACACACACACACACACGTATATGCTGTTCTTCCTCTTAAAGTCCTATAAGCCATGATAAGAGATTCTGTTTTTGTAGAATTCAGGAAGAAGAATGGGATAAATACATCATACCTGCCAAATCAGAGTCTGAAAAATATAAAGTGAGTCGAACTTTCAGTTTCCTCATGAATAGGATGACTAGCCCTCGGAATAAATCAAAGGTAATTAAAGTTATTCACGTATTTTCTATAAAATATAGATGGTTTAGTTTCTCAGCAATTAGTATAATTTCTACCTTCCCTTTAAAATCACTTACCTTAGATTTTATTTACACATGTTTCTTATGAAATATTGCTAACGCCTGGAATATCACATTTAGGTGTTACGGTGTTCCTTTGTGTGCAGTTCTTATATTCTGATGGAAAATGTGGGGATGTTGCTCGGATGATATCTATAAAAGTTTGGCTCACAGCGTTTTCCTTTTATCCTTTTCCCCCACTTTCCTGCTGCTGCTGTTGTATCTGAAGACGAAAAGCAAGGATGCCAAAGACAAAGAGAAACTGAACCGGCATCAGTTTGTCCCAGGAACATTCTCTGGGGTTCTGCAGTGTTCGGTGTGTGATAAAACAGTCCTGGGGAAAGAGTCACTGCAGTGTTCCCGTAAGTTCTCAGGTCTATGTGTGCTGTCTGCATTTCATCTTCTGACAGTAACCTTCTTGAAAAGAGGCTCTTTGCTTAATATATTTACAGAAACCTTTTTAGTGCCACACAAATGACTGAACCATTTACCAAGTAATGGCTGATACTGGTTAGAGTCAGTGTGTTTTGTCCATAACTGACAGCCTCTCTGAACCCCAGATTTGTATGCCTCACTGTCTACTTGGTATCTCCACCAGGATGTCTAAAGAGCATGTCAGATGTTACAATCTCCCCCTTCTGTGCTCACCTAAAAGTGACACTTTTCAGCTTTTAATGGCAACCTGATCTTTCCAACCAGATGTTCATGCCAAACTTTTGCAGTACATCTTTATACCTCCCATTTTCTCACATCCTATATCCGATCCATCAACAATCCTCTTACCTCTATTTTCAGAAAACATTTAAAACCCAGGCACTTGTCATGCCTAACACTGATATCATTGTGGTCTAAAGCCACCATTTCTACAGGCTTCCAACTGGCTTCCTTGTGCTTTTACCCCTAAAGTCTTTCTCAAAGCATCAGCCAGAATGAGCTTGTTAAGGCATATATCACTGTGTTTAAAAATCTCCCAGTGACTTCCTATCCCCCAAGTACAGACTGGAGTCTTAAGTCCTTATAATGACAGCAAGTTCCCACATGATCTGTCCTCTCCCTCCCTTACTCCCGCTGCTTGTCACACTGGCTTCTTTGCTGTTCTTTGAATGTGGCAGGCATGCTCCTGCCTTAGGGCCTTCTCTGGCTGTTCCTTCCGATTGCAACACTATTTCCACAGATACTCACATGGATCACTCAGATAACACCTCCTCAGGCAGCCTTTCCTGATCACACAGTGCCTGGTTCACCCTTCCTATCCTCCTGGCATTTTTTTACCATTACAACATTTACCACCCTCTAACTTACTATACAGTTTGCAAATGGGGGATAGATTTTTATCTGTTGAATTTGTTCTCTGCTATATGCAGAGTGGCTAGAACAATATCTTGTACACAGTAGGGGCTTAGTAAATATTTGTTGAATGAAAGAATAATTCAGAGAAAAAGAAGTCAGGCCCAGGCAGGTGGAATAGATTTCAGGGTATTTGTTGGTCGCCAGAAATGTGGGAATATTTGGGAAGTGGATGGGAAGACAAAGGGAAGAGAAGAACAGGGGAAATTTACATCTGAAGTTTCTCATTAAATTTGTGGACAATGATTGAATTAAAAAACTTAGATGTATCTACAGCTGGACGTCAGATGAAAATACAGTCCGCATGTGGCATGAGAGGCAGATCGAATTTTCTTCTCACAGTTGACACTGTCTTTAATTATGCTGACTTTATTGCATGCTTGAATTTTGCTTTCCTTGAAAAGTTGGTTTCTTTCTTTTCCTGGATCTGAAATAGCATCAGGCTGCTCAGATATGGTTTAATTTCCTACATGTTTAGAGATTTGCTCCAAGTATTGTTTATGGGTTGTTTCTGGCCTGCCCATATGTCAGCGGTCAGTTTATCGGTGTGATGGGCACGGGTTTCACCAGTTGTTGTTCCACCCTTGTTTACAAGACTTGATCCCTGTCATACACCACCAGCCACACTCAAGGGCTTTTTCTCCTCTGCTTTAAAACAGACTCGTCAAGATAATCTCCACCCACCGCTTTTAAGTGTGTCCCTGCCATTTCTTCATTCACTGTCTGCATTCACTGCTCTGTGCACACTGCTTAACAGAAGTTCTGCTTTTTTTTTTGAGACAGAGTCTCACTCTGTTGCTCAGGCTGGAGTGCAATGGTGCAATCTTGGCTCACTACAACCTCTGCCTTCCAGGTTCAAGCTATTCTGCCTCAGCCTCCTGAGTAGCTGGGACTACAGGCACGTGTCACCATGCCCAGCTAATTTTTATATTTTTAGTAGAGATGGAGTTTCACCATATTGAGCAGGCTGGTCTTGAACTCCTGACCTTGTGATCTGCCTGCCTCAGCCTCCCAAAGTGCTGGGATTACAGGTGTGAGCCACTGCACCCAGAGCAGAAGTTCTACTTTTGACGAAAACTGAGAGTCACTTTCTAGTTAAGTCTGAGAGTCTTTTCTCATCGTTCAGATTCACTGGTCTCTTGTTTCCAGGTTGACATCTCTCCTTTCAGGGATGTTTCCCTCTTTTCCTATGAATGGTATTCATATAAGTTATAAGGTTTAAGGCGCACTGCCCTTGTTTTACCACTCGGGTTGTCTCTTTTTTCCTAATATTCAGTATGCTCAGAACTCAGGTCTGGGGCACTTGTTCATTTTTCCTTGATTGTTTTTAAGTGTAGTCATCCAATCTTATATTCTAAAATATCTTATTTAGACCTAGTACTCCTATAGTAATATCTTTATTTCTCAATTTATTTTTCCATATTCAGTTGCCCAGAGACTGAGTACCCCTGTAATTTATGGCCACTTTTGAGAATTATGATAAAAACTACAGTATAAACTAAGACTGTGGCAGTTACAGGGGCTTGTAGGGAGACCCTCTGTGGGAATCATCACTCAGAGATTTCATTGTGTCCCAAACCCAATGTGTCTAAAACCGACCTCAAAGTCCATGCCCAGAAGGCCATCCTTGGGCTCGTGTTTGTGGCATCACAAGCGTCAACCCTGGCTGCTTTGATTCCACTGCCCTCCTATCCCTCTTGTCAATGTCGCTGTCACTCTTTTCTTTCCCTTCTCACTCTTGCCACTCTGGGAGATTCTCATTACTGCCTACTAGCATGCTGGGAGGGAATTGTGCTAGTTTCTTCCTCTCCAGGTGTGTTCACCTACAATTTATGATCAGTACTTTTCCCACAGTAATCTTTGTGAAACACCACTTTCATCAGCCCACATAAACTTAAGGACCTCTCTTGTGTTTACTGGGCTAAGCCTGAGCTCTTTCCATGGGCATTTGGTTCCTCATCTGTGACCTGCTCACCAGACCCCTGTGCTTTCCTTCAGCCTCAGTTTACAATCTGAGGCCCACCAATCCTGTCGTCCTTTCCTCCCACTACATGTGATTTCCTGCCTCTGGCATTTTGCCTGTGATCATCTCCTTCCTCTCAGTTCCCCACTCTCCTCTGCATAGATCCTGGTATTTTACCTCCTCTTTGGAGGTCTTCCCTGACCTCTGTGGCCCAAATTCCTGCCCATCACTTTCATATCCATTTAAAATTGGATTATGTACAGTTTCCTTGGGTTTTAACTATTAAAAGAAACAAAGTTATTTTAGGGTCTAATCATATGATGACCTCTACAGCAGCTCACACGAAGCTGGCCCCAAGTCACTCCTGCAGAGCTGGTAACTGGGAAAGCCTAGGGAGCCAGGGCTCACTGAAAGGGAAACTTATGTGGTAAGGAACATGTTGGTTCATTGAGTTGATTAAGTGGATGTGATGGAAATTGCTGAAAGTACCGAGGATATATTTAGCTTTAAAAAAATAGTATTCAGTCTGGGTGTGGTGGCTCATGCCTGTAATCTCAGCACTTTGGGAGACTGAGGAGGGTGGATCACGAGGTCAAGAGATTGAGACCATCCTGGCCAACATGGTGAAGCCCTGTCTACTAAAAATAAAAAAATTAGCTGGGCGTGGTGGCATGTACCTGTAGTCCCAGGTACTTGGGAGGTTGAGGCAGGAAAATCGCTTGAACCCAGGAGGCAGAGGTTGCAGTGAGCTGAGATGGTGCCACTGCACTCCAGCCTGGGTGACAGTAAGACTACATCTCAAAAAAAAAAATAGTATTCATAGAAGTTATAAGGTTTAAGCAGTATCTTTTTATTTATAATATTACCACTTCGAGAAAAATACTATTAATATTTTGAAGAAGTTCCTTATGACCATAAAAATTATATGAGCTTTTTTTTTTTTTTTTGAGATGGAGTCTCACTCTATTGCCCAGTGGCACAATCTCAGCTATTGCAACCTCTGCCTCCTGGGCTCAAGTGATTCTCCTGCCTCAGCCTCCTTAGTAGCTGGGACTACAGACATATGCCGCAACACCCAGCTATATGTGAGCTTTTAATGCTGTTTCATTTGATACTGACAGAAAATGTATTTGTCTTTGAACATTTAATTTTTCCTAATTTTTTAAACAACGTAAATGCGTGGCAGTGAGCATTCTTTTGCACATATCACTGTCCACATCTTTGATAATTGCCTAAGATAAAATTCTAGAATTAGTATAAGTAACTCAAAGTATATAATTGATTTCCTCTTTAACCCACAATTTTTAGAAGTAATTTCAAGATTTACAGGGTTTTGGGAGGGAGAGAGGGTGGTTTAAACTTTGCTTACTCATATTATGATTTTTACATTGAACAATACAAATATAACATGTACAGTCTCTGCTGTTTTGGTTAAATAATCTTTCTCCATGGGTGCATTTTTGTTTTCAGTTGTGAAGGTTAATATTCCTATATTAAAAACAGGATATGATGGCCGGGCACGGTGGCTCATGTCTGTAATCCCAGCACTTTGGGAGGCCGAGGCACGTGAATCACCTGAGGTCAGGAGTTCGAGACCAGCCTGATCAACATGGGAAACCTTTACTAAAAATACAAAATGACCTGGGCCTGGTGGTGCGTGCCTGTAATCCCAGCTACTCAGTAGGCTGAGGCAGGAGAATTGCTTAAAGCCAGGAAGCAGAGCTTGCAGTGAGCGGAGATCATGCCATTGCACTCCAGCCTGGGCAAGAAGAGCAAAAATCCTTCTCAAACAAAAACAAAAACAAAAACAAAACAAAACAAAACAAAACAAAACAAAAACCAGTAGATGATATAAAACACATAATACTGTATAAGTATTCAGAATTCTGGTGACATTTTTCCTCTATTAAAGGCTGAGTTGCTAATTTTCCACAAAATGATATTTCTATAAAATTATCCTTGCTTGTAAATAAGTTTCATGGCTATTATTTTGATGTTACATCATCTGTTACACAGAAATTTGTATATCATTTCTTCATTGCAGATTTAACCTTAACGTAAAATTATCATTTTAATGTCATTAGATGCTTTTTGCATTTAATTTTACTTTGTCTAAACCTAATATTCCTCCTGCTTTCTATTTGTTTGTATTTCTTTCAACTATTGCTGTGTTTTTGATTTGAGGTGCATGTTTTTAATTTAGCTATAGGTAATCTGTAATGTAACTGAAGGAACTTGTTTTATGACAGGGTTTTTAAATTTTACATTTAATTTTACTGCTACCAACATATTGTTTATAGGTCCTTGCTGTTTTCCTCGATGTCTAGTTTAGCTATTTAGACCAGGTGTTGTTTGCTTTTGTCTTCTCCAGAGATTTGGCAAGATATGCTCTTTTAATATCAACTAATAGTAGCTTTAAGGCTGTGGAAGGCTAATAATTTAATACTCTTATTTCCATTATGTTTACTCTCCCCCTGTCCAGCCTCTGTTAATACACTGAATTATTAAAGTATTCTTTTTATAAGATTTTTATGTTTAATCTTTCAATTTTCTATTTCCAAAAAATGTTGACATTTTTATTCAGCTCTGTCTCTACCTACAACCATTTTTTAGATGTGATTCTTTGTTTAATTTGTTTTACTGCTCATTTTGCTCCTTTTTTTTTTAAAGAAAAGTTACAGAAAATCCTTCTTGAACTCGTAATTTTGATTCTTTCCTCAAAAGGCTAAAGTAGGAGTGATCTGTTGCTCTGAAACTTCATGTACCAAGGGATATATCATTTTCCTTTCACACAAAAACAACTTACCTGGTTAAATAAATTCTTGGACCAAAGTCTTTTCCTTTCACTGCTTTGCCAACATTGGTCCAATAGATTTGAGCATTTATTTTCATAGTGGAAAAGTCTACAGCCTGCCTGACACTATTCCTTTGTTGATAACCCTCGTTTTCTGCCTTATGCTTGAGGACTTTTCATTTTTTAATCATATGGATATTGTCAGGATGTGTCTATAGGTGTCATTTAATGATTTTTCTTAGGAAACAGTGAGAGCTTTTGATTTGTCCTTTTGGGTGCATTTTCATCTTTATAAAATTCTTGTCTATTGTGGCTTTGACTGTTACTGCTTCTGATCTAATTTTTCTAATCTATTTCTTGGGTAAGTGTGATCTCTGCTATCTATGTTCTTTGTATGACATCTATTTTATAATTATACCCTTCCTCTTCTCTGTGTTCTAGAGGGAGTCTTTCAAGCGTACTTTCATAGCTCGGCTTTGATGTCTGCACCACACAGATTCTTCAGAGTTCAGTTCAAATTGTGCTTTTGTCTCTTTCCATTCCTTGCAGTCCTTTCCTGTCTCATGAAGCTCCGTTTTCCTCTCCTCCTGCAGGTCAAGTCTTATATCCTGTTCTCCCTTCATGGCCTTTTGCTCTGTTTTACTGAAGCCCCTGTATTCTATCTCTTATCAGGAACAATTTTCAAATGTCTAAACTTTCTTTCTTATTTCTGGATCTAGTATTCAGTAGCTGCTTCTTCTGGTGAGTTTTTGGTGTAACTTTGTTCTGTGGTATCTTAGGGTATCTACTTTTTCCTGTTATTTACTCGCTCTGCAATGAGGAGAGGGCTGTCTGAATCTGATGCTTATCAGCCAGGCCAGTGCATAGATTAGCCTTAGGCCCTGCTTGCTGGCCCCTGGCATGTTGGCTGAAATGCCTCTTCAGACCTGCAGGCTGAGGGAAATCGTAGGTTTCAGCTTCCTGCCCAGTTCTCTCACTGGCACTTATGCAGTGTGGCTTTGATGGACCAACATGGGATCTTCTACTCCCACAGAAGGATTCCTTCTGCATAAGTTTCTGATGCACCCAGGCTCCTCTATATATGATACAGTGTGTGTGGGGTGGTGACATGGAGGTGGCAGGGGAAAGGGCCCAAAGACAGCAGCCTGGCAGCATCCAGTGCCCACACAGTGCAGCTTTCCATGAGAACAGCCTTAGTTTCTGTGCCCGTGGGCAGAAAAGGACAGGGAAAGTACTCCCTTACATTCTTCCAGTGAGGTGAGGCTGCATTGTTTTGTGACATGAAACATGGGCACAGGGCTAGCATTTTTCATTTAATTAGACTACCTCAAACTTCTAGTTAGTAGGAATTCTTGCCAAAACCTCACAAGACATTTTTTTTTTTTTTTTTTTTTTTTTGCAGCAGTGTTGAGAGTTTCTTTCTTTTGGTTGTGATAGGCATTCTACCTAGTGTGGGGGTGGGGAGTTACCACCAGCCAGGTGTCAGGAATCCCATGCAATGTAATGCATGCAGTAGAAAGTGAGTTCTCAGGCAGACACAGAAGCATCGCAAAAGTGTATGTCATTCATAATTTCAGATTTACTCATTGACAAGATCCTGTGCATAAAGGGAGCAATATCTCCAAAGAGATGAAAATCTCTTTGTGCTTGAGTGGTGAGGATACATGTGATTTAAATATTTTTCTTTCCTTCTTAAGTTTTCCAGGTATTTGTAATGTTTATGTGTTAGTTTTATAATGACCGGTAAACACATGATGTAGTCTTATTAATTTCAGACTAATCTAAGAAAGATGTATGCTTTTGTTTCTTTCCTTTTTATTTCAGATTGTAACACAAGTGTGCACAAGGGTTGCAAAGATGCTGCACCTCCATGCACCAAGGTAATTGCTCAGTGATCTGTGAACATTATATCTAGCATGGTTGCTTCATAGTATTTATTTGAGCTTTTAACTTTTTTTAATTACCATCTAGATTTATTTCTAAAGCGATCATGATAGCTATAACATATGCTCAAAGCATATAGTTATTTGCTTAACTGTACAGTATTAGAACTAGAAAGAAAGCTCAAGTCCAGATATTTGTGTTATATGCCATGGCTAGGTTAGGCTTTCTGTTGAGACCTGCTTGGTTTACCAGTGCAAGCCCTGGGGACACTCAAATGAAGATCAGGGTAGTAAGTCACAAACATTTACAAGCCTCACAATCACTGGAAGACCTGTGACAACACAGATTTCTGGGCCGCACTTCCAGAATTTCTGATTCCGTAGATCTGAGGTGGAGCCTGAGAATGTGCATTTCTAACAAGTTTGCAGGTGATGGTGCTGCTGCTGCTCCTGAGACCTCACTGTGAGAGCCACTGGACTAGAAGAATGTTCGGTGTAGCTGGGAATGGGCTTGAGTAGACGAAGGCATCTGTGATTCTATTCCTTTCTTTTCTACTCAGTAGTCATGTCACAGATGCATGTGAGTGAGCATGATGATCCTTCAGGGGCAAACTTGAGTTGCAAACCTCTTTGTCGATTGGAACACATACTGTGTCAGATCACAGAGTTAAGTGCTGTTTTGAAGGTGACATTTCAGTGCTCCAGGTGGTTGGTCCTATAGTCAGGAGGGATAGCAGAGGGTAGAAAGACATAAGAAGGAGAAAGGCAGCGTTGATAAGAATTCCTTTCAGCCTGGGTCTGGACACATGGGCTGGGGATCTCTGGTTCACCTGAGGCTTTTAATGAAGCCAGGAGTGTTCAGGAGGCACGTATTCACAAGGCCCCATCATCATAACTTGCACGTTTTAATATCATCACATTTTACTCTTAATTGCATTCAATGTTGCTTGCTTTGAATTCCTCTTGGAAATAAAATAACAAAAATAATGTAGATAAGAATCCTGTTCTGTGTAACTATATGGATATTCATGTAGTCCAATGACACTTTGATCTTACTTTATGTGTTTCTAATATTCTTTACCAGAAATTCCAAGAGAAATACAACAAGAACAAACCACAGACCATCCTTGGAAGTAAGTGATGTGGAAAACGACAAGAACTTTTAAAAATTTAATGTATACGACACGTTTTTCCATTGTAAAAAGATCTTTTGTTTTCTCGTTTAGCCAGTTACTTATTCTTCCATAACATGTGCTTGGCATAATTTTTAGTTCTATAAAGTGGTCAAGAAGGCTATAAACTTCTACACTAGCCTAAGAACCTTTGTGTTGTATGTACCGTATGATTTTTTATGTTAGAGAGGGCTATAAGGAGAAGGTATTACCATGTTACTTCAATTCTAAGATGCTGTCTAATGCAGTATGCTCTACTGATTTATTAACAGTCCTTCAAGGAAAAGAGAAATGCTGCATGAAATGTACATTACTTTGTTTTCCTAGCAGTAGCATAGTATAGTAATATTGCAGTAATATATTTATCTATACAAATACACACCACATTCTTCTTAAGAATCACAATGTTTGATGGGAAAAAGTCTTCGAATTTGGAGTCTATAGATTCTTATCAGTTTCTATTGTCCATTATCATAGTTACCTGGGTTTGCTTAGCTGTGCTTGAGGCTGTGATCTCATTAGCACCTTTAGAATGACTGAAATTTCGAGGCATACCAGAAGTTGGTTTGCATATTTTAAAATTTGGTGGCTCTGTTTTTCCTGGATTGTATATTGCTGAAATTTAAGCAGTTTCTCTTGAAAATAATGGGTGCCCTTTGGCAGTTCTTTATAGCGCCTACAAGAACCGATCACACTAATGTCTCCTAAGTATGAAAATCTCTTGCTTTATTGTGAGAGATTTTGCAGTGTCTTCTGCATAAAGTTGTGTTGCTTGACATGTGGCAGGAATTTTAAGTGCGTAGTAACTTTTCATTTCCATGTAACAAAGTGTGACTGATAATTTTAAACCACTTTAATTGGGGGACAATTAGGCATGCAAATTCGTGGTAACATGCTATTGGGTATAATATTAGGTTAAGTTGGTGCAGGCAGTTACAGCTGTTATATCACTCTCTTGCCTTAACCCCAAAAGTCTCTTTGATGATGTCAGTTATCATGGGCTTCTCATTTTCATAGGGTTAAATGTGAAAATAAATAGTATTTTAGAATTGATGAAATACCATAGATTACTCCTCTTCACATGGGAGTTGTAAGAATAAAATTAACTTATGCATATGTAAAATGCTTTGTAATGTCTGGGATCTATGTAAGTATTTTTGCCTTTTACTGGAGAATGTATATGCTACACAGCTATAATATGGGACTGAAATATCTTCTGAGTCACATATAGTATACATCAAATATAAATGCATCTATGCCCAGAAGATTTTAGAACTGACCAGAAAAATGTAAACGTCTTATTTGGTTTTCCATATGTGAGAGAGAATAGCCCAGCTTGGCTTGCAGGTTTCATTTGCATGAGATTCTTATACCATGAAGAATAGGCTCTCCAACATCATTCCATTCCATTGACGTGTTCTCTGTGTGCGGATGCTTGTTTATACACACAATATGCATTCAGTAACAGTACTAATAACACCTTGCGACTATTTGAAGCTGGCTCTAAGGACACAAGCAGTGATTTACGGGAAAGCTGGCCCAGTATTTCCCCATTCCATTGTCTTGTTTGTTTGTGCAATCCCAAACACCCACAGTCTCCCAGTGGAGATGCAGAAGCAGGCCTGCAGCATGGGTGTCAGGAGGGTGTAAAATGAAAGGGACACTTGGAGCAAGTGTCAGGATGTAGCAGGGAGACTGGTTTTAAGGCAGGGCATGCAATGGATTACAAGTGGTCATTGCAGGGTTTTGATTTCTGGCTTTTAAGTGACTACTTTTCCTTGTAATTACTGACCTAGAAACCACATGAAGCATCTGTTCTGATTTCCAGACTCTTCATTTAGAGACATCCCGCAGCCTGGTCTCTCCTTGCACCCTTCTTCCTCCATGCCTGTTGGATTGCCGACTGGAAGGAGGGAGACCGTGGGACAGGTCCATCCATTGTCCAGAAGTGTTCCAGGCACCACCTTGGAAAGGTAAGGCTGAGTGTGTTTTTACATCTTCATAGCTCAGAAAAGCTGCTGGGGCTGACTGTGCTCCCCTCCCTCTCCCCTAGCTTCAGGAGATCAGCAACATCCTTGGAGTCTGAGAGTGACAGTAACAGTTGCAGAAGGAGGTCTCATTCCGATGAGCTGCTACAGTCCATGGGTTCTTCTCCCTCTACAGAGTCTTTCATAATGGAAGGTGAGGAGAAGACACAGTTCCATTTATTTGTGTTTTTGTTAGCATTTGCCAAAAGGATATTTTCCGAATGCCATAAGATTGAAGCATTTAATTTTTTTTCTTTTTCTAAGAAGTCTGTTTCAGGGTATCTTTTTGGTATAGGTTCTAATTTTTAAAAGAATGAAAATTTGGCCCCAAAGGAGAAAACCAGATAGTGACCAAGGAAATATGATGTAAATTTTGAATAGACATATTACTAAAAGAATGTCACAAGCTTAATAAAGAGAAATGAATAAAATATATTGTGTGCTTATTATTAAAAATGTTTTATAGCTATTGATGAATTGGAATAGGATCCTATATTAAAAACATATACTTTAGTTAGTTAAGACTGGTCTTCCTTGGATCTCTGAGATTTTACGCCATCTATTACCTCCTAGGGGAATAAAAACATTTTGTTTTGAGACAGAATCTCACTCTTGTCTAGGCTGGAGTACAGTGCTATGATCTTAGCTCACTGCAGCCTCTACCTCCCAGGTTCAAGCAATTCTCCTGCCACAGCCTCCCAAGTAGCTGGGACTACAGGCACACCCCCTGTACCCCTCCCCGCCCCCAGCTAATTTTTGTATTGTTTGTAGAGATGGGGTTTCACCATGTTGGCCAGGCTGGTCTTGAACTCCAGACCTCAGGTAATCCAACCACCTCAGCCTCCGAAAGTGCTAGTATTACAGG
Organism: Callithrix jacchus; assembly: GCF_049354715.1. Lineage (NCBI taxonomy): Eukaryota > Metazoa > Chordata > Mammalia > Primates > Cebidae > Callithrix > Callithrix jacchus. The sequence goes on along the minus strand of NC_133503.1, from coordinate 137,202,845 downwards.
ATGAGCCACTGTGCCCAGCCTTTAAAGTATTTTTTTAAAGCATATTTTGCAGGGCAAGACTTAATGTAGGGAATTGGTTTTTGTATCCAAGCTGTAGCAGTTAACAAGGAAAACAAAATGGAAAGAGAGTAGTGACAAGAGAGACCAGTGGACTCTGCTCCAGGAACATGTTTTATTTTAATCTTAAGTCTTTAAATTCTTTGTCATCTCATTTTTACTGCTCTGAGCTGGAACCTCTCTAATGAGTGCCATTTGAGTAAATAGGGTTTAGTTTTCTTGAGGAGTATGTGTGTCGGGGGAGGGCTGTATGTATGTGTGGCTTTTTGTAATTCTATTAGAAAAATCTGCACTCATTTGTGACTCAAGTACTTACAGCTACTTTGCATCTTAGCAAGTCAAGAGCAAATCAAATGGATGAGTACACAATTCAGATTTTAGTAAACAGTGCAAAATAACCCGGGGCAGAAGAAATTGGTGTGTTCAAGATTCTGTAGACACATTATGGAGTCTGAAGATTACCAAAAATAAAACTAAAATAGAGCAGGCCAAAAGAAGCAAAAGAATCTTCAGGTGTCTCTTCCTCCGTATAAACAATATTTTAAATATCTGATTCTTCTTTGCTCTCATGAAAGCTGTCTTGATTTGGACCATTTCATCAGTCCAGTTTTAAGATGTTTCACTTCACGTTCATATGTTTTGGTTTAGCAATTTCCATGTTCATCACAGATTTATTTAGTGTGAGGAATCCGTAGACTTACAAAGGTGTATTTGTGCTGTGTTACTGTACTTCTGGCTTTTCTTTTCTAAACACACATTAGATGTTGTGGATTCTTCTCTATGGAGTGACCTCAGCAGTGATGCCCAGGAGTTTGAAGCAGAATCTTGGAGTCTTGTGGTGGAACCCTCATTTTGTAATAGACAGGAGAAGGATGTCATCAAAAGACAGGACGTCATTTTTGGTAAGCATTTCAAATACGTTCTTTGAGTTGAAGCAGTGTGGTACTAAGAAAAGAACATGGAATTTGCAACTATACAGAGTTGGGTAAAATCCCAGTTCTATCATTTTCTATTTACCTGATTGCAGACAAATTACGTAAATCACCTGGACCTTAGTTTCTCCATCTGTAAAATGAGGATAATATTAAAAGTAATAGCAAAAACCGCAATCAGTTTTGTGCTAACTAATAATACTCAGGTTTTAAATATTGTTGTGAGACTGAAATGAGGCATAATATGTACCTGACACAGATCAAATGTTATTTCCCGTATCCCTTTCAAGTTTATTTAGATTTGGCCTCTACTCTTCCCTCTTTTATATAAGAATTGCAGTGAGCCTTCACATATTTTAATGTAGGGCTATTTCCCTACAGTTTGGCTGCATACACCACTCATTCATAGAGAGCAGGTACAGTGCAAGTTGCTGCACCTAGGTTTGGGCAGTGTTTGACTCTGTACTCCAGTCCTCAGTACAGAATTCAGCCGTGGTGAGATTGTACTTCCTCATGCTATGTGGGATGAAGGCATTCTGGATTAGGGAAAGTTAAACTGTAGACTAGGAACAAAATGAAACTTTGAAAAATTTCAAGTACAAAGTAGATGCCAAAATGTGGTTCCAAGAAGATACCCTAACTTTAAAGATCAGACCGGATCTTTTCACTGATCCTGTGTATGCAAATATGGGCCCCAAAGTCCCTGGGCAGTGAGGATACCTTGTCACCTGCATCAGGTGGTGGTTAGGCACATCTGGTGAGATGGTGTACGGGGGTGCTTAGAAATCTGCCAAGAGCTGTGTAGGTAGGTGTGAGTTACTTAGTATTTCTTAAGCAATTTATATTCTACTGTCAATTTTCTGAATTTGCCTCTCAATTTCATGTTATTGAAAATAATCTAATCCAGTGGGATGAATTATTAAGTGGACTTTTGTGTCAGAAGGGCTTGAGTTCCAGGGCAAATCCTTGACCCTCTCTTCCTCACTGTTTGTTTTTTAAAGATGACAAAAATCATTCCTATTTTCTGGGTCATAATGTATTAATGAGTTAAAGGATTAAATGAAATGATATAGGTAAGTGCTTAGCATGGAGTAGGCACTAAAAACATGATAGGAAATAATTCAAAGTGAGTGGATTTTCAATTATAGAAATGTTTATTTTTGATAAAACATTAAAGTTATGTTTAGACTTGCTGACTCTCCATGGCTGATATTTAAGGTTCTTTCCCAAAACTTGCAGTAAGTTTGGGAATACTAATTAATGTACAACTAGTACTTTGGGTGCACCCATAAATTGTGAGTTTTTATTTTCTCTCCTGATTCATTTTTAAAATTGAGGTAGAATTCACCTCAAAATTTACTTCTTTACAAGTGCACAATCTAGTAGTTTTTAGTATATTCACAAAGTTGTATAGCCATCAGGTACTGTATAATTTTAGAGCATCTTCATCACTTCCAAAATCCTGTACATGTTACCAGTCACTCCCCATTTCCCCTTTCTGCCAGCCTCTGGCAAACACTAATCTACTTTCTGTCTCTACAGATTTGCCTATTCTAGACATTTTACATGAATGGTACAATATGTGGTCTTTTGTGGCTGGCTTTTGTCACTTATCATAGTGTTTTCAAGGTTCATCTTAGTTGTAATATGTATGGGTACACCATTCCTTTATATGGATGACTAATTTTCTATTTTATTTATCTAATCATCAATTGATACGTTTTTCCACTTTTGGGGTCATACAGTAACTTTATGTTTAATCACTTGAGGAGCTGCCAGACTATTTTCTAAAGCAGCTATACCATTTTGCATGCCCACCAGCAATGCACGAGGGTTCCAGTTTCTCCACATCCTCACCAACTCTTGTTTATTGCTTTTTTATTATAATTATTCTAATGTATGTGAAGCAATGTCTCATTCTGGTTTTGATTTGCATTTCCCCAACAGCTAATTATGTTGAGCGTCTTTTCATGTGCTTATTGGTCATTTGTATATCCTTTTGGAGAAGCATCTCTTCAAAACCTTTGACCATTTTTGAATTGGGTTATTTCTTTATATTGTTGAGTTAAAAGAATTTTTTTAAAAATGTATATTCTAGATACAAGTTCCTTATCAGATAAATTATTTACAAATATTTTCTCCCATTCTGTGGGTTGTCTTTCCCCTTTCTTGATGGTGTCCTTTGATTGATTGTGATACATTGTTTTCCCCTGGAGAAAGTGGAATTTTGGAGACAGATTCTGCAATAGAAAGGACCAATGGTTGTCTGCACTGAAGAACTTTATTTAGTTCCATTCAAGTCACCAAATTAATTGTGCTCTTGCTTGATGCAAAAACCAAACAAAGAAAGGAAGAAAGAAAACCAACAAAGTTGTATTTTATGAGCATTTTCAGGTGGGAATAAGACCTAGTTCATATCTAAAGGTATCTAAAGATGCTAGCTAGTTATATTACTGAGTTTCAGATACATTAGACTCTTGTATATTGAACTTGACATATATATCCTCTTTAATATCTGGTAAAAAGAAAATGGCTTAATATTTTAGGCTGAATGAAATGTTTAATGCTGACTTTTACATTGGAATAAATATTCTTGATATTCTTAAACATTTCTTTTCTTTGTGTAACATATTGTGTTGAATTATTAATTTATTTTAATAGAGATACTTGCTTTTCAAAGCTTGTTTAATGCATATTTGTGCTCACACATTTCAGAGCTAATGCAAACAGAGATGCATCACATCCAGACCCTGTTCATCATGTCTGAGATCTTCAGGAAAGGCATGAAAGAGGAGCTGCAGCTAGATCACAGCACCGTGGATAAAATTTTCCCCTGTTTAGATGAGTTGCTTGAAATCCACAGGCATTTCTTCTACAGTATGAAGGAGCGAAGGCAGGAGTCCTGTGCTGGCAGTGACAGGAATTTTGTGATTGACCGAATTGGAGATATTCTGGTACAACAGGTAAGAAAAGCTTAAAGGCCTTGACCTTTATAACATAAGTGAGATTTTAATCAGAATCTGCCATTTCATCAACGAGAGTGAAAATATGATATTTTGAGACATTCATAGTGACATTCTGAGGATGTGTTTACCATCATTAGATTGTAAGTCCCAGTAAGGTAGGGATTCTTGTCGGTTTGATTACTGCTATATTTCAGCATCTGTAACAGTGCTTGATACTGTAAATATTTGTTGAATCAATGAGCCACTTCACTTAGGTAAAAAAAAAATTCAGGAATTCACCTGAATGTCACATCTTACAGTGGCCTGCAGCACTTGGAAGGGAAGGGAGCTCCATGTGTAGTTGCTTTAGCATGGCTTTCCCCAGGTAAATGCTAGCATGCCATTTTCTCCAAAAGTACTATTTTTTGAGGCTGTTTCACCCTGTCATATATAGCAATGGAGGTCAGCTGTTGGTCTGTATGCTTAAAATGGGGGAATTATGCTGAGTAGTGTTCCATGGTCTTGATGTATTACAGTTTGTTTAATCATTCACTTGTTGAAGGATATCTTCTTGTTCCCAGTTTTTAGCTGCTATAAATAAAGCTGCTGTGAACACTCACATGCAGATTTTGGTATAAACCTAAGCTTTCATTTTTCTGGGATAAATGCCCAGGAATGCAATTTCTGGGTTGTATGGGAGTTATATGTTCAGTTTTGTAAGAAACTGCTAAATGTTTTCCGGAGCGGTTGTACCATTTTGCCTTCTCTCATCAACACTGTACAAGTAATCCAGTTTCCCTACATTTGATGTTGTCAGATGTAGCATTTGATGTTGTCCCTATTTTTAATCTGGCTATTTTAAGAGGTATAGAGTAATATCTCATTATGATTCAAGTTGCACTTCCATCATGGCTAATGATATTAAATATCTTTTCATGTGCTTATTTGCCATCTACATATCCCTTTCAGTGAAATTTCTGTTTATGTCTTTTGCTCATTTTCTAATTGGATTATTTTCTTACTGTTGAATATTGAGGTCTGTTTACATATTCTAGACATTAGTTCTTGTCAGATATGTGATTAACAAACACTTTCTGTAAATCTGTAACCTGTCTTCTCATTTTCTAATTTGGATGAAGTCTAGTCTATTAGTTTTTCCTTTTTTTCCCCATGATAAAACATTTTGCTTTCTTTTTATAACCCCCTAGTTTTTCCTTTTAAGAATTGTGCTATTGGTTTCAAGTTTAAGGATTATTTGTCTAGCCCTAGGTCTCCAACATTTTCTCCTATTTTTAAAAAGGAATTTACAGTTTTGGCCGGGCTTGGTGGCTCACACCTGTAATCCTGGCACTTTGGGAGGCCAAGGTGGATAGATCACTTGAGCTCAGGAGTTTGAGATTAGTCTTGGCAACATGATGAATCCCCATCTGTACAGAAAATACAAAAATTAGCTGGGCATGGTGGTGTGCACCTGTAGTCCCAGCTACTTGTGGGGACTAAGGTGGGCAGATCGCTTGAGCCTGGGAGGTTGAAGTTGCAGTGAGCCGAGATCATATCACTGCACTCCAGCCTGGGCATCAGAAGTAGCACTCTGTCTCAAAAGACAAACAAGTTTTACAGTTTCATGTTTTACATTGAAGTGTGTGTTGCATTTTAGTTTTTGTGCAGATTATGGGAGTAGGTTATGAAACTTAGTAGGTTGACATTTTTTTTTGTCTATGAATGTCCAGTTGCTTTAGGGCCATTCGTTGAAAAGGCTATCCTTCCTCTAATTGCTTTTGCACTTATGTCAAAAATCATGTGGGCATCTGGGTTACTATTTTGTTTCACTGATCTATGTGTGTATCTTTCCATAGTCTTAATAACTGTAGCTATATAATCTCAAAATTAGAAGACTAAGTCCTTCCACTTTATTATTTTTTCCAAAATTGTTTTAACTAGTCTAGTTTCTTTGCCTTTTCATATAAATTCTATAATAGTCTTATCTATATTTTAAGAAAGCATATTGGAATTTTGTTAAGAATTGCATTAAAATTGTATATCAATTTGAAGAAAATTGACATCTTTACTATCTTGACTCTTCCAATCCATGAACATGGTATAGCACTTCATTTATTTAGATTTTTGCTATCTTTCACTGGCATTGTATAGTTTTTACCGTATGAGTCATATATATATTTTGTTAGATTTGTACCCAGGTAATTGTTTTTGAATGGTTGTAAGTGGTTTAAGAATTATCTTTTGAGACTTATTGGCTCCAAGCATTCATATAAGCAAAGACGAAAAGACCAGAGATAGTGATGTAAATTTTAAGTACTTTTAAGAGGGTGGATGGCATTGTATAGTTTTTACTTTATGAGTCATACATTTATTTTGTTAGATTTATACCCAGGTAATTGTTTTTGAGTGGTTGTAAGTGGTTTAAGAATTATCTTTTGAGACTTATTGGTCCCAAGAATTCATATAAGCAAAGATGAAAAGGCCAGAGGTCGTGATGTAAATTTTAAGTACTTTTAAGAGGGTGGATGTGTTCTGGTTTCCATTATAGTGCTCTTCAATGTGGACATGTGCATGTAGGGCCATCATAGTCTAAAAACATGGTAATCAAGTCATTCAGCTAGTTCTCTTCACACCACGTTATGATTCTAAGTTGATTCCTATGTGGATTTTCTACAGATGTTTTTCTACAGGTAAGGCTTATTGAAACATCCAGTCCACATCTTCATTTCTCTTAATTAGTTACTAAACAGGCATTCTGATTCTGGTTATTCACTGATCTCTTTCATTTTGGCCCTTGATCCACTTGTAATATGTGAACAAAAAATCCAATTTTCTACTGAAGGCTGTCTGTGGACATGGTCATTAGTCAATGTAAGTGCCAAATGAGTGATTTTTTTGGGGGGGGCCAGAACTTCCCAGAGCCCCCCAAATGTTGCCATATACTTTTCTTTCAATCTATACAAGTATTAAAACTATAAATTGAAATGACAGATTTGTATTAAAAACAGGAAAAGAATAAAATATATCAGATGTTTCTCATTTGGCTATTTGATAATTATATTAGTTCAGTATAATATGATCACGTTATGTTGACCCCTTACCACTCAACAACTTTCTTTTATTAATTTAAAAAATGTCTGAGGAGAGAAGTAATAGTGTTCAGAAATTCTACAGTGTTTATTCTTTATTTGCAAATACTGTTCTGAAATAGATGAACATTGCGTATTTTTGTGTGTTTAGAACTTACTAAATTTACAAACCATTATTGAAATATTATTCTTCCCAGTTTTCAGAAGAAAATGCAAGTAAAATGAAGAAAATATATGGAGAATTCTGTAGCCATCATAAAGAAGCTGTTAACCTCTTTAAAGAACTCCAGCAGAATAAAAAGTTTCAGAATTTTATTAAGGTAAGTATTTTAAAACTTTATTACAAAGTGATAATTTGCATAGAGAAATAGTTTATGCTTGTTTCTTAATGATTTAAACAAATTTCATAGCTAGGAACTGCTTTTCAGGGGAAGAAGGAGGAAAGTAGAAGGTTCATGGCAAAGGTGGAAAGTCTCTTTTTCTGTGTCAGTAAAATATTCCCCGAAATCATTTTCCTTTGTATCTTATATTTGTGAGATCGTGTCTTCCAATCTTCTGAGAATATTTGTAATGTATTGGGACTGTTTCATGCTCTGACAAGTTATATATCAGAAAAATCAAAGTAAAAATAGACACAGAATCTACTTCACTTCTACTGAATTAGCTTGAAGCAAATTCATGATATCATATAATTTCATCTGTAGTATTTTTCTCCAGATGAAAAAGTTAAAAATTGCAATTGCATTATTATACAAATAAATTGAAAGTAATTTTTGATATCTTAAAATTTCACTGATTATCTCAAAAAATTAGATTGCTTAAATCAGGATCTGAGCAAGATTCACATATTGTATGTGGTAGTTATATCTCTTAAATGTGTTTTAATTTGAATGTTATCCTACCCATTTTTTACTTCTTCTGATTTATTTGTTGAAGAAATTTGTCCTATGAAGTTTTCTGGATTCTAAATTTTTATCTGCCATGTTAAGAATGCTACCAGGTTCTCCTCCCTTTTTTTCCCACATAAATGTGTGTTGAGGACTTGAATACTATGAGAAATACTTTGATATTTTTAGAAAAAAAGTTGTCCGGATTAGAGGGAACTCTAAGTGTTATAATGAATAACAACAAATGTGGAGGAAGACCTGTTGGGAAAACAAATGGTAAACTGCAAACTCATGTTTAAAATCGAACTTCGATTTCTGATTATTTTTGAAAAACTTTTGCTATTCATAAATCGAGGCACTTAGAATTATTGGAACTTCTTACTCTAAGAATTAACTATAAATACATCAGAGTAACTTAAAACTTATTAAAATCTTGGAGAGTTGGGGTATTGAAATTTATGACAAAGTATACAATTTAAATTAGTAATAATGTATTTTTTAACTGATAACAATGAAAATGTTAAGTCTGCATAAAATTGTACTGTTGCAGATTCTTTGTATCATATATTATATAATATATATATATATATATATATATATATATATATATATATATATTGTTTTTTTTTAAGCTCCGAAATAGTAATCTTTTGGCTCGCCGCCGAGGAATTCCAGAATGCATTCTGTTGGTCACTCAGCGTATTACAAAATACCCTGTCTTGGTGGAAAGGATATTGCAGTACACAAAGGGTAAGTTGTGACTTCTGGGATAAACATTTGCCCCTCTTATTAGTTTTAAACGTAGCTGAGGTGTTCTAAACAGCCACAAACGTTTGTGGTCTCTGATTCATAAAGAGTTTCACAATAGAGAAACTGTTAAAGCCTTAGATTTTGGCTACCCTTAGAATTCATTTTTAGACATTGTCTTTTATAATGTGGCATGGATAATAGTCTGAATTTCTCCAGGTAACCCAAACCAAGCTGGCTTCTTCTTACTTTGAACCGGTCTTTCTTCTCTATATTTTCCCCACTGCTTGGCTTTCTTAGTGCCCCCTCTTCCTCGTTTTCCTATTACCTTCACAACAGTCTGATGAAACGTGCTATTGATCCTATCACCAAACGTCAGAAAAAGTTAAAAATTACAATGACATTATTATACACATAATATTTTTGATATCTTAAAATTTCACTGATTATCTCATAAAATTGGACTGCTTACATCAGGATCTGAACAAGATTCACATATTGTATGTGGTAGTTATATCTCTTAAATATGTCTTAATTTGAATGTTATCCTACCCCCTTTTTACTTCTTCTGATTCATTTGTTGAAGAAATCTGTCCCATGAAGTTTTCTGGATTCTAAATTTTTATCTGCCATGTTAAGAATGCTATCAGGTTCTCATTCCTTTTTTTCCCACATAAATGTGTGTTGAGGACTTGAATACTATGAGAGGCAATCAGTTATTAAGTTGAGAAGGATTATAAAAAGGATCTATTTTTGAACCTGTCAATTCATCAAGTTCCAGGGAGTAACATATGGGCATCTTTTAAGAAGCTGTTATTGCACATGGCTAGTCTGTAAGCTCCTTGTGGGATCTATAAGACCTGTGTCTGTCTGGTTTACAGCTTGATCTTCAATGCCTAATTCAAGGGCTGGTACAGAATAGATGATCAATAAATAAAAACACATGAATGCCATGAATGAATAAATAAAATTGTCTAATCTTCAAGCTAGTGTATTGATCTTGAGCAAAGATTATTATTATGGTGGTAGTGTGTTATGTTAAAAGGGGCTTGTGTTTGGAATTTTGTAAACTCGTGTTGTCATTGTATATATTCAGCTCTGTCACTCATTCATTGGGCAAATTATTAGCTGAGCTTCAATTATCTCCACTACAAAATGACTTGAAACATTACCTTTCAGTTTGTTGCCTCAATAAACATCAACTAGGTGGTCTTTATCACCAAATATATTTTTATTTGGAGTTTCAGGAGGCTGCTCGAGAAACTCCTTCAGAGTATTTTCACAAGATAATCTAGAGATAAGTTCAGGTTAGCCAGTATTTTAAAGAATAACAACTGAAATCAATGATTATTTGCTCTTGGTATGAGCATGGCTGATTTATCCATTAGGCACAGCACTTAGGTACCATGAAAATATTTTAATTTCTTTTACCATCAGTAGAAAAAAATAAAATTTTACGTCAAAGAAAATGGTTTAATTATACTAGTAATATATTCATATTTATGCAAATGTAGTTATTAAATATAATTTTGAATGTTAATTTTATGGAGGAAGGGATCATGGAATATAAATGATTCCGAGGCTTCTTCACATCACCCCTGTGGCTCTGTTTCTGAGAGGATGCTGGCTTGGCTCCACAGTTGGCTTATGTTTTAAGAAACTTGGCATAGGGATTACTGATTACCTATGTCTGGGAAGGTGGAAGGAAGGCCTAAGTTAGTTTATAACATCTTTCCTGCCCTAGGAAGAAGGTCAGACCCATTCCTAGGACTCAGACATCTTACTGTCAGCTGAAGCACATTTAATAATGCAAATTTTTCATAATAAGATATTTTAACTTTTTTTGATGGGGGAGGTATAGAGTAATTGCATAAAATGTAATTTTTTTTTTTTTTTTTTGAGACAGAGTCACCTTCTGTCTCATATGTAAGCTGTAGTGCTGTGGTGCAATCTCGGCTTCCCACAACCTCTACCTCCCAGGCTCAAACTATCCTTCCACTACACCCTCTTGAGTAACTGGGACAAAAGGCACACACCACCATGCCTGGCTAATTTTTGTATCGTTTTTGGTAGAGACAGGGTTTCACTGTGTTGCCAAGGCAAGGGATTTAAGATTAATCCAGCAGTTTTTATTGTTTGGATGATATATTTAACTATATTTTAAAACTAAAGAAAGTTTTCCTCCTTAGTACTCTAGTTTATTGTGTAGTATTTTTCGTTTCTTTTTCCATGCAGAAAGAACTGAAGAACATAAAGACTTATGCAAGGCTCTTTGCTTAATTAAAGACATGATTGCAACAGTGGATTTAAAAGTCAATGAATATGAGAAAAACAAAAAATGGCTTGAGATCCTAAATAAGATTGAAAACAAAACGTACACAAAGCTCAAAAATGGACATGTATTTAGGAAGCAGGCACTGATAAGTGAAGAGAGGACTCTGTTATATGATGGCCTTGTTTACTGGAAAACTGCTACAGGTCGTTTCAAAGGTAATGTTGCTCTACCAGACCAGTTTCTCCTTTCATACATTTTATTCATTTAACAGAGGACAAATTTTCAAAAGAAAAACAGTTCAGAATTGCAGGCACACATGTGCGAACTCTGGGTCAGTTGAAAGATTGATTTGTGAATTTCACTAGGCAAATTTTGTCAATGTTACAAATCTTTGGTGGGAGTTTGCTGCCCCTAGGTAAAGCCTTTATACGTATTTTATGAGTTTGCAAGTTTGCGATGTCTGAAATCAAAGGAACGGAGAGTTCTGCTAATTGTTGACCAACACACCTAGGGTCTGTTGCATGTCAACACAGCCTAGGGCTGTCAGACCATGGAGGGGAGAAATAAAAAGAACTCTGAATGTCATCTTTGTTACTGACTAATAGAATGCATCCACACACCTGCTGACACTGATTTACGCTCTTCCTCAGTGCTAATGTTTGCTAATTGGCACGAACGTGACTCTGTTCATCTGGATAGAGTTCAGAGCAGATAATTCCATTTTTTAAGGACTCCTTATGTACCTATCACACTGCTTAACCCAGGCTTTCTCACCCTGGCCACACACTAGAATCACCTCTGGAACTTAAAAAAATTATAGATGCTCATGTATCCTCCCCGAAATTCTGATTTTATTGTTGTGGGGATGAAGCCAAAGCCCATGGAATGTTTAAAGACCTCCCAGGTGAGTCCACTGTGCAGCCAGGGCTAAGAACCACTAACAGCTCATCTTCATAATATCCATAGGTTCCATAGGTAAGCAACGAGAGGAAGAGGTTGTTAAATTCTAGCTACTCAAAAATGATTGCCCATTGGAGGATGATCAAGTTTTGATGGAGATTGCAACTAATATCTGAAACGGGATTTGTTGATCAACAACTAGCAATGTTGTATTGAAAAAATATTAACCACGACCTGTAAATCCTGTTGCTCTAAGTCATTTGTTCCTTATCTGTTTAGTAGAATTAGTTTAGTAACTTTTCTGTTGTACTGTTCACTAAACGGAACGAAGATCAGTTCTTGTGAACAATTTGTAAGGGACATATGAAATCCCAAACCTTGCTCAGATCTAGATGAAATAAAATAGCAGGCATATACACTTTGAGGTAGAAGCTGCCCCTTTACATTTTTAATTCAGTACTTTTCCTGCCAAAGGTAAGAGTTTGCTTCCTTTTGTTAAAACTTCCTTTTTAATGAATATTTTTCTTCTGTTTTGAAAGTGACTACATTAAACTTTGCTGGAAATTTACTATATTACAGCTATGGACACAAACATGCACACTTAAAGACAGCTTTCTACTAAGTTATCAATAGCATATATACTTGGCTTTCATAATACAGGTTTTTTTTTAAATAAAAGTTTCATAATTAGAGTAAATCTTAGTCTTTTTATTTTTATTAAGTTTATTTGAACCGTGGTTTGCTTCATTAATACTAGGAATATTTTTTCTTTGAAGATATCCTAGCTCTCCTTCTAACTGATGTGCTGCTCTTTTTACAAGAAAAAGACCAGAAATACATCTTTGCAGCCGTTGTAAGTATATGACCATGTGATACATTTAAAAAATAGGTTTAATCACACATTTTCTTGAAAAATGCCTGAAATTCCTAGTGAAATAAAATAGTCACAGGAGAGTATATGCTTCTGTTATGTTTCCATTATTATTTGTGGTTGTAATATCTAGAGACGAAGCATTTTGTTGGGTTAAATTAGCATGGTAAGTGTTGCTTCATCACAACCAGGGCTGGTACGTAGCTGGTTCAGCAGTTCAATCAAGTGTGAGAATATTGCAGTACTTCCATAGTGGTTGGTGAACAGGCACTGCCCTGAGCCTCCCAAATGTCCCCATGTCATCTACCCCCTTTGTCTTTCCTGTAGACTCCCCTTTGCCCTGCCCCTTTGGCCCCGAACCCCCTTCCCTTAGATCCAGCAACTAAAATGTGAATGCTGAGCACAGCCGATCTCTTCCAGCACCCAGCTTTCTCCATGCCCATGGCCCTGCTCTCCCACTTACTAACCCTGTGACTGTTGTTGTGTGTCTTCCATCAGACAAGGGATCACCATCCTGTTGCCTCATGTTTACAGAAGATTCTTTCTTATTTTTACTATATTGGCTTCTAAAGACTAACAATGTTTGTATAACACTAGCTTTGTAATGTGTTAATCTAATTGCTAGTACATAGACTTAGACTAACAATAAAACAAGTATTTTGTGACATTTTGTACATGGCATCTGGTTGGTCCAAATGACTTAGAGAAGGAAGATGTCACAGTTAACTGTTAGCATCAAGGAGCATCAGGTCCCCTTAGAGGAAATAATCCAAGACATAATACTAATATGGGCAGTGCATGGTGGGTTCCTAAAATGCTAGTGTTTATCCTCCACCAAATGGTAGGATATTTGGGTGCCATTAGCAGATACCATTAATTCCAACCAATTTTAGCAAATTCAAAGCTTAATATGGCTTCTGTTGTGTTGCTCAGAGAAAACAAAGAGGCATGTCTATGGGATTCTGGGGAAGAGGCTGGAGTCACACATCATCTGCCTTTCTGTGCTCAGCAGGCTAGCTTGAGAGGCTTCTTCGTCCTGTTCAGCATGTTGCCTTTCATCAACACAATGACGTTGAGTTGTATGAGGGTCAAAGACATTTTCACAGAGCTATTCTAGAGGATAATAAGAGACCTTAAAGAAAGGTTCCCAATCAATTTGAACTGTATTACAAATTTCATGAAAACCTACTGGTTTGACCAGTGGTCTCTCTATACTGTTATCTGAGATGCTCGGAGATTCTCTGAAAGAACATAGAGAAAATAAATGGGAAGGTGAGGACCATTTTGTTTAATGTG